>NC_141668.1:50076831-50761831 GCF_028749965.1 Puma concolor
TACAATAGACCACCACCTGCATGAAAGAGCTGGGGGTGAAGGGAAGCCTGATAAAGTCTCCGTAACACTTTAGTCTATTGTGTGTTGAAAAGAACATGGGGGGCGCCTGGGTGGCTCAGTCGGCTGGTGTTTGGCTCTTGGTTTGGGCTCAGGTCGTGATCTCAACGTTGGTGGGATTGAGCCCCACATCAGGCTCTGCACCAACAGTGAGGAGCCTGCTTGAGATTCTCTCTCCCTCTCTCTCTCTCTCTCTCTCTCTCTCTCTGCCCCTCCCCCTTCACATGCGCAGGCACGTGCAGGCGGGCACCCACTCTCTCTTGAAATAAATAAATAAGCATTAAGAAAAAAGAAATGAGGGGCACCTGGTGGCTCAGTTGGTTCAGTGTCTGACTTTGGCTCGGGTCCCTGTCTCATGGTTCGTGAGTTCGAGGCCCACGTCGGGCTCTGTGCTGACAGCTCAGAGCCTGGAACCTGCTTTGGATTCTGTGTCTCTCTCTCTCTGCCCCTCCCCTGCTTATGCTCTCCTCTCTCTCTCTCTCTCTCTCAAAAATAAACATTACAAAAAAAAAAAGAAAGAAAAAATATAGGTATATGTACTCTACAGGACCAGAGCTGAGCTACTTTATTTTTTTATTTTATTTTGCTAGAAATTCATGGGGAGTGGGATAGAAGAGAGTAAGCCATTTGAAGACTTTGTTTCAATGAAGCAGGGATTAATTTGGTCAGCACTTTTCCTATGAAAAAGCACTCTAGGGGCTCCTGGCCGGCTCAGTCGGTGGAGAATGAGACTCTTAATCTTGGGGTTGTGAGTTCGAGCCCCCATGTTGGGTGTAGAGATTGGTTAAAAATAAAATCTTAAAAAAAAAAAAAAAGGCGCATTCTAGATATACCCAAAATCTAAAACAGCATCAAGGGGGTGTACTTGTATTGCCTGTATTTTAGAACTAGTGTTATATAGTAAAGTGATTAGTAACCTGACATATGGTCAACCCTAAATGTACAGCACCTCAGCATACAGCAGTTTGCATGCTGTATAATTTACCCTGACAGTTTTACACTAGGTATATCTGTATTGCCCGTTACTTCAGATCACCAGCCGACATGCAGCCAGTCAATTCTGAGGAAGGATAAGCCGACCAGAAGACCAGGGGATATTTTTGAAATATTTTTCATTGTGGTATAATTTACATACAGTAAAATGCACACACCTGAAAACATAGAAAATGGAATCGTGCAGTAATATAGTCTTTGGTGTCTAGCTTCTTTTGCTCGTAAATTTTTTAGGGTTTGTGCTATTTATTTAAGTAATGTCTACACCCAACATGGGGCTCAAACTCATGACCCCAAGATCAAGAGTCGCATGGTCTTCCCGCTGAGTCAGCCGGGCACCCCTAAAGGGGTAAGTTTTTGAAATTCATCCATGTAGTTGCATATATCAGTCATTCCTTCCTCTTCATCACTGAATGGTATTCCATTGTATGAGTAGGTCATTCAAAGCGATGCATGCCGATTGGCCACTCATCACTGAATAGTATTCTATTGTATGACTAGGTCATTTTAATTTATGCATGCCGATGGACCACTTGTGATCAGTCTGAAAATATAAATTGTAAAACACAAGCCAGCCTGTTTATATGAACTATACTTCTTCTCCCAGCGAATTATCAATATTTTGCATTTCTAAGCATTAAAAGGATGTTTAAACTCCGTCATCTGGACTGATAGAAAAAGGCAAAATGAGAGAATTTTTTTTAAGGAATGAATTTCATAACTTCCATATTTATACTCAAACTACTAGCTACCCTCAGTGCAAGACAGAGATTTTCTTTCAGGCCTACTTTAATGAATCCACGGGGATTTTAATTAGCACATCAATGACTGCGGGGCTACCACGGGGTGAATTTCGGGGAGGGGAGGGCAGGGCTGGCAAACTTTGGCAGTCCACCTCCCTTGCCCTATTCTTCCTTCTCCGGGCTCTTTACCTCATGCCCACCCCCGGATGACTAGCCCAACTCCAGTCTCGAGTGGCCTTGATCACAGCTGGCTATACCAGATGGAAATGCTTCTAATAAGTTAATTCTAGGGGTTAGATAATGAGGGCTTAAGGGGGTTTTCCCTGCCAGAGGGAATTTCCATTTTTAAAAGGGAACTCTTGGGAAGCAGTGCCCAGCATGTGGAAGGTAATCAATAAATGTTATCTCTATTCCCTGGAAGAACCAAAGTTATGAGACATTAAAATTAGACAGGGGGTGGGGCGCCTGGGTGGCGCAGTCGGTTAAGCGTCCGACTTCAGCCAGGTCACGATCTCGCGGTCCGTGGGTTCGAGCCCCGCGTCGGGCTCTGGGCTGATGGCTCAGAGCCTGGAGCCTGCTTCCGATTCTGTGTCTCCCTCTCTCTCTGCCCCTCCCCCGTTCATGCTGTGTCTCTCTCTGTCCCAAAAATAAATAAATGTTGAAAAAAAAATTAAAAAAAATAAAATAAAATTAGACAGGGGGTAAGAAAGATCTTTCCAGAACCACATGTCATAGCACCTTTGTACTCTACTGACAATGTTGTCTTGGAACTGCTAGCAGCCACCTTGCTGTTGTGTGAGGACAAGTAGAAGAGTGGACAAAGACACAGAGAGGGAGAAATCATCTGACACCTGGGGTCAAACACTTCTTGGACTTCTTTTACTAATGCCCCAGTGATAGCTATGTGAGGTCCCTCGCAAATGGGGAAGAGCAGCATTATGAAATACCTATGCTGCTTCTCTCCCTAGTATTCCATTCCGGTCCTTCCTCCCATTCCGACAGCAGAGAGGCTGTGTGCACGGTGTGTGTACGTGTGTGTGTATCTGTGTGCGTCTGTGCGTGTGGGCGTGTGTACCCTCAGATACGGCTACCAACGAAAGAAATGCAGATAGAAAAGATACATTGACTTTCAAAAGAAACTTTTGAAGCCAGACTTGGTAGCGTGAGATAAAGAATTTCTGAGTTTCAAAAGGCTGGAGTTTGTACTTAAAGTTTGTACTGGTATCAATAGATTTGAAAAAGATCGCTTCCCAAAGGAGATACCTTTCAAACTGATGGAGGAGGCGGAAGAAAGCTATTTAGACACCGATGGGTGTTCCAAAGAAGGAACCAGACGGGTGAACTCCCTGAAAAGGCTGCGAGATCTGCGAGCTGCCAATGGCTGCGTCACACTCCGTAGCTGGGACTCACAGCAGAGGCAAGTACACTTGCCTCTAAGATGGAGTATACTAAGTACTCTAAGTACACTAAGTACACTACCAGGTAAGCTACCCAAAATGTACTGTACCAGAAAGGCTCAGAGACCAAATTAACATGTGCAAATCACATCATTTATTAAATCAATTTAAAATACCCAGCAAGAAACCAAGGGAAAGGGATGGGATGGTCTAACATATTTAGGAAAGGTGGTGAGCAAGGTGGAGGGAACGATCTTACCATCTGAAGCACGGATTATGCAATGTTCATGGGCACCCCTCTCCCTACCCCAACCACCTTCTCTGCTGATGGTGTGGCTACAGGGACCAAAGACGAGGTTTGAGCAGAGAGGCCCGAGAGACTGAGATGCCTGGGACCAACACAGACACTTGTTTTATAGGATAGACAGAGGGGTATGTAGTCCTGGCCAGAGCGGTGACTCATCGATTAGCCCGATGAGCAGCAGTGGATTTTATCTGGCAGAGGATATTTGGGGCCAGAAGGGGTGCCACGGCTCTGTTTCTTCTCCACAGTGACACCAAACCTCTCATCACTGGCATACAGGATCCTTCACGATCTGACACAAATTGTATCTTTTTTTTTTTTTTAACAGCTTTAGTGAGATGTAATACACATACCATACAATTCACCCATGTAAGTACAGTTCAGTCACTTTTACTACAGTCACAGAGTTGTGTATACGTTACCACAATCAATTACAGAATTGTGAAGGAGACACTGCATCCCTTAGCCATCACCCCCAATTTTTGTAAACACCACCTGGGACCTAAGCCACCATGAGTCTATTTTCTGCCTCTACAGATTTACCTACTACTCTAGACGTTTCGTGTAAGTGGAATCATGCAGCAGGTGGTCCTTTGTAACTGGCTTCTTTCACTTAGCGTGATGTTTTCAAGGTACATCTAAGTTCTTGCACGTGTCAGCACTTTATTTCTTTTTATCGCTGAATAATATTCTGTTGTAAGGATGCACCACATGTCGTTTATCCATTCATCAGTTGATGGACGTTTGGGTTGTTTTTGTGTTGGGGCGATTACACAGAATGCTGCTGTGACCGTGTACACATTTTTGTGTGAATATGTGTTTTCATTTCTCTTGGGCAATTCCTAGGAGGGGAATTGCTGGGTCACAGAGAAATTCTATGTTTAACTCTTTGAGGACCTGCCAGACTGTTTTCCAAGGCAGCTGTAGAATTTTACATTCCTTAATAGCAGTGTATATGCCATTTCCAGTTTCTCCATCTTCTCACCAACCCTTGTCTTTTTCAGGATAGCATTTCTAATGTCAGGTGGTTTCTTATTGTAGTTGTGGTTTGCATTTCCCTAATGGATTAACGATGGTGAGCAGTTTTTATTTGCGTTTTGATCGTTCATATAACTTTTTTGGAGAAACGTCTACTCAGATCCTTGGCCCACCTTTTAATTGGGTTGTTTGTCTTTTCAATAGTGAGCTGCAAGAGTTCGATATGTATAGTTCTGTTACTCTTCCTTTAGCAGGTTATTATCTGCAAGAAAAAAAAATTTCTTTTCCTTAGGAATCACTTTCAGAATGGTGTCCTTTAATGCACAAAATTGGGGGTTTTAATGAAGTCCAGGTTAAACTGTGTCTTATTGGTCTTTGTATCCCTAGCACTTAACACAGTGCCTGGCATACAGTAGGTATCAATTTGTATTTGCTGAATGAATGAAAAACTGTAATCAATTCAGTTAATAGGCTATAGCTAAGAGTCTATCACATAATAAAACGAAGGTGGGATATATTAGAACAAAGAGTGCTGGTTATCTTCTGATATTCATACTCCTCTTCTTGGTAACAGAAGCTTAATTCACATTGGGGCACACTGTCATCCAGCGAAAAGACCACACTTCCCACTGTCCCTTGCAGCAGTTGGTCATGTGACTAAGTTCTGACCAATGAGATGAAAGTGAAAATATTATGCAGAACAGCTAATCAATCTTCCCAGCGGGAAGGGACCACATCCTTTTTAGCCTTTCTTTCATCTCGATGCCTGGAACTAGGATGTGATATCTGGAGCCTCTAACAGCCACTTTGCACAATGAGGAAGAAGCAGCAGAAAGCTGAAAGGTCCCCTCACCTCAGACCAAGCAGCTTATACCATCCTTTGACACGAAAAGCGAGTATACTTTTAATTTTTCAGCCACTATTTTTAGAATTTCAAATACTCTGAAACGAATCTAATCCTCACGGATTTATGAGAGCCCGCACGCTTTCCACCACGCCACAAGATTCAAGGCACAAAAATGCCTTTGTCAGTACGGCTGAATTTAGCACACTCTTCTTGTCACCTGTTAATGTTCCTTTGGGCATCCCCCAGACTGTGGTCAACGCCAAAGTTTCTCAGTCTTTTGGAGAGCACTGATTTATTGAAAAAGAGTGGGATGTGGAATCAGAGAGTCTGAGAGTCAGTCCTGGTCTGTCTCCCAGTAAACCTTGCTGAGCCTCAATTTCTTTGCTCATCTGGGATCTCTTTAAAGAGCTCAGGTCAGAAAGGAGCTAATTTGAGACATCATTGGTTGTTTTGTGGAATCCACAAGAGACATGAGACAACTATGATTTATTAGAACGTGAGCAGGATTATAAATTCCGTGAGGGCAGCTGCTGTCTTTATTGTCTAGAAACTGTAAGCATTAAAGCATTCAGAGGCTGAATGAATGAATAAAGCATGTAAGTTCCATGGCCCCGCACCTCAGAATCAATACTCCCCTGAATGTAACCAAGCCTAAGTATAGACCATTATAGTGAAGTGACCAGTCAGATCTATCTTAGGATCTCCTTAAGCCAGTGACAGGACCACCTCCAAAACCCCTCCCCTCTAGTTATTTGGGGTCCTTGAGCTTTACAATCTAAAAAAAAGGGCCATTATAGTCAAGCATCAAGAATAAATAGCAGGCAATGGATGCAAGTGACAGTCACAATATAGGAAAATAGAAGCAACCTGCATAAAATCTATCTAAATCCCGGGTGCTCAGGGAAGATCAAAATTTCCTCTCCCCCCCCCCCCCGCCCCCGCCCCCGCCCCCACCCGCCTCTTTTCTTTTGCTTCTTCTCTTCTTGGGGAGAGCACAATGGGGTCGGGGTTGTAAATTCTGAGCCCAGGTCCTGCTTTACCTGCTTGGTTAAGGAAAAGAACTCCTCTCACCCCCAGAGCTCTCAGGAGCTAATTACTGAAAATTGCTGTGAGACACTTTGCAAAATATAACATCCCTATAGTGATTCTAGCAGCTGCCTCAGGAGAGAAGCAGCGTTCTCTCTCCTGACTATTTTTACATTTTTAAAGGATTAGCTGAAGCTCCATGCAAGTCCTCGTGGAAATTCCCTCTGAAGTCAGTGAACAAGCAAGAAACTAGCTTCTCTGACTTCGGATACTCATTTCAAGAAATAGGTACAGGCCTCAAGCCCCGCATATCAAAGAACAGCGTCGCTGTTCTTTAAAAATTTCAGGAAACAGATTTTGCAGAGGAGGCAAATCCAACATGTGTGAAAAGATTTGAAGCCAAAAGCATGAGAAGATAGGGAAAGAAGGAAAGACTATGGCACTCCTTCCCCTGGCAAGGCATTGTCTTTCTTTCTTCCTTCCTTCCTTTCTCTCTCTCTTTTTTAAATTTTTCTTAATGTTTATGTATTTACTTATTAAAAAAATTTTTTTTATGTTTATTTATTCTTGAGAGAGACAGAGGGTGAGTGGGTTGGGGCAGAGAGAGAGGGAGACACAGAATCTGAAGCAGGCTCCAGGCTCCGAGCTGTCAGCACAGAGCCCCATGCGGGGCTTGAACTCATGAGCTGTGAGATGGTGACCTGAGCCAAAGTCGGACGCTGAACCGACTGAGCTACCCAGGTGCCCCAATGTTTATTTATTTTTGAGAGAGAGAGAGAGAGCTCAAAGGAGGGGCAGAGAGAGAGGGAGATGGGATCCGAAGCAGGCTCCAGGCCCTGACCTGTCAGCCCGGAGGCGGGACTCGAACCCAGGAACCGCGACTCAAGACCTGAGTCGAAATTGGACGCTTAGGCTTAACCGACTGAGCCACCCAGGCGCCCTAGGGCATTTTCTAACCTAGCCAGGGTGCTTGCTCATCCTGGCGGCCTCAGGAGAAACTCTCATCCTCAGCATGAGAATTCACCAATCCCACCCATCAATTACTTTGCATTCCTGGTCTTCTGCCGATCTCCCATTACGGTAGCAACAAGCAAAGTAACGAAGTGCTGACACACACCCCAACACGGATGAACCTTGAAAACATCATGCCATGTGAATGAAACCAGTATAAGCCACATATTGTGTGATTCCGTTTATATACATAGACTATCTATAGAAATAGGAAGTCGCTTTGTGATTACTCAAGGCTGAGGTGAGGGGGAGGAGACGAGGGACCACGGCCAAAGGACATGAAATAATGAAGTAATGAAGGACATGAAGCAAATAAAAATAATCTAAGACTGACTACGGTGATGGTTGCCCAACTCGGAATATCCACGAGGCACCGAATTGTACCCTTTAGATGAACGAGTTGTGTGTGTGAATTATGTATCTCAATAAAGCTGTTACCAAAAAAAAAAAAAAAGCAAACAAAAAAAACCCCACCAGCACAACAAATCCTTTATGGCTAATTGCTTTATGCTTTAGGCAAAAATGTATGTAATTCTTATTGCAACTCCATTCCAGAAAGGACAGTCTGGGCACTAGCTGGGCAAATGAATATATTTAACCCATGCATGTTAATAGAGAATTGCCCGGCGGGTACCCCCGGAGGACACGAGGTTTTTAGCTGTTGGTAAGAGTGTGCAATAATAATTACTTTTTAAAAGGTTTCACAGTCAAAGAAATTTGGGGATGACGGAGTTAAACAAAATTAAACAGGATCTTTACTGTTGAAGTGCTCAGAGTTTTAATAGGCAGACAGGCATTGTGAATCTCTAAGAAAGAAACAAGAGCGTGCATGGCTTACCAAGCTGGTTTAATCTTGAGACCTTTCGTCACAGAGCATCGCACAGAGTCAATCTTCTATGACATTATGCTGGTACGTGCTGGAATAAGTCTCTAATCTCGGCAGGAAACTCTGGAAACAAATGTTATCATGCAGAAATTAATATAGGCCTTCACACAGCTGAAATATTTTCAATCACATGTCTGCATCAGTTTCTTAGAATTCGATCGCAAACATTGTTTCTGCTTTCTAAATCGTTTTCGTTCCACCTTCAATATTTATGAACACAGCCAGCGTGGTTTAGAGTGAAAATTCACTTCTTCGCTCCATAAGCAACCCTCTGGTACAGCTCCACTCGCTTCTGTGAAATGGAATTTGTCTTCTTTTCCTCCTGAAATAGAAAGGCACTCTGAGAACATATAAAATTCCTCAGTAATCCTTCTGTCCCTGAACCATAGATCAAACCATTCTCTCAGAATTCCACTTCCAGCATTTCTCAGCAAAGATGTATTGGCAGGCTAACTGGGAGAGGTTTCAAATTACTCAGACTTTATTAATTTTACAAAATATGCTTTGAAGTACTGTGAGAATAATTAAAAGTAAACGGCACATTTGAAATTAGTGAGCAAATGGGGGAGGGGGCGGGGATGGCTCTTTCCTTTCTACCCTGTTGTTCTCCACTTACAGAGCCCGGTAATCCACGTTGCATCCTTCCCCAGTCACTGCTTGGGTTCCCCTGCCCAGACTTAGTTAGAAATCACAACTCAAGAGGGAAGGGAAGGACACTAACAATTGCTGAGCATAATGTCTGGATAGACAGAAATGAGAAGAAAGAGCCTTCTAGGCTAAGGGATGTACAAGATGGGGAAACTAGGTGAGTATGGCATCTATCGGTAGCTCTCTTTGGCAGCTAAAAACAAGCAGCATTTGCATGTACAAAGCTTTTCCAGTGTACAGAGCACGGTCTTGTGCAGTATCTTACTTAACTCTCAAATCAGCCATAAGAGAGCCTCTCTCCCCGGTTTTACAGGTGAGGAAACTGAGGCCCAGAGACGTTACGAAGCCAACCCGAGATTCTCAGAATATTCTGATACAGCCATTTAACTCTGAGGTTTCTGGATTCAAAATGTCTGACTACTTTTTCCACCCATAGTCAACTGGGAGAAGTTAGAAAGGCTTGCTGGGAAGAGACTGTGAAGGTCCCTGGACAATAGATACGTTTATGCTTTACCCTGCAGGCAGTATGATTGTTACTTACTATCTTAGTCAGATCCTTCCAGATTCACACTCTGCTTAGGCAAATAGATGAGCCTAAAAAAAAGTTCTTGAGTGTGTCTAACCCTCAAAATAAGACCAAATAATCACATTAAACATCAAATATCTTACTTGCTGTTTTTTTTAGCCAGTTTTACAGATGTTCACTGTGCAGTTAGACCAGGATCTTTTCACAAGAGGTCAACGTCAGTCATTCCCAAAGGATACAAATAAACCAATTTCCTAACTCGATGTCTGTACCTATAGCCTTTACACTGGAACAGAAAACAGTATGACGGAAAGTTCTAAGTCCAATTTTATGTACTCATTTACTAATGTCTCCAACACACATTAATTCAGCACCTACTATGTGTGAGGCATCATGCCAGGAGCTGAACTCAATGAGTGAAATGGCAGGTCCTTATCTTTATAGAGTTTACAGCTAGATACTAAGCATCCAGGCAAATACAGTGCAAAAGGATAAAGGATACAATACAAGGATACGAAGAGAATACAGAGGGATATAGGAGCACATAACCTCGGCCTAGGGTTGGGGAGGTTTCCTGGGGAGGTGGTGTGCAGGCTGAAGGAGCTGTGGACTACCATGTGGATGCTAATCCTGGCTTTGGGTTGGACTCACCTAGGGAGTTTTTGAAACTAGTGCTGTCCAGACCCCACCCCAGCTCGGTTTGATCTGCATCTCTACAAGTCAGGGTCAGCAAATTATGTTTATAAACCTCCCAAGGTGACTGACGCACAACCAGGTTTGAGAATTGCTGACTTCATTGCTAAAAAGTTTTTCAGAGTGGAAACTTCACCAACTACATGAACCCTCTCTAAATTCAGATTTCAGGGGCGCCTGGGTGGCGCAGTCGGTTAAGCGTCCGACTTCAGCCAGGTCACGATCTCGTGGTCCGTGAGTTCGAGCCCGGCGTCAGGCTCTGGGCTGATGGCTCGGAGCCTGGAGCCTGTTTCCGATTCTGTGTCTCCCTCTCTCTCTGCCCCTCCCCTGTTCATGCTCTGTCTCTCTCTGCCCCAAAAATAAATAAAAAACGTTGAAAAAAAAATTAAAAAAAAAATTCAGATTTCAGTCCTGTGTAAATTTGGAAGTAAATCATCTAAAAATGATTTTTTAGTCACTATAATGTGGCTTTTAGCTTAATTATCTTGGAGTTCAAAAATATGTATGGCTTTAGGGAGATAATAAATCTCCTTTACAAAAAAAAAAAAAGATGAATCTGAATAGTCTGAATATTGCTGGCTTTTCTTAACAGTTAGGAGAAAACTATCCCTGTGTGTACCAGTATTTTCTTTTTTCTTTTCTTCCTTCCTTCCTTCCTTCCTTCCTTCCTTCCTTCCTTCCTTCCTTCCTTCCTTCCTTCCTTCTTCCTTCCTTCTCTCCTTCCTTCTTTCCCTCCTTCCCCTCCTTAATGTTAATTTAAAAAGCTATTAGATGGGTCCAAGGAAGGACAGCCGGAAAGTAGTTGACTAGATGCTGGTACAGCAGGTTAGAGGATTATTTTCATAAAGATGAATTGAGCAAAGAGGTAGATCTATTGATGATTATGGAGCCAGATTTCTTGCTACCAGAAAAGGAAATTATAAATATAAGATGGAAGAAGAGGGTTGCCCAACTGGCTCAGCTGGTGGGATGTGTGACTCCAGATCTAGGGGTTGTGAATTCAAGCCCCATGTTAGGCATAAAGATTACTTAAAAATAAAATCTTAACAAAAAAAAAAAAAAAGATGGGGCGCCTGGGTGGCTCAGTCAGTTGGGCAGCCGACTTTGGCTCAGGTCATGATCTCGAGGTCCATGAGTTCGAGCCCCGCGCCGGGCTCTGTGCTGACAGCTCAGAGCCTGGAGCCTGTTTCAGATTCTGTGTCTCCCTCTCTCTGACCCTCCCATGTTCATGCTCTGTCTCTCCCTGTCTCAAAAATAAATAAAACGTTAAAAAAAAAAAAAAGAAGGATAATGAACACTATGGTATTGAGTTTGAACTCAAGTGGAGGTACTATTGTGAACTCGTTTATATACATAGAAATGGAGACACCTATATATATCTGTAGATATACCTGTAGATATATACCCGCCTCTCTCTACAAGATACATAGCTGAAAGAAAAATGAATATAGATACACCTGTGTTCTATCATAGTTCTGTACTGAGAGATCCCGGAGGCATCAGTAGCCCCTATCAGTAAGCATACCTAACAGATCTTGATTTCTAAAGACCGTTTTTCATAAACAGTTAGAAGAGGTCTTAGAAAAAACGACTGATTTCAGGGCTGGGGCAGCAAAATTACAAGATGAACATGAAGAATAATTTAATGTCAGGAAGTAACGAAGTACTCAAAAAACAAGAGGAGTACGTCAAAAAAGACTTGGAAGCCAGTTTGAAGGGCCAACCACTAGGTGAATCTGGAACAATTTGAACATCAAAATCAATAGTTATACTGGGGTGCCTGGGTGGCTCAGTCAGTTAGCATCTGACTCTTGGTTTCTGCTCAGGTCATGAACTCATGGTTCATGGGTTCGAGCCCCACATCGGATTCTGCACCGGCAGTGTGGAACCTGCTTGGGATTCTCTCTCTCTCCCTCTCTCTCTGCCCCTCCCCCACATGCACTGTCTCTGCCACTCTCAACATAAATAAGTAAACTTTAAAAAATAAAAATAAAAATAAATAAATAGTTACAAGACCCGATTATAATCCATCGAATAAATATCCTGGAGTCTATACAGATTTAAACAAACAAATGAATAAATAAACAGGGAGAAGAAAAGGCTCTTTCATAGCAGAATGCCAACTATTAAATGTAGAAGAAATAAAAAAAAAATAGAAAATCACCTTTAGGCAACACTCTTATTTTTTTTAATTTAAAAAAAATATTTATTTTTGAGAGACAGAGAGAGAGACAGAGCATGAGCAGGAAGCAACACCCTTAGTAATAATTAATTCAGACGAGAAATGTCAATGAATGCCAAAACTTGTGGGTGAAAGTTAGATGCAAATGGAATATTTACATCATTGCAAAATATCTCTCCACCAAAGACATTTAGAAAGGGGCAAAGAATGGCTTTCCGGTGAAGTAAACTGGCAGACACTTTATTCAAGTATAACATCAACTATAACATCACAAGATTGAAATTATGTGTCACCCGATAGGATGCAAGGAAAAGTTAACATTGCTTTCATGATATTTCTGCCAAAAATGCATGCATAACCAGAATCTAATTATAAGGAAACATCAGACAACCCTAAATGAGGAATAGTCAACAAAATATTTTGCCTGTTGTCTTAAAAAATGTTAGAGTCACGGGCACGCCTGGATGGCTCAGTCGGTTAACCTTCTGACCTTGGCTCAGGTCATGATCTTATGGTGAGTTTGAGCCCCGCCTGGGGCTCTGTGCTGACCGCTCAGAGCCTGGAGCCTGCTTGGGATTCTGTGTCTCCCTCTCTACCCCTCCCCTGCTTGCACTCTGTCTCTCTCTCTCTCTCTCTCTCTCAAGAAAAATAAACATTTAAAAAAATGTTATAATCATGAAAATCAAGGAAGGATCATGGAATAGTTCTGGACTGACAGAGACTGAAGAGGTATGACAACTAAAGGCAGGACATGGCACCATATTGATACCGTATTGCCATTTTGCTGTGACGGATGTTACTAGAAAAACTGATGATTCCTGATTAGGCTCGCTGATGAATGGATATAAAGGAGTTCTTTAAACTGTTCCTGAAGCTTTTCTGGAATTTTGAAATCATTTCAAAAATAAAAAGTATTAATATTGTTGCAATGTAAAATATTTCTTACAGACTTTTCCTTCAGGTTTACATGAACGAAGGTGAAACAATGGTGGAAGTTTGAGAGGAATCTCAAATTATTTGGTGCAATTATGGTGTGTTTTCTCTTTCTCTCTCTCTCTTTTTAAATGTTTATTTATTTTGAGAGAGAAAGAAAGAGCACGATCAAGGGAGGGGCAGAGTGAGAGAGAGAGAGAGAGAGAGAGAGAGAGAGAGAACTCCAATCAGGCTCCACGCCATCAGCATGGTGCCCAACATGGGGCACAGTCCCACAAAACGTGAGATCATAACCTGAGCTGATATCAGGAATTGGACGCTTAACCCACTGAGCCACCCAGGCACCCCTCTCTCTCCTTTTTAAAAATAATCTTTAGGGGCGCCTGGGTGGCGCAGTCGGTTAAGCGTCCAACTTCAGCCAGGTCACGATCTCGCGCTCCGTGAGTTCGAGCCCCACGTCGGGCTCTGGGCTGATGGCTCAGAGCCTGGAGCCTGTTTCCGATTCTGTGTCTCCCTCTCTCTCTGCCCCTCCCCCATTCACGCTCTGTCTCTCTCTGTCCCCAAAATAAATAAACATTGAAAAAAAAATTAAAAAAAAAAAATAATAAAATAAAATAAAAATAAAAATAATCTTTATACCCAGCATGGGGCTTGAACTCACAACCCTGAGATTTAGAGAGCCAGCCAGGTACCCCTCCTCTCTTTGTTTCCTTTCTTCTTTAATGAAGTACCTGAAGTTAGGGATCTTAATTTCTCAAAGTTTGTCCTTATTTAAGTTTGTTTTCTACATTTAAATATGCACAATCACTAAATGCTCTCAGAACTATGATGGGTTCTGGGGAATCATGGGTATGGCAACTAGGTCAGTGTATAATATGAGTGATTTACCAAGAAATTATTTTCATCCAGGTCTTTAGTAATTTGAATGGATATCCAGAGCACATGTCAAAAGAATATGCCAACAGAGTGACTCAAGAGGCCATTAAATTCAAAATATAAAGGAAAAACAGATGCCAAGCATTGAGCCTTTTCTCCATGCTTCACGCAAGTAAATTCCTTTGGCCAGAAGAATATCAAATAAAGATTTTTGAAAATCCTCCTCAAAGAAATGTAAAACATTATTTTCTTTCTTAGCATAAGCAGCCTGTAAAACAAACAAGAGAAAATTTTAATAAGCAAATACATTATTTTTCTACCTCAATAAGTATATGTAAATCGTTTGGAATTTGTGCCAAAAAGGGGTGTTCTTCAACTTACCGGTACACAGGTATGCTGTTGACAATCCCAGTGTACATCTCCTATCGCCGCCTTTTGGGCCAAATTCTACCCATTTCCTGAAAGAGGCACATCGGAGAGTTCAAAACTCTTGGCTTACCGAGTCTAGGCACTGGTCTCCCAGAGAGCTTTCAGAGACCGGGTTCGAATCTCAGATTGCCTTCATCCACAGAGGCATGTACAATCTACCCACTGTCACCGCCAGTCACGTAGCGAGGGATTCACGTTGAATGTCTATCTGTGGCAGGGACAAGAGCCACTCTGGATACTACACTCCATTATGGGGGAGCACAGAGCATAGAAAGGAGGAAGCCCTGCCTCTATGTAACCTACCACCATATTGAAAAAGTATTAGTTACAATATATCTGCCATGCCACTTAATATCATACTGATTTCATAAAAAGCAAAGATAAGAAAGTGTCACAGTTCCGAAAGCTTCAAAAAAATTTTTCAATTATCTCAATAGTGAATGACTTTATGGATTCCTTAGAAGTATATTAAAATGAATAGAGGGCACTTGGGTGGCTCAGTCGGTTAAGCATCCAACTCTTGATTTTGGCTCAGGTCATGATCTCACAGTTCGTGAGATCAAGCCCGTGTCAGGCTATGCCTTGACCGTGGGGAGCCTGCTTGCGATTCTCTCTCTCTCCCTCTCTCTCTGCCCCTCCGGTGCTCTCCCTCTCTCTCAAAATAAATAAATTAACTTTATTTAAAAAATAAAATAGAGGTGCATGGGTGGCTCAGTCTGTTGAGCGTCCAACTTCAGCTCAGGTCATGATCTTGCAGCTCGTGAGTTCAAGCCCCACGTCGAGCTCTGTGCTGACAGCTCAGAGCCTGGAGCTTGCTTCCGATTCTCTGTCTCCCTCTCTCTCTGCCCCTCCCCCCGCTCACATTCTGTCTCTCAAAAATAAGTAAACATTAAAAAAAATTTTTTTTGATAAAATAAAATGGAGTAGAGACGGGCAAGTAAGCCATCAAATAAGTTTCCACTCCCATATTTTCTTTAACTCAAAGCTTTAGGCAACTTAAAATCAGATGTCGCAAACAATTCCTTGGCCATCCCTCATTTATTTATTGGCTAGGGCTGCTATAACAAAGTACTGCACACTGAATGACTAACGATAGTTCTAGGGGCTAGAAGTCCGACACCCAGGTTATCAGCAGGATTGCTTTCTTCTGGGGTCTGTTTGGCTTGTTGATGGCCATCTTCTCCTCCCTGTCTCTTTCCAGGGTGTTTCTGCTGTGTGTGTCTGTGTCCTAATCTCTTCTTACAAGGACACTAAAAGGGATAGGGTCACCCCAATGGCCTTCTTTAATCTTAGTTAGCTCTTTTAAGGTCCTATCTCCAAATACATTCTGAGGTAACAGGGTTAGGACTTCAACATACGAATTTGGAGGACACATTACAGCCCATAACACTAGATATTGCCTAATAATTATCTTTTGTTGCCTGGATTAGGCAAAAACCACACATTTTTCAAAAGAGACAAAGCTCATCCCATAGTGTCAGGGTTATCTTGACAACTTCAGTGATGAAGTCACATTTCCTTGCCCACTAGCTCAGATCTGGCTCAAGTCTCTCTGTACTAGGTCTTTGGGAAATTGGTATTGCCATTAAATTCCAACTTGATCTCCATGCTCTGTGGACTTAGAGTTTGTTTTCTTTAAGTCAAGATACTATGGGGCTTGAAGATACGATTGGGCCCTCCGTTACTACTCCCCTTATGGTGATTTTTTTTTTTAATTTTTGTTTAATGTTTATTTATTTTTGAGAGAGAGAGAGACAGAGCATGAGCAGGGGAGAGGCAGAGAGAGACACAACACAGAATCCGAAGCAGGCTCCAGGCTGTCAGCAGAGCCCAACGCAGGGCTCGAACTCACGGACTGTGAGATCACGACCTGAGCTGACGTTGGACGCTCAACCGACTGAGCCACCCAGGAGCCCCACACCTTAGGGCGATTTTCAGCGCAGTTTTGGTCCAAATGAAGCAAGTTCCCACCACGATCACAATCTCATGGCCACAATTTCCAGACGAGCCAAGATAGCATTTGAGAGCATAGCTTTAAGGATTGCTTTTTCCAAAACCCAGCGTTGTAACACTCAGTTAGGAAGGTTATGGTGAAACTCTTACACATTTGCTGGTGCACTGAAGTGAAACTTAACAATAGCTCTCAAAAGTAAAAATGTGGAGAGCCTGGGTGGCTGTCAGTGAAGTGTCCAACTCCTGATTTCAGCTCAGGTCATGATTTTGTGGCTGAGCTCCACATAGAGCTCCACACTGAGCTTGGAGCCTGCTTATGATTCTTTCCCTGCCTCTCCCTCTGTCCCTCCCCTGCTCTCTCTCTCTCTCTCTCTCAAAAAATAAAAATAAATGCAAACATTTCTTTAAAAAGTCAAAATGTATAATACCTTTTGATTCTGAAATCTACTTCTGAGTACTTTTCCTACAGAAAAACAAATGTATGTATATATCTGAGATTTTATATAGATAGTGCTATAGTGGATGTAGAAATTCATTCATTGCAGTAATGCCTATAATTTCAAAAGACGAGAAACAAATGTCCATCATAAGAGGGTAGTTAAATTACTTTGACATATGCATACAATAGGAGAAGTATGTAGCTGGTTAAAAAATAGACGTGTATACTGCTTTTTTTTTAAAAGTCGGTTTTGGGGCTTGAATTTGAGACCAAGAGATCAAGAGTCACATGCTCTACTGACTGAGCCAGCCAGGCTCCCCTATACTACCATTTTTTTTTATCATGGCTAGCTAGGTTACTCAGATCAACCCTCCCACTGAAAGCAATTAAAAATGCTAGATAAAACATTAAAAAATACATATCCCTTAAGACAAGGAAGATCTGACAAATGAGAAAGCTATCTAAGCAAAAGCAAAGAATTAGATAAGTCTGCAGTAGCCTCTTATGTCCAGAGATAATTTGTCAATCCCAGCAGCTTTGAATTTCTACTTGTTGGAGTGAAAAAGAAATCAAAGCCCCAAGCCCACCCCATGTGGAGACTGTAACAGAAAACCCCCACAATAAGAAGGGGCCACGGGGTAAGATGGAACCAGAAATAAGACTGACACTAACCCCAACCCCAGGGGAATGCAGGGGAAGTCGCCTTCATACTGGGCTGAGCAGTGGGGGGGAAACCCCACCCTCAGGGTTTTTTTAAGTTTATTTATTTATTTTTGAGAGAGAGGGAGAGAGAGCAAGGGAGCATGAGTGGGGAAGAGGCAGACAGAGAGAGAGAGAGAGAGAGAATCCCAAGCAGGCTGACACTGTCTGCACAGGGCCCAATGTTGGGCTTAAACTCACGGAGATCATGACCTGAACCAAAACCAAGAGTCGGATGCTTAGCTGGCTAAGCCACCCAGGTGCCCCTGAAGATTTTCTTTTTCTAACCACCAAGTGGCCCTCACAAAGATTTTTACTTCATATTCACATCACGTGGGTGGTCCAAAAGAACGTTGAGTGGTAAATTTAGCGGAGTGTTCCTAGACGGACAACACAGTCATTCATGTGGCAATAACAAAGGTAATACTCTCTAGAAGCAGCACCTTTGTTCTCAGCCTTAAAGAACCCCCACATATCACTTTTCAAAGGCAAGAAGAAGCACACATGAAAAATAACCAAGTACACAAGGAAACTAGGCAATCATGAGCAAGAACGGCAGAAATAACAGAAAGTACAAACAGACCCACAAATAACTGAGGTATTGGAATTATTAGAGACAAGCTTGATAATGTCTGCAGATATAGAAACCACACAAAGTGATCTAGCATATTTAGAAGTGAACTAAATTGAATGTCTAGAAATAAAACTAGCAACTCAAGTTAAAAATGCAATAGATGAGGTTAACAGAAGCTTTAGACAGAAGAAAGTATCTGGAACATAGCAAAAGAAAACAGGTGGGGAAAAATGGAAAAGATTAAAAGTCATGGAATATAGAGTGGTAAGGTCTAATATATATTTAATAGAAATTATATTTTTTACGTTTATTGATTTATTTTGAGAGAGACAGAGACAGTGTGAGTGGAGAAGGGGTAGAGAGAGCTCTGTCAGCACAGAGCCTTATATGGGGCTTGAACCCATGAAATCATGAAACCATGAAACTATGAGATCATGACCTGAGCTGAAACCAAGAGTAGGATGCTTAACTGACTGAGCCAGCCAGGCACCCCTATTTTCTTCTCTTTTCTTTTCTTTTCTCTTTTCTTTTTTCTTTCCTTTCCTTTTCTTTTCTTTTCTTTTCTTTTCTCTTTTCTTTTTTCTTTCCTTTCCTTTCCTTTCCTTTCCTTTCCTTTCCTTTTCTTTTCTTTTCTTTTCTTTTCCTTTCTTTTTAGATTATTAAGTAATCTCTACACCTAACATGGGGCTTGAACTCACAACCCTGAGATCAAGAGTCGCAGGCTCTACTGACTGAGCCAGCCAGGTGCCCCAGAAACTATATTTTCCACGTGCTGAGAGAAAATCGCTGCCAATATATTTTATTTCTTTCCCAGCGAAAATAGCTTTCCATAAAGACTTTCTAAAGTAACAAATACAGATAATTTATTACCAGTTGACTCTCATTCAGAGTAATTCTAAAGAAGGTACTGCAGTCAGAATGTAAGTGAACTCAGATGGAAGGTTTGAGATGTCAGAAGGAGATAAACATAAAAAAAGAGAGAAAGAGAGAGAGGACATAAGAATGGCAAGCAGAAGATGGGGAGGAGTGATGGAATAAGAAGGTTGGAAAAATGTTTGGGTAAATGTAGCCTACGCCTACAGCATCTTCTTTCTCTGCCACACAACTTTTGGAGCGGAATTAACAAGTGCCTAAATCTAGAATCCGTTATAACACAAGGGAAACCACCAGTGAGAAACTGAGATAACAGGGGACAGTGATGTCACTTTGTAGGCACGGGAGGGGGTGGTTGTCAAACATCCTGAGCTCATAATGTGACAAAGGGAATGAAAATGAAATGAACTCCAAGAACACTATTGAAAAGAACAGAACCAACCTATAGAAAAGTGGTTGTCAATCTGGACAACAAATAAGCAAAAAACTGCAGTGCTTAAACGAAAATAAGAGGGTGAAGAGATACAGATGTCACCTTTATCTCCATTTGGTCTCAGTTCTGCGGTCCCAAACCCCAATTTGTCGGTAGATCCTGAAGTGAAGTCTTTTTGAGATTGGCTCTTAGCTGCCCATTTATTGAAGAATATCTTCTCCACTGACCAGAATGCCTGCACCCACTTTTAAGGTCATCTGATGCCAGAATTAAGGTGAAATGGGAATGCCTATTTGCAGGTTTTATATATGGCTAAAGGAACTCTGGAAGGGTGACTTCGTGTGTTGGGAACCAATTGGCTAAGGGATAGGAGTAAAGGAATACTTTTTGGTATATATATTCACGTGGTTCAATAATCTTTGAGTTATCTAGGGGCGCCTGGGTGGTTCAGTCGGTTGAGCGTCCGACTTGGGCACAGGTCATGATCTCGTGATCTGTGGGTTCGAGCCCCGCATTGGACTCTGTGCTGACCGTTCAGAGCCTGGAGCCTGCTTCGGATTCTGTGTCTCCCCCTCTACACCTCCCCCACTCGCACTCTCTCGGAAATAAATAAAAATTAAAAAGAATTTTTTTAATAATATTTGAGTTATCTACAAAATTTAATTAAAACTATTGTTTCCCCTTCTCTGAAAACTCTTAAAGACTTAGACCATCTGAACAACATGGTGCCTCGTAGAAGGATACTCTCCTGTGTTCTTAAGAGTGCTGACATAAATCTAAACCATATATGCCTTCCTGCCTTCAGTTGCACACTTACTCCCTCCTGTCGCTTTGCCACAAACAACCTGAATCCCTCCCTGTTGCCTCTGCTGGGCCTACCAGTGAAGTGACCCCTCCAGAGCCAGGAGTAAGCCTACAGTCGAATTCCCTGCAGAAATTGAGATGAGCTGCCACCAGGGTGACCAACTAGGGTGTCCCAGTTTGCTCAGGGCTATCGCAGTGTGGACACCAAACAGCTCATCTCTAATGTTAGTCCAGGAAAACTGGGGCAATGGGCCACCCTCGCTGCCACCAGCGTGGCTGTTCTCTCCTCCTACCGTCAAGATGATTTCAAATTCATGAAAACATATGGGGTGCCTGGGTGGCTCAGTCAGTTAAGCATCTGACTTTGGCGCAGGTCGCGATCTCACGACTCGTGAGTTCATGCCCCTCGTTGGGCTCGGTGCTAACAGCCCATATCCTGAAGCCTGCCTCAGATCGTGTGTCTCCCTCTTTCTCTGCCCCTCCCCTGCTCGCGTGCCATCTCTCAAAAATAAAAATAAACGTTAAGAAAAAAAAATTTTTTTTAACTCGTGAAAAAATAAACCTGGCTGAATAGAAGCCAAAAATCTCAAACAGCCCTGTAAGAAATAATGGCCACATGCAGACATTCTCCTAAGCAGCCTCGTTTAGCTTGTGACAGCAATTTTATTTTAACTCCGTTTTATTGATGAGAACACCGAGACCCAGGGAAGGTAAGCTGCCTGCCCAAGATTGCAGCACTAGTATGGGGTGGAGCTGAGACTCGAACCCTGGTAGCCTGACTTCAGAGAATTCATGCTTATCTACTGAACTACACTGCCTTTGGCTACTATGCTCCCCACATAATTTCTGTTCCCCATATGTGCATCCCCTTCTGCCATTTCTTCTTTCTGTTGCCCCTGTTATTTATATCTTGGCTCTAAGTCGCTTATACACCTGTCCTTTAGTTCTAGTCTCCTCTTCATTCATTCATTCAACAGACATTTTTGGTGTGGTTACTATGCGCTAAGATGCCTTCAAGAACTTGCAGTCTAGAGGGAGTACCAGACGTGTAAATATCAGAATGCAGAAATTCCTAAACTCTCTCAGTTCACAGTGCCTTCAGCCTAATCTTACGCTAATAATATTAGTAATATTTTACAGTGTCCCTGTATCCAAAGAAATAGCTAATGGTTTTACTTATTAGTTTAGTTCCAAACAATTTAATAGCAGTAGTTCATGTAGTATATATGTCTTTGGTTTACCTCAAGTATGAAAAGGATTCGGGGTGCCTGGGTGGCTCAGCCGGTTAAGCATCCAACCCCTGATTTCAGCTCAGGTCATGATCTCACGGTTCGTGAGCTCAAACCCCGTATCAAGCTCTGGGCTGACAGCGCGGAGCCTGCTTGGGATCTTCTCCCTCCCTCTCTCTATCTCTGCCCCGCCCCAGCTCTCTTTCTCTCTCAAAATAAATGAATAAACATTTAAAAAAAAAAAAGAATGGAAGTGATTCTGTAGTGGCCTTTACTATGCCTCTCTGGAGCACCTAGGCACACGGTTTGAGAACTGTTGTGGGACTTGTGGTTAAGTGTTCAGTGCCCAGAGTTAGTTGCTGGGGTTCAAGTTGCAGCCCTTCCTTTACAGCGGGAGCTTAGACAGGTAGTGATGCCTCCCTGAGCTTTAACTTTCCTCATGATAATAGTTGTGATCTCATAAGGCTATCACAAAAAGTTAATGAGAGTATGTAAACCCCAGGAAACAGCTTGTCATTTAATCTCTAGAATGTAAGTTCCCCTGGGTGGAGATCTGTATTGTATCTCCAGTGGCTTTTTTTTTTTTTGCTTTTCTCTATTTTATTTATTTATTTATTTTAACATTTATTTATTTTTGAGACAGAGAGCATGAACACGGGAGGGTCAGAGAAAGAGGGAGACACAGAATCCGAAACAGGCTCCGGGCTCTGAGTGGTCAGCACAGAGCCCGACGCGGGGCTCGAACCCACGGACCGTGAGATCATGACCTGTGCCCAAGTCGGCCGCTTAACCGACTGAGCCACCCAGGCGCCCCTGCTTGTCTCTATTTTAAATCAACCACACAGAGGGCAGTCCCGAGTATAATGTAATTAATGGGGGCAAACCACAAAGGCAGTTAAATTCCTACAACGTGTACAAAGCAGGAATAAGATCTGTGCTTTAGACTGAAATTTCGTGCCCCTCAAAATTCGTGTTGAAATCAAACCCCCAGGGCAATGGTGTCTGGAGGTGGGGGTCTTTGGGAGGTTAAGTCATGAGGGTGGAGCCCCAATTGTGGGATCAGTGCCATTGTGAAAGAGACCTCAGGGGGTATCTGGGTGGCTCAGTCCATTGAGCATCTGATTTTGGCTAAAGTCATAATCTCACGGTTCATGAGTGTGAGCCCGGCATTGGGCTTGCTGACTTGAGCGCAAAGCCTGCGCTCTGTCTCCCTCTCTCTCTGCCTCTCCCCGACTCGTGCTCTCTCAAAAACAAATAAGCATGAAAAAAAAGAGAGAGAGGCCTGAGAGAGCTCTTTCATCTGCCCTGTGAGGACACATGAGAAGGCACCATCTATGAACCACTGAATCGTCCAGGGCCGTGATCTTGGACTTCTCTGCAAGAAATAAATTTCTGTTTCAAAGACACCCAGTCTGGGGCTCCTGGGTGGCTCAGTCAGTTAAGCGTCTGACTTCTGCTCAGGTCATGATCGCATGGTTCATGAGTTCGAGCCCCGCATCAGGCTCTGTGCTGACAGCTCAGAGCCTGGAGACAATTGTGTGTCCCTCTCTCTCTGCCCCTCCCCCACTCACACTCCTTTCTTTCTCTCTCAAAACTAAATAAAAATTAAAAAAAAAAAAAAAAAAGCCGCTCAGTCTATAGCATTCTGGGTGGCTCAGCTGGTTCAGTGTCTGACTCTTGGTTTTGGTTCAGGTCATAATCTTATTTAAAGTCAGGCTCTGTGCTGACAGCATGGAGCCAGCTTGGGATTTTCTCTCCTTCTCTCTCTGCCCCTCCCTTGCTCTCTCTTGAGCGCAAACTCTCTCTCTCTCTCTCTCTCTCTCTCGCAAAATTAATTAATTAATTAAAAAAAAAAGTCTGTTTCCAGTTCCTGGATGGGAGCCTCGTCTTCATTAGGGGAATGAAGGAGGCATGTAACCCTTTGTACCTGCCCTCCTGACACCCGGTATAGACTTTATAAGCAAGTTTGTATTTTTCTGGCTCTTTCTCTGTGGGTTGTATCAGTGACTCCTTCCTGTGCTATATTAAGGTTTTAGCAGACGAACTCAGAGGCCAGACAACATGGGGAGAGAGGGAGGAGGCCGATCATCCAGCAGCCCTATTCCCTCTGGTAGACTTAATGCAGCTGTTGTCATAAGATGTTAAGGCACTTCTCTGACTCTCACCAAGATGTGCCAGATTATTGTCTCCCACAGCCTTCCGCTCTCCTTAAGGCCCTCTCTGATGAAGTTCCTATAGCGATCATGTTTCTCTCCAAATGATTCCCCCCCTTTTTTTTTTACATTCTAATTTCTCTTTTAGTTTTTTATTTTTTTTTTAAATTTTTTTTTCAACGTTTATTTATTTTTGGGACAGAGAGAGACAGAGCATGAACAGGGGAGGGGCAGAGAGAGAGAGGGAGACACAGAATCGGAAACAGGCTCCAGGCTCCAAGCCATCAGCCCAGAGCCCGATGCGGGGCTCGAACTCACGAACCGCGAGATCGTGACCTGGCTGAAGTCGGATGCTTAACCAACTGCGCCACCCAGGCGCCCCTCTTTTAGTTTATTTTTTAAGTATACAATGCAGTTTTTAGTACATTCACAAAGTTGTACAACCATCACCACTATTTCCAGAACATTTTTATTATCCCCACAGTAAACCATCAGCATTCCCATTGCCTCCTTCCTCCAGTCCCGGACCACCATTAACCTACTTTCTGTCACAATAGATTTAGCTATTGGGGCGCCTGGGTGGCGCAGTCGGTTAAGCGTCCGACTTCAGCCAGGTCACGATCTCGCGGTCCGTGAGTTCGAGCCCCGCGTCGGGCTCTGGGCTGATGGCTCGGAGCCTGGAGCCTGTTTCCGATTCTGTGTCTCCCTCTCTCTCTGCCCCTCCCCCGTTCATGCTCTGTCTCTCTCTGTCCCAAAAATAAATAAACGTTGAAAAAAAAAATTTTTTTTTTAATAATAAAAAAACCAACCAAACAAAAAAAAAAAACCCAATAGATTTAGCTATTATGCACATTTAATTTAAGGGAGTGATACTATATGCGGCCATTTGGGGGAGACTTCTTTCTTTTAGCATGACGTGTTCAAGGCTCATCATTGTTGTGGCGTGTATTAATAATTCATTCCTTTTGATCACTGAATAACATTCTATTATATGGACATACCACATTGGGTTTACCCATTCATCAGTTGATGGACATTTCGGTTCCTTACACTTTTTGTCCATTACGAGTAATGCTGCAGTGAACCTTCACGTACAGTTTTTGTAGGGCATGTATGTTCAATTTTCATTCATACTTCTCACCGTTCATGCTCATATTTCAATTCAACACTTAGTTGTGGAGTGGCAGGGTCACTATAACTCCATGTTTAACATTTCGAGGAACCGTTAAGCTGTTCCAAAGTGGCTGTACACTTTTTGAGTGTGATGTGGTACCTCATTGTGATTTTGATTTTCATGTTCCTTTTTTTTTAAGGTCTGGTTTTTTTTTTACTTTTTAATGTTTATTTATTTTTGAGAGAGAGAGTGAGCTTGTGCTTGGGGGAGGGACAGAGACAGAGAAAGACAGAGGACCCAAGCAGGCTCCACACTGTCAAGAGCCCAAAGCGGGCCTGAACTCACCAACCATGAGATCATGACCTGAGCCAAAGTCGACCACCTAACTGACTGAGCCACCCCAGGTGCCCCTGCATGTCTTGTTTTGTTTTTTGTTTTGTTTTTTTTTTTTTAAAGATGGTATTATATTTTTAAAAATAATGTCTCCACCCAACATGGGGCTCGAAGTCAATCCCAAGATTAAGAAGTTGTAGGCTCCACAGACTAAACCAGCCAGTGCCCCTTCGTTTGCATGTTTCTGATAACTAATGATTTTGAGCATCTTTTCAAGTACCTATTGGCCATTTCGTTGGGGAAATACAACTTCCAGTATTCTGCTTCTGTTAAAATTGGAGCATTCATTAATTGTTGAGTTGTAAGAATTTTTTTTATATACTCTGGACGCAAATCCCTTATCAGATATACAAATTACACACATTGTCTCCCATTTTGTGGATGCCCTAGTCCTTCTCTTGGTGATGTCCTTTCGAGTACACAGATTTTTTTTAGTTTTAATTTTGATTAAGTCCAGCTTATCTTTTTTTCTCTGCTATTGCTTGTGCTCCTGGAGTCAAATCCAAGAAAGCACTGCATAATTCAAGGTCATGAAGGCCTTGCTTGTATGTTTCTCACATGAGGTTTATAGTTTGGGCTCTTATATTTAGGCACTTAATCCATTTTGTATTGCTCTTTGTATATATATGGCTTGAGGTTGAAGTCCATTTATGCTTTTCATCTAGCTATTATTAGGCAGTTTTCCCAACACCATTTGTTGTAAAGACTATTATTTCCCTCATCGAATTGCCTTGGCACCCTTGTTGCAAATCACTTGACCCCAAATGTAAGGGTTTATTTCTAGGACTCTCAATTCTTCTTTTTCTTTTTTTCCTCCAGTTTTATTAAGAAATATGGGCTCTCGGGGCGCCTGGGTGGCTCAGTCGGTTGAGCGGCCGACTTCAGCTCAGGTCATGATCTTGCGGTCCGTGAGTTCGAGCCCCACGTCGGGCTCTGTGCTGACAGCTCAGAGCCTGGAGCCTGTTTCAGATTCTGTGTCTCCCTCTCTCTGACCCTCCCCTGTTCATGCTCTGTCTCTCCCTGTCTCAAAAATAAATAAAAACGTTAAAAAAATTAAAAAAAAAAAAAAAGAAAAGAAATATGGGCTCTCAATTCTATTCCACTCATCTATGTGTATCCTTACACCATACCACACTGGCTTGATTAATGTAAATTTGCATAGTAAGTTTTAAAATTGGGAAGAATCAGTTCTCCAAGTTTCTTCTTCTTTTTCTTAATGTTTATTTTGAGAGAGAGAGAGAGAGAGAGAGCATGAGCAGGGGAGGGGCAGAGAGAGAGAGGGAGAGAGAGAATCCTAAGCAGGCCCCAAGCTGTTAGTACAGAGCCAGATACAAGCTCAAACCCATGAACTGTGAGATCATGACTTGAGCTAAGATCAAGAGTTGGAGGCTTAACCCACTGAGCCACCCAAGGGCCCCTCCAAGTTCTTTTTTCTTTTCAAGATTGTTTTGACTATGCGAGGCTCTTTACATTTCCAAATAAATTTCAGGATCATTTTGCAAGTTCCTGCAAAAAGAATGCTACCTGGGATTTTGATAGGAATTAAGCTGATCCAGTTGGGTAGTATCGCGGTAGATCGATTTGGGGAGTATTTCCATCTTCACAATAGTAAGCCTTCCAATGAGATGTTTTTCCACTTAGTGAGACGCTTTAAAATTTCGTTGAACAATGTTTAATTTCATACTTTTCCGTGTCCACACCTTGGTTTTTTGGTTGAATTTATTCCTAAGTATTTTGTTCTTTTTGATGCTATTATAAACAGAATTGTTCTCTTAACTTCATTTTCAATTATTCATTGCTAACATGAAGAAATACAATTGATTTTGAGGATATCGATCCTATATCCTGCAATTTTGCTGAACTCCTCTATTAGGTTTTTTTGTGTGTATGAATTCCTTAGAGTTTTCTATGTATGAGATCATGTCATCTGTGAATAAACAGCTGGCTTTTGAATGTCGAATCTACCAGCCAAAAGTCCTGCTTGTGTTGCATCGGAGGAAGTCTTGCCAGTGGACAGCAGGATGCCCACCATGTTGTTCAAGAGAAAACGGAAGTTTCCATCTTACAGGAATTTGTTGGAATGTTCCATTAAGCAGCTGTTCTGAACAGAGGAGCTTTTGCCCCAGGGGACAATTGGCAATGTCTGAAGACATTTTTGGTTGTCCCAACTTGGGTAGGAAGGGGAGAATTGATACCGGTATCTATGACATAAAAGCCACAGATGTTTCTAAACATTCTATAATATACAAGACAGACTCCCCCGCCCCACCCCCCACCGCCCCCGGCCCGAACAAAGAATTATCTGGCCAACAAATGTCAACAGTGCCAAGGTTGAGAAACCCTGAATTAAATTTTTTTTTTTCAACGTTTATTTATTTTTGGGACAGGGAGAGACAGAGCATGAACGGGCGAGGGGCAGAGAGAGAGGGAGACACAGAATCGGAAACAGGCTCCAGGCTCTGAGCCATCAGCCCAGAGCCTGACGTGGGGCTCGAACTCACGGACCGCGAGATGGTGACCTGGCTGAAGTCGGACGCTTAACCGACTGCGCCACCCAGGCACCCCAAGAAACCCTGAATTAAAGGAAGAATGTCCCAAAATGTCCTCCTCTCTCACTGGTGCTTCAGCTGCTCTTCTCAAGTCCCCAGGATTCTAAAGAAGTTTGGGATGACGTTCAGGGAATGATTTCTCAGCCCACAAGGGCTGCCTCATGGAGGTGCAGAGTCCCAGGCCCTGGGTCAGCAAGTCCATGAACAATGGGACCAAGTAGTTCACCATCTTCAGCAAAGCAGAGAATGACCCTCAGCCCAGAACGCGTTGCAATTAACTCTTTGTTAGTGGCCCGTGTGTAAGAATCACTAGGGCACTGGGGCGCCTGGGGGGCTCAGTCGGTTAAACGGCGACTCCTGGTTTCAGCTCAGGTCAGGCTCTCACGGTTCCTGAGTTTGAGCCCTGCTTCGGGCTCTGCATTGGCGGCACGGAGCCTGCTTGGGATTCTCTCTCTCCCTGTCTCCGTTCCTCCCCCCACCTCTTTCTCTCAAAGTAAATAAATATTTTAAAAAATAGTAATTACTAGGGCACCAACAGAGGATGTTAGGTTTCTAGGAGCTTGATGCTTATACAACAGTTGGGGGGGGGGGGGGCGCTTTAACAAAACAGTACAGCAGGAGGCCCAGGGTCTTGGTAGGGGGACCCATGCAAGTTTCAGGGCCCTGAAAGGTCATTAGCTTTAGGGTAAATCTGTCTCAGAGCAGAAGTGATACAGAGTGTCATGGAGCCACCTGTTAATTGCTTCATCCTTCCTGCTTTTCTGAAGAGCTTCTTAGCTAATTTGCACTAAGGGAACTACGAGCAGCATGGTGTGTTTTATTTTCTTGCTCATTTTTTTATAATTTTTTCTCTGGTGCAAACAATCTACAGTTCTGCAGTTTGGCTTTAAGATCGAAGTTGACAGTTGTACAGGGATAAACAACAACCCGAGGCACTTATAAGCAGGTGCTAAGTGGTTAGGACAACAAATGGCTTTGATAATATGTATTCACAAGGGTTGCAGGACGAATTTAGTACTTAAGAAGTAGGCTTTCAATACAAAGGAGTCAGGTAACTCACACTACAATAAAATCAGCAAAATGTACATTTTTATACTTCAAAACATTTTTTTAAGACTTTATTTTTAAGTCGTCTGTACACCTAACGTGGGGTTTGAACTTATAACCCCAAGAACAAGAGTCACACGCTCCATCTGCTGAGCCAGCCAGGTGCCCCTCAAAAGCGTTATTATTTCACCCTTATGTAGTACTCTGTATCTGCTGAGTGTTTTCCAGCCTTTATTTCTTTCAATGGTCTGGTGAGGACAGTTTTGGTAGGTATTAGACATTTCAGAGATGGGCGGAAAGAGGGAAAGGAGCAAGAATATTGGAGGAACCCAAAAGAAGTCACCACCAAAATGGCTACCATTGTGACCACCCCAGAGATCTGCATTTTCAGGCAGTGGAGATAAGGTAGTCTTTCAGAATTTAAGAGGGAGAGTATCAGAATCAAGAAAAGGACATATGACTTGTCCCAATTATAAATCAGCACACGGAACACGGAGAGGTAGAATTTGGCCAAATTTGTGAATGACCAGGCCACAGCCTACTGCCATGAGTGTGGAATTCCCTCTGTCTGTGTCAGAGAGGAAAGCCAGTCTCTCTGGTTGCAAATTCCCTTAGTGCCGCTGTCCCATGCAGGGTCCAGGGAGGGCAGGTGGGGTCCCGGACCTGAGCCAGAACAGCCATGTGTATGTCACATCTGTCTCACTGCCCAGCGAGACCCAGGTGGATTCCTGCAGACCACTGAACTCCTCCACGGGCAATCCAGAACCGAGTGAACATTTAAATTCTATCCTGGGGCTGAAACTTCAGCACTAGAGTTATTCGTGTTTAAATGATAGCAATGGCTGGCATTTAGTCCTCAATAAGCGCCGGACCCTGTTCTAAGCACTTACAGACATTAACTCATTTAAACCTCACAATAACCCTGGGAGACATGTACTTATTTGACAGATGAGAACTAAGGGCCAGAAGGGGTCAGGGAAGATGACCGAAGTCCCACGGCTAGTAAATAGCAGAGTTTGAATTTAAACGCCACGCAGCCTGACTCCAGAGTCCGTGCTGTAACCTCTATAATGCCTTATTAAGAGCCTTTGAGATGCTTTCTCATTTTTATTGACAAATAAAATACCAATGAACACTTCAATATTTCAACAGTGTTAGAAAAATGGACAATGAGCAAGCTATTTTTTAAAGATGGGAAAAGAACCTCTATATTCTTGTCTCCAGGACCCCTCACAAGACTACATGTTCTTTCCTGCTCCTATCAATTGCCTTGGAACTCACTGTTGTATGGGTCATTTTCTGTTACAGTCAGTTGGAATTCCCGATGCAAGTTCAGGAAACGCTTCTGTCTTCCTCTATTGATTTGTGACCTACCTGAGACAGGGACCTGTAAAAAAAAAAAATCATCCTCTGGTGTCTTGTACAAGGTAGGCATTCAATAAATGTTACTGGATTAATAGAATTGACTTAAATGCAGTCTAGGCAAGGGGTAGGTTCTAATTTGACAGAGGATCAAAAGATCATTGTTACTAACTCTGTCAAATGGAACTGTCTACACTATCTAATGTGATAACCACTGGCCACATGTGGCTACTGGGTACTTGAAGTGTGGCTAGTGCGACTGAGGACCTGAATATTTAATTATATTTAATTTCCATTAACTTTACATTTCAGTAGCCACAGCTTTATAGTATTAGATTTTAACCATATAAATGAATTCAGGTCCATATTTCTGAAACCCCTTGCCTGCGAGTCAGAGCCTTTGTCACAGTCAAGGATGCAGTTTTAGCCATCATAGATGAGAGCAATCATAGATAGATTCACTCAAAAGAGAGTAAAATGGGGCGCCTGGGTGGCGCAGTCGGTTAAGCGTCCGACTTCAGCCAGGTCACGATCTCGCGGTCCGTGAGTTCGAGCCCCGCGTCAGGCTCTGGGCTGATGGCTCAGAGCCTGGAGCCTGTTTCCGATTCTGTGTCTCCCTCTCTCTCTGCCCCTCCCCCGTTCATCCTCTGTCTCTCTCTGTCCCAAAAAAATAAATAAACGTTAAAAAAAAAAAAGAGAGAGAGTAAAATGATTATTACTTCCTAAATGGTTTTATGATAATTGTGCATTCAGAATATCTCCAGTAAAATAAAGTTTTTAAAAATTGCCATGACAAAGATCTATCAAAATTTTATTTATTTATTTATTTATTTATTTATTTATTTATGTTTATTTCTTTTTGAGAGAGAGAGAAAGAGACAGAGCCTGAGTGGGGGAGGGGCAGAGAGAGAGGGAGACACAGAATCTGAGCTGTCAGCAAAGAGCCCGATGCGGGGCTCCAACCCACAAGCCATGAGAAAATGACCTGAGCCAAATTTGGATGCTTAACCGACTGAGCCACCCAGGCGCCCCTCAAAATTTTAAAATATGTTTGAAACTGCCATTCGTTTTCCAGGAATTGCTTGTATTCTGCCACACGCTATAAGGCCTATCTACAAGGATAGTCACTGGAGCAGGGCTTATAAAAATAGCAAAAGACAATCTAAAAGTCCACATGGTTGGGACGCCTGGGTGGCTCAGTCGGTTGAGCGTCCAGCTTCGGCTCAGGTCATGATCTTGCAGTTTGTGGGTTCGAGCCCTGCATCAGGCTCTGTGCTGACAGCTTAGAGCCGGGAGCCTGCTTCGGATTCTGTGTCTCCCTCTCTCTCTCTCTGCTCCTCCCCCGCTCACGCTCTGTCTCTCTCTCTCCTTCAAAAATAAATAAAAACATTAAAAAAAATTAAAAGTCCATACGGAGCAAGCAGATAATAAAAACTGTGGTAGGTAGAACAATGCCCCCCCCCAGATATGTTCATAGGCTAATCCCTGGAGTCTGTGAATATGTTACCTTAAATACAAAAGGGACTTTCCAGATGTAACTTAGTTAAGTATCTTGAGATGGGGAGAAGATGCTGAATTATCCAGGTGGGCCTCATGTAATCACAAGAGGGAGGCAAAAGGGTCAGAGTGAGTGAGAACAAAATGCGATGACAGATCAGTGACAGGACGGCTAACTGGGGCCACGAGCCAAAAAACGGGGTGGCCTCACGAAGCTGAAAAAGACACCAAAGTGGATTCTGCCTAATGTCTCCAGAAGGAGCGCCGTCCTGACAACACCTTGCTTTTCGCCCAGCAAGACCAATTCTGGACTTTTGACCTCCAAAACTGTAAAATAATAAGTCTGTAGTAATTTGTAACAGAAACAATAGGAAACAAGCATAGGTACTTTCATATATAGTGGAACACTATTCCTTAAAGAAGGAAAAACACCTGGGGCGCCTGGGTGGCTCAGTCGGTTAAGCGGCCGACTTCGGCTCAGGTCATGATCTCACGGTCCGTGAGTTTGAGCCCCGCGTCGGGCTCTGTGCTGACAGCTCAGAGCCTGGAGCCCGTTTCAGATTCTGTGTCTCCCTCTCTCTCTGACCCTCCCCTGCTCATGCTCTGTCTCTCTCTGTCTCAAAAATAAACGTTTAAAAAAAAAATTAAAAAAAAAAAAGAAGGAAAAACACCTATATGTTCTCATATGGAAAGAGCTCCAAGATTCACTATTAAATGAAAAAAATCAAGGTCCGAGACAACGTGTATATCATGGTACCCACTGGTTCCAAAGAATGTGTGCACAGGCCTGTTTTTCTGGAAAGCAACACAAAAACTTACTAATAGCAATTGCGTCTGGGAAGGGGCCCACCGAGAAGGGCTAGTCAGTTTCACAGCCGGCGTCTCCAAAGTGGAACATGTTTGGAGAACTGTACTTGCTGGAAAATCCATTCCCCCACCAAATTCTTTGGGGGACAAGATGAAGAGACAGCACTGAGCTCTCCTGACATTTTGCAGGTGTGGGCCTCTGAACCTGGGGGAAGAGTAGATAAATAAAGTCCCCGGAGCGATTAGCTGCTGGGTGTGAGAACCGAGAATGTGTCATGCTCCAGAGCAGCCAGACTTGAAGGTCAGCTGGAAGCGGGGAGAAGAAGTCCAAGGTCGTGGTGGAAAAAATAGACACTAACTCCACGTCCAGAATTAGACCATTCAGAAGGGAGGACTCACACTGCTTTCTCCAAGAGTGCTGAGAAGAAAGTGTCAGAAGGGGCCTTTAGTTTTGTGAGCCAGGAGCCTCGACCAGGAAATCTAAGGTAGTGAAGCTGAAGCTAATTATTGAGCGTGAACTGCAGAAAAAGGGCACAGTTCGCTGCCGCTCCCACACCGCGGTGTGGTGAGCACCCAAGGCGAGCAAGATGTTGTGCCTGGTCGGGAGGCCTCCCTCAGCGGAGAGGGCGCTCCTCTCTCTCTAGTGAGGTGCCTCCCTTGGCCCAGTGCATTTCCCTGAGGAGCCTGGGCCCCCCCCCTCCCCGCCCGACGGACGTGGTCCAGGGAGGAAGGAGCCTCACTGTGGGGGCCATTGGGAGTCAGCTCTGGGAAACGTGAGTGGGTGGATTTTCAGGTTAGGTTGGACATGTGAAGAAATGGCTTGTAGGCCTGACATCAGGGAAGTGAGGTGTTGCTGACCCCTGACCTTTTGGATCCAGCGTTTCTCAAAGCAAAGGAAGAAGAGGAGAGAAACCCCTAGGTCCTCAAAAGCTGGCAAAAGTATGGGGTACCTGGGCGGTGCAGTCGGTTAAGCGTCTGAGGTCGGAACTCATGGCTCGTGAGTTCAAGCCCCGCATCGGACTCTGTGCCGACACACCGGAGCCTGGAGCCTGCTTTGGATTCTGTGTCTGCCTCTCTCTGCCCCTCCCCTGCTTGTGCTCTGTTTCTCAAAAATGAAAAAATGTTAAAAATGTTTTTTTTTAATTTTTTTAATGTTTATTTATTTTTGAGAGACAGAGAGAGACAGCATGAGTTGGGGCGGGGCAGAGAGAGAGGGAGACATAGAACATGAAGCAGGCTCCAGGCTCCGAGCTGTCAGCACAGAGCCCGACACGGGGCTCGAACTCACGAATGTGAGATCATGACCTGAGCCGAAGTCAGCCGCTTAACCAACTGAGCCACCCAGGCACCCCTAAAAATATTTTTTCAAAAAGCACACAAAAGCAGGTGCTTAACATTTGAATCATTTAATCTTTCTAGACCTCAATTTATCTGCAAATAGGAATGAATAATGATTCTTCTGTGGTGAAGGTGAACACGGCTTGTCACTGTGCTTGTCAAAGCTTGTGGCACTCATTATGTTAATTCCACAGTATGTTATTAGCTCCCTTAATCTCCAGGAGAGCTCCATCAGGCAGGTTTGTCATTAGTCCCATTTTACAGATGGAGAAACTGAGGTACAGAGCACTCGGGCAACTTGCCAAGGTCGTTCACGAATTCAGTAGCAGAGGCAGGACTTTACCACAGGTGATTTGGTGTTGCAGGCTGTATGCTTACCCATTAAGCCATACACCTCGTGTAGTAAATGGAAAAAAAGGTGGCTGTTGTGATAATGGCTGCAATGTAAAGGTACCGCTTAAAGAACGATTTATTTATATGTGAGAGCACCAGCGGGGGAGGGGCGGAGAGAGTGGGAGCTCAGAGCCAGACGCGGGGCATGAACCCACGAACCGAGAGGTCACGACATGAGCCGAAGTCAAGAGTCAAATGCTTAATCGACTGAGCCACCCAGGCACCCCAAGGTACCCTTATTTAGTCCCATCTTCCAGGTAAATAAACTGAAGTTTAGAAGGATGAAGTGATTCAAATGCTCAGTAGTTGTGCTATTGCGACCTGAGGTATGGAGCTCAGGTGCCCCCCCCCCAAAGGGATTCAGACAAATGTCACTAGTCCATCTGCCCAGTGACAGATCCTGTATGGCCGGGGGAGTCAGAGAAAAGGGACCACCTAAGCATGTCTGGAAAGACGACAGGTCCAGGGACAGCCCTAGGTGCTCCGTGTTGCTGGGACCCCCCCATCTGTGCTCCCAGGGTAGAAAAGGCCTGGATGACCCTGATGTCGCTCTAGGGCAGGGGCCAAAGCAGAGTGGCACCATGACCGCGCAGAGACTCTACAAAAGCCACAGGACCCTTTGGGTGAGGCTGCCAGGGGCCAATGTTGAACCGGCAGGAAGAAAAGCCATTACAGGGCCCTCAGCCTTTCCCTGTCTCGTTTGGGTCCAAAGGAGGAGAGATGTGGGATCTGGGACTCAGAATAGGAGCCTCTGTCCTCATTAGCACTCTGCCTCTGCCCTAGCACGGTGGCCTGGGGGAACACCTGCCGCCAATCGCATTGACATCTATGACACGCCGAAGGGGCTCTTTGAGTTAAAAGTAGTTTGAAAAGCTGGCTCCAGCTCAGCTTCAGAAACCACAAAAGAGTGAAAAGTTTAAAGCCACACCATTACCAAAATGATAGTAGTGCTAAGGGGCATGGAGCAGGTAATTAACTTAATAACTGGCAGAATGTAGAAAATGTTCTTGTTTTGGAAGTAGGTTCATTTCTTTGCCAGGCTAGTAGGTCAGACTTGCTTAAGTTTGAATTCCTTTCTCTCTTCCTGCCTGAATCTTGAGTTGGCTTTAGAGTGGTGCATCTATAAAACTGCTTCTGGAAGTTTTACCTTTTAACAAAATGTATTCGTTTTGAAAGAGAGCGAGAAAGAGGGGGGGGGAGTGGGGAGGGGAAGAGAGGGAGAGAGAATCCCAAGCAGGCTCTGCGTCGTTAGGGCTGAGCCCCACGCAGGGCTCCGTCCCATGAACCGTGACATCATGACCTGAGTTGAAGTCAAGAGTCAGACGCTTCATCGACTGAGCCACCCAGGCGCCCCTGGAAGTTGTACTTTACAAAAATGTTTCAGTATGCCGTTGACCTGCTTTGGCGTCTACAAACATTTTTTATTGACAGACATTCTACTTTTATTAATCAAATGATGGTATGGGGAAACAAAATAGAAGCAGAGGGGCGGAGAAAATGGCGTGAGGGGTCTATAGATGGAGTGGGAATGGTACCCTCCACGGTGATCTTTTCTGTTGTTCCTCTCACAGCCTCTCACTACTGGTGGTGGTATTGGGTGGGGAGGGGAGCTAGAAAAACCATCCCAAGTTTAACCAGGTGGGAAAGGCAGATGAACCGAGGGGGGTCTATGGATTGATCACAGAACAATTTACACCTGCCAAGAGATCTTGATGTTTAGATTCAGGGGGGCCTGATTAAACAGGGAGGGCTCCAAGACCCCGTGTAAAGGCAGGAGGAAGCCTCGTCTTTGTTCCGCCATATTGCCATGGCTCTTTCCTTGCTGCCATGACAACAGGCTGAGAGTTCTGTTGTGACAGCTCTCAGACCTCAACCTTTGCTTCTACCCTGTGGACTTCCCAGCACTACCTCGGAGTAGAGGATTTGTCCTTCCACTCAGTCCCTGGTTTCATAGTGGATAATTCAGCTTGGTGGTGGAGCCTTTAAAGCTTAATCTTTCAGTATCCAGTCCAGGGAACCTAAATGAGTTGTACCCATCTCTGTTGAATGGCTTCTGTTCAAAGACAATTGTAAAATGTTGAACACATCAAATAAAGGATTATGCTGAATGAATATTTAGAATACCAGAATCGCACTTGGCTGTGAGTAATAGAAACCAGAGAAGCAGTGGTTTACATAACGCAGGAGTTAATTTGTCTCACAAAGTGAGAATTCCAGAGGTGGGCAGTCCAGACTGAGGTGGCAGTTCCAGAATACCATGCTAGAGTGTGACCCCCCTGTCCTCGTGTTCATAAGATAGCTGCTAGAGTTCCAGCTATCACATTGTGTTCTTGGAAAGCAGAAATAAAGAAGGGCCAAGTGAAAATGGTGCCCAGTGGTTGAGTCAGTATGGTTCTTAAGAGGCTTTCCCAGAAGCTCCACCCGATGACTTCACTCATATCTCAATAACAAGAACTTAGTTACGGGGCTACCCCTATCTTCCAGGGAGCCTGGGAATGTTGGGTTTAATCAGGACACACTGTTTCCCTTAACAAAATCTGTTCAGGAGCAAGGCAAGAATAAACACTGGATAGGTACCTAGGAATGTCTGCCACAAGGTGTCTCTGAACGGATGAAAATGTGAGTTGCTGGAAACGACCACATATAGAGCAGAAAAAAAGCCCACAGAAGCAGCCAGAATTTCCTCAGGTCTGTTCATTAGCTTCTGAAGGCCGGCAGATAGTACTGACAGATAATAATACCACTCACCTAGCATATCTGAAAGCCTACACAGTAGGAGGTGGAAGACATCGAGTTGAGAACGAAGAAATCATTTCATGGGGTTGCCACTCCCGACCCCAAGGATGGAGCCCATGAAAGATAATGTAGTATTAAATTAGGTACTACTTGAATGAACATGCAGAATTGTGTCAGTTTGAATGTTTGCTTTTTAGTAAATACATATTTAAATGAGACTATTGTGTTAAATAGTTAAATGTATATCAATTGTCTCCACTGTTTTCAAGTAAACCCTTCATGTTTTACAAGCTGGTGCCACTGGTTAACTAAGTCTAATGTAATTACTTTTTCAGATAACTGAGACACTCTTTCAAGCAACAATTAACAAAAAAAAATTACCAAGTATTAGTGGAGATCTTCTGGAACCTGGGTGCCTGTTTCATCAGCATTTACTAAATAATTTAATGGAACAGAATATTTTTTTAATGTATGTTTATTTATTTTGAGAAAGAGAGCTCGAGGTCAAGCAGAGGAGGGGCAGAGAGAGGGGGAGAGAGAGAATCCCAAGCAGGCTCCACAGCTGTCAGTGCAGAGCCCAATGTGGGGCTCAAACCCATGAACCAGGAGATCCTGACCTGAATGAAATCAGGAGTCGGACATTCAACCGACTGAGCCATCCAGGCGTCCCTGTAATGGAATATTTTTAACTGGCTGCTACTTGTGTAGAAAACCACCATTCTTGCCATTTCCTCTCCCTTCACCACACACACACACACACACACACACACACACACACACACACATCACACACTCCTTCCCCAAGCCCACTATATACATTATGAAGGGAAATTCTGATGGAGGGCGGAGGTCCTCCCGTTCACAGAGAACTGTTAGAATCAGCAATTCCTTAGGCACTTGGGTTACACTTGCACTGTTTATGACTTAATTAAGATAATTGAAATGTATTTACCTTTAAATCATCACCCCAAATTGCTCTGCTACTTGAATTATTATGCTTTTGTGTGTTTCTCTCTCTCGCTCTGTGTGTGTGTGTGTGTATGTGTGTGTGTGTGTACCTTTTTTAGTATGTCTCATTCTGGCAGCAACCTTTATATTTGCTGTTTGGAAACTGCTGTGCTCTGGTAAAATCAGAATACCTCGTTTATTAGCCTGTGGGCAGAATCGAAGCAGAAAGCTCTGAGAACTTGCAAACATTGACACCGAATATGCAAACTGGTAAATCTGCTTTGGAAAACGGTGTGGCGGCATCTACTAAAAACTGAACGTGGGCATAATCACGGACCATAGTTATTCACGTCCATCAACCTAGTGATAGCTTTATCCATATCCATATGCTAGGGCCACTCCAGCCTGCCTTCCCTTATAACAATTCAGGCCTTGTGGTTGACATCCACCCCCTCCAGCAATGTCCCTCCCATCAGCTATTTTAGGCAGCGTGCCTCAGCCCACCAGAGGCACTCTCAAAACCGGGAACCTCAGTGGGAAAGATTAGGAGACTTGGCAACTTCTTTACAGTAAGCTCACTGAACGCTATGTAACGCGTTTGCACTTTCTCCAGAAACCTTCAAACTCTGTGCCATTTAGGATGACTTTGCCATCAGCATCTAGTACCATAAAGCCCCAAATAACCTGGCTTAGACAACAAGGGTGAGTCACTGGCTCGTGTAATTCTTAAGACTAACGTGGGCTTCAGGCACAGTTCTATCAGAGCTCCAGTTCAGTTTCTCTAAAATCTCTCAACTCTGCATTCCTCTATGTTGGTTTCATCCTCAGGCAGAGCCCCTCATGGGATGGAGGATGTCTGCTAGCATCACCTGGGCCACATGCTTCCTTGTTCAAATGAGAAGAGAGCTGGCCTCCATCCAGATAACCACTGAATAAAAACCCAGAGCTTAATTCTGATGGAAACTTCTGGGCACATTGCCCTCCTCCTGAACCATTCACTTTGCAACAAGACCCCATCCGCCTGCAGAGTTGAAGCCCCAAGCTCTAGTCAAACAAACAAAAACAACTGTTGCGCTTCTCCCTGAATAATGGATGCTTACTCTTACTGTGCTTATACAAATAAAAGGATTCACTCAAGTGGCTCATTCCAGAACAGAGTAGGTCTGCTCCAAAGTGATTTCACGTCCTCATGATATCTTAGAAGTAGCAATATATGGCCATTTTAAATGCCAGCTCCCCTCCTAAAACATAAAGTTCTGCCTCACTGCTGTACCAGACTGTAACACCCACCCCCTTCTCCAAGAAATCTAAGGACATTTGGCGAAAAGATGACCGCGCACCATAGCATCTGCAGCACTGGATTCAGAGATAATAATGATAATGCCTCATCTTTGATTAACATATTACAGTTTCCAGGGTGTTTTCACAGGCGGCATCTCATCCCGTCTCCAGGAGCTGCGTAGGATCTGTGCTGTTACATCCAGTTTGTAGATAAAGAAATCTCAGACAGATTGAAGTAACTGTCATCGCCAAGGTCATTGGCTTGTAAGTGACAGAGCTACCGTTGGGATCTAGGTCTTTTTGATGCGGAAATTTTCCCCCGATTGGGCCTTTGGACAAGAGAACCGAGTAAGAAAGACAAGAAAGATGCAAATTTGATTGCAGATCAGAGGGCTGGGAGACTGAGTGGGGGTTGCCTGAAGGGAGCATTTCTCTGCTGCAGGACTTTGAGCGAACCTGAGAGACAAAACACAGAAAGCTGTTCTCGAAGTTTGCTTCTGCCCTTTTTTTGGTTTTCTGTCCCAATTTCCTTCTTCCTGTGTTTCTTTCTTAAATTCTCTTCTCTGGTGCAACTTTCTCAAACGCCATACCAAACGACTGGGGGGTGTGGGTCGTGAGGGAAGCAGGTGGAGAAAGATGGGTGTTGTGTAGGACTGGGGAGGGGGTATACGTAGGGGTGGTGGGAGAAAGGGAAGAGAAAGAAATTGGAGTCAGGAGTTAGCTCTGACACCAAAGATTAACTGTAGTCTAAAATGTTTGATTACACATTGTTAAGGACAACTAACAGCTTCAAGGCAAAATGCCTTTGAACTGCAGACCCAGTTGAGGGCATTCAGGGACTGGAAAGACCAAACCTACCCACCAAAAGGTTTTGTTAATTACTTTTATTTGTCGGTACTATTATTATTTTTTTAAGTAAACTCTATGTCCAATGTAGGGCTCGAACTCACAACCTGGAGATCAAGGGTTACATGCTCTACTGATCCAGCCAGTCAGATACCCCGTGCTTTATTTTTAAAGTATAGCTGGAGACTGGTCAGGCACTACAAACTATTATCTTATCTATCTATCTATTTAAAGTAGGCTTCATACCCAATGCAGCAGGCAACACGGGGCTTGAACTCAGGGCGCTGAGATTAAGATCTGAGCTGAGGTCATGATCTGAGCTGAGATCAAGAGTCAGACGCTCAACCAGCTGAGCCACCCAGGTGCTCCTAAGTATTATCTTTATATATACAGGCCTCATTTTAGATACATTGGGACGACTCACATACTCGGCTTGTTGAAAATTAATTCTCTTAAGACTCTCATCTGCACTGGGAAACATGAGAGGACAATGGAGAACCGAGAAGTATTCTAGCCTGGAGAAAAGCCCTTAGCAAATATTCTTCCCTTTGATACGATGACCATTACCTGGGCAGCTCTGACATCAGCGTGGAGATCTGTTTAAGGTGCAAAGGGTCCTTTTTGAAGTATTTGCACCAAGAGTTAGATTGCGTCTAATCTCACGGTGGTGAGAAATTTAGAAATAATTAATGTCAATACTCTTGGGCTAGTGGGACAATAAAAGTGATCTAAGTTTTGCACTGTGGCATGGAAGGAAAAACGGAGGTCGCCAGCTAGTGGCTCAGATGTGGCCTGCAGATGGGACTTTGCCTGCCACTGTTTTAGGAGAACAGTGCTCTCCAGGTTCCCCTTGTCCCCACCGTTCACACGATGCGTACAAGTGCACTCACACATTGCTGTCTTCTCTCATCATTTCCCCTGCCTGGCTCTTAAGGCTTCTGAGTTTGAGACTTCCAAGATAAATAAAAAGCTGAGAAATATTTGAGGTGCTATAGAGAAGGATCCTTTATGTCAGCAAAAGCATAATGGGATGAAAATTATAGAAAGGTAAATTTAGTTACACAACCAAGGCAAACGGCCTTCCTGGAGGTACTCCTGGAATCTGGGTCTGTTTTCTCAAAGGCAAAAGGGGTCTCCGCATGGGTCCAGCCCTAGAAAAGAAGGGCCTGTGATGCAGAGGCCTCTGAGATGACGGTCGGCAGGGCTGTTGGCTCTGCGGCTCCGGGAACTAAAACTGCAACAGGAAATATGATGATGCCAAACAATTGGCTGAAAAGCAACGTGGTTAGAGTCATGACACAGACAGGGGACGAAGACAAAGAGGATGACCAAAGCAAACAGAGTCACCTTTCCACGGGATGGGTCATGCCTACCTTCTCCGCTCCACCTCAAGATCAACGGTGGGAAGGTACACCATAAAGGGTAAGTCAGGAACCAGCCAATGAGCAAAACAAGGGTATCTTCTCGAAGTCTTTCTTCTCTATTAAGTTCGATTTTAAAAGAAGACATCAGGGAACAGGAATGAAAGGGCATTCCAGAGGAGAAGGCAAGGGAAAAGACAAGCCAAGAGTGTCGATACCTGGTGGAGGCACCAAGGCCTCTCCACCATCAATACCCCATCCTGACCCTCAGTGCCCTCTACTAAGTGCCTTTGGCAAACTGGGCCACTTTTGCCCCTCAATCTTAAACGTCTGTGGTGGATGTGAGCATGGTCCTGCCTGTGGTCAAGAGGCCAGCTTCTTCGGATTCAAGGGGAGAGAAGGAAAATTATCTATAACACCCCGATTCGGGTACAGATATTATGTTAACAGCAAAGACTCTGGAGTCGGACAGACCTGGGTTCAAATTTTAGTTCTAGAACTCATTAGCTTTATGGGTCTTAGGAAGTTGCTTTAGTTTCCTGGGTCTTGTTCTTTCTTACCCATAATTGGAGCATAACGTAGGGTTTAAAAACTGATCTATGTTCAAGATATCTCGTCTAATGCCTGACACAACAGTAGGCACTCAACGAATGGTGGTAATTGTTATTTAAAACAATCGTTATCATGAACTTGAACATCTGTGAAAGGAAAGGTGTCCTAGTCAGTCAAATAAAAGGAGAGCAAGTGTCAGATCTCCCGTCATGGCTCAATGCCTCCCCGCTTATCTCTGTCCAGTTGAATGGCTTTGTCTGCATCAGCAGAGACTAGGAAACCAGTGTCATCAAAACCAATGAGACAAGCACTTCATAAATGCCTGTTAGGGGTACAGTGCAGTGACACTGTGCTAGACCTAAAAAAAAAAAAAAAGTCTCGCCGAAGGTTAGGCCATGATCGTGGCAAGGTATAACAGTTGTCATCTATCCAAGCTGAGAGATGATGGAAGACTATCTTTTCCTGATGCTACATAAGAGAAGAAGGGTAGCAAATTGTTAGAAACTGCTTCAGCACTGAAAACTGAAATCTTCGTGCATTGCCTTATCGCATGCTGAGTTATACCCCCGTATGACTTGTACCGAACACTGTGTGGGGGCAGGATGAAAGATAGTCTCCTTTCTCAAGGAGAGTAGGACTAGTGGCCTCCAAAGCAGAATGCATTCATCCTGGGAGGGGGACCCGACAATATACCGGGGTGTGGGATGAAGATACTAGACCTTCCAGTTCCGTTTTTTTAAAAAGGGGCACCTACATGGCTTAGTCAATTGAGCGTCTGACTCTTGATTTCAGCTCAGGTCATGATCCTCGGGTCATGGGATTGACTCCACGTCCGACTCCACGCTGAGTGTAGAGCCTGCTTAAGATTCTCTCCCTCTCTCTCTCTCTTTCCCTCAGCTACTCTTCCTCACCTGAACATGTGCTCTTTCCCTAAAAAAAAAAAAGTTACCTTCTTTTCTTAAAAAAAAATGTTTATTTATTTACTTTTGAGACAGAACACAAGTGGGGGAGGGGCAGAGAGAGAGGGAGACACAGAATCTGAAGCAGGCTCCTGGCTCCGAGCTGTCAGCACAGAGCCCGATGTGGCCCCCAACTCAGGAACTGAGATCGTGACCTGCACCAAAGTTGGATGCTCAACCGACTGAACCACCTGGACGCCCCCCAAAAAGTAATCTTCTTAAACTGTCTGACTTGTTTTATAATGTACATACTATATTTGAATAGGAGTGCCTTTCTGTAATTTATAAATAAGAATGTAAATATTTATGGGATCAAGGTGTAAATTTTTTGTTGTTGTTGATGGAGTTCTTGATTAAAAAGGTTTGGGAACCACTGGTCTAGAGAAGAAAGACCAGTAAGCCAGCAGCTGAAAAAAAAAAAAAAATCAAATGCAGGGGGAGCTTGGCTGGAGCACAGATAATAAGCATGTAGCTTAGCCAGGAAGAAAGAGGAGGCAGGATGTAGGAAAGTCTTGCAGGAGGTGACCGGCTGATCTGCTGATGCGTCTTTGGTGGGGGGACAGAACACGTGCAAAGGCGAAGTGGCCTGTGCCTGTACAGTGAGTGCATTTGGAAAACTGGTTGGGACCATACTGAACTGCCGTTACATGTGAGGGAACTGCTGGAGGAAAGTTTGGAAGGCTTCTGCAGAGATCGGATTATGGAGAGCATTGAGCAGAAAGCTTATTCTGATGGGGAGGCTTAATGCTAAGGGACTCTAGCAGGGGACGTGAGATCACGGAGCTGTATTCCCAACTCGAGCCTCTGGCCCAGTCTTCTCTGACACTTGTTTGAGTTCTAGAGCAAAAGAATTGTAAAGTGGGAGCTGAGGAAACCTCAAAAAGCTAGGACAAAAAAGGTGCCGGCAGTCTTTGAAGGGATAGAAAATCTTTAACACCGAGCATTGCTGGGTAAGGATCAATAATACCTAAAGGCACATGTCAGGGCAAAAAGGCTGCGCAGTGTTTTTCAAGCAGTGGTGCCTTAGTGACTTGATTATAGTCAATGGCAACAAGAGTGATCCCCTGAGCGAGCCCAAGGTGGAAAGGAGGGAAAGGGAAAAGGAGGAAAGGGTGGCCAAGGCAACAGGCTGGTATCTTGCACAGTGGATCAGGCTACACAGAAGTACAAATCCTGGGGTCACTGTCCATGCAGGTGCCTATGTAAATAACGCCTTCTGGAATCGTGCAGCAAAAGCCTCACATAGCTGTTCCATCAAACTATGTTAAAGGAACGAATGAAATCATGAGCGGCTGGCGGCTCTTACGGCCATATTTAAAGCTCAGGCTGGGTGGCCAAACCCCATCAGATTTGGATTTGGAGCTACTGTCTGGAAGGCAGTGTAGCAGACCGCAGGAGGAGAGCGAAGCCGGGATGCTCAATTAGAACTGCAGTCATTGGTTGAGTGTCTCATTGATTTAGTTCTGAAGAAAGCCTGCAAGGGGCTGGGAATGGAAATGCCGGAACCATGTATATAGTTAATGAGGCAGAAGCAGCCAGGTAAAGAGCTAAAGGGGTAACACCTGTGAGGATTGGTCGCTGGTGGCATCCAACTGGAGAACCCCCATGACTCATTCTAAGGCCAACACTTAGATCTAGGCAAAATGGGAGTTAATCACCAAAGAGCAGATCAAGCTGGCTCGTTTCTGAGCTGGAGTCAAATCGGTACAAAAAACTCGAAGACTTGTTGCATAAATGTTAAAAAAGAAAATTTGGGATGGACGTCCTCCTCCATGGAAGAAGGTGAAGCCTGAAGAAAACATCCTGTCAAGGCAAAGGTTGCTGTTGACAGAAGTGACAGCCACGGGCTGCCACGCTTTTTTGTTTTTTTAAGATTTTATTTTATTATTATTTTTTTATTTTTTTTTCAACGTTTATTTATTTTTGGGACAGAGAGAGACAGAGCATGAACGGGGGAGGGGCAGAGAGAGAGGGAGCCATCAGCCCAGAGCCTGACGCGGGGCTCGAACTCACGGACCGTGAGATCGTGACCTGGCTGAAGTCGGACGCTTAACCGACTGCGCCACCCAGGCGCCCCTAAGATTTTATTTTTAAGTAATCTCTAACCCCATGTGGGGGTTCGAACTCACAACCCTGATATCAAGAGTTGCATGCTTCGCTGACTAGGTCAGCCAAGTGCCCCAAGAGCTGCCATTCTTTTTTAAAAATTTTTAATGTTCATTTATTTTTGCGGACACGTGCGAGAGAGAGAGAGAGAGAGAGAGAGAAAGAAACAGAGTGTAAGAAGAAGGGCAGAGCAAGGAAGACACGGGATCCAAAGCAGGTTCCAGGCTCTGAACTGCCAGCACAGGGCCCGATGCAGGGCTTGAACTCACGAATGGCGAGATCAGACCTGAGCCAAAATCGAGAGTTGGACGCTTAACCAACAGAGCCACCGAGGCGCCCCTGCCATTTTTAGTGATCACAGACTGACATGACTTGAAGAAGACCTGAGCTCATGATCTGTTTAGTCTATGTAGTGGTGGCAGTAAAAGGAATGCCTCAATCCACTTATGAGCTTGTTTACATCCAGTGAACCTGAAAAGCAACTTAAAAGGGACCTGGGGAATGACCCAGAAAACCCGAGGAAGCTAGAATCGAAGGCAGTATGGAGAGTTCGATTTAAAACACAACCCAATGTTCATAGGCATCCTCTTGTCATGCTAACAGATGTCCACTCAGGGCACAGGAAGTATACGGTTTTGATCAGAATATCCCTAAATTAACTGATTCGCATATGTGGAGGCCAATTATTTGAAGCACAATTCCCTGGTGGCTTCACTTGGCTCCGTTAGACCAATGGATTGACACTTTGCTGGCAGCTGTATCAGCCCGTGGACCATGGCCGTGCTAGATTGAGGGAGACTGCTACCGGATCCCATATCATTTGTAATACCAAGCTACGTGGCCACCAAGTTCATACTTTGGGCCTATGCGTTGGGGGGCACAGTGCCCTGGGGAAAAGCAAAGGGTGTGCAAGAAGAAGGAGTTAAAAACCCAGGGAAGTCTTCTGGCCATAGCCACTATCCCATCCAACTCCTCAGTTCTCTCACTCTCCCTCTCCTTTGAAATATTTTTGCCACTCAAATCAGGCAAATATTTTTTTGTAAATGTAGAGGTATATCAGCCATCGCTTTCTCTTGGATATCACTAAGGTTGAAATGTTTATTCTCTATATTTTTATAGCCTAGTGTTGACTTTATCTGAGGGGACACCCTTAAAACAAACACATTTATTTTTCAAGTTAAAAAAAAAATTTTTTTTTAAGTAAGCTCTAGGCCCAGCATGGGGCTTGAACGCGTGACCCCCCCCCCCCCCCCCCCCCGATCAAGAGTCATATGCTTTACTGACTAAGCCAGCCAGGCACCCCCGAAATAAACACTTTTACTTATTTACTTATTTTTTTTTAATTTAAAAAGTTTATTTATTTTGACATAGAGAAAACCGGAGAGGAAGGGGCAGAGAGAGAGGGGGACAGAGGATCTGAAGCAGTCTCAGCACTGACAGCAGAGAGCCCAATGCCGGGCTCGAACTCACGAACTGTGAGATCATGACCTCAGCCAAAGTTGGATGCTTAACCAACTAAGTCACCCAGGCACCCCTAAAATAAACACTTTTAAATGTAAGTGCATAATGTAAGCAAGCTACTGTAATTTTTTTAAAGTTTGCCTGTGGTCAACTGTATGTTCTTTTATTGTCTGTTGATGCCTTACTGAATGCACTTTGAATACAGAGAGGAAACTGTGAGCCTGGGGAGAACTCACTCCATGTCCTTGACCTCAATATACCATATCTATAGTATCAGTGGGTCTGAGAGACTGAGTATGTTCCCAGCTCTAATAGCTCATGATCACGTATCTAATATAAAGGCCAGAAATACCTAGAGTGTGCCGATTTAAAACAAAATTATGAGCAGAGTGTCACATAAGCAGAGCTTCAGTGCATATAAAAAGAATTAATAGAGTGGACTATAAATAATATGAATAATGGCCTAAGGTAAAAAAAAAATTAAATCTTAAAAAGTAAAAATTTGATTTATGTTACTTTGGCTCATTTCATTAAAAAAAAAACACCTCTATTTGTTAAGCATGGCCTATCACTTGGTGCACTCGTGAAACGCAGCCTCTTACTTCCTTGTCTTTTACCTGCACATTTCAGGCACTTTCCACCTCTGAACTCTCTTGCCCGGAGTTAATAATTCCACACGGAGTGTTTTTTCTCCAGAGGACAGAGTCGCTACTTCTCCGAAGCTCTTGATAATTCCTAGATCCTGCATGGTGGTGGTGCCTAACACTTATCTCTAGAGAGAAGCCGGCAGCAGTTTGGGTGCCAACTTTGCATCGCGTTGCCCTCCCTGTCCTGTTACTTGATGCGGTGTGTGCCTGCCAGATATTCTGCCTGCTCTCAGCCCGAGGCCTTCCCAGACTGGGCCGCTGAATGCAAGCCACAGCTGCCAAAATTCTAATTCAAGATCTAGAATTCTAACTCCTGCTCTTTAGACCCTTGTCTGGCCCTGGCTCCGGTCTCCAGCCAACCGGGTCGCTGGCTCATTATCAGGCCCTCCCAGGCCTTGCCCCCACCCGCCAATGGGCCCAGCGAACCATTCTTGGCACCAGACTGAACTTCAATGACACGACTGCCCCAGCCTCATGCAACCCAACTCTCATCTCAGCACAAGTCTGTCACCTTGTGAGCCGGGCAAGAAGGAATGGGCGAGAAGAGGAGATGCCACGGATGAGGGAACCAATCGTCCCCAACTGCTATGACTGTTCGATTGTAAAACTTTTGTGGTGCCTTTACTCTAAAAACTCAATTGAAAAGTGTTAACAATCTTACTGTTAGTGATAACACTGGAGATGAATACAGTTTAGGGAGAGGGGAATACTATTTCTGTGTGTGTCTGCACCAGAGATAAGTGAAATTTTCCTAAGAAAGGAAAAGTGGTAAATTCAGTATACCTGTATTAATTTAAAAATGCACTGTTGGGTCATAGACTGCCGCTAATGTGTAATGTTCTTTAGGCACCTGGAAAAGTGCCATTGGAAATCACACGCTTTGCAGGTAAAAATATGAGTGCAATGGGGTGGGGTGGGGTAGGGACGAGAAAGGAACCAATTCTTAGCAAAATGCAGGTTTTCAGGGAAGCTACCAAATTCAACTTAAGTGCTTCACTGGTCAACATTATGGTTTAAATGCTCACAGGTCGGTGTAATCAAGATTGATTGCAGGAGTCTTTTCTCTTTCAGATGAAGAGTAAATATGTCCCTTGACCCTGACTTTACTCCTAGCCTTAACCACTGTGCTGTTCTTTCTGCTGAAGAGTCTTGCTTCCAGGGTGACAGATGGGTCAATTCCCAGAACTGACCTGGGACAGTGGGGTGCTGTAATTGGGGAAAATGAAATCATTTTAGTTTTTGTCTTCCCAAAAGGAGCAGGGAGTGTAACAAACGTGGTACATATGTAAAACACGGGCGATGCACTTGACAATCAAGAAATCTATTTTGAAATTTAAATAAAGCTAAGGTTTTCTTTTGGCCTAGAGGGAAATTTCATTAAAATCAATTAGTTCGTACAAACCTCCAGAGAAAATGACTTAAAAAAAAAAAAGGTTTAAGGAGTAAGGTGCACACAATTACCTTTCCTGGGTCCCCTGTGAATGTCAGTGTCACACCTAGACAGGTGGCCAAGTGCAAACAAATGTCCCCGAGTGGGGCCTGGGTAGCTCCCTGAGTTCTCATCGCGGGGATGCGTGTGTAATTAATAGATGTGTATATATCACGAATGTAATATACATAACCAAGGAAGCTCCAAACAGATTGCACGTATTACCAACTGTGAAGGGCAGGCCGAGAGAGATAAAGTTGGTGGCAGGAGCTCGCAGGTGAGGCCTCAGTCCAGGAACCGAGGTTGGGGCCGCACAGCTGTTGCCGCGCGCCCTGGTCCCTCCTCCCAGCTGCAGCGGCCTCACCCCCCCCCCCCCCCCCCCCGCTCCCGACGCCGCCGCCGCCGCCACCGCCTCCCCTCTGCCTCCCGGTCTCTCTACGCTCTCCTTCCATCGCCTTAGCCCCCTCTCCCTCCGTCCCGTTCTCTCCGCTCCCCTCACCCCGCCTCTCTCCCCCTCCCCCAGCCCCTCCTCTCTTCACCCCACCCTGCCTCCCTCCCTCCCTCCCTCCGCCCGCCGGCCCGGCGCTCGCAGAGCCGACACCAGGGGGGCTCTCGATGTAGCACCATGACAGGCATCGCCGCCGCCTCCTTCTTCTCCAATACCTGCCGATTCGGGGGCTGCGGACTCCACTTCCCCACCCTGGCCGACCTCATCGAGCACATCGAGGACAACCACATCGGTAAATGGCCCGGGGGTGGGCGGGGGTGCCCGGCGCGCGGAAACTCCTGCCCAGGCGAGAACCCCAGAATGGCCAGGGGTGGCCAGGAGGGAGGCAGGCGGCGGCGGGGCGGGAGGGTGTGTGCAAGCCCGGGGCGTGGGGGTGACGGGATGCGGAGGCGCGAGGTGCCTGGGGCGGGGGGGGGAGCGGGGAGCGGGCTCGGGTGGGGGAGGGGGGCGGGCGCCCCGAGGTGCCGGGGCCGGCGGGCGGCCGGGCTGGGGGATTCCGAGGGGCGTGCGCGCCGGCGGTGAAGTGGTGGGAGTGGGGGTGCGCCGCGGCGGGGGCTGCGGGAGGAGGGACCGGGCGGCGGGGAGATGCGGCGGCGGGGCCGGGCGCCGGGGGAGGGGGCGCGGGGCGGAGGGCGCGGCTGGGCCGGGCGGCCGGCGCTGGGCTGGGGCGCGGAGTTAGTTGGCCCGGTGGTCCGGGCGGCCCGAGGCGCCGGGGGCGGCGGGGGGCGGGCGCTGCACGCCGCCCGCCGCTTCCGCCCCGGCTCGAGCTGTCAGGGCTCGGCGGCGGCTGCAGCCGCTGGGAGGTGGGAGCGGGGGGGCGGGGGTGGCTCCACCGCGGCAGCCATTCCGCTTCCTCCTCCCGCCGCCGCCGCCACTGCGTCCTGTCAGCGCGGGTTGCTAGGTGTGGTGCGTCGGGAGGGGGCGGGAGCCGGCGGCCGCGGGCGGAGGACGCCGCTCAAGCCCTCTCTCCCGGCGCCGCGGGGCTCGCTCGGCCCCGCCAGGGACGCGGGCCTGGGGGCCCTGGGCACCCGCCCCTGCCCTGGCCTGGCGCGGACGCCGGGGCGCTGCGGGCTGAGGTCCCGGGGGCGCCGGCGGGCCGCGCCCAACGCCCCAGGCCGGGCGGCCCCGGAGGCCCCTGCGGCTGTGTGTGCTGGAGAGCAATCCCCCGGGGCCGCGGCAGGGCATTTAAATGTGCCCCGGCTCTGAGATTTGCCTTTCAAATGGTGCTAGGCCCGAGGTGCGCCGGCTACGCCCGGGATCCGCGGCGGCGCGGCGGCCTGCGCAGCGCCCGGGGCGTGGGGGACTCGGTGGCCGCGGGGGAGGGGGCCCCCCGCGGGCAGGCCGCTTCCCTTCCTGCCCAGGACCCCGGGGCCCTTCAACAAGTCCTTGAATTCGCACAAGTCCTTGCACGCATTTCCGTACTCCTATCCGGAGTCCCTGCGAGGGGAGATGGGTCCGGCTCATCTGGCTCCGGCGGTCCAGCCACCTGCAGAAGGTGTGGCTGGCGCCCACGAATTGTCCCGTGTGGGCTGGAAGATGAGGGGACCGCGTGATGCCCCATCGGGGCTGTCTGATCCGGAGAACCTGTAAATTAACCCCAGAAAGCCCTTTCCAAATGAATGCTGTGGATTCAGCCGTGTGGATGCAACTCACGTTCCTACAAAGTTGTGAGAATAAATCACGACTGCTGTGTTTATTTATGCACGAATAAAATGAGGCCGAGCCTTCTGCTCTTTTGCTTGGTATAGTGCTTTCTCTTTGCACACAGTGGTGCTTAATAAGGGTTGAATGCTAGTTTAGCATAGGAAAAGAGGGGCAGGGGCTTCCGGAATGGGGAATAATCATTGAAAATGTCTGCCGAATGTCTTTAAGGAGGTAATCCTGATGAGTAATTGTCCAGGTTTTGAAACTTACAAAGTTTTAAAACATCCACATGATAGTTAACGCCATTTCCTCCGATGGAGGTGTGAGATTAGGCAAGTTTTGGTAGTCTTAAAAGCAGGAGTTTAACAAATTTGCTGATTCATAGCATGATTAAATAGTCATAACCGCAGGTACTTTAAGGATAAATCAGATTTTTCATGATAGCAGTTCAAAATAATAGTAAGACTTAAGTAATGCAAAGTTCCAATAGTAATTTTGTCAGTTAATTTACTTCCCTTGCTTTAATAATACATAGAAAACAATATACATAAGAAATATACATTATATAAATATATAAATAGATAATATTTCCCCACTTAGGGCTGTCATTGCATATCCCATTCACTTTCGCTAAGAGTTATTTCAGGATAAACTGTAATTAAGGTGAGTAATTAAATTTTTCCCACATTGCCTGCCTGCTTGGACTAGCTGGTTAAAAGAAAATATAAGTTTAAAATCTATTAAAGGCGGTTTTCCTTCTTGAGGATTTAGCTTGTAATCAATTAGAAGATGGTTTTAAATGGTTGGTGGGTCAAAAAAGCTTTTTAAGTTTGCAGAAATTGTTGTTAGTATTGGGTAAACATTTTCCCAGAGGGCTAAAGGTTCTGTAAAGTTTTCTGAAACTCAGCTTTTAAGGGCCCTCCCCAAAGGGCTAGTTCTTTTCTCTTAATGAAAATATTGAAGAATTAAATTTATAACAATAGTTATGACTTAGGCACACTGTGTGGCAAGACTACCCATGACTGTACTTTGGAATTAGTTTAAAACCAGCCAACTCTATGGAAAGTAAATGCTAAAATGAACAAACACTTGAAATTCCCTGAATGAAGAGATGAACTTCAACTGTTGGGTGCCTCTGTTGAGGAGAGGCCCCTTAGGGGGCTTTCAAAAACAGCCCTATATGCGCAAGTAAGAACTGACCTCAGGAAGAATAAAAACAACCTGATTAGTAGGCAGTGTCACATAAATACACTTGATGAAGGGTCTTGAGTGCAGATATAGCAGACCAAGCATTTAGTGAAAGCTCTGTGTGTATTGTTAAGTGGTATTTATTGTTTGTGGTTTGGGCTATAAGGTTTTGGAGGCAGATGTTTATTTTTCCTGATTGACTTACTGATTTCACGGCCTTGTTACTGAGTGGCCACATTAAAAAGATGCTTGAAAGGACTATTAAAAGATCTATGTTAATATTATCCTTCATTTTTGCGCGGAGCTTGTAGTTAGCGATCGTGAGAGTACTAGAAATATGTTCAGGTAGTAGTTCCATTTTGGGGACCCTTCTGAGTTATTACTATCTAAGCACTAGTCAAAATTCTTAAGCAATAATGCAATGAAGACTTATGGGACTGTGGCGTGTTTCTCGCTTGACAGATTTTTCAAGGCCTTCAGTGCCCGAGGCCCGTAGTTTTCATTAAAATTGTATTTTTTAATTCAGATTAATTAAGTGCATTAAGTTTAGAATAGCTGTCTCTGTTCTGTTACATATGTACGTGTAGCTCCTGTTTTTAACCATTTTCCTGTACCCATAGGAAAAAGGATTTGGGGCTATGTAGAGCCACGGGAAGTGTGATTTTTCACCGTCCTCTGTCTTAGCTCTCTTCTTCCTGGAGGAGTGCAGCACCTGTGTTCCAGAGTTTGTCCTTGCCTTTTTTTTTTTTTTTTTTTTAATTTTTCAATGTTTTTATTTATTTTTGAAGGAGAAAGAGAGAGCATGAGTGGGGGAGGAGCAGAGAGAGTGGGGGACACAGAATTGGAAGCAGGCTCCAGGCTCTGAGCTGTCAGCACAGAGTCCGATGCGGGGCTCGAACCCACAAACTGTGAGATCATGACCTGAGCTGAAGCTGGACGCTCAACCGACTGAGCCACCCAGGCACCCCTGTCCTTGCCTTTCATCGCTAGGTTGGTCCTGGAGCACCTGTCTCTGTGTACAACCCCATATCCCAGCTGAAGCCCTCCCCTCAACTTAAATTGCCTAGAAATCCCATAGCCCTGCAATTGTGAAGTGTTTCTCTATCAGCTTGCTCTCAATTCATTCATAGCCCAGCTCTGTTTCCTGGAGACGGGAAAAGCTGATCAAGATTTGTTTGCTTCTTACTGTGAGTAGGTACTTGAGTTTGTAGGAACACTCTTGACGTGCACATCCTGGATAGGTGAAGCTGAACTGGTAGCTAGGAATCTCAGAAACACCAAGGGCACTAAATTTAGCACTGAAGGTCAATGTCACAGACTCATGAAATGCCTGCTCTGTCCATGCATCCCGGTGCAGAGAAATCTTTTGGCTTTTGGTTTCAGAAAGGCAAGTATTTAATCATCCTTACTAGATTAAAAAAAAAAAAATGTTTATTTATTTTGAGAGAGAGAGAGAGAGAGTGCATGCCAAGTGGGGGGAGGGGGGGCGGAAGGGCATAGAGAGAGGAGACACAGAATCCCAGCAGCACAGAGCCCTATGTGGGACTCGATGTCGCAAACTGTGAGATCATGACCTGACCCGAAATCAAGAGTCGGACGCTTAACCAACTGAGCCGCCTAGACGTCCCCATTCTTACTAAATTTGATTATTTGGTATATTTGTAAACGTTCCTCTGCATTTTGAATTTATTTATGTCATAATATTTAGCATCTGTTTTGTACCAGGCACAGTTCTAGGCTCTTGGTATTTTTTGGTGGCAAAGATCCTTTGGGGAGTTTATTTTCTAGTGGTGGGAGATAGTAAGCAATGAGCAGAAGAATAAGTTAAGTAGGATGTTGGAAGGTGGTTAGCAGTATGGAAAAGAGAACGAGCAGGCTAAGGTGGATTGAGAGGAGGAATTGTTAGCATTTTTAATTGGCTGGTCAGGACAGGCTTCACTGAGAATGAGAAGCTAAGAGGTAAGCCAAAACCTTGCCAGAAGGGAGGAAGTTAGCCATGAGGACACGAGGGGAACATCAAGGTCTAGGCGGAGGGAACAGACAGTGTAAAGGCCCCGAGGCAGACCACACCTCTTAAACTGTAACAGAGAAATCTGACCCAATTCAGTTATTCTTGTTATTAAACTAGCGGCTCATTTAGAACTTTCCTCAGATGTTAGGAGCCTCAGCTTTGCTGTTGTTGACTCAGATTTTTCTGTAGAGGCCCCATTAGGAGATGAAATATTGTTGACCTAGTGACTCACTGTAGCTATGACTTGGTGGTTCTTGACCCTGAATGTCAGCAGGTTTCTTGTGAGTTTCTACTTGTTAGTTTCCTCATTTCCAAAACCAAGGTAAAAAAATCCATGCTGCTTCATGTCAGATGGTAGATTTGTAAACCATCTAATTAGTAGAAATCAAAGTCCTTAGAAAAATAAGGTAGTTACTGTACTACCCGTAGTGTAGAATTGGGCTCCAACAATAGTATTTGCATTATCTTCTAAAATGGCACCCCAATATACTAAATAAATGGGTATGTAATAGGTTAGTAAGCCCTTATTATCCCCACTAAAGTAGCTCTGAACTCTTGAAGGGAGGATCATCTGAGGGGTAGCATAGTGAACCTGCTTGCCTGGGTTTGAATATACACCTCTGACACTTGTCAGCCATTTGACCGTGGACAAATTGCTCAGTGACACTGTGCCTCAGTTTCTGCCTCTGTTTAATGAAGACAATAACAGCACCTACCCCATGCAGTGGCTGATGAAGATTAAGTGAACTAGCCTGTGTAAAGTACTCATTTACAGCACAGTCAGCCAATTTCTTTTGCATTTTGTGTATTTACTAAATGAGTATGTTTGCAATCCTACTGTGAAAGTCTACATTCGAGGTGAACAGAAGGTGGGTTGTGTCTACCTACAACCATGTGAAATCGTCAGGCCTTTCCCAGGAAAGGTTGAAAATGGGAAATGGGAAGACATCCAATCGTCCAGATTGGGGTCGAAGGCTCTGGCTACTTTCTGTTCTTCGTGGCCAGAGGTACTTTAGATGCGGGCAAAAGCCTTTGCCACTGTGGACTGGAAAGTGGTGTCAAGGCCAGTGGCTTCCAACATGGCCTTTCCTTGTGGCCTGTTTTTTTATTTGGAAAAAGCCAGGACTAGAAAGAGGCACTGTGCTTGGAGCTTGTGGGCACATTCCCATGAGGACATTTCCTGTGGGGGGGAGGAATGACTGAATGACTAAATGAATGAATGAAAGGCTTGTCACTGCCTGCCCTGCTCTTTGCCTACACCTTGTGGCTTGGCGGTGTGATGCCCTGTTACTCCCACCCATGGTTCACAAGAAGGTCCCAGGTACAGAGCCAGGCAAGGTTTCAAGTGCATGCGTGTGCATGCGTGTGCATACGTATCACACGCTGTGTGGAGGAACCCTAAATCCAAAACTTCACAGCATTCTCCAAAATCGTTTTTCCATTTAGCCGGTTCTCACCTCTAAATAGTCAAATCACCCTTTATGGGACGTTGCTAGTGAACATTCTGTCTCCTAAGTTTCACAAGCTTCTGATTGTTTTCTTGTTGTAGTGTCCGTGTTTTCTGATGTGTGACTGAGATGCATAGACAGAAAAACTGCCTGCAACTGATTGACTGGGTTGACAAAAGGCTCCATATGTGGAAAATAGCTTCCTTTAGAATGCGTCTATTTTGGAGACCTCTCCCACTGTGACAATACTAGAGATATAAACTGATGGCGATGCTTCCCACTGATGACAGTGAAGAAGCCTCAAGGCTACAGCAGGCTGGTGACTCTTGATGCAGGGGGCTTTCCTCGAACTGTCTGGAAGCCAAAGGTCTTGTGTTTAAGACTGAGATCTGAGAGACAGGACAGTTATCAGACCCCTTAAAAATCCTCCCTAATTTGTAGGGGCCCCTGGGTGGCTCAGTCGGTTGAGCGTCTGATTTCGGCTCGGGTCATGATCTCGCAGTCTGGGAGTTCGAGCCCCGCGTCGGGATCTGTGCTGACAGCTTAGAGCCTGGAGCCTGCTTAGGATTCTGTGTCTCCCCCTCTCTCTGCCTCTCCCCTGCTTGTGCTCTCTCACTCTCTCTCTCAAAAATAAATAAAATGTAAAAAAATAAATAAAAAATCCTCCCTTTTTTCCAGCTTTTGCTGTCAGGACAAGAACCACACCCCACAATTCTTTATATTGCCTCTCTCCCACCCCCTTCTTATCCCTGCCCTCAGACCTTGACAGTGCTGATAGGGCCTGTGTACTACTGAAGTTGCTGGATTTCAGATAATACATTTTGTTTCATGATGAGGCAATAGATTTGTTCCATGTTGACCTCGCTCAAGTGTTGAATGGCACATGTTGTTTATTTAGAATCTGAAAATCAGAAACTGCAAATGTCAGAAATTTGTTGGAAAAAAACAAGCCTTTCATTTAATGTGCTAAATCAGTTTAAAGAAAATTATATTTTCCCCTTGCACTAAGCACTGGAATGTTGCAGTCATTTTCACCCATTATTTATTTTTTTTAAAAGGCCAGCTGCAAGCAGGGACCACATTAATGGATATTCTCTTTAAGGATGAAGGCTTCCCAGTAGCTCTCTCTCCACTTTGGCAGGAGTAAAAGTGACTCTTCTTGGGTCACTGACTACAGACTCTCTGTCCAGCATTGATAGTCTCCAAATGGCCAGAGTGGCCCTTGTCTGGTTCACCCACTGGCCTCCTAAAGGAAGCCCTGTTCATTGTCTGCCAGGCTATAATGGTGATTTTCTTCTGAGATAGATCTCTTGAAGGGACAAGATCTGGATGCCATGTCGTTAACATGGAACAACTCACTGTCTCTTTGATATTATATAGAGAATTGATGTATAGACATACTATATAGATAAATGACACATATAACATGTAAAATACATATATGTGTATAATACATATCTAAATATATTTATATGTGTGTGTGAATATCTCCACACCCACATATGTGTGTACATATATATGTGTGTGCGTATATTTATATGTATGTACATAATACATATATACATTTATATTATACATATACTTGCTCTCTTTCTGACTCCGTCAAAATCACTATGTATAGTGAGGACTACCGCACACATTTTTGAGTATTTACTATATGTTTGTACTTGAGACAGTACTTCCTGTCACCAAGGAGTTGAAATTTATTTGGAGAGACTAGATAAGTACGGACTGAGATAAACAATGAGTAATAGTAAGGACCACAGAGGCAGATTTATTATGAAGCCAATGAAGGTCAAGCCCCAGGGCCCCGCGCTTGGACAACACGTGTTTTATCACGTCTGAATACATTACCAGGATCCACACAGTCCTTTCCAAGATCCTGCTTGGAGCCCTAGCAGTGTGCGATCGTGGGTTCGTAGCTTGTAAAATTTGAACAAGTAAGATTAGCAGCGGTTGGTTAAAGTTTTTCTTTTCCACTCTGACATCCCTCCTGTCACCTATCTCCTTGGGTCCAGTGACATTGGGGTGGAGAGTCTTTTTGAGATACAGCTAGGGGGAAGTCGAATTGGGGACACACTTAGCTTGGGCGTAATGGTACATATTTCTGTGATTCATGGTCATCTCTGTGTCTAGTGAAGTTATTCCTAGCCACCTGCATATGGGAGTCACTCCCCAGGAACACTGCCCACTGTGCCAGCCCGCCTGGGGCCCTCCCACAAAGGGGCAGGGCCGGCCGGAGGAAGTATTGCAGTATGAATGTGTACTCTGACATCTACCAGTAGGAATTAGTTTGAAATGTATGGAGCCAGAAGCTAGTCTGGAAAATTCTTGTGTTTGTTAAATGTGTAAAGTTCTAAGCAGGGAGTTTGTTTCTTATCTAAGTGTGGTTAGGTTGGAAGTTCCTTTTGTTAGGAATATACTTCATGATGCAATATAATATATAAGTATAATATTTATAGTATACATATATATATTGTATGTTTGTATATACTTATATATTTATATATCATAAAATTATATATAATTATATATAATGCAATGTGAGGTATAAGTGTACATTTATAAATGCACTATGTTTTTTATGGAAATTCTGTGTTTAAGTTTCTTGCTTTTTTGACACAAGTGCGTCTGTATCGACAACAAAGAATATTGACAACAAACTGGCTAATGAGTGTCATCAACACAGAGAATATTTGGAGTCAGTCAATGCACAAGAAAACTTGAAATGCCCTGAATTCTTACGGCTCGTATACGAAAGGAAATAAAAGTGTTCACAAATTTGACAACGATCCAAAAAATTTCTATGGCATTACTAATAAGGAGCCGTGAGGCAGAAAGTAACTTCTCTGAATTATCAATAATTAAAAATAAGTATGGATCACCCACACTTGAGGAAAGAGTGATTTATAGAAAATACTAATGTCCTCATAGGGAATGATATTAACATAAATCATTGTTCCATGAGGAGTAATCGAAGAACATGAAGCCCAAAAGAAATATATACAGCAGCGTGTCAGGTGGTTAATTCATTACTGGTTTCTTGTTCCGGATTTTGTGATGTTTTGGTAATGGTAGCTTTAAAAATTTTGCATTGTGTTGTGATTTCTTAATCTAAATAAATGATAACTTTTGTAATAATTTTATATTTGTAACTTTTTTTTTTTTCCCCATAAAGAGGGTCTAAATCTACCGGCCTCACAAAGCATGGAATTATTTCTTGAACCCAGTTAGGGAGTCACTACCCTGTGCCAAAGACTGTATTAACCAATTATCGTACAATATTTATTTTAATGTTTCTTTATTTATTTTGAGAGAGAGAAGGCGCACACGGGAGGGGCAGAGAGAGAGAGAGAGGGAGAGAGAGAATCCCAAGCAGGCTCCACACTGTCAGTGCAGAGCCCTACGCAGGGCTTGAACTTCTGAACCTTGAGATCATGACCTGAACCAAAATCAAGAGTTGGATGCTTAACCAACTGAGCCACCCAGGCACCCCAATTTTCATACAATATTTAATTTACCCTCACTGTAAGCCTATGAAATAAATATTACCCCATCCTAGGAGTACTTCCAATTTGGAGTTAAATATGCTACTGTATTAGTTAAATACCTTATCTAGTGAGATACGAACCAGAATGTTTATTTTGGTAAGATTATAAAACAGAAATATTTTCCAGCAGAACAGAAAGCCTCTCCCACCTCAGATAGGTGCATCGTTATAGTTGGCTCTTCCCCCTTTGTCCCGTAGTGCCTGCCCGCCATACTCCATGGTAACCACTTGTAAACTTTGCCTCCCGCCAAAACACAGCCCCTTCCTGGTGGATGGGCCTGGTTATCTTCCTAGGCTCTTCCTCAAGATGTGTTTTCAGAAATGAAATGCGAACGAAAATTGAGAAGTGCTTTGGACTGTGAGAAGAATAACTTGCAGGGGTAACCTGGGGCGGTCAAAAACATCTTGGAAGCATTCATATATGAGGAATAATATATTTACGTGTTTGTAGGTATATATTTATGGGAGCCATGCAAATACCAGTTAGTCCAAGGCAGTTTATATTAAGGAAATTTGAAGAAGACTTTCTTTTTTTTTAAGGAGATTTGGAAAAAAAATCCATGTCTTTATTTTCACACTTGGGAACTGAACTTGGTTAGGCCTGTTCCATGTTGAGAATATTAAGAAGCTTCGTTGAATTATTTCTTGCCTTACCTACAATATTTGGTTGTCTAGAACATTCTAGGGCTTCAACAATGCTAGGACAAAAGTGTACCTTGCTTCCTCTCACCTCTCTGCTAGGGCAGTTTGGTATAAAGGAGGCGGGGGGATGGGGTGGGGAGTCACTTGGCTTGTGAAGCTGGACAGAACTGGATTTTGAATCTTGAGTCCATCTACCTTTTAGCTTTTCCAATGGGGACAATTCTGACAGTCTTCTTGTTTGTATCAAATAGTAACAATATCTACTGTTTAGGAAGCACCTACTAGTGAGGCACAGGCTAATTGCTTTTAATGTATTGCTTAAGAATGGCACATGAGTCCCATTTGACACTAGATACAGACCGAGACATAGAGCAAATAACATAGCATGAAGCACATAGCCAGAAAAAGGCTCAGGGGAGTGTGGGGTAGGCTTTGCTCTCAGGTGTCCTCCTATTCCTTAGTACCTGCTCTATACAGCCTAAGCTGTGCCCTTGTACAAGATATTTACATTCTAGGGGAGCCCGGATGGCTCAGTCGGTCAAGTGTCCAACTCTTGATTTCGGCTCAGGTCACGATCTCACGGTTCGTGGGGTCGAGCCCTGTGTCGGTCTCTGCACTGACAGTGTGGAGTCTACTCGGGATCCTGTCTCTCTCCCTCTCTCTCTTCGCCCCTCCCTCACTTGCACTCTCGCTCTGTGTCAAAAATAAATAAAGTTAAAAGATACTTACATTTTAATAGAAGGCCAAATGTTTCCAGACTCCTGGAGTTTACAGTGGTTGGAAGGGTCCACGAGCATCCCATTGAGCATCCCATCGTCGCAATCACGACGGAAATAATAAGTCAGCAGTTTTAAAGTGGTTGCAATTACCGTATTGTCTGAGGTGCTAACTGGTTTCCCCTCCCTCACGGATCCTTATTTACCTGGGGTAGGGGACTCCCGAGAAACATAATACCTAACACTGCACACACAAACTTCTGACTCCAGATCTCCAAATTAAAGCATTGGCATTATGGTCACGTGTGTGAATTTAAAGTTGTGTTTGGACCGGTTATCACACAACGGGACCCGGTTGTAAACACTGTGAATTTAGAGCCAAAGCCCTAGTCGTCCTGGGTGTGCTTAAGAGCCCTTTCTCCCGGACACTTCCCTGGTGTCCTTTCCCAAGAGAGCACGTTTTAGGTCATATTACTCCATCACCAGGCCTTGAACAGCTGGCACAGCAGCACATCTGGACTTAGAATTGACGCACCAGTTTTTTCTTACCTAAATCATCCCATGAAAGCCTCTCGAATGCTAATTTAGCTGCCTGATTGTCAGTACCTGGTGTAATTATCTAAGTAATGGCAGAAGCAGGGAAATCTGTAAAGACGTATTTGTACAGCTTACTGTTAAGTAAACTGCACACCATGATAATAAGCATAAATAAGCCTATATTATGCCCGTGCGTCTTCAGGTATCAAACATCAAATGAAGGAAACGGGGTTTTGGAGTTTCTTTGTAAGCTCGGTGTGTGTTACAGAAAGCCTTCACCTCAGAAATTCTAGATTAACTTTTTCCAGGCCCCTCCTTTCCTCTGCTGTTCTCACTTCATTGAGATAATGGACAGGCTGGTGGACTGTGGACTAAAATACCTCTTCGGGACTCAGCAGATATCACACGGGCATTTCATCGGCCCCAAGCACTCTATAGATAGTTTCAATTTCAGATCTTTACCGAGGAGATCTTTTGATAGGATATTTTTAACACTAGACATCTGGAGTCTGGCACCAACTCTTTGTTTGACAGTGTGTGCTTTAATATGTCTCAATGTTCTGCCTGAGCTGGAAACTCCCTTTTGTACGTTGGCCTCACTTCAGCACTTCCAGGGGCCCACACCAAAATATTTGTTGTTTAAAATGTGTGAACACCAGACAGGAAATTTGGCTAAGGGCTACTAAGTTATGTGCACATTTCACATTAGATGTTGGAAGAAAGAAATAACATTTTGTCAAAACCCAGAAAGTGAAGGGCATCTTACATGTCGACGTAACCTATGTTGCAAAGTAACGAGAGTTCTTCTTATCTGTGGTTTGTGGCAATCAGTCTTATTAATTTATGAGTCCCTGTATGACAACGTGAGTTGTCCTCAGAATCACATGGGTGAACCCGGACAAAATAAGGACAGCTGGCTCCACCCCCAGAGCTTATGATGTGATTGACCTGGGGTGAGCTGGGTCTGAGCCCTTGTCAAAATAGATTCTAATTTGTTGTCAAAGTTGGGAACCCGTTGGTTCCCACTGATGGAGTCACTAGCATTGCGAAGATTGTGGATTTTTAAAAAAAGGAATAACACTTTTAAAGAGGTGTGACCTTTTGGGGTTTCCATTCTATAGCTGCAGTTTTGAGTTTGACTGGAGGCAAGCGTTGAATGTAGAGCAGGTTTAAAAAAAAAAACTTTTTGGTGCGCCTGGGTGGCTCAGTCGGTTAACAGCGGCCGACTTCGGCTCAGGTCATGATCTCGCGGTCCGTGAGTTCGAGCCCTGCGTCGGGCTCTGTGCTGACAGCTCGGAGCCTGGAGCCTGTTTCAGATTCTGTGTCTCCCTGTCTCTGACCCTCCCCTGTTCATGCTCTGTCTCTCTCTGTCTCAAAAATAAATAAACGTTAAAAAAAAAATTAAAACAACAAACTTTTTTTTATGTTATGTTTATTTATTTTGGAGCGAGAGAGAGACAGCATGAGCAGGGGAGGGGCAGAGAGGGAGACCCAGAAACCGAAGCAGGCTCCAGACTCTAGGTTCTGACCTGTCAGCCCAGAGCCCAATGCGGGGCTTGAACCCACGAACATGAGATCATGACCTGAGCCAAAGTCGGATGCTTAACCGACTGAGCCACCCAGGCACCCCTAGCAGTTTTGAATATGGGATACCATCTCAGATGTGTAGTTAGAGCAGAAATGCCTAAGCTGCAAAACCTGTGTCCTCAACTTCTCAAACTTCATGCCCTCAGGACACAGTGTGTGTGTAAAGTGACAAGTTCAACCTACTTGGGAGTGGTGGGGACTCTGGCCAACTAAAGAGAGCCCTTGCTTTGCTTACAAAGAGGACTACTACTCACCTCCAGCCCCGTGCTGTCATGTTGGAGTGCGGGCCATTGTTGACAGATCTTGTCCTTATTAGAGGCTAAGAACTATGATTTTTTTATACGAAATATATCTTATATTGGTTTGCAACCAGTACAGATGGTTTTAAAACACTGTGCAAGAAAACTCTTCCACCACCGCTGATCACCGTCTTTAATAAGATACTGATGATAGGCCATGTGTTTTAATGGAATACGTATAAATGCTGAGATGCACAGTAAACTTTGAAGACCATTGTTTCCAGCAAAGAAGCTATACAGACTACCGCAGGTGTAATGGAATTGTAGCTTATGATTTTGTTTTGTTTTTTAATTGCCATTTCTTTTCAGGAAATGGTTAGCTATTTTTTTTTTAATGAAAACTTTGTGATGTCAAGTTTTCTTTGATACCAAATTCTAAAAAAATGAGCCTTAATCCTGAAAGTATATTAGGATCATGATTTGGGTGCATTTCCCTCCCCCGGGGAAAAAAAAGCAGGATCACTGAAATACTCTATCCTGGGTGTTTTCATCGTGGCAAAAGGATGATTTCAAGCGGATGAATTGAGCACCGTGTCCCTGAGAAGCCAGAAGGAAACTTAGAGGTCGTCTAGTCCAACTAGCTAATTCCACAGATGAAGAAGCCCAGGAGGTTAAAGTCATGAGTGGGCGAGAGTGCTTGGCCAAGAGGAGTAGAGAGAATAGCAGTAGAACAGTGGTCCAGCCTGTGGTTGCTGGAAGCTACTTACCTCACTGGGGATCCTGACTTTTCCTTCAGTCAAGTATGTAACCTCTCTGTGCCTCCTTGTTTTTCATCTCTAAAATGGGGTGCCTGGGTGGCTCCGTCGGTTAAGCGACCAACTCTTGATTTCGGCTCGGGTCATGGTCTTAGGGTTCGTGAGTTTGAGCCCCGCACCGGGCTCTGTGCTAACAGCACGCGGAACCTGCTTGGGATTCTCTCTCTCCCTTTCTCTCTGCCCCTCCCATGTGCTGTCTCTTGCTCGCTCTCAAAATCAGTAAATAAAAAAAAAAAAAAAAGTAAAATGGAAATAATAGTACGTATCTCAAGCTTTTGTGAGGTACCACTTCTGTTTGGTATGCTAGCTGTTGGAACTCTGGTGAATTCTGAAGAGAAGAAAGCTCTCTAGGTAGCTCCCTTCATTGCCTTCTGGAGGAAGCCATGCTGGAGGCTTTACTGGGGAGTGGGTAAGCAGGACTGCCCTGAACCCTACCGGCTGTGTGACCTTGGCCAAGGATATTTAACTTGTCTGGACCTCAGCTTCTGTCCGATAAAGATAGTATTTATCTCAGAGTGCAGGATTAAATTAAAACATGCATACGAAGGGCAGCTAAGGAAGCATCCTGTAAATATTAACACCGATATTATTGGACCATCTTCTCGCATCCGTGATGCCTGCTGCTGGTGCCACATTCCTCAGATTCTTCTGTCCTCTTTATGTTTCCATAATATGATGGAGGAAGAATCAAAATAACGTTACACATTCCTGTTTTTTGTTAAGCGTTTTTACTTTGAGAACTTTGATTTCCCTGGTCGAGTTTTGGTTGGTGTTTGTAGAAGTCATACTGAGTGGTCGTAGGAATCTACGAGCTGTTAAAACATTCCACACACAAATTCTTGCTGTTTCAAAATATACCAGCCTTAATTTAGTATTGTTTATCCAGATTTAAGTTTTTGAGACGTTAGATCACGTGATTAGAAAAATGCTTCCATATTTGATAAATATAATTTTGCAGTTAGGAGAAAAGGCATTTTAAGAGTCTAGAGAGGTTTATTAAGCTATATAAACAGAAAACATAATTTTTTCATGTTGTACCAACTAAGCAGTGGAAAAATAGGGCATGATTTTGTATGCATTGTTTGTAAAGGTTTATTGTGAATCATTCGGAAGGATTTGTAGGGCTTTTATGAAGCAATCCAAGAACACGACTATAGGAATCTAACCAAATGCTGTGCTCTCCTGGTCGAGTGGCTGTGCACCTCTTTAAGAACAGTCCTTGAAATGTCACATACTCAAATGCTGGAAGCTTCTCAGGGAAGTTCTGAGATAGGCCTTGTTTTAGAAGGTCGAGGGGCAATAGTTGAGTTGTGTACTGATTGCAGAGAATATTTAACTTCTTTGTTTCTAAGTGGTACTTGACAATGATTGAAATATTTTTCAGTCCTATACCCCCTTAAAGAGTGTACTGGGATTTGATACACTTAAGCAGCTGGTCCAGGCTTATGTGACTTCTCAGTAGTTGGATAAGAAAATGGCTTGGGGACGTCTGGGGGGCTCAGTCAGTTAGGCATGGGACTCTTGATTTCAGATTGGTTGTGATCTCACAGTTCGCAAGCGTGAGCCCCACCTTCGGCTCCAAGCTGAGAGTGTAGAGCCTGTTTGGGATTCTCTCTCTCTCTCCTCTCTCTGCTCTTCCCCTGCCTGTGCATGTGTGCATGTCTCTCTCTCTCTCTCAAAATAAATAAACTTAAGAAAATATGGTTTCCAACTCTATTGCTGAGGGTCCTTTTAGTTATTTTCCTTCTCTATCCCCATGGATTCTATGTATTGAAAGATTTTTGTCTAACAAACTGATTTAATAAGTAATTAAATGTTTTCTTTTTTTTTTTTTTCCATGCAGCAACTTCTAAAACTCCCAGTTTATGTATTTAGTAAATATTTCTTGCGTGTGAACCCTATGGGCACTCTCCAGGAGCTGGGGCATGGTAGTGAACTACACACAGTCCACGCTCATGGGAGAAGCAAGAAAAAAATACAAACACATAAGAACCTCAAAGTCATAATGCTGTGAGGAGAAAATAGAGTGAGTCGAAGAGAGAGGGTGAGAGGCCTGTTTGAGATAAGGTAGCTTGGGCTGGCCTCCGAGGGGGAGGCGTCTCCAAAGGGACCTGAATGAAGTAGGGGCACGAAGGAGCCATTTGGGTCTGTGGGGGAAGAATGTTCCAGGCAGCAGAAGGACCAGCGAAGACAAAGGGCCAGAGCAGGAGTGTCTGTATGTTTGAGCAGCAGCAAGGAGGCTGATGTGGTGGCAGGAGATGGAGAAAGGAAGACCGTGGTGGGGAATAGGGTTGGAACCATTGGCATCCACCTGTAGACCTGTGTATCAGCCAGCGTCACCAAATGGAATTAAAATAATTCCAGTCACGGGGCGCCTGGCTGGCTCAATCTGTGGAGCATGCGACTCTTGATCTTGGGGTCATGAGTTCGAGCCCCACGTTAGGGAGTAAATTGTACTGAAAATTTAAAAATCTTTAAAAAAATTAATTCTGGCTCCAAATGACATGGAATGTTGTGCAGCTTCATTATGATTATCGTTTCCGCTATGCTTTCTGTAACTTTCAAATCACTCAAGGACCCTGTTGTTGCCTGCAAAGTGCCCTATAGAGATCTGGGAAACTGGCCTCTAGATCTCTTCACATCTCATTTGCTTGCACATCTCATTGGAATTTTTGTTCAATCCCCAAAGTCTCATTCGTATTTCAAAACCTATATTGAAATAAAAATTTTGGACTAATTCATTTGGCTGATGTAATTCATGTAGTGTGTGCTATTTTATATTGAAGTGGGAGTGAAAACCAGGCTTATCAGTAATCATGATGCATGAAAAAGTCCTGTTTGGTGCAGTTCCTAAACTGTGGGGACCTACAGATTTCTTTAAAAAATGTTTTTCACGGGGCGCCTGGGTGGCGCAGTCGGTTAAGCGTCCGACTTCAGCCAGGTCACGATCTCGTGGTCCGTGAGTTCGAGCCCCGCGTCAGGCTCTGGGCTGATGGCTCAGAGCCTGGAGCCTGTTTCCGATTCTTTGTCTCCCTGTCTCTCTGCCCCTCGCCCGTTCATGCTCTGTCTCTCTCTGTCCCAAAAATAAATAAACGTTGAAAAAAAAAATGTTTTTCAGGAGCTTTGTGAAATCTTGCATAGATTTTAGTGATAGGAGTGTTACCAGAATCAGGGGGTGGGATGGGGAGGCTGTGGGGAGAAGAGACGAGACAATGGTCTTGACAATAGTAACTTAAAACATATTGACAGAAGGACAGAAGAATTACTGAGGGAGATTAGAGAGACCATGAGCCTGAAGATACTATTTTACCATCAGTACCCTTTTTATTCCGAAATTGTAGTATTTTACGTATGTCTTCTGTGAAAAATAGCTTCTGGTTTCCTACGTCTGCATCGTATGGGAAGATGTTAGCATAAACGTTTCACAGTCAAAATGAGCTTTTGCTTTTATTGAGGGTCTGTGAACCCATCTACGACACTCTAACCTGCCAGGATCTTCGTTCCAGTAGTCGAGAAATGGCGTGTCTTGGGTGACAGGGTGCCTGTGCGGTCCAAGAGAAAAATCAAAGAGCGTGCGTTGCCCGGAAATCCGTAGATGTGTACCTGTAATTTAGCCTTGCCAGTTGATATAAAATGGTGATGCCATTGGTCAGCTGCGGGCACGATAATGCAGCATCACAAATGATCCCCAAACTCAGTGGCTCTCACGGTGGGCAGTTGTTCCCACGCTGTCTGGTCTGCAGAGGGATTCAGCAGAGTGGTTCTGCTTCAGGCTGCCAGTCGACTGGTCCGCTGCGGGTTGGGCACAGGTTAGCTGACGTGTTCATTTTAGAGACCAGGCTGAAGGGGCAGCAGCTCCTAGTTTCACGCTCTCCTCATGGCGGACCACAAGAGCACACGTGCCACACCAGTCGTGGAAGCTTATTTAAAGACCTCTATCAAGAGAACTGGGAGGTATTAGGCTGGGTAAAATAAGTCATTCAGAGAAGGACAGATATCATGTGTTTTCAAGCAAGTGTGGGTCTTGAGAAACTAACAGAAGACCATGGGGGAAGGGAAGGGGAAAAAAATAGTTACAAACAGAGAGGAAGGGAGGCAAACCGTAAGAGACTCTTAAATACAGAGAGCAAACTGAGGGTGGATGGGGGGGTGGGGGACAGGGGAAAATGGGTGATGGGGGCACGGAGGAGGGCACTTGATGGGATGAGCACTGGGTGTTGTATGTAAGTGATGAACCCCAGGAAACTACCCCCAAATCCAAGAGCACAGTGTGCACCACTGTATGTTAGCCAATTGGACAATAAATTATATTTAAAAAAAATAAAATAAAATTATGCCATCAGAAAAAAATAAAAAAATCAAGACCTCTACCATGTTACGTCCATCGTGTTCCTTTAGCCAAATCAAGTCATGTGACCATGCACAGAATTGATAGAGCAAGGGAGGGGTAGGGATGTGAGTAAACAGTAATCCATTACCACAGAGGTCATTTATTGGAAATAGAAAAAGTCCATGGGCGCCTGGGTGGCTCCGTCAGTTAAGTGTCCAACTCTTGTTTTCAGCTCAGGTCATGATCTCAGGGTTCCTGAGGTTGAGCCCTGCATCAGGCTGTGCGCTCATGTAGTGCAGAGCCTGCTTGGGATTCTCGCTCTCTGCCCCTCCCCCATTTGCATGCACATTCTCTCCTTCTCTCTCTCTCTCAAAATAAGTAAGCATTTTAGAATATGCAATAAAAAAAATAGAAAAAGTCCAGAAGGATTTGAAATTTACAGAGATAGAAATTCGCCCGACAGTGATTCTAATCCTATATAAACATGAGATTGCTGCCCCTACACCTTCCAGAGAATGTGAGAGCCATACATTGATTGGGACTAATGAATAAGCATTGGGGCGCCTCAGTGGCTCGGTAGATTAGGCATCGGACTTTGGCCCAGGTCATGATCTCACCGTCCATGGGGGTCAGGCCGTGCGTTGGGCTCTCTGCTGTCAGTGCAGAGCCTACTTCAGATCCTCTGTCTCCCTCTCTGCCCCTCCTCCACTTGCATGTGCACGTGCGAGCACGTGCTGTCTCTCAAAAATAAACATTTTTAAAAAAGAAGGCATGGATAAACATTGCACACAGGGAAATTAAGTCTTAAAGTAAAAATAGGGGTGCCTGGCTCAGTTGATAGAGCGTGTGACTCTAAATGATTTCTCCTTAGTCACAAAAAACAGAGGAATCTCCTTCTCTGGTTAGGGAGGAATCTTTTCCATAATGAGATTACGTAAGAATCCAAAGACTTTAATTTGGGTGGCCCCATGTGCCCGTCTTATAAGTTCCTGAGCTGTGCGGCAAGGCTGGGAAGGTTGGGGACCCTACCTATGAGGCCCTTTCCCAGCACAGAGGGCTTCAGAGAAGCTTTGGGACTACCTTATGGCTGGATCGTGTGACCTTTCTCTTCCCCCCAGTTCTGAGCCAGTGTCCCAGGGGATGGAAAACGGCTGACCTGCCAGTTGGAAACCTCCTTTCCCTCCACTGTACATCACACCTCCTGAGGGCTTAGGGAGTGGTTCCTGGTACCAGACACCCCCCCAGGTTCTGGTTGAGCTGCTCTGTGACTTTGGGCAACGTTTGAAAGTACAATTTTCTCATTTGCGAAATGAGAAGTGTGGCTGATAATGTAATGCTCCCTTATTATCTGGTGCGACAGGTACTACAGACAGCATTCCAGCATTGTTATTTCAGCATTTCTGTTTCTCCTCACTAGATTGTGAGTCCGCGAAAGGCACGATTCATGGCTCTGTGTTTCATCTCTCTGTCCCCATTCCGCAATAGCACTAAGTTTACGATGTAGGAACGTAAACTGATACCCACCGAATTGTATCCAGGCAAGTTACCCTCTGCTATAAACCTTCAGCTCCAAGGACCAGATTAGAATGTTCCTAAAAACAGAATTAGTCATTCTTTTTTTTTTTCACTTTCACATTTTGCCTGGAAATAAAGACTTTTGAAGCCATAGGAGTTTAAAGGTTTTGAGTTAGTTCCACGCTTTGCCTTTAATCAGACACTTTCTATACACTCAGCAAAGCGGGAGCATCTCTGTTACATCAGAGAAGTTGAAAACAATATGCAGGCCGATCTTCACGATGAGTCTACCAGACGTAAAGAACATTTTGTTCTAATATTCTAATGCCTGCCCTAACCCCTGAGTTGGCTCTCAGATTGTGGCTGTGATTTTATCATCAGCTTGTACAAAAGTATTACAAGTTTTCAGCTAAGTCATTTCTCCCAAGGAGCGGTCGCACTAGAATTACACACTCCGCTATTATGACAAACAGGCCCAACATAACATACATCACGTGGAGTAAAGGTCCGAGATGTTTGTGTCTCTTTCACAGAAGGATCCGGGGCGGATAGGCAGGCTCCTCAGCTGCATGCAGTCATTCAGGGCTTCAGGTTCATTCCATGTTGTTTCTCTGCTCTCTCAAAGTCTACTCCGCTTCTGTATCCTAAAGGCTGAGTTCCCTAGGGTCCTTCCCTGGGGATGAATCTTTGTATTCACCTTGGGGCGAAGGAATAGAGTGTGAAAGATTGCACATACAATGTGTTGTGGCCAAGGCTTTCAAGGGTGACGGGTCATTCCACTCCTGTGGCATTGGTGAGAACCTAATTGCGTGGCCACCTGTAGCTGCAGAGGCTCCCAGGAAGGCCTAATAGTAATTTTTTTACTGTGGAGTATGGGAGGGCCTAGTTTGGGTAGATAGCTAGCAGGTCCCCCCCCCCCCCCCCCCCCGCCCTGGACCAACAGGTAAGTTTGCTTTTGAGAGTTTTGTTTTTATTGAATAGCTGATATATACTCTAGTAGTTGAATGGGGAAAATGTGGGTGGCTGTTATAAATCCTATTAATAAGAATTAATAGGATTTAATAATAATTAATAGGATTTGTAGGATTTATTTATACACTGAAGGATTTATAATTAATAATAATTATAGGATTTATAATAATAATAGAATCCTATTAATAATAAATATTAATAATTAATAGGATCTTAATAATAATTAATAGGATTTAGCTCCAACTGTAGGACTGTTGAATCCAACTATGGACTATTAAACCCAATTGAATGTATTCTCTCATTTGACTCAGGAAGGCCAAGAGAGGGGTTCTATTATTATCTATCTCTAGGTCGAGACCTTGAACCTTAAGGAGGGTAAGTAACCGTCAAGATTACATAGCCAGGCCTACTTAACTCCAAGGCCTTCACCATACCGCCCTGGGAATGGTGGAGTCCTCAGGAGAAAAAGATAGTTACATACTGCTTGTAATTCTGGCTGTTGTAGCTAGTCACTAGCAAAGGCTATCGGAAAGAGCAGTGGGTTCTCTGGAAATATTCAAGCCAGAGGCTGCATTACCTTCTGTTAGGGATTCCGTCTGGGACTTCCTGCTTTGCACTGTGGGCCATGGTGAACTTCCATGATTGTCTGTGAAGGTCAGTTGTACTGCTTTCCGCACTCTGGTCTCTGCATATCACTCGTGACCCCTCATTCCACGGACAGTGGGGAAGTCCCATTAGCACACACATTCTGCACCTGTTTGATAACAAGGAGGCACTTGGTAACATGGCACTAGAGGGGTCCGTGGTTGAGACTGGAGTTCTAGCGGGACTCTGACCAGTCACGTCAACCTTGAATCTCCATTTCTTGGAGAGTAAAATACTTGTATTGAGCTTTAATCGCTGGTTTTCCAAGAGTGCTTCTTGGGGCTCTAGGATTTCCATAGAACTGCATCGTAGTGTGCATCCCCTCTATCCAGGGATTTAGGGTCAACTTTTCTTTTTTTAAGTTAAAAAAAAAAACTTCAAGGAATTTTTAAAATTTAATCTCTACACCCAACAGGCGGCTCGAACTCATGACCCCAAGATCAGAATCACACGCTCTTCTGACTGAGCCAGCCAGGCACCCCCAGGGTCAACTTTTCTTAGATGAAAAGATTTTTCAAGTTGAAAAAATGTGAAGACCAAAATGCTGCTTATAGTGATACTGGCTAATATTTGTCGGATGCCTACTGTGTACTAGGCATTACTATGGTTCTGAGTGCTTTCCACGAGTTAATGCACCCGTAGGGTGTGCCTAGTATTATTCCCAGTTTGCAGATGAGAGAGATGAGCTTTCAAGTGGGTACATAACTTGCCTTCTGTCAGTCACTAAAAATAACCAGAGTTCAAACTTGGACTTGGAGATCCAGAGCGGCACTCCACAGCAGAAATGTATGCTTTCTGAGGGCTCCCTCAGGTCTGAAGATGCTGTGGTCCCCTGCCTGTTGCTGTACACAGACAAGCCAGGAACTTTTCTAAGAAAGACTCCTACTGACTTCAGTTCAATACCTCCCCCTCTCCACTTGATCTTAGCCAAAAGGCCGAGCAGCCATACCACGTCCTCTTGACGGTTAGAAGCTGGGCGTGAGTCAGAAAGGTCTGTATCTTGCTGATTGTTTCAGAAATCCCGTAGGCTTGTTCATCACCCCCTGATGCAGCATGAGCTTCTGTTACACTGAAGTTCTTGATGGTGGAGCTGCTTTGATAAATACACCGAAGGCTTCCTAAAACACAGCTGGTCCTTGGGGGTGCGGATCATAAATAAGGCCACCTTCTCATGAGATGCTTTTGGTATGCAAGGAACGGCCTCCTGGGAGGGATCAGAAATGACGATTTGTGGCTAACAATGCTATTGAGGGCATCTTAGAATCACAGAACTTTACAGCAGGAGGAGCCTTTGAGGACACGTAAGCCAGCAGCCTACTTTTCACACAGCCAGTGTGCCTGCACTGCTCCAAGGGCTGAGGATGCAGCAGTGAACAAAGACTCGACTCTTTCCTCTCTCGCGGAGCCTACGTTCTAGACGGGGGACCCAGATAAGCAGCAGCAACAAAACGTGTCATGTTAGGTAGTGGTAAGTGCTGGAAAGAGAAGTAAAGCAGGATGAGGGGAGAGAGAATGGTAGTGGGGATTCCGTCCCTATTATGTTTCAGATGAGGTGTTTAGGTAAATCAGTGTTTCTCAGCCCTTTTTTTCATTAAGCCCCCTCCTCAGGAACTATCTTAGGCATCGTTTCCTATTCCGCCCCCCCATCTGTGAAACTTTAATACTACAGATGTACTATATATATTTGGACTGTAGGCATCCTCGTGCTTTACTGATAAAGAGTGAGATAGATTCCATGACCCCGCCCCAGAACCAGTTTTCACCACCCTGGGGCAGTATCAGCCCGTCTCTGTTAAGATCTTTTTGCTATTGTATACAAAACTAAAGTAGCTGCTTTTTCTTTTTGAAGATTTTTTTTAATGTTTGTTTATTTTTGAGAGAGAGAGAGAGAGAGAGAATGAACCAGAGCATGAGTGGGAGAGGGGCTGAGAGGGAGACAGAGAAACGGAATCCAAAGCAGGCTCCAGGCTCTGGGCTGTCAGCACAGAGCCTGACGCGGGGCTCGAACCCACAAGCTGTGAGATCACGACCTGAGCCGAAGTCTGACGCTTAACTAACCAAGCCACCCAGGTGCCCCTTGAAGTAGCTGCTTTTAAAAGATCACAGTCTTAAAAGCTTAAAACACTTTAAAATTTTAAAATATTTATTTATTTTTGAGAGAGAGAGACAGAGACAGAGACAGAGACAGAGCATGAGCAGGGGAGGGGCAGAGAGACAGACAGACAGACAGACAGATAGACACAGACTCCAAGGCAGGTTCCAGGCTCTAAGCTGTCAGCACAGAGACTGATGTGGGGCTTGAACTCACGGACCGCGGGATCATGACCTGAGCTGAAGTCGGACACTCGACCGACCGAGCCACCCAGTTGCCCTAAAAGAACTTTTAAATCCCTAATTTATTATGTTTTTATGACTGCGGAATAGCAGGGCTAAAAATTGGGTAAAAATTTTTTTAAATTGCCTAGGCGTTAGGAGTGACGTTAGGAGTGACCCAGGTCTGCATGCAATATCCAGGGTAACAGGCTGTATACACGCCAGGAAGGGTGCCATGTGGTGAGTGGAACTGGTCCTTGGGGTTGACGAGGGGCCCGATGACCGAGACCCTCCTGCAGCGAGTGCCGCAGCCTCCTCACTGGTCTCCCTGCCTCCAGGTCACGTCCTATTTTGTTCACCAGCCTCCCCATTCCAGCAAGAGAAAAATCCAAACACCTCTCGGTGGCTCACAAGGCTCACCACCCCCACCCCTGCCCACCACCCTTGCCTTGCTCCTTACCATTCAGGTAGCATCTGCTCAGAGGCTTCCTCTCCGCCTCAACCAACTGAGCAGTCCGCCCTCCTTGACGCCTCTTTGAATGCGCGAGGTCACTAGGCCCAGTCCGAGGCCACGTCCTATGAATGCTCAGCTGCGGTCAGTGACAGGGCTGCCTCCACAGAGCACCAGCCGGGAGGTATAAATAGGGTCAGGGTAAACCAGGGGTGACTGTGCCCTCATGCAAAACTGGCTTCCCCAGACTCCCCTTGTAAGACATCATCTCGATCCCGTGACTGATGCTTCCTTAAGCTGAGAATCTTCTCTCTGAGTTGTGCACTGTACTGATGCAGGTATTATCTTTATTTAGTTGTGCAAATGGGATCCAGTTTGGGACCACCTGACCCAAAGTAGCTCAGGTAAAAGCTCAGGCAAAAGAATTCTGGATTTAGCTTGTTGCTTTTCGTCACTGACCCAAGGATGTTCATGCCAGCCGAGATCCCTACCCTTCTCTTCGTCCTTACGTCATGGTTCCAGAGCTCTTAGTTAAGGCTTCTGATTTCCAGGCTTAGACGAAGGACAACAGGGCTTTCTGGGAAGCCCCAGGCATGAGCTTTGCTTCCAGTATATTGGCCAACAATGGGAGGTAGCCTATTGACCTGAATGGGAAGGGAGAGGCCTGTTTACCTCCTCTTGGTCCCTCATGAGCTATGGTTTTGGGGAGGGGCCTGGACAGTGTTAGGAAGTGTGTGTGTGTGTGTGTGTGTGTGTGTGTGTGTGTGTGTGTACATGCACTCATGTTCAGTGTGGCCTTCTTTCTCTTAGGTCCAGGGTCCCCACTCCCAACTAAGCTTGGGGAGGCTGAGAAGTGTAATTCTTCTGCTGGATACATTGTCTAGGGTTCTGTTCAGAAGTAATAAGGAGAGAGTAGGCATCAGGCGATCTCTGCTGCAATAACCAAGATAGATATTTATTCCTGTCAGTTCTGCTGTCTTAGAAGGTTATCAAGAAACATGGAGTTGAAGCTTACATCAGGGATTTTAAGAAAAGGACTCTTCTTCCATTCTTTAACTTTTTGTTCATCTTGAACGGTCCTAATATCTCAGACTTCTCTCCCACACAAATGTGATTTTATATATGTAGCTGCCTGGTCTGTAGTTACACGCTAAGCTTTCTTAGACGGCACCCTGAAACGCAATTGCTCAAAGAAGACAGAAGCTTCCTTCTGTGTTGTTAACAGAAGTAGATAGTGGTTTGGGTGGGCAGTACCTCTGTCCCATGAGGCCCTTTAAGGACAACTTCTTTCTCTACTGTTCCTCCATCATCCTCTAGGGCATGGCTGGCAAATTATGGCCCATGGGCCAAATTTGGCCTGTACTCTGTTTTTGTGTGGCTCACATACTAAGAATGGTTTTTACATTTTTAAATGGTTGGAAAAAAGTTTTTTAACATGTGAAAATTACATGCAACTCAAATTTTATGTCCATAAATAAAGCTTTATTGGAACACAGCCATACCCATTTATTTTCATCTTGTTTGTGGTGGTTGCTTTTGTGCTACAATGGCAGGGTTGAATGGTTGCGACAGAGACCAGATGGCCCACAGAGCCAAAAAATGTGGCGTCTGGCCCTTTACAGAAGTTTGCCAACCTCTGCTTCAGAGTGTTGTCCTAGACTCTAAAGTTGAAGCTGGCTTCCTCTCGCCTTGCCTACTCTTCAGCCTAGGGGAAGAGGGACTTGTCATCATTGGGCACATATGGCTTCAGGGAGGTAGAGAAATGTAGTTTGCAAACAGGCAACCATTTGCCCAGTGAAAACTCTGGGGCTTCTCTCGTTAAAAGGAAGGAGGAGGGTATAGATGTTGGGGTACATGTAGCAAATCATCACAGGGTGTGTGTGTGTGTGCGCGTGTGTGTGTGTGTGTGTGTGTGTGTGCGTGCGCTACAGTCTTTTTTCTGTTTTTACATTTATTTATTTTTGAGAAACAGAGTGAGACAAAGCGTGAGCGGAGGAGGGGCAGAGAGAGAAGGAGACACAGAATCCGAAGCAGGCTCCAGGCTCTGAGCAGGCGGTCAGCACGGAGCCTGATGCGGGGCTTGAACCCACGAACTGTGAGATCGTGACCTGAGCAGAAGTCGGAGGCTCAACCGACTGAGCCACCCAGGCGCCCCATCTGTTTTCTGTTTTTAAAATCCACTGTGGTTGGTTGAAGGATACTGACGGCCATCTTGATTTATATACAGTGTTGAGTAGCATTGATACGAACAAAATGTGGGGAATGTGTTGACGGAAGAGGACTTACTCATGGACCTGTTTCACTCATACGTTCACTCAACAGTTACCTGACGAGAATAACTCCTTCTTTGCTTGGTAGTGTGCTCTGTCCTAGGATCTGAACTTAACTTCCGTGCGGCTGGGGAGCCATTCCTACCGACGATGCAGCGGTTGTCAAAGTGTGGTACCCACAGCAGCAGCATCGGTATCTACTGGGACTGTATTAGAAATGCAGCTTCTCCACACTGTGTCTGCCCTCTTGCCCCAGACCTCCTAACGTAGAAACTCGGGGGGGCAGGGCCCAGAAATTGGCGTTTTAGCACCTGGAAACTAAAGATACGGCCTTAATCCCGAATTATAGTGAGCGAACTGCCTACCTCCCTTCCGTGAATGAGCATTTTGTGCTTTCAGGGGAATCGGCAAGCAGTTTTTCCTCTTTCTTAGATTCCTTATCAATAGTCTCTTGTACTCAGAAACTGTACACAAGTCCAAATAGACAAATCATATTTTGGCTCCAGATTTATTGCAGCAGACAGTGGCAGACTCTGCCAAAGCCACGAAGTGACTCCCCGTGAAATTGGCCGGGCGACCACCGTACCGCCGCCGCACAGAGTGTTCTCAGTCTGTGATTGCCCTGTGTGAAAAGAGGCCTTGATGGCCTTGACCCAGTGACTTTCAGATTCTGAGGAAAACAGACACTTGATGCCTGGGAGAGGAAACAAGGCCAAGAGAACCTTTCACGACAAGACTCGGTTAAGGAGTGATGGCTGCGGCTGAACAATCTAGGTGATTTGGTATTCAAGCACGCGGCGGCCCAGCCCTTGGCGGCCACAAAGTGCCAGTGTGCTAGCGTGATTGACGGTTTGGGTTGAATCAACGCTGTGTCTGGCCAGGGTCTATCTGTACGTGCTGGGTACTATACTTGGGACATTACCTGTATCAGCCTGTGTAATCTCCCGGCCACCTTAGGAGTTAGGTACCCGTATGGTCACTTTGCAGGGCCAAAAGCAGAGGCATTGTGAAGTTACCTTGGACCAAGTCTTCAACCCAGGAGGTGGCGGGGTGAGAATTTGAATCCAGCTAGCTGGGTTCCGGGGACCCTATTCTTCACTGCCACGTAGCACAGTCTCTAAAAGTGCTGCATGTGTTTGTACTTCTGTGGTTCCACACACGGGCACACGGGCACACAACCCGCATCCTAGACTGTCACACCTTGGGTGCGGTTGTTTCTCTTGGTCTCCTTTGCCCGGGTCATTGCTTCGTGCGATAATTCAGAATTTGGGTGGGGCTTCTGTTTGCCGCATGGCCACGAGTGGCCAGGCCCTGCTTTCTGTGTTCAGAACTTTTGCTGATTGACTCTGAAAGAGGAAGAAAGGGTTACTTACTGCGGGCCAGAGGGCTGTAAGAGGTTCCCAAATTGCTCATTTCCCATCTGAGTTTCTCCTCTTGCCTCAAAACTAAAAGACACTTTATAGGGGAAGCACGAAGACTGTGGCAGCTTATTTTGGTAATTAATGGACTTGCACCTCTCTCCAAAAAGCGATGCATTATTCCAGAGCCCTACGAGATGGGTTAAACCCAGAAAGAATTACTTGGTTTGACTGATGTGTACAGTAACCGAAGACAGTTCATTACTGGGGCGGGGTTTAATCTTCTCTCAAAATGAGTTCTCCTGGTGTGCTGCCCAACTGCGGGGTCCCTTTAATGGGTCTGAAATTGAGTAAAACGAGAAGGTGCTAAAATAGTTGAGACAAGAAGTGATTCTGTTTCATCATCCATTCCAGAAAATACACAGTATATTTTTACTATAGCCTCTCTCCCGTCCCCCTCCCAGTCATTTTTATTAGTGATTGATGTGATTGCAGAGTGGTTTGGTGGGAAAAGCACTTGCAACCAAATTTAGTAAACCACAGGCCAATTTTATTTTTAGTTTTCGTGATCGAGGGCAGACAGCAGTTGCAAATAGATTACTGTATCTGCTTCTAAGCTCTTTCTTTTTTGAATGTTTTGGCTCTTGCTCTCCCCAGTGTGTTTTGTCTATTTTGAATATAATTTTCTTTGGGGAGAATAGGCCATTCTTTTCTATCACGGGAGCACCATTTTTTTGTTTCAGTATGTAGGGTTCACCTTAGTGAGAAAAATGAATGTGTTTGTAGTCATTGGTGTTACGGAGGTTTGGAAATCGGTAAATTCTTGAGTACCATAATTAATAAATGATAGGTAGGAATGGCAGATCATAAATAATGGCTTAATGTTATCATCAGCATCCTAAAGTTGCTCAGTGGTAAACTAATAAGGTACAAGCAGGATAAGAAAGGATGCAGTTGGATAGGGGTAGTGAACAGGATCTATTTTCACCTGTATAAGAAATAACAGGCATCTGGGAGATACTCAGTAAATGTGGTTTGGGTGGTTGGTTGATTGTTGAGTGGATGTTTGAGTCCTGCACTCACTCCGGGGCACCAGAGTGTTGGAAATGAGGTTAGTTTGCACAGGGATCTTGAAGAGGCTGTGTAATTATCAAATTTTACGTACTGGAATGGTCACGAGAGCGCTCAGACTTGTCCAGCAACCCCATACAAGATTTCTTCTGTAAGAATCCTGACAAATAGGCCACTGCTGTGCTTAAATATTGTGATCATCAGGGGCTCCTGGGTGGCTCAGTTGGTTGAGCGTCCGACTTCGGCTCAGGTCATGATCTCACGGTCCGTGAGTTCGAGCCCCACGTCGGGCTCTGTGCTGTCAGTTCAGAGCCTGGAACCTGCTTCGGATTCTGTGTCTCCCTCTCTCTCTGCCCCTCCCCCCATTCGTGCTCTGTCTCTCTCTGTCTCAAAAATAAACAAACATTAAAAAAAATTTAAATACTGTGATCATCGGGGGCGCATTAATTCTTTTCAGGTCCATTCTGGTCATTCTGTCGTTGGACAGCTCTGATTGTGGGATTGTAGCAAAAGCTCATCTGTGCTTTGCAGATTCTCCCTTATACAAGCTAGATATCCTCATGGGTGGAAGGAAGTCAAGCAGGGTGACAATGTCCCAAACCTTAGAAGCCGGTGGTAGGGGCTGTCATTCATATCCTTCCCTCGTCCCCTTATGAAAGGACCGGATGCTCAAAATTCTCAACATTTCCCAACCTTCTCCCTGGATTTTTCATAGTAAAATTTTGATGGGAACTTGTTTTAGATTTTCATGTTGATTGTTCCAGGGGGAATATGGGAGGGAGACAAGTGAGGGAGGGGGTGGCAAGAGAGGATCTATGCTGTGCAAAAAAAGTTCTAGGCTTTCAGTTCCTCAGAAACTCAGCCTGAGCCCACATTGTTGCAGGCCTCCAAAAGCCGACTTAATAGAGGTATTACATCCTGGCTTTGGTGAGTGGTCACCCCACCGTGGTCATTGCTAGACCACATCAATCCCAGTTGTCCCGTTTAGTGAAATAGGTCTCTAGAGAAGGGCGGTCAGGAAATGAAGGCTCTGGAAACCTTGAGTGAGGAAGAGTCATATCGTCAAAATGCTTAGCTTGGTGGAGAGAACACAGCCCCACATAGGAGGAGGGAATAGATTTGTTCAGTATGGCCGCAAATGGTGAAGAGAGGGTCAGAATGGAGATTATGGTGGGCCAGGTTTGCCTTAGCTAGAGTTTGCTGGTATTTTCATCTGTAGTTAACCAATCTTTCTCCCCTCCCCCCCCATTTATTACAATTGAAAAAAAAAGCTATAATCTGGATTATTAACAATGAAAATTTCCCCAACAGAAAAATTAAAGTCCCTTCTTTCTTTTTTTTTTTTTTTTAAACGTTTTATTTATTTTTGGGACAGAGAGAGACAGAGCATGAACGGGGGAGGGGCAGAGAGAGGGAGACACAGAATCGGAAACAGGCTCCAGGCTCCGAGCCATCAGCCCAGAGCCCGACGCGGGGCTCGAACTCACGGACAGCGAGATCGTGACCTGGCTGAAGTCGGACGCTTAACCGACTGCGCCACCCAGGCGCCCCTTTCTTTCTTTTTTAGGTCATAACCTGAATGCAGAATTTAGGAAAAGAAACTTTTAAGAAAACACTGTTACTTTCTTTTTTCTTTTCTTTTTTCTTTCTTTCTTTCTTTCTTTCTTTCTTTCTTTCTTTCTTTCTTTCTTTCTTTCTTTCTTTCTTTCTTTCTTTCTTTTACAGCATAAGAGGGATGCTTTCAGTCTAGGCTCAATTCATTTACAGAAGAGACCAATGCTTCCATTAAATGATTTTTTTTTTCAGCACACACTTTCCGAGTGGCCACTCCCTGGCCAGTACTGTGTTGGGAACTGTGCTCAAAGATGAGCATACCAAGATCTCTTTGGGGGTTATTGGTGGCCCCATACCGCTCACAGGGCTACGGTGGAGGTGAGTGGGAGGGGCCGGGGCATGGGTGAGGGGTAGTCACTGGAAGAAGGCCAAACGTAAGGGTGACCTTTGACCAGGGTCTAGTAGGGTGGATGTTTCGACTGTGTGTGCATAGGAAAGGGGTGTGGGAAGACCAGGCTGCATTTAGCTTCCAGAGACTAGTGCTGTGTAGGAGTCGGTGAACATGGGAGAGGGAAGTGGAGAAGGGGAGCTAAGGTTGGCTCAGTAGGTTGGTTTTCCTTCTCTTTTGTTACACTGGGGCCGGTGGGGGTGGGACTGCTGGCCTGGCAATCCCAGGCTGTGTCCTTCAGTTGGAGACAATCCCAGGCTGTTCTCTGCCCAAGCATTTTTCGCTGTCTTTGCTTCTGAATCAAAGGCAAAATTGTCATAAACTGGAAATTGGCCTCTGGAAGTTGGAAATTAGCCATAGCTCAACACTTGTATGATGTACAACGTTAAAAATTCTGCTTCGATCTACCCGTACGGCTCTGTTCCTGCAGTTGTGAAAATGCAACATGGATTTGTGCAGATTTACAAAACGTCGTCCTACTCGTTCTGAAAACCTTTTTATCCCAGTCATCTTTGTATACCCGTATTTGTTTATCTGTGTGTCTTTACTGTGCTTCCGCAGTGTCATTTTTCTCACGGTCTCCGCTTTTCACACCTTTGACCTTCCAAATCCTTTTCTTGTATCGATAACCCCTTCTCCGGTCACTGCTTCCCCAACTATTGTCGTTCTTCATTAACTCGCCACATGTACTCTTGTCATTCTTATATTTCCTGAGTAGAATTTATCTTTATCCTTCTCTGTTGTAAAGGAAGACTCTATCAAGATTTATTTTACTTAGGTGGCCTTTGATTTTTCCCCGTCTCCCTGAGTCAGTGGGAGGTAGAGGGAACTAATACGATGTCTTGCATAGAGTATTACACGCATAGAGCATTTTATAAGAATTAGCAGTGAAGCTTGGGAGAGAAAAAGATGTGCTAATAGGTAGGTAGTGGAGTGGGGTAACTGGTGGATGGCTTACCTGTGGGTCAGAGGACCAACTTATTCTAGGGACTAGACTCAAGATTTTATGAGTAACCAAGCAAGCCATTTTGGAAGCTCATAATTTGGGGACCTTATACGAAGTATAGAACTTCTACGTATTTGGGTGAATCTTAGTAAAATTGTTGGAGAGATGTGGTCAAACGTGGGAAAATCCCACATAGAAAAGTTTTGGCAACCTTGTCATGAGTTCATCAAAGCTAATTCATATCCTTTTAAATCCACTGATCATTAGCTGACCTGTAGCCTTTTTGTGCGTAAGAGAACATCCGATTAATCAACGGATCTGGCTAGATTTCACCTCTGTGATAATTAAGTCAAATTGAAACTCCCATTTCACGTCAGAATGAAACTTCATACAGATGTGAACCTGCTGATTTGTTTTGGGAAATCTGTGAGTAAAATGATAATGCGATAGATATTCTAAAATAGAAAAATAATTAGTAAGTGTATGTCAACATGAGCCACAATTTTGTGGGGTTTTTTCGTTTGTTTTTTGTTCTTTTTTTTTTTTTACTGGTAACGAATATTGTTCCCAAACCTTTACTGAACTGTGGCAAATTTATAACAATTTCAAAGTGCAGGGTTTTTAAAAAATTAAGTTTTGACCCTCAAACTTAGACAAGTAAAAATATTTTATCCTCTGGCTTAAAAAAAATTGTAGAAAGTGAAGAAAATACAGAAAAATATGAACATGAATGATAGAAAATTTAGAAGACCTAGAAGAAGTGCATTCATAATGTCCCCTCCCAGGGCTATTGCTGTGAACATTTGGAAGTATTTCCTTTCAGTCTGTCTCTGTTTTCACGATCCGTTCAATTCTTCTGTATAAATCACATCATGGTTTTTTTTTTCCATTAACCTTACTACTTAAATTTAAACAGTTTTACTTCTAGTACAAATTCTTTGTACGTGAAATGTGTAACGGCCCCTTGTATTGAATCTATGTGCTGTAGTTTAAAATTGTTTGTGAGTGTGCCTCACCCCCTGGCCCACTGGCGGCCTGTGGTAAGAGAAGCATGTGCCCTTATGGCCATACGAGCCTCCTTTGCCGACCCTACTTGGGTCCCCCCAGATCTCTCTCTGCTCTGAACCTGGAGACCGCTTCCTTGCCTGATCGGAGAGGAAAAGCCCATCCTGAGCTCGGTAGTGATCTCACCCCCACGTGCAGACCTGTGCCAGCTCATGACACCCATTTCTACGGGTCTGCAGCAAAATGAGAAAAAAAGGCAGTGACCCCTTTCTCTTCAGGTTGAGCGTGCCGTTCACGTTCTTTATTCCGAGAGAGTCTTTTCTTTGGCGAGAGTCTTGTTTCTTTGATGAAAGGAAGACGATGATAGTAAATCATGTTCTCTCTGGGCACTGCTTTGGCACGTCCCTTGCCCTTAAAGTCCGGCTTTGTGAAATCCAAGCCTGGGAGCAACTCTTTCAAGCCAACTCTGCCAAACTGTTGGCAGCTCCACAGCTGTGCCTGCCTATCTTTGCTCACCTCGCTCACTTTTCCTGGGGTGCTCACCCACCCTTTGACAGGATGGAAGTCCTGTCAGGGTCCCCGCAAACGTCACCCTCTAACGTTTGCAGACCTGCCACTTTGCCAGGTGGGGCGATCGTCTCCCCTTGGTGTGACGCTCACTCTGCTTACTCGATTCCTTGCTTTCCGGAAGAGTCCAGATGTTCCTTGAGGAAGCTGCAGACCTTTCCTGAAGGATCCAGGGGATATTCGTGGCGGGGCTCCTGGCAAAGGCACAGAGAAGGCACAGTGCTCTGACACATGGCCTTTGTGACCACGTGGGCAGTCGCTTTGCTCTGCTGTTGCTGTCAAGGGTGCTACCAGAAGGTGCTTTTCCAATCAACGTTCACCTTTTACAAACAGTGTGTTTATTGCATCAGAGGAGGAACATGTGGGGAAGAGAATGAAATAAGATAATTGACCGTGGGAAGAAAACAAGATGACTACAAAGAATGACTGAATTGTGTAGTTATTACTTAGCTCATTGCCATATCAGATGCTGTAGCAAATACATTTGTTGAGGCACATTCCAGGTTTAAAGATAAGTGAGCTTTTTCTTCTCTTCTCTTTTCTTTTCCTCTAAAAAAATATCTTATTTTAGGGACGCCTGGTGGCTCGGTTGGTCCAACTCTTGATTTTGGCTCAGGTCATGATCCCAGGGTCATGGGATTGAGCCCTACATTGGGCTCTGCACTGACTGTGGAGCCTGCTTAAGAGTCTCTCTCCCCCCCCCCCCCGCCCTCCTATTCTTCTCATGCTCCTCTCTCTCTCTCTCTCTCTCTCTCTCTTTCTCTCTCTCTCTAAACAAACAAATGGTTTTATTTTATTTTATTTTTTATAGGTAATCTTTACACCCAACATATGGCTCGAACTCATGACCCCAGGAGTAAGAGTCGTGCACTCTACTGACTGAGCCAGCCAGGTGCCCCTGAATTTTTTTCGTTCCCGCTGACTCAAATGGAAGAAAAATGTGTTGCTTGTGTGGAAATGTGTTTAAACCCGCAGGTTCAGGCTTTCCCATTACTTCTCTATTTCCACTCTTACCAATTAGCAACTCGATTCTTCTCCCTATTTCCTTCTTTTTTTAAAAAAGTCTTTCTTGGGGCGCCTGGGTGGCGCAGTCGGTTGGGCGTCCGACTTCAGCCAGGTCACGATCTCGCGGTCCGTGAGTTCGAGCCCCGCGTCGGGCTCTGGGCTGATGGCTCAGAGCCTGGAGCCTGTTTCCAATTCTGTGTCTCCCTCTCTCTCTGCCCCTCCCCCGTTCATGCTCTGTCTCTCTCTGTCCCAAAAATAAATAAACGTTGAAAAAAAAAATTTTTTTTAAAAAATAAAAAAATAAAAAAAAATAAAAAAGTCTTTCTTTGGATGTGAGGGCGATCTGGCTGCGACATCTGTCACCCCATTGATCGCCAGGGTTGATTCGGCTGATCTGGCTGGCTAGGCGGGTGTCCCCTTCCTCCCTCACCGCTCCACGTGCGTCCCTCCCGAAGCTGCGCGCTCGGTCGACGAGGACGACCTTGCCCGATAGAGGAGGACCGTTCTTCGGTCAAGGGTATATGAGTAGCTGCGCTCCCCTGCTAGAACCTCCAAACAAGCTCTCAAGGTCCATTTGTAGGAGAACGTAGGGTAGTCAAGCTTCCAAGACTCCAGACACATCCAAATGAGGCGCTGCACGTGGCAGTCTGCCTTTCTTTAAAAAAAAAAATAAATAAATAAATAAATAAATAAAAATTAAAAAAATAAAAAGTATTTATTTATTTATTTATTTAAGTAATCTCTGTACCCAGTGTGGGGCTCGAACTCATGACCCTGAGATCAAGAGTCACATGCTCCTCCAACTGAGCCAGCCAAGTGCCCCTTCTCCCTATTTTCTTTTTTTTTTTTTCCTCTCCCTTTTTCTTACACGGAAAAATTCACCAACGAGGGGGGCACGCAGTAGGCCACAAGGACAGGGCCCCATATGTCCGAGGGACTTGGGTGGAGTGGGGACCTTTGAGCCTGCCCGTTCACAGATGACCTTCAGAGAAAAGAAGTAGATGAGTTAGCGAGGAGTCTTTCCCTTTCTTCTTCATGGACGTTTTTCATGACCCTGGTGACATACCTCTTTGGCACTATTTCCAGTCCGATGAGGCATTAAGGGAAAAAAAAAAAAAAAAAAAAAAAGATTTTTCATGTATTTGTTGACAGAGCAAGAAAGGGAGTGTGGTTGTCTGGTTCAGGTGGCCAAAATAGGAGAGCTTGTGCCGGGGAGGGGAGCCTGCTCAGAGGCAACACAGCCCAGCTCGTGTGTGAATGCACCCTGATTATCACAAGAAGGGTCTTGAGTCCTTCACCGCAAATGGCAGGGACGGCGATTAATGCCAGGAGAGGACGAGTTCTCATTTTTTGCTATGCATGACTTTGGATTGGGAGGAAAAGATTCGGATATCACCTTTTCGTTAATGTCAGAACAAAGCCGGTATAAGTGGGTGGGACGGGCGCACCTGTCCTTCAGGCCCCTCACCTGCCCATCTCTGACCGCGTTAGCCTAGAATTTTCCTCCCACAGACTCGGAAGCTGTATCGTCAGTACAGTGCAGCTGGGCAGCAAATCCGTGACCTGCGCTTTGTTCCTTTGTTGCTCTCTGATTGTTCCGAGTGCAGTGAGTTTGTCCCCACAGCCGGCTTGTGCATTTGGGGAGGGCGGGACCACGTCTCACTCTTTGTAACGAATACTAAAAACAACGATCTCTAACACCAAGTGGAAACTTGGTATGTTTTTCTTTTTTTTAAAAGAATGAATAGGTGAATGGGTGAGTTAATGAGTGAGACAGTTTCTTAGACTTCACTCTGGTGATACAAGAGTTGCTCGCCAGCCACAGAATACTCAGATATGCTTTCTGAGATGAAAAGTCCGGAAGTTAGGGGGCACCTGGGTGGCTCAGTCAGTTAAGTGTCCAACTTCGGCTCAGGTCACGATCTCACAGCCCGTGAGTTCGAGCCCCGCGTTGGGCTCTGTGCTGACAGCTCGGAGCCTGGAGCCTGGTTCAGATTCTGTGTCTTCGCTCCCTGCCCCTCCCCCACTCATTCTCTCTCCCTCCCTCCCCCCCTCTCTCTCTCTCTCTCTCAAAAATAAATAAAACATTAAAAAAAAATTTTTTTTTAAGTCAGGAAGTTAGACTTTAATGCATAAAATGTTCTCTGAAGTCCATGCATGGTAGCAGGGAATTGGAAATATCCTAAATGAGTAACGAGATAGGATTGGTTCTATAGCTCGTACACTCACTTGTTCTACAATGCAGCCTGTAAAAAGTGGTGGTTACAAATTAAAGAAATACATTTGATAAGCTGTGATTATAAAAGTGGCATTCCAAGTTACATAGGTCCTTCCAAATAGTTGGGAAAAACGAGTTCCACAGGAAGAAAGAAAAGAAGGAAATTCACCAGATTGTGAAGACTGTTTAAGATAGTAGATGGTGAATGATTTCTCTTCTCTATTTTTCAAATGCCTTGGAAGGTAGCCAAACTTTTTATGATATATATGATATATATACATATATAATGTATATATACATATATATACATATATATCATATATACATATATATTATATATACATATATATCATATATACATGTATTATATACATATATATACATATATATTATATATACATATATATTATATGTACATATATATGATATATGTATATATGTATATATACATATATATGTATATATACATATATATGTATATATGTACATATATGCATATATATGTATATATGTACATATATATGATGCATATATACATATATATTATATATATACATATATATGATGTATATATACATATATATGTATATATATATTACTAGTAGAGGAAAAATGATCTGAAAGACATATATCAGTTTTGAACAGTTCCTAAGTTGCAGGGTATTTGGATACTTACACTCTAAACCTCTGAATCATGCAAATGTTTTATGATTAATTTTTAAGGGAAAATAAGAGTAGGTTAGCAGCAAGAACATAGTATCAAGAGTGCCCAGTAATATTATTGGAAGAAGATGGGAACTTCTTTTTTTTTTTTTTTAATGTTTATTTGTTTTTGAGAGAGAGAGAGAGAGAGAGAGAGAGAGAGAGACAGAGCATGAGTGGGGGAGGGCACAGAGATAGAGACACACACAGAATCCAAAGGAAACTCCAGGCTCTGAGCTGTCTGCATACAGCCTGAAGTGGGGCTTGAACTCATGAACCATGAGATCATGACCCGAGCCAAAGTTGGACGCTTATCCGGCTGAGCCACCCAGGCGCCTTGGCAACTTCTTTTTAAAAATGACAACTGTCAGGGTGCCTGGGTGGCTCCCGAGTTGGTTAAGTGTCTGACTCTTGGTTTTGGCTCCATGGTCTCATGGTGTGTGAGTTCGAGCCCCACGTCGGGCTCTGTGCTGACAGTGTGAACCCGCTTGGGATTCTCTCTCTCTCCTCCCCTCTCTCTGCCCCTTCCATGTCTCTCTCTAAATAAATAAATGAATAAACTTAAAAAAAAAAGAGACAATGGTCTTGAGGTCATTTCAAATAGGAAGACACAAGTCTGCCGAACTTGGTAACCCCTGAGAACATCTCTGTTTAAGAGCTCAGCACAGCAGTCAGACTGTATGTAATGATGATTTTGCATCATCAAGTAAACGTTTAATTATGTTCGGTAGGCTCTGTTCAATAAGGCATGGAATTAGTGCCTTTTTAGTATTTAATTAGTACTTAACGGCACTTAATAAGATAAATTTCAGTTATCTGAAAATTCACTCATGCAAAACACCTGAATATCCTGCGTCAAGTACCCTGGGGATAACTTGGGTACCCTCACAGCGGACAGGTGGCCGTCCGTCAGGGGAGTCAGTATTCCCTACAATGGAGAAATACTGATCAATCGATAAGTGGGGGAATGGCCTTCTCTAACTTAGTGTTGGTCTAATCTTTAAGAGATAAGAGATTTCATCAGAATGTTGACTTCTCATCTTCTGGCTACTTTTCCTCGGCTTATGTAGTCAATTCCAGCTCTTTGCTTAAATTCTTGTTGACTTGCCCACATGGCCCTCTGGAGAGGAGTCAAGTGACCGACCAAAGCCATCTTGACATTTCTTTGGAGGACAAAATCAAGGAAAGTGAAGAAATAGCTTTTGGAGTGTTAGCACAGGGTTTCTCTTGGGGCTTCTAGGAAGAATGTACGAGTGACAGGAAGAAACAGAATACTCCTCAGCAATAAAAAGGAACAGACTGATGATCCACACTGCAGCATGCCTGCAGCTCAAAACCATCAGGCTGCATGAAAAAAGCCAGACCAGACACGGGCTTATACTGTGTGATTCTATGTATAAAACGTTCTAGAAAAGGCAAAACTCCAGGGGCAGAAGACAGATCAGTGATTGCCTGGGGCCTGGGAGGCAGGGAGGGGGCGGGCTTGACTACAAAATAGGCACCAGGGAGCTTTTTTGGGGCCATGCAAATGTTCTCTTTCTTTATTGTAGTCTTTACAGAACTGTATATATTTGCCTCAAATCATCAAACTGCATACTTAAAAACGGATGATTTTTATTTTGTACAAATTCTTAAAAAAACATTTTTTTTAATGTTTATTTATTTGAGAGAGAGAGAGAGAGGGAGAGGGAGAGGGAGTGTGAGCCAGGAGGGGCAGAGAGAGAGAGAGAGGGAGACACAGAATCCGAAGCAGGCTCCAGGCTCTGAGCTGTCAGCACGGAGCCTGACGCGGGGCTCGAACCCACGAAATGTGAGATCGTGACCTGAGCCGAAGTCAGACGCTCAACAGACTGAGCCACCCAGGAGCCCCTATTTTGTACAAATTCTCCCTCGATAAAGCTGTTTTAAAAGGTTAATATTGACAGAGCTTCAGTTCACTTTTTGTGCTCCTCTGAAGATGAATTATTACCAAACTGTTTTCAGTATGTTTATTGGGTGTCTACAAGAACCCGCTGTGCTAAAATGGTTAAAATGCTTCATCTGACATTACTGAAGGATGAGTTTAAGTGAGTGATTAAGCTGCAGGGTCAGGATATGATTTATCCTCAGCTTTGGGTTTTCCTTGTCTCCTTCTCAACATGTGTTCCAGTGTGTGCTTTCAGTATTTTGGGAAGCGTCACCTCGTAGTGTCAGACCTTCATCTGGAGAAGCAAAGATTGTGCACTTGAAGCTTGCCTCCAAGACTTTACGGTGCCATCAACATTTTCGTTACCTTTTCCTTGGTCTTTCTACTTGCTGGAAACGTGGACAAGGCTTAAAGAAGATTAACAATGGGGGCTCTCTTGTTTTGTAATGCTCTTGGTTCCTGCATTCCCCACCCAGCAGCGCAGACTCACGATGGCCACTGTCCTTCTTGCAGTATTGAGTGTGTTTGTGTGTTACAGTGGAAAATAATTTTTAAATCAGAAGACAGGAGGTTAGGGGCGCCTGGGTGGCTCAGTCGGTTAAGCATCCGACTTCGGCTCAGGTCATGAAATCACTGCTCGTGAGTTCGAGCCCCGCGTCGGGCTCTGGGCAGAGAGCTCGGAGCCTGGAGCCTGTTTCAGATACTGTGTCTCCCCCTCTCTCTGCCCCTCCCCTGCTCGTTCTCTGTCTCTCTCTGTCTCTCAATAATAAATAAATGTTTAAAAAAAACAAAAAGAAGAAGAAGACAGGAGGTTGGTCTCATTTCCCACGCTAAATAAAAAGGAAACTGAAAAAGACCAACCAAAATTAGTTTGTAGGTTTTATCAGAATTTATATTTTACTCTCCCTTCTTGGAATTGAGTAATAGCGCTGGGAAAGCAAGTGTAATTTTTTAGTAAATTTGATTTCGATTAAAAAAAAAAAAAAAAACCTGAAATAGATTAGGACTCTTTATCCATCTGTCCATTTTCCTTTATCGGGGGTGGGGGTATAGTTTAGAGTCTCATTTGTCATATAAATGAGCGTATTTGCTGCTAGATGATTATACTGTGATTCAACTGTGATTATATATATTTATTTTTGATGTTATCCTACTGTTTGATTTAACGCTTTTCTTCTTTATCTCTTTCTTTCTTTCCTTCTTTCTTTCTTTCTTTCTTTCTTTCTCTCTCTCTTCCTCTCTCTCTTTCTCTCTTTCTTTTTGAAGTAGGTGTTTTATTCTCCTCTCTCCTTCCTGTCCATCCTCTGTAAAGAGCTTGTGCAGGCCCTGGTGAGAGCGAGCCCCGACACCCGGTGACAGAGTGGTGTCACTGCTGATTGGCAGCCTGGGCCTGAGACTCGGGAGCAAAACTGCAGCTCCCATTGTTTCCTGCAAATGTCTGCCTCTCAGGGCCGTGGAAATTGATGACTGAATAATGCAGTGCACCCACACTGAGAACTTACGATTCCAGACAGAACAGTCTGTTTTTCTTTTGATGCAGTGTGCTGAGAATATGTGCAAATCGTTCTTGGTCCCGTGCCTTCAGCTGTTTTATTTCCTCTAATATTTCAGCCTTTTACAAATCAGCAGTATCTTTAATCTTGTTCTTATTACCAGCTAGGGGCTAAGCATGGAACTTGAAGCTGATTTGCCGTGTGACCTTGGGTTTGGATTCCCTTATCTTCAAATTGGGAGGAGAGGACTGCCTGCATCCGAGGGGATGTGGTTTAGAAAAGCTAATTAGTGATTATAAAGCAATTTGTAAACATGCTTAGCAGTGCAGAATCTGTTCCAAGTTCTTTCCCTTCTCCTAGTCCTCCCACCCAGCAAGTTTTTCTTCAGAGGTTTATTTGTTCATGTATTTATTCATTCCTTCATTCAATAATTTTTTCTTTTACAGAGCACCTTCTCCAGGTACTTTTTTTTAGGTCCCGGGGGGATTCGGCAGTGAATGAAATTGACTCTGCCCTTCTGGAGCGTACATTTTAGTAGGAAAGGCAGATAATAAAATAATAAGACCTGGCTTATGTTTTTAAAGGGCCACTCTGGCTTCATTGATGAGAATATACCATAGTAGTTTCCTTTTATGGACAGTATCATTTTTCTCCTTGTACTTAAAGGATCTGTCTGCAGTTCCCAAGACTGGACATAAGTCATGTTTCTTCTCCTTGATGCAGAGAGCTACTTTAGTGATTGTTAGAGGGTAGAAGAAAGTTCATCCGTTTATTAGTTCCTTCAGTGAGTAACTAAGCATAGTATACACCTAGTACTGTGTGGTCAGTGGAATATCATCCACCAAAGGATGTGGTCTCTACCTGTAATGGGGAGACAGACACGCTGGCCAAAACTTACAATTCAGTGAGACATTTGCTCTAAGGAAGGTGTGTGTGTTCAAGGTGTAACAGGAAGAAGCCGTACCTGAGGGAGTCGGGGAAGGCTTAGCCAGGGAAATAGACAGCCCTTGAACTGGAACTGGAAGGATATGGATGAGTTAGCAACATACACAAGTATTGGGAGGGACTTTCCAAGCAAGGAACAGCAAAGCCTGGTCTGTGTCTAATTATAATGAAGCCTCCAGTTCTTAAAGCATGTTTTGTTGAGAAAGTCTAGTTTGATCTTGGGACTGCAGATAGTATAACAACATAAAAGTTACACGGAGAGTCTTGTTGGAATTAACTTGACATTACTCTAAATACAGCCTTTTTACTTAGGGAACTGGCCTGCTTTGAGTCGTGTTGGCCTCTTACCAACACCTTACAGGAATTTTCTGGCATTCCATCCCTGTGTACCTAAAGAACGTAGGGCAAGTTCTTTGACTCCACCTCTACAGCTCAGAAAGCTGAGCCTTTAAAAAATTCTTTTCTTAAAGCTTCTTTTCTGGTCGTCAGCCTATGTGGGAGCTGCTTGTTCATCTTGTCTGTTAACTTAAACTTTCTCGAAGTCACGTGTCTCCGAGTTGTGTCTAGATCAACTTTCTATTTAACATTTGGCTTGGGGTTTCAGTGGAACGGGATACAGGCTGTGGCTGCGTCTTCTAAGCCTGTGAATTTTTGTTCCACCTCAAATTAGAAGCTGGGATAACATAACCTAACTGAGAGCTTCCTAAAACTACGTGCTGGGAATGGGTTTCACATGTGCTACCGCATATTCGTGGCTATAAAGTTCTTACTGTGGTAAAACATTTAATATTTCCTACAACCATTCAGAAAGTTGTAACAGTTCAAATTATATTTGAACCTCACTTGTATGGCTCCCTTTGTAAACCTCTTGAATTCAGCGGTTTCAAAAGATTGTATTTCGGAGTATTTATAAAAATCCACTGTTTAATATCTTCCCTAGCATTTTATCATAATAATGTAATATAGTAATCATAACACTGTAGGGTCTCTTATATCATATAATCTTAAAAGATAAGAATTATTCTTATCATAATAATGTAATATAAAGAAAGCAAAGGGATTTTTTCTTCCCACCAGTCGCCACATAGGTGTTGCCAGATCACCTCTGTGTTAATTTGGCGTGTTGTAGAACTGTTATTGTTTGTGTGTACTTCCAAAAATATTGGAAGAGCCAATAGAATCCATTGGGGGGTTGGGTAGTGAAATCACCTGTAGAACTTTTTAAAGGCATGCATGGTCTCTCCTCCCCTCAGAGCCACACGGCAGACTCTCGCTGGCGTTTGGGGTGAGGGGAGACAGGCCTGGGTTTCCTAGGCTGCAGTAAAAATGCTGTAATAATATAAATTGTGTAATATGCTGTAATATGTGTAATATGTGTAAAAAATGCTGTAAATAATATAAATGTGTAATAATATTTTTATCTCTGTTAGAGTTCGTCTATTTTGACACCTAAGCACATTGCTCTCTGTGTTTCCTGGGCGACTAGGGTTTATAGTGACCTCGTTTGGTCTTTATGGGAGCCCTTCAACTTTTCCTGGTCTTGCTACCCACCTCCTTCCCTTTCCTGGAAGAACCGTGGCCTCTGTCTCCCTCCACCACGGCCAGCACGCTCTCTGTGCTCCTCCGCGGCCACACTGAGCTCCCTGAGGGCAGGGTGCTGTCTTCATCCTTATGGCCGGGGCCTAGTCACATAGTAGGCCCTCAGCAAAGACACTGGATGAATAAATAACTGAGTGTGGGGCAACAGGAAGAGTGATCCCTAAATAGTCTCTGGTCCTCTAGCAAGTGCTGGGGAAGGAGTGAGCCCTTGCTCAGAACTTCCTTTGGTCTTTTCTTTGAAAGGGTTGGCCACTTCAGGGACAGGCCGATGGCCCTTCACGTACTCAGATGCTGACAGGGACAAGCAAAAACGGCGTTTTGTGGCAGAAACATGAACCAGGTTGAGGTGTCGCTCTAGGCGGTCGGGAATTGGCCTCTGATAGTGAAGCAGGAGTACGAGGACCAGAGGTCCTCAGAGCTGGGCCATGGACTAGTAACTCAGCCCTTCCATTTTAGGTTTGCTGGGACCTAATTGATCAGTCAGTTAACTAATGAACTAGTCAATGAACTAGCCAACTAATTAGTTATCGATTAATTGATTCACACTCGGATAGTCTTTGAGCCTCCTGCCGACTCTGGGAGGCAGTATAGGTGCCTCTCTTTTATAGATAGACAGATGGAGGGCAGAGTCACAGAGCCCCTAAGGAGTGAGCCCAGGTCTTTGGACTGCTAATTCAGTGCCCCTGTCCCTGTTCCCGACGTCCACAGTCCCCTCAGGGCCTGACGGTCTTGGCCAGTGTACCTTTGGCACAGCAGGGAGACCCAGGACCCTTTGGAGAGAACTGGAGACAAATACCCTTCGGAGACCAAGTTCGGATCAGAGGCCTACTAGGATTTACAAATCAGATTTCTTTGTTCCCTTTGAAAAGTGTCTTTAGTCTAATCTGAAAGCTTGTCATGCCTGTCAAAAGAAGCTGGCGACAGGTGAATGGTAAAGCATTCTGAGAATGAGAATAAAGGGGTTTTTATTAGGGAGGGAAGGCATAGCAACTTAATAATTACTGTTGAAATAGTCACAGCAATGCTGAAGCTTCTCCATAATTTAATCTAACTTAATACTAACTGCCTCCTCCCTAGTGGCAATACATAAATTAATTAATAGTAGGTTGGATTTGAAGCTCTGCTTTTATATTTAGGCCATTATGAGCTTGTTCTCTGTGCTTTTTTTCTGAGTTGGCTGTGTCTGTTCACAGAGCTGTAGAAAAGAGAGTAGCTTCTGGCTCCGTTTCCATTGGGACTTCTTATCAGCATCGGGACTTTGAAAACGGATGCTGTTCTGTGTTTCACTCTCTCCTGTTAGTAAACACGTAAGCCCTACGGAGAGGCCACGTCTGCTTGCTCTGTGATATGAACTTGGTATGGTTCTGGAATATGGATCTCCTCTCTTTCGTTTTCCTCTTGAGAGGTGGTTGGTAGAGGATAGTTGTTAAGTCTCTGGGCTCTGCGTGAGATCACCTAGAATGGCGTCTTGGTTCCACCACTTATTTACTGTGTGGCCTTGGGCAAGGTGTGTAACCTGCCTATGCCTCCGTCTCCCTATCAAGAGAATGGGTGATAATTGAATCTACCCTATAGGGTTGTCATGACGATTAAGTGAGTTCACACATGTAAAGTTCTTGGAAGAGTGCTCAATATGTTGTTAAGTCCCAATAAACGTATCCTCTGGGTACTCAGTTTCTCTTCATTTCCAGAGTACCGACACAGTATTCACTTGCTTGTCACCAAGTCCCTCCCACTTGCCAGATGGTCCAAAAGGGATCCAAGGTGGCCATCCTGAGCTCCTGGCTCCACTGTAGATACCACTCATGCGATGGCTGTTGGGAAAGCGCAACGGCGGAGATGGGGAGGACACCATCCAGAAAGCATTGCCCTCTGCATCCTGGGGACACCCCAAGACGACTTCTGCATAATTCATCTAGAGCTTACCAAGTTCAAGGGAAGAAGAAGACGTGCAAAGAAGGATTCCCGATGCTTGTGATAAATGCTATCGAGGACCTCACAGTAGTGGGGAAAGGGATGATTTCCGGTTTGCTGCAGATCAGTTTCCCCAAGTAGATTTCACCGTCTTCTTTTGCAGCGCCACAGGTTTGTGGCGGGCAACTGGCAGCAGGACAGAGGAGATGCCAGTGAGGTGGAGGCGTTTGGCTGCGCAGAACGTGCTGCATCTTGGTGTCGATCGGCCTTGTGCCTCTGGCCTGCCCCTTCTCCCCTACTTTTCATATAGCTGGAAGAGTGGTTTTCCGTCGCGTCATTTCCCTGTGAGGCCCTGCAGCACAGGGTCCCGCTGTGGGCTTTGGGATGGGACGTCCTGAGTTTCAGTCCCAGCCCCACTGCTTTGCTGAGCTGCTTAGTGCCAGTCACTGCCCTTTTCTGTGCCTTGGCTGCCACACTGGTAAGGTGGCATCAGGATGCTAGCTTATAGGGCTGTTGGACAGCCAAGTGCTTTTGCACAGGGTAAGCCTGCGGCATTGGCCATTGTTATTTTCTGGCTTCTGGCCTCATCTCCTGCAGACTTGAGGGGGACGGCCCTCCCGCTCTCCTGCTTCATTCTGTTGGCTCCTTCATGGCTTATCTCATGATTTAACGCCTCAGGTGAGGCCTTCCTGGCAGTCCCTCTGTCCTCCTCACCCAGAAGACCCCTGGTCCTGCACAATTCATGCTTATGTCAGCATTGGTCTGATCATATGGTATTTTAACATTTTATTTTATTTTTGAGAGACAGACAGAGAGCATAAGTGAGGGAGGGGCAGAGAGAGAAGGAGACACAGAATCCCAAGCAGCCTCGTGGCCCTGAGCTGTCAGCACAGAGCCCGACGCGGGGCTCGAACCCGCGAACCATGAGATCGTGACCTGAGCCGAAGTCGGATGCTTAACCGACTGAGCCACCCAGGCCTCAAATGGGTTGACACGGCTGGCATAAGCACTGGTGCATTTCAGCTGCCCAGTCATACCACAGGTCGACTGCCTGCTCAGGGTACACAGCCTACCCTCCCTCAACCGAGGGTGTTGTCTTGATTCTGTCTTGATTCTAAACACACTACTGTTTCCAGACTCCTCCTTGCTGGAGAACACAGGTCAGATCCTTGTCTGTATCCAGATGATGTCTTTTCTTTTGGTTTTCCTTCTCAAGGGAGGCCGACTTCCCATTTAAGAGATCACAAGAACAGGAAAAAGTGTAGGATGGTGGACAAGGGCTTGGGTTTAGAGTTCGGAAAACTGGGTTTGAATCCCAGTTCAGCCAGGTATTGTTAGTGGTATTACCTCAAAGTAAATCACTTAAATTTGCTGTGCCCCAGTTTCTTCACCTGTAAAGTCAGAAGATACACCTTCTTCACGGAGCTGGAAGGGTTAGGCGAGGTAATAAGTGCACGAGGCCCAGCGCGGTACCTGCCCATAGGGAACTTGCAACACTCGGTCCCTGACACGGTTGCGATCACTGTTGGTGTTAGGCTTTTGGGTTCCATAGCAGCATTATAGGTTGGCAGTGCTACCCCAGCCATTTTGGAAAAGTGACTATTTTTCCCGAGGTGAAACCGGGAGAATGGAAAACAGGTATTTGTACAGGTGCCAATCTCAGCAGCTTGGAGAAACTTCACTGCATGGTGTTGCTTCAAATAAGAGAGACAGTACAGGGGCGCCTGGGTGGCTCAGTCGGTTAAGCGTCCGACTTCAGCTCAGGTCACGATCTCTCAGTCCGTGAGTTCGAGCCCCACGTCGGGCTCTGGGCTGATGGCTCGGAGCCTGGAGCCCGCTTCCGATTCTATGTCTTCCTCTCTCTGCCCCTCCCCCGTTCATGCTCTGTCTCTGTCTCAAAAATAAATAAACGTTAAAAAAAAATTTTTTTTTTTTTAAAAAGAGAGGCAGTACAATAGCACAAGACGTTCATACAGGAAGAGGACTGGAGATGAATCTGTTGATAACCGACTTCTACCTAGATACGTAGCTACAAACAGAGTTTTATGCCCGTGCCACCTACCTAGCCAGAATACCACCAGCTTGTTTATAAGTGTTTTGTTCCTGGTGTTGCTGTAAACGTCACCTCGCCTCACCCCTGCCGTTGAGTTTTGAAGAGGCATTTTACAGTTCCCACTCTTCACCATTGATCAGACTTAAAAGGCAGTTGCTTCTTTTGAAGCTCGCTTTTGCCCTCCAAAACACCTCCTCCCTGTTCTTTGGGAGCAGTGCCTCAGAATGCCGTCCCCAGATGTCCACGTGCGGGGGGGGGGGGGGCGTTTATCAGATAAGATTTTGGCAGAAAGGCCTGAGTAAAGTTATTTTGCTATAAATCCAAACCAGCCCTTATGAAAATAGCCAAAGCACATGTAGTTATGAGCACATGGCAGGGTGCTGTTTGCTCTTAGAGGCAATTAACTGACATAAGAACAATTGTAAAACTCCTAACGTGTAGAGCAGCCCCTATGTCTTCAACAGTAGATTTCGTGCCGCTCTACGATGCAAGCTCTGTCTCACATCTGCCTTTTAGTTAATGTTTGTGGTAGCAACCCAGTTCTGTTGTCAGGTACATAGCCTGGCGAGGAGAAAGGGCTCTCCAGTTTGAGGGAGCGCAAGCACTGGGACTAGAACTTTCCTGTTCGGTTTTCTCTCGCACCTGTGTCTCTGTGTGCGTGCCGTATCACATGCAGGTTTGTGTTTCAGATAGTCGGCATCTCTCAGAAGCAATCGATGATGTTACTGGCTAAGGAACACATTAGTCTCCCTCTCGCCAACTTACCTGGTTTTCGCTTGGGAAAGCTGTCGCTTGCCGACAGGATAGCTCATAGTTCGCTTGCTTCATTTTCAGTGGGAGGAGTATCATCCACACGTTTGTGTGATGTTTACCCAGTGCCTGTAATACAGAAGGCGCAATGCTAGGTTGAATTCTGGGTCCTGAAAGCAAGTTGCTGCTGGTAAGGAAAAAGGGGGAAATTTTTTTTTCTCTTTCTTTCTTGGGTCCTCCTGGTGGATTTGAAGAAGGAAACACAACTTGTACATTGTCATCTTCTCTCTTTGTCTGTATCCCTTTATCTGGGCAGCAGGTGTTTTTATGGTTCTTTAATTTTATTTCCCCACTGTGGCGCCCTTTCCCTGCTATATCCCTATAGCACTTCATTTACCAAACTTAATTTTACCTTTCTTCCCCTTTTAACCATTCCCATTCAAAACTCGCGTCTCTTCAAGGTGGCCAGTTACAGCTGGTCGTAGGAGAACAACTCTGCCTCGTGGTGCGAATAACTGATACGGTCTGGCCTGCTTATAACATCATTTGCATTTCTCAAAGGGCGAAGCCAAACGAATTTCCCATTTTACTAACTAAATGGTAAACTAAAGGTGGGTGAACGCTATGAGAGGTCTGGAGTATGGTGTTTTTTGGGCAGAGGAGACCCAGCCTTCCTTGCTTGGGAGTTGGCCTCTGTGGTTAAAGTGGGGTCTGCTTTTTATGGATTCTCCCTTTCCTCCGCTTGCAGATTCTCTCGAGGGTTCCATGTACATCTGTGAAGATTCTTGTGCAGCAGCAGCAGCAGGAAGTTCCATATTTGGGTGTAGTGTGAAGGACCAGAGATGGGTTGGGGGTTGAGGGTGGGAGAGAGTAGCGGCTCTCTGGACTTACTGTTTGTAAATTGAATCTAAATTGAGAGCTAACTGTCTTCGGGTATTTTATTTGGAAAATTGCACCTGCAGTTGGAGGATTAAAAAAATTGATCATGGTTGACCTTTCTTCCCCATCTATGTTTCATTTCCACACTATGTTTATGCATATGGAGGCAGGGTAATTCTGAATAATGGTAATGATGAAGGGCCATCATTACACAGAAGATCATTCTGTGCTCCTAATTAAAATTATGGCTGGAAATTGCTTCCTTATGCGTAGCTCAAATTGCGTTTGCGATAATTTCACTTTATGACTTCTAGTTAATCCTCTGCTTACCACCCTTAAGAATCTTTCCTCGTCCTTGCAGTTGACTCCTTTGAAAGCTTTACGGACAGTCTTGGTTTCTCCTAAGCTAGGAGTATCCCGATCTTTGTTCCTGTAAGTGTTCCAGCTTGTAAGCAAAATGGTCTCTGCTCTCTACTCTCCCATTGCACCGTTAATGAGTTCTGGTTCTGGAACACAACTCGATTTCGTGTTGCGGTCCATATTATAAATTAGCTGAGCCTTGCTGATTCTCTGTCTCCCTGATGAATTCGTTGCTGACTGTCTTTCAGGCCAAGACTGCCACATGCTGTTTACCCTAATTAGTATTCTCTAATGGTAATCAAGTGACCAATAACTCACATGTTTTCAAAATGAGCACTTATTACATTCCATTTCATCAGTTATAGTAGGAATATTACATATAATGATATTCTCCTTGGGATTTCCACTAAGAAATGTTTTGGCCAAGAAACATCTGATCATGGGGCCAGTATGATCAAAGAGCGTTTTGTTTTAATCAGTATTTTATGTGGTCAGTCTCTGACCCGTATGTTCCAGGTGAGACTTTTATACACGTAATTGGAAGGCTTGTGTGTTGATCTTTTTTTTTTTTTTTTTTTTAATCCCATTGGATTTCGAGCATCACGCAGAACAGTAGTAAACTGAGAGAGCTGTGCGTTTGCTTTTCCCACAGAAGAGGAAAAACTCTGGAGAAAGAATGCCCGTGGCAAGGCGACAGCCCAGTTTTCCAAGCCAGAGGTTAGAAAAATCAGGCAATATTTGACTCTCTAAAGGAACGGTAGTAGAACTCTAGGCAGATTGCAGGAGAGCGCTCTGGGGTAAGCTCTGCAGGTCTGTGGTTGGTGCGGAGAAAGGCTTATTTTGGTCATTTGTTGAATGAATAAAAGAATGCTGTGTCCAGAGCTTTATCAGCATGTGCAAAGAGCAGGCTGTAGGGGCCAAGTATCGGCCCCTTTTGCTTGTTAATAGGAAAAGAGATGATAATTATGATTTTGAGGATATTTAAACATTGTCTAATCTTCTAGTGTATGTTGTGAGATTATTTATGTAAGGAGAGGAGGTTGTGGTAAAATAAAAAAAAAATGTTTTAGAAGGAGATTGGCAATCTTTGGCTGTTTCCCTAACCTCGGGTACCAAGGGGGAAAGTTAGTTCATTGTGGACCCTCAGGTAGTCATTTAGAAATTGAAAACCACAACAAAAAAAGTTTATTTACTTTTTGAGAGAGGGACAAAGAGAGCACAAGCAGGGGAGGAGCAGAGAGAGAGAGAGAGAGAGAGAGAGAGAGAGAGAGAGTTCCAAGCAGACTCTGCACTGTCAGCATAGAACCCGACAGGGGGCTCAATCCCACGACCATGAGATCATGACCTAAGCGGAAATCAAGAGTCAGACGCTTAACTGACTGAGCCACCCAGGCGCCCCTTCAGGTGGTCATTTAGCTTGATTGGTTTTTGTTGCAGTGATGGAGGACAGTTTTGAGGGCCTTCTATCCTTGTGACCACACGAGTCACCAACCTGCAGCTCAGTCATTTTGTACTTAGAGTTCCCAGGCTTATGAAAACTAATGAACGCTTTTTAATGTTAAGAATAATTGGCTTAGAAACCACTGTGACAGGTCAGGGCATCTCAGACCTTCCTGTGTGGTTATATTAAAAACTCAGCCAGAATCTCTGATGAGAGGTCTGGGAGTCTTTGTTTCTAGAAAGCTCTCCGAGCAGTGGTGATGATATCCCTCAGGCGGGACCATGCCCATCACTCTCAGAGAACAGTTATCCATGAAGAACATATCACTTGGATTTTTCATGATCATAGATAGTAAGGGACCCTTGGATCTCATTCAGTTGGAAAGCAGTTCTCAGACCAGATGGTAAGAGGTTAAATTATTCCCTGTTCTTTGGCTTAACACACATAGATTCTGCATTCTGTCCGATCTCTTGTGTTCAAGAGATTGAGGGGTATGTTCGCAGGCTAAGAAATGGGGAGCAAGCACTGTTTCAGAGAGCTAGATCTGTTTCAGAGAAACTAGACTCTGGGAAACATTGGCATACTACCTTAGAACTTCATGTGTGTTATCCCAGAAACACGCAAGAATTTACCTTTCACGTTACGATGAGTGTATTCCGTGAAATGCCATTTATGTTTCGACCGCTTCCGGGTTGAATCGAATTAAAGTTTATGACTCTGCGGGCAAGTTAAAAATGTTTTATTTATTTATTTTTTGGATCTCAGTTTTGTTCCAGTAGAGCCTTTTTGGCTCCCTTTGAATTTCATTAGAAAAACCTTGGTCTAATAAGTTTCATTAAAGTGAATACTTCTTGTGTTAATATATTGCATATATATGTCTAGAGGCCTTTAAGCAATGTGTACACATTCATTAAAATGAGCTAAGGAGCTAATAAAAATTACTAATAAACTCTATTAATGCTAACTCACTTAAATAAAAACAATAATGAGATTTTTAGCATACTTGTACAAATGACACAAATATTTGTATTTATGTGTTCATTGTGGATATTTATGTACTGGTCACATAGACAGATTTTTAATATCTTGATTTTTTTAAAAACTCTTAACCAATAGAGAATATTTATAGATCCTGTCATTTTATATCTAAGAGAATCAAGGAGTGGTAGAAAGATGTTGACAATGTTGTTACATGTAAAAAACATAATACAATAACTACATAAACTCTGATTTCACTGTTTTTTATTTATTTATTTTTATTTTTTTAACGTTTATTTATTTTTCAGACAGAGAGAGATCATGAACGGGGGAGGGTCAGAGAGAGAGGGAGACACAGAATCTGAAACAGGCTCCAGGTTCTGAGCTGTCAGCACAGAGCCCGACGTGGGGCTCGAACTCACAGACCACGAGATCATGACCTGAGCTGAAGTCAGATGCTTAACCAACTGAGCCACCCAGGCACCCCTATTCTTTTTAAAAAATTTTTTTAATGTTTATTTTTGAGAGAGAGAGTATGAACAGGGGAGGGGCAGAGAGAGAGGGAGACACAGAATCTAAAGTAGGCTCCAGGCTCTAAGCTGTCAGTGCAGGGCCCTATACAGGGCTCGAACTCGTGAACCATGATGAGATCATGACCTGAGCCAAAGTCTGATGTTCAACCGACTGAGCCACCCAGGCGCAACCCCCCTTTTTAAAAAAATTTTAATATTTATTTTTGAGAGAGAAAGAGAGAGAGAGAGAGAGAGAGAGAGGGAGGAAGGGGAAGAAAGGGAGGGAGACACAGAATCTAAAACAGGCTCCAGGTTCTGAGCTGTCAGCACAGAGCCCAATGCGGGGCTCGAACTCACAGACCACGAGATCATGACCTGAGCTGAAGTCAGATGCTTAACCAACTGAGCCACCCAGGTGCTCCTGATTTCACCAGTTTTTGAAAAAGAGAGACACACACACACAAGAAGTGTGTGTGTCTGTGTGTGTGTAGAAAGAACCAGCAAGTTATCTGGAAGAATATAATGTACCAAGGTATCTCAGAGGTGGGGTTGTGGGTATTTTTGCTTTCTCCCTTTTGCTTTTTTTATTTTTTTTTACAAAGAACATGTGTAACTTTTGTAATCAGAAAAAAAGTTGCTTATTAAAAGGTTGCATTAATGGAAGATTCGTACAAACTTTTTCTCAACTACGGTTTTCTGACATTAGCACACACACACAGAGGAAAGGAACTTGTAGTCCTTTTGTTGTAGGACTGCTTTATTTTCCTAAAAAAAAAATCCCTTTCGCATTCCCCTTATTAATACCCCTTGAAAATGGGAGACGTTACCATGTCAGTAATTTAAATACAGATCCCTGCATCAAAATCACCTGGGCATGCTTAGTCAACAGGCAGAACCCTGGGCCCCAACTCACATAAATCAAGGTGTTTGGTAGTGGGTCCCAGAAGCCTCCGATTTTATCGGGCATCACAAGTGATTCTGTTGCACAATGAAACTCGAGACGCACCCTTCTGATTGTAGGTTTCCTCGTGTATATTTATCTTATATTTGAAATATCTTCTAGATTGTCTTTTTTTTTTTTTTTTCAACGTTTATTTATTTTGGGACAGAGAGAGAGCATGAACGGGGGAGGGGCAGAGAGAGAGGGAGACACCGAATCGGAAACAGGCTCCAGGCTCTGAGCCATCAGCCCAGAGCCCGACGCGGGGCTCGAACTCACGGACCGCCAGATCGTGACCTGGCTGAAGTCGGACGCTTAACTGACTGCGCCACGCAGGCGCCCCTGCATTATGTTTTTGATAAACGTTTGCTGCGTGACATCCCTTTTATTGCCGGGAACGCTAGAAGGTTTAATATTCTAAGACATAACGATGAGAGGGAGTCCTCATTCAGCAAGGGCTTTTGTAGTGTTCATAGTGAATCGGAGACCCTCGTCCCCCCAGGGAGCTCCTGTTAGGGTGGGGAGGCCTGACTGTGAGGGAGCGGGTCCGGGAAGGGAGACAAGCGTCCGATCCGAGAACTCCGTGATCCTCAAAGCTTCTCTCCAAAGGCTACACCAAACTTGACTTTCCTAAATAATAACCCTCTTTTTTTTTTTTTTTTTTTCATTCCTCTCTCAGCCGGAAAAAATTGGTTATCTTAAGAAATCAGTAAATCAGCATCTTGTGCTCCGAGTGGTGCATTCTTTGGAAAAAGTCACTGTGTCAGGAATTCACACAATTAGTGTGTTTATTTTGACTGCATGCCACGTGCCGAAGGTGCAGGGCAGCTATCCTTGGTTTCCTGTTGGTTGAAATAATTTATAGCAAGATGGTGCTAAGTATAAAACTCAGAGACATACCTTCTTGCTGAAATGGGCTCAGAAACTGCCTTTCGCATGTTGCAGGCATGGAATCACCTGGAGGGCTTGTTAGAACAGATTTCCGGGCTCACTGCCAGATTGCTAATTTAGTAAGTACGGGGCAAGGCCTGTGACTCTGCATTTCTGGCAAGTGCCCGGCCAACTGCGGAGGCTGCTTCGGGAACCAGCGGCCTAAAAGGAACATCTCGGTGACCAGGACGACAGTCACCCGTACAATGTGTTTGATCTGTAACTCAGACCTTACTATGCTTCCTTGAGCTGTGAGGTGATGATGCTGCATATAGAGGGCTGTCCTTCGTCTAACTGAGTGGCCGGCTCCACGTTTCTGTCTCTTTGTCATTTAGCTCCACTTTGATGACACTAAACTGCTTAGCGCTGTTGTTTTCTGTTTAGACTCCGGGCCGAACGCAGTACTAGTGATGTTTCTCGTTCAGGTTTGACATGAATCGAGGCAAGACTGGTGCAGTGTGGTGTCGCGCAGACCAGCATGTGGCCCCTCTGCAAGCCAGGCTGTCGTCACCATTCCCAAAGCAGGTCCGTGCTCCGCCAGACAGATTAAGCCCCACCCCACTTCCACACGTTTACCTGGGCGTCTGTGTGCCCCAAACTCAGCCCCCGCCCACTCCCAGGTGGACTACATCTAAGTTTCCCTTAAGGTCATTTGCATTTAATACTAACTCTTAAAGCCTTCACAGACTCAGGCCAAAGGGTGATGTGTTCGAAGAAGAATCTGTCCGGCCCTAGGCCCCACACTCATAAGGTTGGTCTGGGGATCCTACACTTAGTATGGAACTGTCTCTGTGATCTTTGTCAACTCTCCATCTAAGCAAGCATCAGGACTTTGTGGAATATACGTCCCGAGCTTCTGACTGTTGTCTGGCATATCCTGGAGTCTTGGTTTAGGGTCTGGAGTAAACTGTTTGCCTAGTCCCCAACCTTCAGAGGCTTGCACATAGAGGGCTTCGGCCAGAAGAAATCCACCTCACTTCCTCTAAGGGAGAACCGTTCAAGATTGTACTTTCCAATTGGCGCCTCGATTTCTCAGGGGTCTGGAGAGGGCTGAGACTTGACCTAGAGAGGAAAGTACCTTTAGAGTTCAGGGGAACAGGGGCACCCGGGTGGTGGCTCAGTCAGTTAAGCATCTGACTTCGGCTCAGGTCACGGTCTCCTGGGTCTTGGGTTTGAGCCCCGCATGGGGCTCTGTGCTGACAGTTGGGGGGCCTACCTGGGGTTCTTTCTCTCTGCCATGCCCTTGCTTGTGCTGTCTCTCAAAATAAATAAGTGAAATGAAAAATGGTTGGAATAGACTCCCTCCTCTTTCCTCCTGCCTATGCTTATGCTCTATCTTTTAGTCCTGAAGTATAGCCCTCAGGTGGCATCCGTGAAATACTGTAGGGCTGGGGCTTAGGGATGCAGTCTTGTGGGAAGGTGGTCTAGGAACTCAGAGCTGTACTTTTCACATCACACACACACACACTCCGCCACTCTTCCTGTTCCTTGTCAGTAACCACGCTGGCGTTCAGGGTGTTCCAAGCTCATTTCTGCCCCAGGGTGCAGGCTTGTTTTCCCCTCCTGGACCTGGGTTCTTTTCTTCTACATCTATGCAGAAGTCACCCTGCGAGAGGCCTTCTGTGCTGTGGTCCACCCCACCCCACCCTTTCCCTTCTCCTCCTTGGGCTAACTTTTTTTCCTCCTGTTTTGTTTGTTTGTTTAATCGCTACCCGAAATTTTATTGTTTACACGTTTCTTGGTTTACTTGTCTCTTCCCTCCGCTAAGACACGTGAAGATAGGGATTTTTTTCTTACTCACTGCTGCCTCTCCAGCACGTAGATCATCGCCTGACAAATTGTAATTATGCAGTAAATATTTGTTGCATGAATAAGTGTTAAGTGTGGCAAGCACATCGCTTTAGCTTGGAGTAGTAGTGATGTGTTATTAAGGTGGCTTTGGAGCCCGACGGGGACTATGACTGGGCTAAACACTTTCGACCCCTAAAAGCACCCTACGTATTGCCAGTGGAACGTGGCTGTTCCCAAGCAGCTCTGGAACAGCAGGACAAGGCCCGAGTACAGTTGAAGAGTGTCTCATTTGGCAGTTCTGAAGGGAATTTGACTACCTGAGCCCTGATGGAGTCCCCTCAAGGTCTGGCTTTATGTGCAAACCAAACTTGAGACACTTGAGACCAAGCTTGGCCTTGGGTGGGCAAGCCCCTTGCATCATGCAGTTGAGCTGTCAGCCAAAAACATCGTGCATCCGTCATTTAGCTTTATGAGAACTCACTGCAGCGCCAGTCAGCAAGGCCCTGCCCCTTTTCATTTTTCTTTGTCCTCTCTGATGCTGCTGCTGGTGTGAGGGCAGCGGTGAGGTACAGGTGCGGGAAGATGGTGTCCCAAGCCAGCCCTGCAGCCCTTCGGAAGGGAAGATCCTCAACTCTCCTGAGCACCCAGAATGGTGTTAATCAGTATTTTTTTTGGGGGTATCAGCATTGTCAACATTTACATTCACTTTACACATTGGATTTGCATCTGAAAAGACCAACTATAATCAACATTTAAGGGATAACGCTCATATTTGCATATGATTGAGCAGACATGTTAAGTAATTTTAGCCTGGCCGTTGCTAGGAGACCAATTAATAATGCTCTACATTTCATTAAAAACTGGGTTCTATCTTGGCTTTCATTTAACTTCACAATTTGGCTGCTTGTGCGGCATTTTTTTTTTTCTTTCTCAGTAAATTGTGACAGATAAATTATCGTTTTACCAAATTTATTTCTGTGATTACAGTTGTTAGTCATATCTGTCAATACAACTTCAAAGGTTTTTTTTTTTTTTAGATGCTGGGTGGGGGGAACTGAATGTTAACTGTTAATCATCTTTTCCTTTATAAGACGATAGGGACTTAAATCATATTTTCCTGAAGGCCTCACAAATTGTGGGTTAACAACAACAAAAAAAAATTAGAGCAATCGTCCCTGTTTTCTAATTGCACCTTCGCGGTATGGTGACTAATAATTAGAATATTAGTCACTATTCAGAAAGTGACAGACAGCTGATTAAGCATTCAGCTGCATTTTGTTTCTTTCAGTTTCTCCTTGGTTTGTGGGCTACACCAGGTTCTGTCCTTGATGCAGGGAAATTAAAATTTTCATGACTTTATTTTACATAATAGACTCCCGCTCTTAGGAAGAGGAAAATACATTCTTAGCTACTGTTAAGTGCCTCTTTGAACCAATCAGCTGGGCAGGTGTATTTAAATTGTAATGACATTTTGCTGTTTAGCATTTTGTAGTATTGATCTGTTCAGAATGCTCGTTGAAAAGCAAAATTAGTTCCTATTCACATCTGTTTCACAGTATTTGAATCGCTTTATTTGGGTGATGCATACAGATGCATCTGGCTCTCCAACTTAGCTGAAATGGTGATCTTGCCCGTTTTCTAAGGGCTAAACGAAGCAAATGAGAATCTGCTTCCCGATTTACTACTCTACTTTGGTCTTTTGGCTCTGAAGGTCTAGTGCAAACCAGGATGTGGAGTTTGGAAGCAGATAGCCCTGGAGTCAGAATATGGCTCGGCGGCCTCTGTGACTCTGCCTCAGTGTCCTCGTTTGTCAAATAAAGAAGGAGGTACAGCAGCAGCAGGGACCTTGCACCTTGGATTGCAAAGGGTGGGGCGGGCAGTGGGTACTTGGCAAACATTCCTTTCCTTTCTGTCAAGAACTCTGCTGGAGCACTGGGCTGGGTACTCTGGCCGCCATAACAAAGTGCCACAGACTGGGTGGCTTCAACAGCAGTCAGTTATTTCCTCACGGTCCTGCAGGCTGGAGGTACCAGATCGAGGTGTCGCAGGGCTGGTTTCCTCGGAGGCCTCTCGCCTGGGCCTGCAGCAGGCTGCCTCCCTTCTGGGTCTTCACGTGCTCTGCCCTTGTGTGTATCTGTGTCCCAGTTGCCTCTTCTGAGATAAGGACTCCAGCCACATGGGATTACAGCCCACCCTAAGGGCCTCAGTTAATGCAATCACCTCTTTAAAGGCCCTGTCTCTGAATACAGTCACTCTTCTGAGGTACTGGGGGGCAAGGACTTCAGCATACAACTTTGTGGCGAGATGGGACACAACTTAGCCCTTAACTGAGAAGCTACACATGGTACATTGCTGTCTCCAGCTGCCCTGTTTGTGTCCTACTCAGTGGTCAATACAGCCGGGACATCAACTGAATATATATATATATATGTGTGTGTGTGTGTGTGTGTATGTGTATATATATGTGTGTGTGTGTATATATATATATATATATATACACACACACACATATATATATGTGTATATATATATACACATATATATACACACACATATATATACGTGTATATATACATATACATATATATAAGCTGAATATATATACATATATAAACTGAATATATATGTATACATATATAAACAATATATATAAACTGAATATATATACATATATATATAAACTGAATTTATATATATATGTGTGTGTGTGTGTGTGTGTGTGTGTATATATATGTATATATATATATATACATATATATATATATATATATATATATATATATTCCAATGTAAGCTCTACACCCAACATGGGGCTTGAACTCACAACCCTGAGTTCAAGAGTTGCCTGCTCTACCGACTGAGCCAGCCAGGCACCCTCTTTTTGTATATGTTCTTTTTAAGAAAACTTTTTTTAAATTTATTTATTTTGAGGGAGAGAGAGAGTGCAAGCAGGGGACGGGGAGAGAGAGAATCCTAAGCAGGCTCCACACTAACAGCACAGAGCCCGATGTGGGGCTCAAACTCATGAACCTTGAGATGATGACTTGAGGCAAAGTCGGACACTTAACCAGCTGAGCCACCCAGGTGCTCCCGGCTATATTCTAAGGCCCGTTTTTCATGACCTTAGTATACACGAGGATCATCAACCTTGGGGTCTGAAGATCCTGGTTTTTAGCCCCCATTGTTCCTAGATGTGGACATATAAGGTGTAGGTGATAGGGATAAATGTTCATTTCCCTGGATAAATGTCCATTTAAAGACATTGTAGAAAAGGATTTGGTTCTGGGGTGGCTGGCAGTGGCCAGGTTGGGACTAATACTCAAACGGGGCAATTGGAATTCAGGGACACAAGTACTACAGAGAAGGTCACTTGTTCATTCAGCTAATACTTACTGTGCCTACTGTGTGCCACTGTGCTAGTCACTGGTCACAATGCTAAATGAAAATAGTCATGGTCCCTACTCATATGGAGCTTATAGTCTACTGAGGAAATAGACTTTAATCAAGTAATATCGCAGTTCTAACAGTACAGTTCCAATAAACCGAGGAAGGAAAGGCATGTGAGACCATGAGGGTGAATGGTGGGGCTCAGGGATGGCTTTCCTGGTTCAACTGAGATATGAGGGGTGGGGAGCAGTAGGGGCTGTGGTGCTGGGGTCAGTCATGAGTTGGAATATGAGCAGGAACATTTTGACACAGTAGACTGCATATGCAAAGGCCCTGAGGCAGAAAGGAACTTAACATGGAAGGCAGGAGGTGAGAAAAGGGTAGTGTAGTTTGAGGAGAGAGTAAAGGAAGGTGTGGTGGGAGATGTAGTTGGAAAGCCCTCTAAGAAGACTGGAGGAGTTGGAAAAGGCTTCCTAGGGAAATGACATCTGTATCTTTTCAGTATAAATATAGTTGAGTTCTTCTGGTAGAGAAAAGGGAGAGGTAATTTTAGATAGAGAATATCAGTAACTTGGTATGTTCAGTGTGGCTTGAATGTCACTTATATGAAGGAACCCCATCGTTCCAGTTAATGGAAGTTCCTACTTCAGTGGGTTCATGCTAACTAGAATTTTACTAGATTTGCAATTTTGAGATGTATCTGCCTACATTTATACAGGGACTCGTTAAATAGAGAAGGAAGGAAGGAATGAACACACGAATGCTGTGTTATTGAGTGGGTGAGGGGGTGGTGGGTGGTGCGCCAGGGTTGACATGACCTTGGATACGTTAGCGTTTCATCTGCTCAGGTCTGTGGCTAATAGAAGGCCAGCTGCCCTGACATGTCGGGCCCCCAGGCTCTGTCCCCTCCTCCTCTGCAAGACCTGGGAGGCCTCCTGAAATACTGCTCGCTGGCCCAGCATCACCCCGGTTGCCTGAATCAGTCCCCGCTCAAGGCAGGGAAGACCGGGAAGAGTTCCAGTCCGCGGTCTGGGTCAGGAGTTATTGTTAGTTCGACCTGGGTCATGGTGGCCTGGTTTGGGTAAGCGAGGTTCAGATTATCACATAAGCTGAGTGGCAGAGCTTGCTCCAGACACCGGTGGGCAGTCCAAACTGGATGGAAGATGTCCTGTCTGCAAGGGAGGAGTGGGAGGGAAAGCTGCAGGGGTGGAGACGGGAGGGGGCACGTTAGAGACCGCCCCTGGGGCAGCCGCTGTGTCTCTGGCAGGGTGATGTCATTTGGTCTGGACTCGGGAATAAATCTTTGTTTCTTTCCCCAAAGAAGCTACAATCGGAAAATTTTGAAGCTTATGATATGTTTTTTTTTTTTTTTCCTGCTTTTAACAGTTCATTTGCTTAGATAGAAACAAGCAAGGCTATTTGCTAGCTGGTGTTAGGTAGGAAGTCTGTATATTTCAAAGGTTTTCATAAATGTAAGGAATATTCTTTCATCTTAAAAACCAAGATTTTCTTCCCACCAAACCATTCTTGCAGGTTTGGGAACTATTGATGGCTTCCGAGGTTGTGGGATTCAGCTATGCCAAAGACCATGACATCGAGAGATTATTATAAATTGAGGGCACAGATTTGCTTGTGAATAACAGAACAGCTGCCTAAAACAACATCTGAAGGGCAATTACCTCCAGTCTAATTTGATGAACGTGGGCTTCATAATCTGTGGCCAATTAAGTATTATCAGTTCTTCTTGGCCCCCCAGAGAAACATACAAACGTGAGCCACTCTTATCTACATTGACCACATGTGCATGACTGTACTTTTGTTAAATTTGACTTTTTTCAGCTCAAGCAAAGGATAAACTGGCCCTTCACTTTTAGGAGATTTAGGACACATTACTGAGCACCCATTGCCATTTTAGTAGGTACGTGGAGTGGGATGAGAAGACCACATGTGCCTCTTTGAATTTCTTGTGACTAGTAGGGAGGAAATCACATGGAGATAGGGAAATAGAAATGGAGCTCATATTAAAAATCTTGGCATTTCTAGGAGCGCCTGGGTGGCTCAGTCAGTTAAGCGTCCGACTTCAGCTCAGGTCATGATCTTGCGATTCATGGGTTCGAGCCCCGTGTCGGGCTCTGTGCTGACAGCTTAGAGCCTGGAGCTTGCTTTGGATTCTCTCTCTCTCTCTCTCTCTCTCTGCCCCTCCCCTGCTCATGCTCTCTCTGCCTCAAAAATAAACATTAAAAAAATTAAAAAAAAAACACCTTGTCATTTGTATATCATGCCACACCTCCTTGCTTTGTAGATGACATCTGGTCTCCACTGGCCTGTTCCAAATTATACTTCTCACAGGGCTATTCTGATTTTGCACTTGTAGGTACTTTTAATTATGTATCCATTAACCCCTACCTGCGTGCTCCTGTCCTTGGCAGCTGCCTCCTTCAGAAAGCTTTCTGGCTCCCAGCAGGGGCAGCTCTCTGGCCAGCGTGGAAGGTAAAACACTGATATGGCAGGATAAAGGAAGCCCTGGATTTCTTGAGGGTGGAGAGGGGAGAGCAATGCAGAATCTGGACAATCTGTGGGCTTTAGGTTTCATTATTTAGCATCACTGAGATCTCCAGCAACCTGCGGGCAGTAGAAACTTAGAGGGGCACCTGGGTGGCTCAGTCGGTTAAGCGTCCGACTTCGGCTCAGGTCATGATCTTGCGGTCCGTGAGTTCGAGCCCCGCGTCGGGCTCTGTGCCGACAGCTCAGAGCCTGGAGCCTGTTTCAGTTTCTGTGTCTCCCTCTCTCTCTGCCCCTCCTCTGCTCATGCTCTGTCTCTCTCTCTGTATCAGAAATAAATAAACGTTAAAAAAAAATTTTTAAAGAAAGTTAGAAAGAGGGCAACCGTGTAGCACCAGGCAAATCCACCAGGTTTTTCCAGGTTAGTTAGGCCTCAGCCGGGCAGTAGCTCTCAGCAAATTGTCAGACAGCTTGGGAGCATGTGCATGGATTCCAAGAAGGAAGAACTTCATACATCCGGGAATTCAGACATCTCCCTCCACCCCCAGGGACAAAGAAAAGGATGCCTGACCACCGGCGATTAATATTTATTCTTTTTTTTTTTTTTTTAAGCGCTTGTTACTGCACTCAGCCTCCCTATGCCTCAGCTTTCTCAAGTAGCAAGTTGGGTTTGATGAACCGGTGTCAGATATTTCCTCTGGCAGTAATGTTCTGTGATTATGGAATTCTAGAAAGTACACAGGAGAGAACAAGTATCTGGTCTTCAGAGATCTCTGTTCTAATTAGCGAGTTTCATGAAACCATGAAAAGAAAACACACACACACACACAGAAACAGACACACACACACACACACACACACACACACACACACACAGACACACACATACACACACACACACACACTCCAGACGTACTTTACGAGATAAGGGATGTGACAAGAAGGACTGATGGCCCCTGCTGGGGGCATAGGTGCCCAGGAAAATCTTTAGGGAAGCTGGAGGGTTTGCACTGAGCATTTCAGGGTGGGCAGGGTTTAGAGGGTGAGGAAAGGAGAAGGCATTTTCAGAGTGGAAAGCTGAGAGGAGGCCAGAGTGGGACATGCAGAAAAGACTGCATCTGTCTTGCTCACTCCTGGTTTTTTAAGATATCATTGAATATATACCCATACTAGAATATTCTAGTGTAGATTTATTTATAGGTAATGTTTATCATTATCTAGGAGACAGGTAGAGTGAAGGGCTGGAAAAAAATACGATTAAGTAGGAGTTTTGTTGTTCAACCATGTTCCCAAATGCCTAAAACAGTGCCTGGCCAACAGGGGGGCTCAGCAAATCTTTGTTGAATGAATGAACTGATCACTGACATGATTTCAGGCTGTCGTGTAAGTAATGGGGAACACTGGAAGTTTGGGTACCATTTAGGAAAGGTATCTGGCAACTGTTTGCAGAATCGTTTGTGAAGGGGGGAGTGAGGAAAGAAGGGAATGAGTTAAGAGAACACAGAAGTAGGGGCACCTGGGTGGCTCAGTTGGTTAAGCGTCCGACTTTGGCTCAGGTCACGATCTCCCGGTTGGTGCGTTCGAGCCCTTTGAGCCCCGCGTCGGGCTCTGTGCTGACAGCTCAGAGCCTGGAGCCTGCTTCGGATTCTGCGTCTCCCTCTCTCTCTGCCCCTCCCCCACTCATGCTCTGTCTCTCTCTCAAAAATGAATAAACATCCAAAAAATATTTTTTACAATGGAGAAACAAGATACGGCTTTGTCTGTTGGAGGGGAGGGGCCGTGGGCATTAGTGGTAAGTTTTTGATACTTAGAATTGCCTTCATTAGGCATTTGCAAATTTAGAGGTCGAGACTCATCTCAGGGCCAGAGATGGGGCGTCTGCAGGCTGATGTGGGAGGCAGCAGCTTGAGGGGAGGGGGGCGTGGGAGACAGGGAGGCCACCCCAGAAGTAGCGTGCGTGCAGCCTCAGCATCTGTGTTCGCAGGGCTCTGGGCTTCCACCCCAGCTGTTTGTTTTAGAAACATCACAGACGTCTTAGAAGCTATGCTTCGTTCCTGCCTGGGAGAGCTCTTACTCCATAGGATTCTCCTGAGCCACTTCCCCGGCATCTCCTTTATTTCCTGTATAGGATCCTTTGGCTGTGTTATCTTTCTGGTACTCTTATCCCGTGTAAAGCTTTCTGATTCATATCTCATACGTGAGCATCCAGCATCCCCTGTTAGAACTGATCCCCTTGCTAGTTTTGAAGGATACGCTGCTTATAACTCTGTGTGTGTGTGTGCGTGCGTGTGTGTAAATCTTTTCGAAACTAACCGTAATAACTAATCTTACAACCTCAAGCCATAGGGAAATATGTGCAGTATGCACTGATTGGATATTACAAGGTGCTGATACGCACGATATGAATCAATGTTGGAGTAGAAGGGCATTTACCATAGAATACTATACCTTTCTCGTTTTTACCTTAAAAATTCCAGTTTACTGGCAGCGTTTGACTAGAAATAATTGGGAATGTTAAGCCCTTGTCAAAGAATATTATTTCTTCTGTTCGTTTTGGCAACACACAAACTAAAATTGGAACATTACAGAGGTGATGATGTGGCCCCGTGTAAAGATGACAAACCAGTTCACGGAACATTCCATATTTGTATGTACCTTTTTGAAAACTGAAAAAAATACCACTTTTCACTTTTCTACCTGAGGTGGACCAGGTATTTTCTGAACGGCCTGTTTCTTCTCTCCTTTCCTTTTCATAAATCTTTTGAATGGCACACTGGTGATCATATAAGATGAATTTGACCAGAATTCTGTGATTGATAAGAGTTTTGCCAACCTTTTTTTTTTTTAAAGATTTTTTTTAAAGTAAGCTCTATGCGCGTTGTAGGCGTCAAACTTATTTTTTTTTTTTAACGTTTATCTTTGAGAGAGAGACAGAGTGCAAGAGGGGGAAGGGCAGAGAGAGAAGGAGACACAGAATCCGAAGCAGGCTCCAGGCTCTGAGCTGTCAGCACGGAGTCTGACGCGGGGCTTGAACCCACGAACTGTGAGATCATGACCTGAGCTGAAGTTGGTTGCCTAACTGACTGAGCCACCCAGGCACCCCTATAGGGATCAAACTTAAAACTCTGAGATCAAGATTCTCATGCTCTGCCAACTGAGCCAGCCAGGCGCCCCCAAAATCTGATGATTTCCTTTCCTTTCTTTTCTTTTCTTTTCTTTTCTTTTCTTTTCTTTTCTTTTCTTTTCTTTTCTTTTCTTTTCCTTTATTTTTTTACTAAGCTTTACACCCAACGTGGGGCTTGAACTCACAACCCTAAGATCAAGAGGCACAGAATTTTGCTAAACTTTCATTGTGGTATACTGCTTGCCTTTTAAGCAAATTATTTGTGAAAAATAACTTCACACCTTTAAATGGTAAACTTCTCAATGGCAGTTTGCATCTGTGTATCTCTTCAAGGCAAGCATCTGCTGAAAAGATATTGATGACTATGTGGGAGGAAGGACGGTGCTGTATGAATGCAGTTTCATGAAACTTGGCAGTTCCCATAAATGAACTGAATAGCATAAATTGTCTTTACCTCTGTAGTGTCTAGACTAAAGAATTAGAACCATGAGTTTATAAAAGTCCAGGTTGCTGTCTACACAAATAGAAAAGTGTTTAAAAATTATGCTTCCAATAGGATAATGATGAAATAAATATTTAGTATGGCATTGGGCCAAGTGGGTAGGTGTCTGGAGAAAGATAAGGTTGGTTCTATATCTCATATCATTCAAATAAACTCTACCTTGGTTAGTTCATTTTGTATGATGATCACTGATATTCAGAAGAATTATGACAAAGAAAGGAGGGAGAAATCAGGGAGGCAGTTCTAAAATGTCGGGTCTACCTCCGTTGGAACAAATGAAAAATGATTTGTAACAAACATTTCAAAACGTGATGTCCGGTCTACCTCCGTTGGAACAAGTGAAAAATGATTTGTAACAAACATTTCAAAACATGAGTATATATTCATATCTGCTTAAAATCTTAAAAGGACTGGAAAAAAAAAAAACATGGGTAAATTCCTTTATAACAAAGAAGGCCTTTTTAACTGTGACTTAAAATTCAGAAACCATAAATGAAAAAGACTGGTAAATTTGGATAAAACATTTTACCTGGTAAAAGCCACAAAAAGTAAATTCAAAAGACAAATGACAATCAGGGGAAAAAGTATTTGTAATGGGCAAAGGGTTAATCTCTACATAAAGAGCTCCTACAAATGAATAAGAAAATGACTGGCAGACCAGTAGAAAAATGGGCAAAGGACATGTTCACAGAACATGAAATCCAGATTGTCTTTATACCAAAGAAAAGATCTTTAAACTCTAACGTAATAAGAGAAATGCACATTTAAATCATGCTGGAGTATTACTTTTCACTTCATCAGACTGGCAAAAATTCTCAAGTGTGATGATTCTATACCGTTGACCAGATGTGGAAAAATTGTCACTGTAGTTCTTGTGAGATTACAAAATAGCACAACCCTTATGAAGGCCGGTTTGGCAATATCTCTCAAGATTACAAATGCAATTACCCTTTGACCCAGCAATTTGGCTCTGGTAATTTTTCCCCGAAGGTACATCTGAATACATATAAAGTTCAGTAGAAATGTTTACCTTTAATGGGGGGTGGGGGTGGGGTGGGGAGGGGTGGGTGGACAGAAAAAGGTTGGGAGCCGTGCTGTTTGTTCGACACACGGCTATACCGTTTTTATTTGTGAAGCATGTGAATTACAGCCGATTCAAAACAAAAAGGAAGCTACAGATTTGCAAAATGGCACTCCAATGGCAGCTTAGCATATGTCCAGGGACTGAAATATCTGCCCAGACCTTTATCATCCCTTGTCTGGACTCTCGGTTGCAGCCTCCTAAGTGGGTCTTGTATTTGGTTTATCTAGAGCTGTGCTGTCCATTATAGTCACCTCGGGCCACATCTGGCTTCTGAGCACTTGAAATGTGGCTTCTCCAAATTCAGATGTGCGGCCGAGTGTGCCAGATTTAGAAGACAAGAAAAAAAAAAGAACGTAACTATCTCATTAATAATTAAAAAAAATATAGTGTCTGCATGTCGAATGATAATAGTTGGGATTGGGTTGTTAAAATATATCATTGAATTAGTTTCACTTGTTTTTTTCTTACCTTAAATGTGGCTACTAAAAAATTTAAAATTATATATGTGGCTTGGCTCTGTGGCTCACATTTTATATATATATATATATATACATATATATAATATTATTAATATATATATTATATATATATTATATATCATATATGTTAAATATAATATATATATAATATATACATATTGCACAGCACTAGTGTAAACCCCTGTCTACACTGGCATTTCTGTCAGAATTACTTTCTTAAAAAACAAAACCACAACTGAATATGCCTTAAAACCCTCACTGACTCCAAGATGCCTATAGAGACCCTTTGTAATAGTCTCTGAGATGCTTCCTTTACCAGCTCCCCGCCTCCCCTCCCATACAAACACTGCTTCTCTTCACTCCTCGGGCTGCAGGCGCCTTCATAAATGTGAGTCTTTGAACACCCTGTCCTCTCGGCTTGCAGTGTTCCTGAACCTCCATTTCGTTGCCCTGAAAATTCCCTACTCATTTTGAAAAGCTAGTTCATGTGGCCCTTCTTTGATGAAGTCCCCCTAGTCCCTCTGTCCCGTTTGCTTATAGCACTTGGTGTCCTCTGTGTTCTCCACTTATCACCTGATAACTGCCATTAATCTTTTCAAGGTATTGTCTCCCTCACCAGACTGTGAGCTCCTCAAGGACGGAGCTCTCATCATCTTTGTATTCCCAGAACCTGAAACTGCCAGGAAATAAACTTCAAAACGTCTCTAGGAAAATGAGGTTGGTTGCGTTTTGTCGAGAGCACACCGTGCCCCATCTGCCTGGCTGGTGCTTCTCGTCTGGTCTGTGTAGGTTCAGGGGCGCCAGGGTGGCTCAGCCGGTTAGCATCCGGCTTTGGCTCAGGTCATGATCTCGCGGTTCGTGAGTTCGAGCCCTGCGTCGGGCCCTGTGCTGACAGGTAGGAGCCTGGAGCCTGCTTCAGATTCTGTGCATCCCTCTCTGTCTCTGCCCCTCCCCTACTTACACTGTGTCTCTCTCAAAAATAAATCAACATTAAACAAAATTTGGCCCCCCTGGGTGGCTCAGTCGACTTTGGCTCGGGTCATGATCTTGCTGTTTGTGAGTTCAAGCCCCGCCTTGGGCTCTGTGCTGACAGCTTAGAGCCTGTAGCCTGCTTGGGATTCTGTGTCTTCTTCTCTCTCTCTGCCCCCCACTGCTCCATTCATGCTTTGTCTCTCTCTCAAAAATAAATAAATGTTAAAAAAATTTTTTTTAAATAAAAAAAGACCTTCTCTAAAAAAGAAAAAAAAAAAAGAATAGGCCTCTTTGGAATCTTCTAGCTTTATTAAACAGGCCAGCCTCCCTATAGGCAGAAGATTACACATTGCAGAGACATCAGCAGCACCAAACCCGTAGTGAGGCTGGTCTTCAGGGTTGTGTTCAGACTGGAAGCTGAGAGGTGTTCGTGTTCAGTCAGAGAGCAGGAATCTCTAGCATGGCCGCGTGCCCATGTTTCCAGAAGGTAAAGGTGGCAGGTGGTTGCCCGAAGGTGAAAGCACGTGTGGAGCCCGGCCAGCCACAAGAAGGCTGCGAGCTGGGAGAATGAAGTCCTCCATGGTCTTGTCCACGGGCTCTTGACTTTGGTGACTGTTTCTGTGCAAAGTCAGTGCTGCTGGTTAAGATTTTCGTTGTCCTTCTGTTCTGCTTGTGGGGACTTGAGCTTTTGCTTGAAAGAGAAGAGAAGAGTGATAAATAGCTAGGGATCTGTGAAGCAAAGAGTTTTTAAAAGGAAAGAGTAGGATTTTGCAAGAAACTTCTCTCCTTAGCTAAGTAAAAGACTCATGCTTACATCCCAATTTTAAAAGTTCCCTTATCATTGTTCAGAATCTGTTACTTTATTTTTGTGTGTGTGTAATGTTTTTGAAGTTTGTTTTTTTTTTTTTTTTGAGAGAGACAGAGTGCGAACTGGATAAGGGCAGAGAGAGAGAGAGAGAGAGAGAGAGAGAGAGAGAGAGAGAATTCCAAGCAGGCTCCACACGGTCAGTGCAGAGCCCTATACGGGGCTTGAACACACGAAACTGAGATCATGACCTGAGCTGAAATCAAGAGTCGGATACTTAACTGACTGAGCCATGACTGAGCCACCTGCACGCCCCAAAGCTGTCTCCTTCTTGCATAATGATTCTTGTGCAGCTCTCATGAATCAGTTGAATGAGGAGTTCTTTCTTGTGCCAAACGTTGAGGGCTGTTCGGATAGGAGAAAGCACAGTGCCTTCAAGAGGCTAGAAGAACATGTCTGATCCCAGGATTGTCACTTACCTAGCGGTGTGAGCGTCAGCAAATTACGTCACCTGCTTTGGCTGCCTTTTCAGTAAAATGAGTTTATCAACACTTCCTGGGTTGTGAGCCTTACAAGAGGCAAATGAACGCTGGTGCTCAACGTGGGGTCTGGCCCAGAGTGGGTTTTGATAAATAGGGTTTATAACTCCAGTATGAATATAGATCTTTTGCACCTGTCTGGTGTTGAATCACCAGATGAGCACGCTCCGGGCAGAAGAGGAGCGTGTCTGTCCATCACCGTGCCGGAATGCAGTGATCGCTCCACAATAGCGGTCCTTAGTGACTGCTCTTTAGGGCCTCCTCGTCATCTCGGGGATTGAGCAGGTGCGTAGGGAGTCCCACAAAGGAGGCGTGGGTTGGAGAACGGACTTGGCCGTTAGTTGGTCCCACATGAGTTCGCTCTATGTCCTTGGGCCCGAGTCTGCTTGTTTGTGAAATGAAGGCGTTGATCTTCTCCATGTCTAACGTGTTCCAGCTCAGTCTCCGCAAGCCAACAGACGCGGGCCGCTGGTGGTCAGGCTGCATTGTTCTTACGGTAGCATCTCACTGGATTGTACTCTGGGTACTGGATTGAACCCAGAAACTACAGCAAGCTCTGTCACCTCTGAACAGCCCCACGCAGGAGAGTTGTTCCCCTTTGCTTTTGGGATTACAGCCCAAGGCCAGAGTCTTCTTTCTGGGCTCCGCTCCCCACAGTCTGCTCTCACCTTCTCCCTGGATTCACCTGGCTACGGATGCTCACTTGTTTCCTGGAGATGAGATCTGTTCCTCATCATTCTTTGGACAGGACAAAGAATAATCTTGAAGAGGAAGATCATTGTCAGACTTCTTCTAAAAAGTAACTTGCACTTAGAAAATATTTTTTTAAATGTTTATTATTGAGAAACAGAGAGAGAGAGCATGAGCAGGGGAGGGGCAGAGAGAAAGGGAGACACAGAATCCGAAGCAGGCTTCAGGCTCTGAGCTGTCAGCACAGCCCCAGACGCGGGGCTCAGACTCACGCACCATGAGATCGTGACCGGAACCGAAGTCAGACACTTAACCGACTGAGCCACCCAGGTGCCCCAGTAAACATTTCTATGAACATTCTGCTCTTTGTTTGCCACTCGAGGTGATTGGCCTTCTCTCCTCCCTTTCCCTGCTTCCCTGTCTTATCTGGCTGCTCAACTCGAGGGGCCCATCCTTCGTGCTTGTTTGAGATAGATGAACGCAGTACTTTGTATGCCTTATGACCAGATTAATTCGAGCTGGCAGTAATCAAGATTTGGGGCTGATTATCATTAAAGGGTAATTTCATTGCTGTGCATAACTGGTCTTGCTTCAACCCACGATTGCATTTCTTTTGTCACATGATTACAAAAGAAAAAAAATGCTCTTGGCAATAAACTTTTGAAAACAGGTTTTCTACATTCAGTTCTTTTTCAGACCAACTTTGCAAATTTCAAGTGCGGCTTTATTGTAATGATCTGCCTGCTTTCTATTACATATTCAAAATAAAATTGAAACCGTTCATCATTGAAATGAATATTACAAAAACAGCATCTGGTTTGAATAATGAGCTTTTTGGTCCAAGTTTTGCTTCATTGGATGAAACTCCTAAAACTGCCCTCGATTGTTGGGTCATTGACTTCTCTGTCACTAGCTTTTGGTTCCTGTCAGTTGTCCACTTGGAGGCCCCTAAGGTTTCTTGCAGGTCTTTCCTAGTGGTACTTGTTTTAAATCCTCTTGGCCAGACACTATTCTGCCACCAGCTGGGTGGAGGGATGATACCTTATGATCACAGAACCATAAGTGCGGGACGTTTTAAGTATCTTGTCCACCAATCAAGCCTTTGGAACAAGAGCAAAGTGAAAAAAAGGGCTCTGGAATTGGAATGATTGAGAATTAGATGTTCTAGCGCCGTAATTTCCATATGATTCAGGGTCAGATAGGCGGTGCTACCCAACTTGTTTCTACCTTGAATTTGTTTTTAATGTTTATTTATTTAAGAAAATTTTTAATGTTTTTTTATTTTTGAGAGAGAGAGAGAGAGAGACAAAGTGCGAGCGGGGGAGGGGAGGAGAGAGAGGAGACACAGAATCCGAAGCAGGCTCCAGGCTCCGAGCTGTCAGCAGCACAGAGCCCGACGCAGGGCTCGAACCCACGAACTGTGAGATCATGACTTGAGCTGAAGTCGGATGCTCAACTGACCGAGCCACCCGGGCGCCCCTAATGTTGGTTTATTTTTGAGAGAGAGAAAGCACAAGCAGGGGAGGGGCAGAGAGTTTTGGGGGAAACAGAGGATCCGAAGGGGGCTCTACAAGGACAGCAGAGAGCCCAATGCGCGGCCGGCTCGAACTCACAAACTGCAAGGTCATGACGTTAGCTGAAGTCGGATGCCTAACTGACCGAGCCGCCCAGGCGCCCCTCAACCTTGACTTTGGATGCTTGCAGAGATACAGTGGTACTTGGTAATGATAATAGTGGAGGGCACAAAGCCACTACCAGGACCCTTGCCGATAACACACGTGCACATGCTCATAACATGCACAGATACAGTCTGTGCTCTGGAAGTCTCTGGAGGGTAAATACATTTTTTGCTCTTAGGTTTTCTGATCCACAGGTGTCCAGGCTGAAAATATTTAGAAAGCACTTTCAGATTCATCGTTTGACTTGGCTTTCAGAAAAGCACTTTAAAAGGTGGGTGGGGTAGATTCTCTTATCCCTCTTTTACTAATAAGGAACCTCCTCAAAGAAGTGCTGTGACTCAGTCAAAGACATATCTATAGCCGTCATATAGAAGGACGAATGATATTTTATAGAGTCCTAGTTTTACATTTAATCGCAAAGCCTGTGTTCCATCTAAGGATAATCCTGTCTACGTTCCACGTCAGTAAAAAGCTGAATGAATGAATGAATGAATGAATGAATGAATGAATGAATGAATAAATGAAACAAACAAACAAACAAAACACTGAAGGGAAATACCTCCAGTAGTCAGAGGCTGAACACACGGAAGCAAATGAGTATTTTCTGTGTGTTAACTTCTTTGCCTGGAATCGGAGTTGGCAAGGGTGCAGGCAGGCTTATAGCAGTGGATTTGAAAGAAATTATTACTGAATTTCATTGAATTAGCAGTACTTAGCTAAATAGAGGAGTAAGAGGATATTCCTTTATCTGTGACTGTTTGGATTCCTGGATCGTTACCAAACACGAAACAGGCCGAGAGAGTGACCATTGGTCCCCTCCTTTCCTCCGCCAGGTGTAGTCGTCTGTTCCAGGAGGGCCTCCGGGAAGCTGCAGGCAACGTGAGGGTGGTTGTACGTCTTGTCAGATAGAGCTCAAGCGTTCCCCCTACTCTACTTCTTTAAAAAATGTATTTCCAAGTGTCTTTGCTACTGACCCCTTCACAAGAACCAACAGGAGACAGATTTGGAGTGGATCTGAAAGGCCGTGCCCGGCCAGGCTCCTGGGTGAAGGGTATGAGCTCAGGTAGCCGTCTGGCCAACTCTGGGACCAGGCATCGTACTCTTCCAGGACATCGGGGCAAAAGTACATCCCTTTCTCGACTCGGTAATGGGACTGCACCTTCTTGGAGAATCCTGGAATCCTTGCTCTCTGGGTTTTCTCTTAAGCTCTCTAATTGTAGTTGGTTGTCGTTGATTGTGGTTTTCTCTCGATCGTGCTAGCTATTTATTTATTTACTTACTTATTTATTTATTTATTTATTTTTTAAGTTTATTTATTTTTGAGACAGAGAGAGACAGAGCATGAACGGGGGAGGGGCAGAGAAAGAGGGAAACACAGAATCGGAAGCAGGCTCCAGACTCTGAGCCATCAGCCCAGAGCCCGACGCGGGGCTTGAACTCACGGACCGCGAGATCGTGACCTGAGCTGAAGTCGGACGCCCAACCGACTGAGCCACCCAGGCGCCCCTCGATCGTGCTTTTTAAATGCTAACTCTTCAGGAGCCAAATGGGTGTTTGCCTTTTTCCTAATTAAGGTGTGTGGTGAGCAAGTGTTCCTTAAGAAGGACCTGCTCTGCTTTGTGATTTAGTTTCACCGGAGGCTCTTGCTGGACGACACCTCGTTGGATCCTACTCGTAAATTCACTTAGGCTATTTCAGATCCCAGGCCTCAGATCCCTGTCTCTTTTGGCTTCGCCCATTCTTCCTTCTTTCTGGCCCAGTTTGGCCATCCGCAGATGGGGCAAGGGAAGTACTGTCCATCCTACCTGTTTCACATGGCTGCTTCCCGAGCAGGGTTTGGCAGGCTGAATAATGAATGGAAAAGGTTCTGATGTAGCAGCCGATCGACAGGGTTTGGGTCCCACGTCAGCTGCTTGCTTGCTGTATCCTCTAGGACACGTTGGTTAATTTGTGCACACCTTGGTTTCCTTGTGTGCGAAGTGAGTTAGGTAATCGCTGTTTCAACAGTGTCGTTGAGGGTTGATTGACATGACGTAGTTGGAAGCGCTTTATAAAGTGTCCCTTGCAGACGCTCTTTCATGGAGAGCAATTGATACACCTAGAGAAGGTGCTTAGTTTATTACCAGATGGATCATGTAGGAAAGGCAGGATTTCCAGATTTGCCTGAAAAAGGAAAGGGATAAGGCATTCCCGATCAAGGCATCTCATGGGATGATCAGACCAATGAGATACTGAGTAGGCGAATGGTAGAGGGACAGAGAGAACTGGCAGGAACGAGGGACGGCAAGGAGCGTGAGCTGGTTTGATTATCTAGAGAGAGATGAGCTCAGAAACCAAGGGCGTGGGCTCTCTTGCCACCAAAATGTAAAAAAAGGAGCATCATGGGGGAGGCTCCTAGTTTGAAAGTAGGATGCTGGTGACCTTGGAAACTGAATGTGTTTGGCATCGCTGGAAAGGTAAACATGAAGAGAGGTTGGAAAGTTAACCCAACCAAGAAATGAACTGGGCCCGGTATGACTGTGTCCACTAGGAAAAAGCAGTGCTGAGAACACAGTGCCTGGCACAGGGTAAGTGCTGAGTAAATATTTGTTGAATTAGTGAACGGGCACGATTAAGATGGTGCAGAGAACCAGTTGCAGAATTGAGATGTAGTCTCAGGTTAACTATCCTTCTGGCTTCGGAAAAAGCCTGTCCCCTGAAGAAAGGAGTCCTTGCATCCCACCCAAGTGAAGCCCTGCAGCCCCGGGGAGGGCATTGTCTAACCCCTATAGAGGAGGTGTTTACCTAGCTCAGTGAAGTGAGATGTGCTCGCGGAAGATGTGGCATAAAAGCCTTTGATCGTACGTCTCCCCGTTTTAATTTGCAGGCCGCTGCTCATTCAATAGATCATCCCTATGATATTGTTTCAGTTCTGCTTCGGTCTGGAGAGTGGAGCTTTGTATGCACCGTCTGCCAGCAAACTGAGAGATGTGTGTCCTGGGCTGGGAATGGCGACTTTGTATTCTTTTCTTGGAACCACTGAAGAGTGGCCTTCTGCTCCCATGATGCTGTAACCCCTGAGGGCATTCGTTGTCCGTTATTCCTCCTCCTTGGGTTGCCCGTGTTTTACTTAATCTTCTGTCTCATCTTGTTTCTGCTGGTCTGCCCTGGTGTAGGAATCGACTCCTACCCTGTAGTTTTGGGCTTGAGAAGCTAGTCGAGCTTTGGATCCCTGGAATCCTGGCTGCTTCATGCCATACGCCATGAAACACCTCCCCAGTTGAGGTTCCTCATCGATCTGGAGTGAGAAGCTCCGTGACTCTGGGTGGCAAGAACACCCTCAGGCCACCACAGCCCTCTTCTTTCACCCCGGGTCACCTGACACAAAGATGAACGCTCTTCTTGCTCGCATTCTCTGCAGGTGACGCGGCTCAGCCCCGCTACGGTTTAACCTTGGCGTAGTATGCAGGTGCCTTTTCAGATACACAGAAGCGCTTCGAGAGACTGGTTGCAGAACTCGGCACATGAGGAGAAATGCCTCAAGAGACTTCCCTCAGTAGGAGCTGGAAACTTACTCTCCTGGGAGGGAGGTTTGTGGTTTGGTCGGTGTTTGAGGGACAAATGAAAAAGCACGCCTGTAAGACGGGGAGATTCAGGTGACTGATTCAGGTGATGTTTGTTGCTCGAGTCATGGGGAACTGCCGAAGTCCAGATGCTTCTGCTGCAGCCATCCAGTTGTAGTCGCCTTTTCCTGAGACAAAGCAACTGGGGTGTAACTTAAATAGCTTTGCTCACCCGGAAACCCTCCAGAACCCTCAGATTTCTCCAGCCCCCGTCTGTGCTAGCCCAGTGGGCTTGTGTGGACCGTGGAAACACAAGCCTGTGAACCTGTGTGTCCTAAGCGAGGGATAACTTCGTGTCTCCGGCTCACATAGAGTACGGTATTTCATCATGGTATGTGCGATGTTCTGAGCTGAAAGGAGTTATTTATATCGAGCCTCTCAGAGGTATGCCTGGTATGAAAACCATAAGCGATTTCGCCTCACCGGCTTGTTTCACATTCTCCGGCATAATGCTGTACCAAGATGGTCTTTATTCACTGATTCTCCTTGACCGTGGCGGGGAAATGACCAGGTGGGACATGAAATAAATGCACCGGGGAACGTTAGGTCCAGATTTCCTGACTTGGGTGTGAGGAAAAGAGCAAACCCAGTGTGGAGTCAAAAGCAAGTGGAAACAAACAAAACAAAAACCACTGCTCTTTGGAAGAGAAACGGGTCATGCCAGCAACATGAGAGCATTTCTGTGTTTGTCGTCCTGTGGCCTGATGCGCATTGATTCATTTTCTCTAGTTTCACCGTAATAAATGAAGAATTTCAAACCCTGAGGGAAACTCCAAGACGCCCTCCACAGGGAAGATTATTCTTGATATCTGCTGAAAACCTCCTCGTGTGCTTTGATTGGGTCCCAGCAGAACGGATGACGGGCTTGCCCGTGGGTCCTGGAGACAGTGTCCCATGATATCTGGTTCTTCTTGGGAAATGCATTGTTGGGCCTGGAAGAGAGCTCAGATGCAAAATAATTTGGTTTTTTTTTTGTTCTGTGCTTAATGAAGGCGAAAAAAGCAAAAGCCAGGGTTGATGAGGATGAGAGGCTATATCCTCAATAATTAGTCACTTACATAAAGTGAGGGATGAAACCTTTTTCTGTGGAAGCTCCTTTAGTTCGTTTTGGTTGACTCTTTACCTCCTTGTGGGGTAATGCAGTCCCAGTGTAATGATAGGAGAGGAGCAAGTCAGGCTTGACATGTCGCTGACAAGCAAAATCTTAGAGTTAATGCTGATTAAGTCTTAAAGCGGTCCGTTTTTTCCAACTTTGATGGTAGGGTTTTTAATAGCATATAATTTTACAAGGCACTTCTTCCTTTTTTAAAATTTTTTCTTTTTAATGTTTATTTATTACTGAGAGACAGAGAGAGACAGAGCGTGAGCACGGGAGGGGCAGAGAGAGGAGGAGACACAGAATCAGAAGCAGGCTCCAGGCCCTGTCAGCACAGTGCCTGACGCGGGGCTCAAACTCACAAACCGTGAGATCGTGACCTGAGCCGAAGTCGGAAGCTTAACCGACTGAGCCACCCAGGCACCCCACAGGGTGCTTCTTTCTAAAAGGGGCCGCAGGGAAGATGATGGAAATCCTCTTCTAAAACTCAAAGGTGGAGCATGATGGGACTGCCTCACTTCACCTCTGCCCTAACCCTAGCAGGCATATTGCTGGGCTCAGGTGCCCCAGGATGTAGTTTTACCCCCTTGGGAACCCTTATGCGTTCAGCCCAATTAGGTTAATTGCCTTCCTCGCCAGGATTTACAATGCTTTGCAGTTTAGCTGCAGTACCTGAATGTTAGTTTTGCAAGTACAAGATACTATTATTGGCCTCTAAAGGGCTATGGTTTTGTCAGAACCCATGGAGAGGAGTTTTAAACAATCATTCTAGCCAAGATGGACGATAGGTTAGAAAATTTGTCTTCAAGCTGAGTTTTCTACTGGCCGTGAAACGTTTATGTTTAGAAGAGAGTTCTAACTCTGTATCATTTCTGTTTGGTGCCTCCAAGGGTAATTATGGGTAGGTTATAATGAAACATGCTATTTTCGGTATCTCCTAGAGTTCATGGAGTATTTTGTATACTCTTGCTTTCCAGATGGAGGCCGTTAAGCTGAACCCAAGCTTTCGTCCATTGAGAATTTCCATAGAGGGGCGCCTGGGTGGCGCGGTCGGTTAAGCTCCGACTTCAGCCAGGTCATGATCTCGCGGTCCGTGAGTTCGAGCCCCGCGTCGGGCTCTGGGCTGATGGCTCAGAGCCTGGAGCCTGTTTCCGATTCTGTGTCTCCCTCTCTCTCTGCCCCTCCCCCGTTCATGCTCTGTCTCTCTCTGTCCCAAAAATAAATAAACGTTGAGAATTTCCATAGAAACCCACCCTGGATGAGACTTGATTGTATCATCAGGGTCAAACCAAAGTCAAGGACAGGGTCCTGTTCCCCTGAGCTGCGTGGAGGTTCAGCAGTATTTCTGACACCATGAAGGGAGACTGGGCACTCTTCATGCTCTTAAGTGATCATACTTAATCTTTTAATCCCCCTTTCCCTGTCCTCTTAGTCTTCTCTAAGGGAAGACAAAAATCCCAATTTGTGATTAAGATCATCATTGGCAGTGTTAGACATTGAATGGGTCTCTGAACCTAATCCTTTCCTGAGTCTTAGTATTGTGGGAATTCTCAGTTACTAAGCTCTACTTGAAATAGATAAGCAAAAGGGAGGTGGAGAACCATAGTTCAAGCATGACTAATGCAGGCCATTTCTGACAGGATTGGGGCACGTCTTCAATACAAGAATGATGACAGTAATAGCACTCACATAGTTAATCGAAGTGTCACCTTATTTAGTAGTTCCTTTCGCATTCCTTATTTTTTTTTTTTAAATTTTTTTTTCAATGTTTATTTATTTTTGGGACAGAGAGAGACACAGCATGAACAGGGGAGGGGCAGAGAGAGAGGGAGACACAGAATCGGAAACAGGCTCCAGGCTCCGAGCCATCAGCCCAGAGCCTGACGTGGGGCTCGAACTCACGGACCGCGAGATCGTGACCTGGCTGAAGTCGGACGCTTAACCGACTGCGCCACCCAGGCGCCCCTCGCGTTCCTTATTTTCTGTGTTTCTTATATAACCCTGACAGAGGTAAGGACAGAATCCATTTAATCCTGTGTATTTATTTAACAAGTATGTATTCAGTGCCTACTATGTGCCAGGCCCTGGGTTAGGTGCCGGGGATACGGTTAGGAGCAAAACAATTGAAAAAATGCCCACTTTTGTGGAACTTGTGCACTAGCTGTGGGGAGACCGACCATGCATAGATGAGGTGGGTGAAATGTAAGTTCTGTGGGGCAGTGGAGGAAAGCAAGACAGGGAAGGGGGATCGGGAGCGTGTGGGGGCGGAGGGGGCTACTGAGATAGCACGGTTGGGGAATCAGCTGGGGAATCAGCTCGGTGAGAAAACACTTGAGTAATGGCCTGAAGGAAATAAGAAGGTAGGGAGGGAGAGCTGTAGGGAGGCCAGTGGGGCCGGCGTGAGTGAAGAGGGGGAAGGGAGATGAGGTAGGGATGTCCACATGTAGGCCGGCGCGAGGATTCTGGCATTTTCCCCCCACAGGACACGGAGAGCCATTTGCCGGTTTGAGCGGAAGAATGACACGATGAATGGACACTTTTATAAGCATCACTCCAATCACCGTGTTCGGAACAGACTGGAGGGGGCAAGGGTGGATGCAGAAGACGGGTTAGGGGGCTACTGCAAGAACCCAGAACAGAGGTGATGGTTCTGGCCTGGGGTGGTAGCAGGGTTCTGGGTGTATTTTAGAGGTAGGGTCGACAGGTGTGGGTTTAGGGCATGAGGCAAAGAAAGAGGTCAAGGGTGATTCCAAAGTTTTTGACCTGAGCAACTAGAAGGATTTGGTTGCTGTTAACCGTGATGAGGGCGACCGGGAGGGAGGAACAGGTCTAGGGTCGGAGGCCCTAGATGACGTTGGTTTGGGCCACGCCAAGTTAGCGATGCCTACGAGATCTCTAAATGCCCACCTCCAGTGGGCAGTTCTTACTACTCCAGTCTGGATTTCAGGGAGAAGGTCGGAACTAAAGGTAGGCATTTAGGAGTAGTTGGGGGTATCGGTGCAACTGAAGTCAGGGCGTGAATGAGATCTCCTTGGAGGTGAGAATACATAGAAGGGAGAAGAGGTCAGGGGTCGAGTCCCAGGTACTGGGACGATAAGAAGCTAAGAGACTGGCTGAACCAGTAAAGGAGACAAGAGAAGGAGCTGCCAGGGAGGTGGGAAGAAAGCTAGGAGGGGACCAGCTGGACACCAAGCTACGGTGTTACAAGGAGAAGGGATGATCATCCCTGTGAGTGTTCCTGTGGTCAGATCCAATCCCATCAATCGGTCAGTCATAAACAGAGCCCACAATAAATGACTCACCAAGGGCCACGGTGGGGAGACAGCTGGGCTAGGGCTCAAAGTCAAGTCTGCTTTCTTTTGCCAGGAGAGGCCTCTGGCCGCACCTGACCTTTGTGTGCTGATTTAGGTCATCGCAGGCATCTTGCATGTATTGTTAACTCTGGGCTCGGTTCAGTGCCCTGACCCATTCTCTTACGAACACTTTGTTCTCCCCTACCTTTTATAGAAATACATAGTGTACGTTCATTGTGGAAAGATTAGAAACACAGATAAGCCAAAGGAAAAAAAGTTAAAATCAACCATTGCACCACGCAGGGTCCAATTTGTGAGCGTGCTCATTTTTGCAGCCATAGGTGGGAGGTATGGACGTGTATATTCTTTTCAAAGGGCTGATTCAGTGCTAACTATGTTACCTTTTTTAGAACATTTGTTCGAAAGGACCTCTTTGAAACCAATAATATATCACGAGTATCCCATCATGATAGGCATATTGTGCGATGGGTTCATATCTTTTTTTTTTTTTTTTTAATTCGTGCCTGCATATCTGTTACTCAGTTTGCCAAAGTCATGGTGTTAAGAGATGATCTGGAGACCGCCTGTGGGAATTATTCAAGCCAGAAGGAGGAAAAACGGGAACATTTATATTCACCGAGCCCTACCACGGGCTAGGCACTGCTATCCACCGTTTTATTTGCAATGTGATATGCATTTCTCACAACAGTCCTACAAGGAAGACACCCTTATCTCCGTGGTTGTAGTTGAGAGCCCAAGAGAGAGGGCCTTGCTCGTGGATGGGGCGCAGCGAGGATTGGAGCTGGGATGGGTTTGGGCCCCGTCTGTACAGCTCCCAGGCCTCTGGCGTCCCCCCACTGTCCCATCTCTTAGCTCTCCCTGCCTTTTCATAACTGACCCCATACTAAGCTGTGCCCTTGGCTGCCTGCCTCCCGATGATCTTCTCGGGGGAGCTGCACAGGCAAGAGGGTGGGAGGAGGCACCTGCCGGGAGGGGAGGGTGTTGGCCCCCTGCTTCCCACCCACAGCGGCACCACTGCCCACCCCAGTCACTGAGACATATTTGATGAGGTGCCAGTTATCCATCTGTGGTTCATAAGACAACATGTAGAAAATTAGGATTTTATCCCTTGAGGCCTGCTGTGTTCAAAACAAAAAGTTCTACATCTTAAAGGATCCCTGGCCTATTAATGCCCTTCAAGCTTAAAAAAAAAAAAAAAAAAAGGTGATATTGCAGCTCATTAGTCAGATATGCGTTTGGTCTTTTGCAGATTGCCAAATATACCAGGCACGCACTTTAAGTGGGCTTAAACTTTAAATATGTCAGTATCTTCTGTGATTTCTTATTCAAAACATCTTGTGCACCTCAGTTTTGTTAGATATTCTTATGGTGGAATAAACATATAACATGTAATATAATGCGGGCGCCTGGGGGGCTCAGGCGGTTGAGCATCCGACTTCAGCTCGGGTCATGGTCTCGCAGTTCGTGAGTTCGAGCCCCGTGTCGGGCTGTGTGGTAACAAACAGCTCAGAGCCTGGAACCTGCTTCAGGTTCTGTCTGTGTGTGTGTCTCTCTCCACCGCCACCCCCCCCCCCCCCACTCATGCTCTGCCCCTCTCTGTCTCTCAAAAATAAATGTTAAAAAAAAATTTAATGTAAGATATATAAATAAATACTGTATAAAATATGGCATATAACCCTGTGTCTGTGATACAGATGTGCTTCATATAGCATAGTCAAAATGTTGACAGGCTGCTGTGGCAGGCATAGCAGATCAGTTGCGTTTGAAGTCACAGTTGTGGTATTATTTGCAAAATTTGGCATGGTGAGAAGACAAGGGGAACTCCTATGTTTCCAATACCCCTGTCTTTACCTGTGAAATTGGGGGAATTGACTGGTTAGTTCATTAAGTCATTAAACATCGCACTGCAAAACAATACTGAAAATGCGGAATTCCATACAAGTCACTTCAGTGTTACTTCTCTTTTTAAGTGCTCAGATTACATAATCTCTAAGTAACTACTACACCAGCTCTATGTTAGATTAAGTAAGAGCTTTATCTTTATCCAGAAAGTAGATATGTGCTGGTTAAGGGTTAGCTTCATTCGTTCTGTTTTTTTTTTTTTTTTTATAAATTTGGTTTAATATTTATTCATTTCTGAGAGAGAGGCAGACAGGGTAAGAGGGAGGGAGGGGCAGAGAGAGAGGGAGACACAGAATCCGCAGCAGGCTCCAGGCTCCGAGCTGCCAGCACAGAGCCTGACGCGGGGCGCAAACTCACGAACCTCGAGATCATGAGCCAAAGCTGGACGCTTAACCACCTGCACCCCATTAGTTCTGGTTTTTTAACCCAACACAGATCGCAGTGCTTCCACACGGACGCCCCACACCCGCTTCGTGGTGGAGCCAGGATCACTTCCCACAAACGTGGTCTAGTTAGTCTCATGATTCTTCGTTTCCAGGCAGACCTCTGCTCTTCAGAATATTGGCAGGAGATTTGAGAAGCAGTGCATGTTGGTGATGATCTTGTGATCCTGTTTTCTTTTCCATTCTCCTACTCCTCTGGGTTTGTGACCAGAGAGGTCAGAGAATAAAGACACCTCTGTGGCAAGCGAAGCTAAATTGAGCTCTTTCCTAGGAAACTCGTCATGCTGCTTCTAGGACCTAACATGCTGTCTCTAAAATATAGGACAGTAAGTAGAGGAAGCTTGTGGAGTCATCCTTCACGTGTGGGTGCTGAGACCTAACTGCCATGCCTCTGAACGTACCCATTCCTGTCCGTAAGCCGGGAACTTCCTCATTCAGTAAGAAATATACCTTGTTAGTTACATGTACCTAAGTTCTACCTGAACAATTGGTAGTTTGAGAAAGAGAACGTGTTTCATGTGGATTTACAGGATTTACAGAAGTTTGGGGCAAGCCCAAAGATGCTAATCTGAAACCCACAGTTCACGCAGCGGTGGTGGTTTATGGAAATGCTCTCATGTGTTGTTTTAGGAGTCCTGGCTCATGGTTTATTTTGAACTTGATTTATGAACAGAAGAATTACTCTCATTTACTAACGCTGATGGATTTCTCTCCTCATCTTCTCTTTAGAACTTGCCTTTTCTCCCTTTTAGTAAATGGGGAATATGGAACACACTGTCCATTTCTCTTCCTTCCAACATTGGATTTCAGACTAATTAACAGAAGAAAGCAAACATCTCTCAAAAATTTGACTTTAAGTATTTGGATATATGTCATCAGAACTATTAAAAAGAACGGGATGTTTAGTGTTCTTCTCCTCCTTTAGTGAGCACAGAAACTTCTCTTGGCTGCTCCCAATATTGAGGCCGGCCAAGTCGAGGTCTAAGCACCAAAATCTTGGAGACTAAGAAGCCAAACTCTTTGCAGGAAAGCGAAGACCCCTTTCTCGTTCATCAGTTCTGTTTTTGTCGTGGGGTAGCTTTTGCAAATATGTTAAAAAGCTGTTCCGTCGTACACAAATACTCCCTCTTTCTTCCTAAGCTTTGGTGAGTTTCCAAAGCTTAGAAAATTTAACCTTTCTAAACTGGAATTTATTAACTGTAAAAAAAAAAAATGCTTTTTAGTCTTGCTGGAAGTTGTGAATCGACAGAGAAAATTACATACAATTTTTTTTCAGCCAGTCTGAATGTAAGTTTTTTGTTTTGTTTCATTTTTTTAAGTCCCAAACCTTTTAACATTGAAATTTTAGGTGGAGGTGTGTTGGCTGACTATAGGGTAAGAGACAATATATTGGACGTTTGGACAAAGTATACTATACTCTTTGAATAGAAGTGGAGGGTTTCAGTTCCATTAATGCAAATAATCCCCACATTATTCTAAAGTCATATTGGCCAACATGTCAGCAAGAACCAAGTCAGGGGAAAGTGGGGCTGGCGGCCCTCAGTTCTGGTCTGTACTTTGCCCTGTTGCTTATTGGGCAAAGTTAGAGTAGGTCATGGCTGCTTACCATGGTCCAGAGAGAGAGGTGGGGGGGGGGGGGCACATTTAGTGAAGAACATTTAGCTCTGTTTGGTGAACAATTTCAGAAGAGCAATCTGGGCACCATTAAGGGACTTTCCTTTGTGGACCTTCCAGATGCACTGGGGGTAGGAAGTACTGTCCTCAGAGTTTCCTGACGATTAGATGCAGTACGGTGCGGTATGCTTAGCATGGCGCCCGATGCGTCGTAAATGTGTAGTAAGCGTTAGGGGTTGCCATCATCATCATCATCATTTTTCAACATCGGTTACCATCAAATGCTGAATTGTGAGTCCTAGCATTCCCTTATCCCCAGTGGGACACATTGCAAAGCATTCCCAAGTTCAAAGGAACTAGAATCTAGGTAGAATCTGGATATGCTTTCGTTAAAAGGGATCACGTCAGTTGGTAATTCCTGAGCACCTGTTGCAAGCCAGGCAGGCAGCTAGGCGCTGAGTATAGAAAAATGAAGAAGAGCGGACTCTTCCGGCACAGGGACAGGCTGAGCATTGACCTGTGGCGGAGTGAGTATAGCACCCTGGAGGCTTTAAAGGACCTCTTAAGGCTGGAGTATAAGGTCATGGGCAGGGGAGTGGGAGTGGAGGGAGGGCAGGCGCCTGGGAGCCTTGCTAAGGAGAAAGGAAGGGAGACCGCTGTGAGCGGCGTAGGGCCGCAGTTAGGGTTGCATTTCAGAAAGACGGCTTTGGCCACCCTGTGGAGGCTGGGTTGGCAAGAGGCAAACTGGAGGCAGAGAGGCCAGTCAGAAGGGGATTTGAGTGTCTACGTGCCAGGTTGACGAGGGCCTGAGTCAGGGTGGTGATGAACGCTGACCACAACAACCTCCGGGATATCACCGGCCCTACATCACACGTACTGTGCGGCCACCGCCCTGGGTGCCTCGCGTATAGTCATTCAGTTAATCCTCCAAATTATCTTTGGAGGTGTGTGCTATGACTATATAAGCTATTTTGTCCCATTGGACAAGTGAGGAAACTGAGGACCAGAAACCAGCCCAGTCACATAATCGTAAACGGCAGGGACAGGGTTTGAACCCAGGCAGACTGTTCTTGACCATCGGGCATAAGTGACTGGATTTAAGACACAGTGGGAGGAAGAATGGATGGGGCTTGATGGTCCTGACCCGAAGGGTTGGGGGCGAACCAGAGCGATGCCTGCTCTCCAGCCTGGGCATCCAGGTGGGTGGTGGTGGCCTTGACTGAAATGGGGGATATTGTGATTGAATGTGATGAGAGATCACGTGGATGAGTGATGTTCCGGTAGCTGCCCAAATGTGGATTCTGGCAACAGCATCGCGTCGGCGAGGACGTGGAAGTGTAGGTGCCGATCAGCTCGCCCCAAGGGGGGACTCTGCGCACTCAGGAGAGTGGGAAAACCAACAGTGGGAAACCCGGGAGAAGAGGGCCCAAGGGAGACCGAGGAGGATGGCAGAGGTGAGCGGTGAAGCAGGAGAGCACGTGCACAGAAGCTGAGGGAAAATGGGGTTTCCAGAAGGGTCGACGGGCTCTCCGTGTGCTGCACTCCGCTCAGATGAGGTCGTTGGGTATCTTCCGCCACAGCCAGTTGGTGGACTTGGCACCTGAGGTTGAAAGCACGGGGGTGGGGGGGATGTGTGGGGAAAACTGGGTGGCATCTGTGTCCACCAGGCTCTCCAGAATCGGGGCTGGGAAGAGGAGAGACTGGAAAGGCTTTCCTCTGCTTATTTAAAGATGCGCAAGTATGGGGCGCCTGGGGGGCTCCGTCGGTGGGGCGGCTGACTTCGGCTCAGGTCATGATCTCACAGCTCGTGAGTTCGAGCCCCGCGTCGGGCTCCGTGCTGACCGCTCAGAGCCCGGAGCCTGCTTCGGATTCTGCGTCTCCCTCTCTCTCGGCCCCTCCCCCGCTCATGCTCTGTCTCTCTGACTCTCAAAAACAAATAAACGATAAAAAATGTCTTAAAGACGAGCAAGTAGGCGGGTTTAAGTGCCGATGGGAAAAGATGCTGATGGGGTGAGTGAGGCCTCCGAGGAGGTGGGAGGGGATGAGCGCCTGAAGGACGGCAGGGAAGGAGACAGGCAGGGTGTAGACGCCAGAACGTTGCGAGTGTAAGGCAAAGAGCCGAGGAAGTTGCCATCTAGTGGCTCCCTGTTCATCGTCGGTAGGAGGCAAGGTTGTCTGCTAAAAATGAGACGAGGGGTAGTGAGGCCAAATTCTGGGGAGTGAGAGAGACTGCTAATACCTGCCTAGCATGGGAAGGAGAGGCAACCGGGAAGACGTCGAGGGAAGGGGGCGGAAATATTAGCGGGAAGATAACATGGTGGTGCTGGTTTAAGGTGGAATTGATTCGAAACCCCAAGCTTCTCAGCAGCAGATAAGATGTTGAACTTTACTTTCTTTTTCTTAAGTTTATTTATTTTGAGAGACAGAGAGAGAGAGAGAGAGAGAGAGAATCCCAAGCAGGCTTTGCTCTGTCAGTGCAGAGCCTGACATGGGGCTTGATCTCATGACCTTGAGATCATGACCTGAGCCGAAATCAAGAGTCAGATGCTTAAGCGACTGAGCTGCCTAAGCGCCCCTTTCTTTGGTGTCTATTATTAAAAGCATAACACACAGGGGCGCCTGGGTGGCTCAGTCAGCTGAGCTTCTGACTCCGGCTCAGGTCATGATCTCACAGTCCGTGAGTTCGAGCCCCGCGTCGGGCTCTGTGCTGACAGCTCAGAGCCTGGAGCCTGCTTCGGATTCTGTGTCTCCCTCTCTCTCTGACCCTCCCCCGTTCATGCTCTGTCTCTCTCTGTCTCAAAAATAAACATTAAAAAAATTAAAAAAAAAAAAGCATAACAAACAGAAAAATACAGATTTATTAAATATGGTTTTTTTGTTTTTTTTTTTAACTACCAGCCCTTCCCTGGAGATCCTTAAATACTTCCATAAGAAACTTGCCTGCCATCCTCTGTTTGGTATCTATCCAAATGGTGGAGTATCACGCAGTAAAAAGAAAATATTTTAGGCAAGGAACCTGGTATCCACCTGGAGAAGGAGTATATACGGAAGGAAAACTGTCTGTAGGTGTGCTCCTGAATTTTGCCCCTGTAGGGAAATTTCTTGTTTGCATAGGTCCCCAACTCTTCACAGCTGATAACATGTCATGATTAAAAAGACCAAAAACCAAAAAAAAAAAAAAAAAAAAAAAAAAGCTGCAGGATGGGTTGTAACTCACTGACTTGCCTTGACCTTGGTCTTCACTCGAAAGCACTATGCCCAGACCCATTCCAGGTGGTATCCCATTTAACCACTGGCTCTCGTCTCTGCAGGATGGAATTCTAAGCTCAGAATCCCAAAGCTCTGTTGATCAGACCCCTCCCGCTCTCTCCATTCCTGGAGAATTCCCCCCCCCCACCCCCGCCTCCAGCTCTCTCTGTCTCTGGAGAATGTCCCTAAGGAGAGAAGTCAGAGCGGGCAACAGCCACGTTACTTTTCATAGGTAGTGAGATTTAACTGAATCCTTTCCTAACTTGTTTGCTCATAAAACCAGTGTTTTACTTAAATGGCAGTAAAACATACTCGTTCGTGGCCTATGAATCTTGGGCAAAGGCTGTAACAAGAAAAATTAGCCTGTATTTGGCAAATAAAAATAGAGCCTAAGTAAATATGTATTCCGTCTTATTCAAAAGGGGAAAAAAAAAAGTACTGATTGTGACCTGCTAACGTGATTGATCCAGGATTTGAAAAACATTGCCTTACCCTCGGTTTTTAAGTGATTGGTTAAGTGATACAATAGGAAATGTGTGTTTTCAGATTTGAAATAGAAGAAGTAGGATTAGTGACCCTTCCTGTGCATGTGCAAAATCTAGGTTTGTCACCACTTTTGAAGACAGCCGTGTCGTTCATTTATTAATGTTTAGGGCCACCGTGCAAGGCTTGTGCTTGTTTTTACTCAGGAATAGTTGTGTAACAGTGGAAAGAGCACAGAGCTGGTAATCCGGGGAGCTGGGTGCAAGTTCCTCTTGATTCTGAATGAGCTGCATGGACTTCAACAAGTCAACATCCATCTGTCTGTGTTCCACATTCTTCTCTAAGATGTGCCCGGACTAGATTTTTGGTTTATATTTTTCTAGTTCTTTTTTTTTTTTTAATTTTTTAAAATGATTATTTATTTTTGAGAGAGTGAGACAGAGGATGAGCAGGGGAGGGGCAGAGAGAAGTTGGGGGGGGGCGCATAGAACCCAAAACAGGCTCCAGGCTCCAAGCTGTCAGCCCAGAGCCCGACGCGGGGCTTGAACTCACGAACTGTGAGATCATGACCTGAGCCGAAGTGAGATGCTCAACTGACTGAGCCACCCAGGTGCCCCGATACATTTTGCTAGTTCTAAGATTCTTTAATTTATAAGATAGCTCAGGGATCTAAAGAAAAGTCTAGAAACCGAGCTCTGCTCAAATACAATTTTTTTTTTTTTTCAAAATCTGAACCTCTCGGTGTTTGTTCTTTTCCAGTATTTGTTTTAAAAATTCAAATTTCAGGGGCGCCTGAGTGGCTCAGTCGGTTAAGCGTCTGACTTCGGCTCAGGTCATGATCTCGCGGTCCGTGAGTTCGAGCCCCACGTTGGGCTCTGTGCTGACAGCTCAGAGCCTGGAGCCTGTTGCAGATTCTGTGTCTCCCTCTCTCTCTGACCCTCCCCCATTCATGCTCTGTCTCTCCCTGTCTCAAAAATAAATAAACGTTAAAAAAAAAAATTCAAATTTCGTATTCAACTTTCAGAAGTGAGCACATTTATTTTCCTGTGACAGTATGATTTTATTTCATATTCCAGTGCCCAGTGTATTTTGTGAATTGACCACTGTGTCGTAAAAGTTTGATTTTCAGGCAGCATGCTATTGCATTTCGCCGATCAGTCGTCAGTGAAAAATCTAGAAGGTTGGGGTTTCGTCCCAACTCGGATATTAATTCAGTGTTTTATAACGTGGAGCTGGTGGGACAAGTTCATGGGACCAGGCTTCACGTCGGTTTCTTTATTTGCCCAGCCATAGGATAAAATTTCTGAACAGCATTCGCTCTAGAAAATGTTCTCTGCTCTAGGCTACCAGCCAGCCTCTCTCTCCCTGCTCAGATGTTTGTCTTTGGCTCTGGGTTTCCATCATAAAATCCATATAAAGACTTACTTCCTTCAAACTGCATATGACTTTTTGATTGCTAATCTTTTCCCACGTGTGCATTATCTGTATTCGGTTAGTATCCTTGTACCTTTGTTTGCCATTATTATCAAGTGCTTGCACACTGCGTGTATGTGTATGTGGGCTTTCCCAGAAAGACTGGGTAGTGCTACTTGGTAACCGCTTTCGGAATGGATCAGGGAAGGCGTGAATGAACCCGCGGTACTGGATTGGATGCCTGCCTCCATGCAAATCCATTACTGCATGTAGGACAATGCCTTGACATATGTCAGTGGGCAGTGATGTCATCTTTGTTTACCAAAAGTGTGACATTACTGTCATAGTCGTCCCTTGTTTTGTGGCAGTCTTTTACGATGGTTTGCTCAATGTTTCCATTTCCATCTCCTTCTGGGCGCGTAGTAAGAGCACACTTCCCAGCCCCTTGGCTGGGCTTGTGGCACATGATCGGTTGAATCAAGGTGGCTGGGTCCATACGATTGGTTCCAGCCAGTGAGTTTTGAGTAGGAAGTGATGTGTGGTGCATCTGGGCAAGAGAAATATAATTGCCTGTGTGAGGGTCTCTGGGATCCCCTTGTCCCTCTTGTGTGGTGACTGACAGCCCTCAGTGGTCATGAAATGTGAGCAAGAAATAAGCCTTGTGGACTTGGGGATTGTTTCCTCGGCAAAACTCCTTCTATCCTGACTATACAGTATTCTTGTTTCCACTTGGAGATTAAAACATGCACTATGTTACATGACACAGCATAGTAGTTAAGAGCCCAAACTCATAGAATGCCTGAGTTTGATTCCTGGCTCTGCTACTTACTAATTGCGTGAATTTGGGTAAAGCGTTAGCTTCTGTGTGCCTCAGTTTCCTCATATGTAAAATAGGGAATTTAATAATAGTGCCTGGGGGCGCCTGGGTGGCGCAGTCGGTTAAGCGTCCAACTTCAGCCAGGTCACGATCTCGCGGTCCGGGAGTTCGAGCCCCACGTCGGACTCTGGGCTGATGGCTCAGAGCCTGGAGCCTGCTTCCGATTCTGTGTCTCCCTCTCTCTCTGCCCCTCCCCTGTTCATGCTCTGTCTCTCTCTGTCCCAAAAATAAATAAACGTTGAAAAAAAAAATTAAAAAAAAAAATAATAGTGCCTGTATTATGGAATTGGCTATGGGAATTCATTGTGTTAATATTTTATAAAGAGGCTTGGGCTATGGTGAGATATTTCGTAAGTAAAATAAATGTACCATAGAATTGTGGGAGAAATTAAGGCATTGCCTGTCTGCATGAAGGGAAGGTTTAAGCTCTCAGAGTTGGCATGTAGGGGTACCTGTATGGCTCAGTTGGTAGAGCATGGGATTCTTGATCTCAGGGTCGTAAGTTCAAGCGTCACATTGGGCATAGAGCTTACTTATATATGTGTGTGTGTATATATATATATACACACACACACACACACTTACATATATACACACATATATACGTATATATATGTATGTATACAAACATGTATGTATACATATATGTGTATATGTATATATGCATATGTACTCATATATATACTTATATATACTTATATATATGTATGCATATATATGCATGTATATATGCATGTATATGCATATATACATGCATATATGTATATACACATATACACATATATACATATATGTGTATACATATATACATATATATACATACCCTATGTATATACATGTATACGTATACATACACATATATGAAATATACATATATGTATGTACACACAAGCATACATACATATATGTATGTATACATATATGTATGTATGCATATGTATACATATATGTGTATATGTATATATTATTTTAGAGAGAGAGAGAGAGAGAAACAGAGGGAGAAAGAGAGAGAGAGAGAGATAGATATATGGCCTGTAAAGTACGTCACTAAGGCAAGCTAGTGACTTGGGGTTGCCTTTGCACCTGCCTCTGGAACTCTTTGGATGCTTCTGAGGCCACGGCAAACTGGGAGCCTAGAGTCCATCATGCCTGTGCAGAAGCACATGGTACCCTGGACTTAGTTAAGGAAAGCTGCTATGTGGCCACAGGGTGTCATGGAATTTCTAAGATTTACTTCCTTCATGTCCTTGTCCTACTTCTCTGTGCTGGAGACCTCTCAGACTTGTTCCCGTGTCCGCGAGCCTCCTTCCCTTTTCATTGAGGTCCCTGGAATCCCACCTCCTTCCAGAGGCATTTCTGTGCAATTTTAAATAACTGCTTTCCTCTCACCCGCTCATGATGAACATCCAGCTCCAGAACTCTCCCATTTGGGTACCTCAGGACAAAACGTAGGTACACTCGCTGAAGTTCGTGTACCTGTGCTGTTTGTACCATTGTGCCCATCTGCGTTAGCTCATCTATTTTAGGCAGCAAACTCTGAGGCAAGGATTTGGCTTAACTCATTTCTACAGGGCTTAGTAAAGTGTTCTGTGGATTAGAGACACCTAATAAATGCTTTAGACTCTTGAATGATGCTGTAATCATTTTAATGGAGGCTGATGTGTGTGTGTTTAAACAAATGGCATGTTTTCCAGCAACATTCTGGCAAATTAGCAGCTTCTAAATGAAAAAAAAAAGTCTATACTTAGAAAATGAATTTTGTAAACTGCAGTAACATGCAGTTATTTATTGCTGGGCTGATTTAAGCAGAGGCTGAAACGCAGCGGTGAAGCCAACATTTAATTTTTGTTTTACTCACTTTGTTTTCTGAGAAGTTGGTTGGCATGACAGGGGTAGGTAGGAAAGTGGGGCAATTTAAAGGCGTTATTGTGAATTTAATGCATATTTTAAAGAGTTGGGTTTAAAAAAAAAAAAAAAGCTTTATATTAGGTTAGCAGATGTGATTTGGCAACACCTCTTCCCGCACATGTGCCCTTTTCATTAGGAATGTGTGCCTGATGTGGTGCAGATGGTATTTAAGCCACTTAGTAATATTTTCCACAACCTGTTTTTAGTAATTAGCCTTGAATCTGCTGGTTCAAAATACTGGACTGCCTTTTGGCAACTTTGTAAACTAAGGAACTTGAAATGTGGTCAGTGTACCAGCAGAGGGCAGTGTAAGTCAGTGTTTTAGTCCCACTTCTCGGCGTTCGTGGGCGGTTCCACACTGAAGAGCTAGAATGTTCTGAGTCTGCTTGAGAGACGTGATTTTAGATTTTTAAAAACAAAGTAATTGATAATGGCAGAGTTTTCAAAAGCTTTTGTTGACTGCCCACTAGTAAGACAAGAAGTTGTCCAGAGCAGATTTGAGCCGTGATTTCTTGAATTTTGCGAATTTAATACTTTCCTGATACCTCCATCATCCGGTGCAGTATGTGGGACTATGTGGAAGGTATAGTCCTTCTAGAAATCATTTCATTAATGCGCTTGAAAAACATGCTTGATCCGATGAGAGTTTTTCTTCAGCTCAGTTAGTGGAGACTGATGTTTTGCATTATTATGTCTGTGAGGGTTTCCACTGTTTGTATGACAAGGGAGCAAAGTAAAGGTCCTTTCTGGGTTTTGTGTTCCAGTCAAGTGCCCGTGGCTTTCAGAGACTAACACCAAGGACTGCCTTTTGTTATATCCTGTTGCAACAACACTATTGCCTGTTTTATATAATTTTTTTCCTCACCGTAAAACCTCTCTGCAAACCCTACACTATGGCTCTCTTATTCCCCTGATTTGGGCTTTCCCCAGTCCCAAAAGCGGACGCAGTCCCTGCCTTGTCCCCTTTCATTTTACCGTGGACTCTGTGTGCGTTCGGCTCAAACCTCTCTCTCTTTTAAAAGGTGTCTTACAAGCTTATACTCTCCCCAGCAACCAGACTGGCTGGCACGTCGATCCGGGATGTAAAGCCTCCAGAACTGTGAGAAAATGGATTGGGGTTGCTTACACCCACCCAGCCTGCAGTATTTTGTTTTGGCGGCCTAGGGTAGCATCTCAAGGGGGATCCAAGGTTCAGAGAAGGGAACCCTCAGTGCACACTGGAAGGTGGCGGAGGCTCTGCTGGAAGGACAGGCAGCTTGAGGATTAGCAGAAAGGCAGGGGACACCTTGGGATGGGGGTCTGGCCTGGGAGGTCTGGACAGGTGAATGACTGCGTATAATGACTGGTGTGGTTGATGGTGAAGAGACGGGTGTGGATGAAAATGAAGAATCCTGGGCATTGATGTGTAGATTGGGTGAAGCCTTGAAAACCAGTCTGAGAAGTTTGGCCTTGAGTTTCTCAAGGGAGCTTCTCAACTGGGAGATGCCAAACTCTTGGGAACACAGGAGGATGTCAGGGGTATGCCAGACCACAGTCTAAGGACTGTGTGCCTCTTTGGGGTGCTGGTTTTTCCTACATCGGCTTCTTTCTTGCTGGGACTTCAGATATATTTCTAGATATTCATTCTCTTCTGCCTTCCTAAGGCAATAGGAGTGGAGGGCTTTGTTAAAAGACCGTGAGCAGATACATGAAGAAAGTGAGGGTGGAGGTGGTGTCCCCATGTGGAAGGAGAGGCTTTGGATCTGCTTGCTCCTGTTTCCTTTTTCCAGAAATTTCCATGTGCTCTGTACCGAATGATTTGTTCTTCCTACGTGACTGTTAGGTGGCCGCTTTTTAGCAGATGGTAGTCTAGAAAGAGTTTATTAACACGTGTAGGGTCACAAACAAGTTAGTTTATGCTTCTAGAACAGAAACCCAGGCCAGTCGCAGCCTCTTCAGGCCTTTCAGGCCGCATAGTGCTATCTTTATAGACAACAGGCTAAGAGACCGGGCCTGGAAAGAGCATGACCCCTGGTGTTCGGGCAGGCTGGTCCTTCACTTTCCACCCTGCCACTTAACAATTGTGGAACCCTGAGACCGACAAGTGTCGCCTTCATTCTGGGTGAACGTTAGGGATCCGTGTTAATGGAGAAAGGGAGGGATGGATAGTGAGTAGGCAGACAGCTATCCACTGTTGGATTCCTTCTTGATGAAAAGAGAAAACTATGAACATCGATTGCCATCATAGATGCAGATGAAACTTTGATTTCTCCTTCAAATGATTACATTACTGACTTTTGTATACTGTCGTATTTCCTAGTCTTACCGTATTTCGGATATTTACACACTTTCGCACCTCTGCAACGCGAGGACATTTATCGCTGTCTGACGTGATCTTATGTGTTTACGTGGTTATGATCTGTCTCTTGCTTCCATTGCACAAGAATGGCAGTTCCATCAGGGGGCAGACCTCGGTCGGCTTCGCAGGTGTCTCCACGTTTGTTATGTGCTAGTTGTGCTGGGTACATATTCGCGAATGAATGTATGGGGATAGTGAAGGGGAAGGAGCAAGTTTTACCGTGCACTGAATTCAAGCTTTCCCCCCGATTCTGCTCCCCACCCCCTACTCTGTGGTCAGTGGCCATTCTAAAAGGTATCTGTGTTATTGGCCCATTTGTAGACATTGCCCTGGTGGGATGTGGGGGAGGGGGAGAGCTACAACATCTGAAAAGAAGGGAAGCGGCACCTGTCATCGGGGTTGTGCTCTGGGCTCAGAGAGAAGGGGAATATGTCACAGAGCTCCTTCACTTCCTTCACTGCCCTGCATGCACTGGGTCCTGCTTAGCTTAGCAGCTCACCAGCAAAACAACCCGGTGAGCTTACACCACCTGCTAGACCTGAATGGATCTTATCCTTGCGAAATGGTTATATGCCAGGAGAAATTTTTAGCAAATCAGAAAGAAGGTATCTAAGTGATGACAGACGAAGAGCCAGGGTTTTCAAAGAATTGGGTTTGAAGTGACGTAATCAGTCCGGTTTTGTTTGCAATGCCACCATCACTGACTCTGACTAATGGTGGGTTGGGGTGGTAAGTCAGATAGTGAAACATCACATTGAAGAATGTTTTTGGAGAAGACGTGCCCGTCTATGTTCTTCTCCAAATACACGCGGTAACTAGAACATCCTGTAGAAATCCTTCAAGGGGGCGCCTGAGTGGCTCAGTCGGGTAAGCATCCAACTCTTGATTTCAGTTCAGGTCATGATCTCACAGTTTGTGAGTTTGAGCCCCTGCTGGGGATTCTCTCTCTCTCCCTCTCTCTCTACCCCTCCCCTACTCGTGTGCACTTGCGTGCTCGCTCTGAAAGTAAATAAACATTCAAATGAAATCCTTCAAGGGACCGGTTTTAATGAAGGGATTAAAATGATATGAATAAATATTGATTATTTGCCTACAAATGGAAGTTTCCAGATAGAAATTTATAAAAACAGTTCTATGAAGTATTTTAAACACTGCCCCGCCCCCTTATAATTTTTAAAGAACACTTTCGGAGCACGTAATATGACAGCAAAGTTCACTCAAACTCTATATTTTAACTAACTGAAAGCTAAAATCAGGAGATATGATTCTTTATACTTTAAAAACAAATATTTATTCATTTTTGAGACAGAGTGTGAGCAGGAGAGGGTCAGAGAGAGAGGGAGGCACAGAATCTGAAGCAGGCCCCAGGCTCTGAGTGTCAGTGCAGATCCTGACGTGGTACTCAGACTCACGGACCATGAGATCATGACCTGAGCCGAAGTCGGACACTTAACCGACTGAGGTACCCAGGCACCCTTGGGCTGTATCATTTTTGAAAAATGAGATCTTTTTATTTCCTTTTTTTTCTCCTATGGCAATAATTGGTAGACTCCACTTTCTTTCCCATACAACGGGATACTAGAATTTAGAATATTGTTGCCAGATTAAAAAAAATAATAATAATTTGAAGCTAAAGTTGATAATTTAAATATTAACTCCTATCCACGGGGTGTCCTTTGTATATATGTAACTTGGTGTTCACTTATATACACATAGGGCCATATTTAATACTCTAAATATGCCCCCGATGACAGGACAAAAGAAATCCCAAAATCTTAACTTCTAACTGGAGGTTGCATGTTGCTATGTACTTGTATAATGAAGCCATTCTAGCAAAAAATTTTTTCTTGGAGTAGTAACAACACTTGAACTTCATGAAATGTTATTGCTAAGCTGATTTTACAAGGTTTTTGCCTCCTGGCATGCTAGGGTAAAAGCTGGGTTTCATAAGTTCCATCAACTGGGAGTCGAGAACCCTCATAATGTAAAACAAGAGAATATTTCCCTGGTTGGGCCACACACACATAGGCAGAGATGTGGATGTTGTGGTGTATTTCTGCATTTTAAAACCCACAAGTAATAAGCAAATTTTACATTAAACGGATTTCCCTTTGATCTTATTATACATGTAGTAAATTTACAGTGAGATCTTCATTCAGGATTCATTTTTTTCAGGCTAGTATTAAGTTGATTTTAAGAGCACGCAAGAAATTAAAACTTTATTCCCTTGTCTCTAAGAGTGGACTTAATAATAAATAAAATAAATTAAAAAAAATCTAAACTATTTTAAGAATGTTGTTAGTGGTAAACTTGTTATGGTAGCATATTTGGGGCAAGGGAAAAATGCCTCATGAATACCTAGTTTAACAACTGCGGTTTTTAATAATCGTGAAAAATAACATGGCTGTTAGAGGGAAACATTAAATATTCATGAAAACATGGACTTGTATTTAAGACATAATGACAACTTGAAGTTTAGGCTGATAGAATATAAAGTACAATTCTCAAAAGTCTGTAATAATTGTAATAATGTTTATTTCACCTGATAGGAAAATAGTTTGAATTATTTTTTTAAATAAAAAGCTAAAACACACACACAAAAATCCATGGAATAAGATAAAAACAGTGACTTGAATAGGAAAAGAGGAGGACAAACGGGATGAGGAAGTAGGGTTAAAAGTTGGGTAACTTGGGGGCGCCTGGGTGGCTCAGTCGGTTGAGTGTCCGACTTCCGCTCAAGTCATGACCTCACTGTCTGTGAGTTCGAGCCTCGTGTCGGGCTCTGTGCCGACAGCTCAGAGCCTGGAGCCTGCTTCGGATTATGTGTCTCCCTCTCTCTCTGCCCCTCCCCTGCTCATGCTCTGTCTCTGTCTCCGTCTCTCAAAAATAAATAAACATTAAAAAAAAAAAGTTGGGTAACTTGGCTTTGGTCGGGTTCCATGACTGACTAGCCTTGTGACCGTAGGTAGGTCAAAGAGTAGGTCTTTCCCCCCTCTGTGGTAGGGGAGTAATAATACTTGTTTCAGAGGGTGTTGTGATGCTCAGACAGGGTGATTCACATTAGTTAGCTATTACCCTTCATCTACATAGAATAGAAAATGTTAGATGTTCCAGATGCATTGCAACCCTGAAATAACCTTCCTTTTGGCAAGTAAATTGGCTTCGACTTTATGTTAAAAGTCAACTGTAGATTCTTATGCCTTGATTTGGTAATGTTTAAAGTTTTGAACAGGAAGGGAAAGTATGGGCAAGTAAAGTACCTGCAGAAGAAATTGGGAGAAACCCCAGTATTCACATCGCATTCTGACTAGACATAGACATCTTTGGTAAGTAGGGCTCTTTGTTGTTCATCAGGATGAAGGTGATGGGGACAGTGAAGGTTCATTGAGCTAATAAGGTCACCACATATAGGCAGTGCCTTATTGAGTCCTCACTGCAGCCTGATGAAGGAGGTTCAGTCATTAAACTGACTGACAGTTGAGAGGTTGGCTTACTTGCCCACTATCCACAATGGATGTTGGAGTCAAAGCCCTGGTAGGCTGACTCTGGAGCTCTGACTCTTGATTGGCGTTGGAACCATGATGGATTTGGGGCTCCCGGTGGTTACATTCTTGGGGACCCAAATCTAAAATGGGCTTTTTGGTCTCAATAGTGTAATTCCAACATTGAGTTTTTTGTTTCTCTTACTCTTCCTCCTCCCTCACCTCCCCCTCCTCCTCCTCTTCTTGTCCTCCCCTTCCCCTCCTCCTCATCTTCCTCCTCCGCCTTCCCCTCCTCCTCCTCCCCCTCCTTTTTTTCTTCTTCTTTTACAGAAGCACAGTTTTGACAAACTGGTTAGTGTGCGTGTAAGTGAGAGGCCGTAGCTGGTTAAATTTATTTTAAGCTTCCCTAAATATCCAATACTATTATTGCTTTCGTCTCTGTATTATTTTCGTCTTCACTGTTGCTCACTGGAATGTATCCAAATGGAATCTGGGTTTTGGATAGCATTTTCATTCTTGTTGAAAAATTTTTCATTCTTGGTGGTGGTGGTTGGCAACATGATGAATATATACAGTGCTAATAAATTGACCAATTTTCTAGATCAGCGATGGTAAATGAAAATGACCTAGGAGACAGGGATTGACATGGGAATCAAGCCCCTGGATAGTTTGAGATTGTATTAACGCATATAAACGACCATCCCTGCTAACAAAAGAAACACATGCGGCAAAAGAATGCAAATAGTGATTTCGTGCAGTAATGGTGGTGTGGCAGGTGCAAATAACAGTGTTCCCGCAGAGGAGGGTCAGAAAGAAGACCGTTCCCCAGAAACGGAGACAGGCCCCCTTCCCTTTGGGGGATGGGAGGGGAGGGTTTGGAAGTAGAGGGAAGAGGAGACAGTCCTTAAACCAATCTGGCTAGACTTCATCACGCTCACCTCCAGCTTTGATCTCTGCAGCAGGCAGCACTCCTATTAAAACTGGAACCTACTGAGGTTTCCTCGTGTAATTAGGGAACAGAGAAACACGTTCCACGATGGAGCCTCCAGGCCTAATTACCTGCAACCTCGCTGTACCTTGCTGGCGAGGAGGGAGCCACCAATAGCAATCACTAACGAATTGCTGAATTTCCTTATAAGACCTAGGGAACCTGATGGGAAACTGATTGCTAACGGAGAAGTATCTCAGAATCGGCAACAACGACAACAGCAAGAAGGTTTTAGCAACATGGAAGAGAGATGGGTAGAAAAATGAAGCAACTGGGCTTTAAAAGGTGATGAAACGTTGGGAACACCAATCCGTTGAAGCTGCGCTTGGCTACCACTTGCATGATTGCCCCCCTTTCACAGCAAATGGCAGCCTCTTTCGCGCCAGACTGCACCGGATGTGTCCCGTAAGCTCTGGTAATGGGCATGTTTGGAGACACCCTTCCTGGTTTTGTTTTTTTTTTTTTTTTAATTTTTTTTTTTTAACATTTATTTATTTTTGAGAGACAGGGCACAAGTGGGGGAGGGGCAGAGAGAGGGAGACACGGACTCCGAAGCAGGCTCCAGGCTCTGAGCTGTCAGCACAGAGCCTGATGCAGAGCTTGAACCCATGAACTGTGAGATCATGACCTGAGCTGAAGTCGGACGCCCTGCTGACGAGAGCCACCCAGGTGCCCCGACGCCCTTTCTGGTTTTCAAGGCTCTATCTGTTATCCTAGGGCATCTAACCTATAGGAGGGGCTCTGGATGTAATTCAGTCGGTGGCAGGGCCATAGCCCCTGGGAAGCAGGCTTGCCTGGGTAACTGCTTGAGTGAAATCAAGACTCCTGTCAAAGCCATCTCTTTATCTCCCACATTCCCACCAGGGAAAACTTCAGGGAGGAGAGGGGCGCCTGGGTGGCTCAGTCGGTTGAGCATCCGACTGCCGCTCAGGTCATGATCTCGCGGTTTGTGAGTTCGAGCCCCGCGTGGGGCTCCGTGTTGACAGCTCAGAGCCTGGAGCCTGCTTCAGATTCTGTGTCTCCTTCTCTTTCTGCCCCTCCCCCGCTCATGCTCTGTCTCTCAAAAATAAATAAACGTTAAAACAAATTTTTTAAAAAGATTTCCAAAAAAAAAAAAAAAATCGGGGAGGAGAAAAAGAATATACAAGAATACTGATGACTTTTAGAAGCTCTTTCATGAGAGAGTAGTAGTTGATCAAGGAAAAGGAAAGAAAGATGACAAAGACATACTTCTCATTTCTTACAAACAATTGGCCTTCTCCCTGCTGGTAAGTTTAAAAATCATATGTAAAATGATTACATTCTGCAGTGTAATATCCTAAGTAACCAAGGCCTCAGTAAAATTTTCTCTGTTAAAAAGCAAGAGACGATTAAGTGTGTGCACAGGGTCTCAGTATATGTGGCTTTCCCCCCAGAAAATGGGGAAACTGGTTGTTAATGCAAACTAACAATGCAATGCTGAACCCTGTTATTTTCTGAAATAGTGCCGCACCACTTTTTTTTTTAAACCTGTTCTGGTAAATATGGATTTTTCAAAAACATAAAAGCAAACGAAAAGGAAAACCCCCAAAAAGCCAAGAAAGAAAATCAGGGATCACTTTTAAAGACTGTCCTTGTTCAGATGTGATCATATCCATTTTGCCTTCTGAAATTAGATGGAACACGTTTTTTTTATTTTTAAAAGGAGGCCTTTGGACCAAGCCATCCCTCCAAGTTTGCTTCTTAGGATGGTTCTGGCGAGGGTGTTCTTGAAATCAAAATGACACCCCGTCTCATTGTCAGTAACAGGATTTATGCAGCTTTTCGGGATCACGTTGGTCCTTGGATTAGCACAGCCGGTCACATAGTTACCTTTGTCTATCTGATCGTTAACATATAGAAGTTCCATATAACTCGTTGCGAAACAAAATAAAAAACAAAACCTTGGTAAATTAGAGATTTGGTATTATAAACTGATGTTTATTACATTCAAATATTTTTTTAAAAAAATGAATTAACTCCAAATGACTAGTGTGAATTAGTAAAGAGAAGAAAAACATAAAAGGTTAAATGAAGGAATCCATATTTTCTGCATGCCATCCTGGCGGGCACATTTCCCAGAGCACATCACCCCTATGCTAGTACTGTGGGTAAGTCGTTAACTCTTTAAAATTCTGCTTCTAAGGATATTTGTCATCAGCAGAGGTCACCTTTTCTTTTGCTTCAGATGTGTTAAGTCTTTACACTTATTAATTCTTTTATGTAGTGTTTGTAGTTTGTAGAAGGAAATTGATTTTCTTGTAATGGGAAAATCATCGCTCCTATTATGACATAAAACTTTAATTTGATGTCTCCTTCACTGACCCAAGCTAATTACAACAAAAACATGTTAACAAAGTGAGTAAAGTTCTTTCTTTCATGCATCAATTTTACTACCTTGGGCTGCCCCAGAAAGTCTTAAAGGAAGGTGCTGTTCTGTTATTCTGAGACTGCCTGTGTGCGTGCCTGTGTGTGTGTGTGTGTGTGTGTGTGTGACAGGCCGTGAAATATTGATGCTCTGGGTGGAACCTGAACTCCTCAGATCATCGGCTTCTAAGAAGCAGAGAAATATTAAAGGGAGTTATCGGTAATGGTCAGAACACACCAGCTGAAAGCGTGGCCCTAGCTTCCTCTTTAATTTGGGCAGATTGGAATGCACTCCCCCAAAATCAAGCGGAAATAGTAAAATTTAAAAACTTTTATGAGTACCCAGCTCAGCTGCACCTGGCTTCCCTAATTGCCTTCAACTGAGTCATTACTGGGGAGGCAAGATGTTTAGCCACTAACAGCCCTTATTAATGTATAATAGGAATTTACTTGTAAAACAGAATTATTGGGATGGCATGATGTCATAAAGACAGAGTGCTGACATTCTAGATTGTTTTATATAGGAATGTTGAATTATAATTTAGGAGTGGACTATTCCTTTGGCAATTGATCACAATTTGGTGTGGCCTCGATGCAGGTTAGGCACATCGCTGCATAGAATTCATGATTGTGGTGGCCCTGCATTATAGGCCATGTTTTTGCAGACCCACACCATTCTCATGAATTATCTGTGGGAAAGAGAACTCGTCTCCGCTAGTTGGCAGATGTGCGAAAACTGACCACAGCAGGTGAAAATACAACGAAATGTCTCAGCAAGGCTGCTTCCCTGGTTTTTGTAAAAATGTCAAGGCCTTCACCATTACAAAAATGCCCGCCAATTTGCTTCTTGGTCTTGATGATGCAAGAAATGGGACACATTAATTTTGCTGGACCTCAAGCTTAGAATCTGTCAATATGGTTCTGTGATTAATGGCTACAGACTTTTACCTGCCTCATAAATATAAAATGCCTTGATTACTGGGCTCTGTTTGCAGAGCAATAGTTAACATGATGTCAACACTTCCATTGTAAACCCTGTTTTTGGAGGGGTTTATAACATGGTCATAAAAAATCACTCGGGATGACACTTTGAATATGAGGTCCTAGTCCTGAGGGACGAAGATATATAAAGGCATAGGTTTTAAGTGTTCCATTTACCTATCTGTAGGCTTATGAAGACCTAAGCTGCATGTAAAAACCTCAAGTGTTATATTCTTTAAAGAGAAAGCATTTAAATAAGAAAGACGATTTCTTACTGCGCATTTTGTCCAGCTCCTTTCCTAAGGAAATAACTCTGTACTTAGGTGTTGGACCATCTATTTAAAACCAGGAGGGAATGTTATAAACATGGTTATGATACGTATCAGAAGACATTTAAAAATTATTCAGTATTAATGTCTTGCGGAGTTTATGCCAGTCAGCCACATGAAGTCCTAGTTTAGGTCAAAATCAGTAAGAATTCTAGGACAAAACTTGAACTATGTGATGTGTGAGCCTTCCTTGGAAGGTACAAAATGAAGTGGGCCCCCTTGGGTAAGACGACAGACATCCCTTCTGAATCAGAACGTACATTTTCTCTTGTTTTGAACTGAGAAGTTGTTGCCGGGACTTGCTCGAAGGCCAGCCCTTTTTTGCCTCCCTGAGACATGGTGATTGCATGGTGACGCTTACCCGATATCCTGGGGAGCATGGGGAGTTGGGTCACCCTCAGGAGTTCAGGATTTCTTCTTCTTTTCTTTTAATATTTATTTATTTTTGAGAGAAAGAGCGAGCATGTGCACAAGTCAGGGAGGGGCTGAGAGAGAGAGAGGGAGACACAGAACCCGAAGCAGGCTCCGGCCTCCGAGCTGTCAGCACAGAGCCCGACGCGGGCCTCGAACTCAGGAACGGTGAGACCATGACCTGAGCCAAAGCCAGACGCTTAACGACTGAGCCACCCAGGCGCCCCAGGAGTTCAGGATTTCTCATGTCACATCAGGGAAGGACTGAAGGAGCCCTTATGGTTTTTAGCGTGTGGTACTTCTCTTCAAGTTGTGAGCGTAGGCCAGGAAGCCGGGATTAATTCTGTTGGAATTCGAGGGGGGTTGGACGGGAGGCTGTGGTCAGAATCCAAACTTTTGAAGTGAGCGCTCGGCTGCCACAATGTACACGACTTGTTGGATAGCTTAAAAGTTTTAATTTAAAAAGTCATCTTACACAACTTTGTGATTGGTTCCAAAGCCACTAGTTGGCCAGAGCGAAAAGGGTTTCATATGTTAATTTGTTTTGTCTTTCGAGGGGATAGAAAAGCTTGGTTGTGCCATAAAATCAGCAAAACAAGATTCTGTAAAATTCACAAGGATGGGCAAGGTTTAGGTTTCCTTCCTTCCTTCCTTCCTTCCTTCCTTCCTTCCTTCCTTCCTTCCTTCCTCTCTCTTCTTCCCTCCTTTCCTTTCTCCATCCCTCTCTCCCTCCTTCCCTCCCTTTGGAAAACAGGATATACCCTTGAAGGCATCACCAATAAACCATTACAAGGACAAGAATGTCTTGCAGCCCCTAGCAGCAAGGGGGCTTTTCCAGAACCTTGAGCAGGCAGCAGAGAGGGTTGCAGTGTGGTGGGTACAAGACTGGAATGTATTTCAGTACTCCTTATAGCGCCCAATATACTTATCAGAATACACTCCATTGTTTTCTGCTCTCGTTCAGTCATCCTGGGAAGGAGCAAACTATTGTCCTTATATTAGATTTGCTACCGTAACATGCAAGACGCAGAAGCAACACCTACAATTCTTAGGCTGCCAGGCACGAGACTTAGCAATTTACTTGAGTGATAACGCCAGGCCCTTAGCGAATGGGCCGGGCCAACGGGCAAGCCTCATTTCTTGGAATAACCGCTCACATAAAGAAGTTCGGAAAGGTCCCTGATGGCCTGAAGGTGAAGGCAGCAATCGTGTTAATTGATACAGTGATAAACAAGTTTGTAGCACTGAGTTTTGGGGGGAGAAAATAATGCACTGCCCTTGGTGATTTACGTGATGTGCATTTAAATTCTCACAACAGCCCTGTGGAGTGAATGGTTTGCTCTGCCCTTCCAGGTTTGGCTACTGGGCCTTAGAGGGCTTCCTTACGCTTTCTGAGATCACGTGACTTGCGAGCTGTGGCGCTAGGACAGGAACCCAGGCCTGTCCGATTCTAAAGCCCATGGCCTTCCCATTTTGCACGAGCAACTCAGAGGCCAAGTACTCATGAGTAAAAATAGTAACAATTACTCATTAATTCCTCAGTAAACATTGGTTGTGCACCTCTCATGTGATAAGTAAACCTTGTGCTGTGCTCCAGGGGCACGATGTGAAGGCAACAGGCTTAAAGAATTTAGAGCCTTGCAAGAGTTTATAAACAAGTGAGGTGGGAGTGCTAAGAAGTCAGTAGGAGATTACAGACCAGGCATAGGGCTGTGCCGAGGGAGGTGAAGAGACCCGAAGGAGGCATCTAGAATGTAGAGTTAGGGCTTCAGGCAAAACTTCCCTGCAACTAAAAAGATGCAGGAGGGGTGGGCATTGGCCAGGTGGAGGGGTTTGTTGCCAGGTCGGAGGGCAGAGGGATGGATAAGGGAAAGCATTTTAATCTGGAAATGCAGCGAATGCAAAGTAGATAAGAAAAAGTACTTAATTTGGGAGAGTGGCCGGAGCCCTCAGCGATAGTCAGCACCGGAAGGGCCTTTGAACAGAATTTAAGGAATTTCCACTTTATTTAAGAGCTATAGGAAGGCCTTGAGTCAGGATGAGGTGATCAGATTATCATCTGGGAAGCTGGCCCTGGCCATCTTGTGGAGCATGGAGTAGATTTGGGGGCACTGGAGCCAGAGCCCCAGTCATGGTTGTCGCGACTGGGACCTGGAATGGACACCAGTGATCCCCGGTGATCGGGGGGCTGTGAGGGGTAAGGGAGGAGCCCCGAGGGGCAGCTGGGTGGATCACAGCCACCAGCCAGGTGCAGGGGAACACATGATGCCTCCAATTTTGAACCTACTGACACCTGGGGAGTCACCAGGTACACATATCTGAGAGGCAGTTGATGCTAGAGAAAGAGATCTGAGAGTCGTTATTGTACAGAGATTAAAACCACAGGGGAGGAAAGAACGTGTGGAATGAGAGGCGCACACAGGAAGATCCTGTAGGACAAGAATACTCGAAAGTTCCACAGAGAGGGGAGACCGCCGGAACAAAATGAATGGCCAGAGGTGGGAGAACAATGGTGTCATAGTCTGAATACTTACATCCTCCTACCCAATTCAGATGTTGAAATCTACCCTCCAAGGTGATGGTCTTAGCAGGTAGGACCTTTGGGAGGTGATTAGGTCGTGAAGGTGGAGTTCTCTAAATGCGATGAGTAGATTAGGACCCTTATAAAGATGCCCACAGGGCTCCCTAAACTCCCCTTTTGCCCTGCGAGGTGCTGGTTATGAACCAGGAAGCGGGGTCTCACCAGACACCAAATCTGTTGGCCCCTTGATCTTGGACTTCCCAGCCTCCAGAACGGTGAGGAGTAAATTTCTGTTGTTCATACGTCACCCAGTATGGCATTTCGTTAGAGCAACCCCAATGGATGAGGACATATGGGAAGCCCAGAAGGGAAGGCTTCAATGAGGAATGCCCAGCAGGGCAGTTGAATGGTGCAGAGAAGTCAAATGTACGAGGGCGGCCAAGGTGAGGGACGCTCGCCGCCCTCCCACACACATCCACAGGCGCCTTGTCTCAAAGGAGGCGATCCTTTGGCGTGCTTTTTCTGGAAAAATTCTACCAAATCTCACTTTGTTTTGTCAGAGACCTAAAGAATGCTTTAGCGGTCCCTAAAGTTTTAAGGCTCCATATATTTTCCCATAATTCTCAAACATACTCTATTCTAAAATAGCATAGGGGCTTGTAAATAATAAACATACCTGCTCTCTCAAAACATACCATTTTTAGGTTGAAGGTAAGTTTTGAAGTCAACTTGTCTAGCCCCTTAATATTACCTTTGGTCATTAGTTTATTCAGTAAACATTTATTAAGGTCCATTAGCAGCCAGGTATATGTATTAAGAGGAGCTTAACTGTATTAATCTTATTAAGAAAGCATAAGAGTGCAGAGTTTTGTCATTATAAGAATGTTGTATGTAAACACATAGAAATACATAGAAATAGAAAAAGCTCAATCTGCGTTAAACTTTTTTTTTTTTATTTGGGAATAAGGAAAGAAAAAAATATAGACGCATATCGAATCTTTCTCTGCGAGTACTTCACGCTCCTTGACCTTGACATTTTACTAAGTCCCTGAGTGTCACTCTTGCATCAGGTTGTCTGGCATCCCTCTCCAGACTGGGTCAGGCTCCTGACCAAGGCCATGACAGCGCTCCAGCCCCAGCCCCACCCCCCCAGCTTACCCCAGAGCATGGGCCCTGTGCTCTCTAAACCTCGGTCCCTTTCTTAGTCCCGGAAACCAACCTCCCTAAGCCAGTGGATATGACAGTTACTTGCCTTATCGGTGCTGGTTATGACCACACCTCGCAAGCTTCTGCTACCCCTTGATTCCCTTGAATTCTTCCCCTCATGCTCATCCTCTGCGGGTGTAGACTGCTCCCCAACTCCTTCCCCAGCCTTCCTTCAAGTTGGAGCTAGACAAGGTTGCCCTGTCTTCCAGTTGTGATTACTTATCTGCATGCATTTTCCCTCATCATACAGCCATTCTCCTTGTGGGGAGCACTCTGTTCTCAGCTTACGGAGGAGTGGGGACACTCAGCTGAGTCTGAGCGAGTTTCACACTCCAGCTGTTCTCGGCAGCCTGGAGGTCAGAGGAATGCAAATCCTCCTCCAGCGCCTTGCAACGACTTCTCCCTGTGTTGTTCTCTTGGCTTTCCCCCCAATTCCCAACATATAATTTCTTCTTGATATCGTCCCTCATCAATAGGTCATTTCTCTGATCTGTGGTGCTCACTGTGGTTTGTAAACCGATGCTGTAGTTAATAAAGGTTGTTAACAGCACACTGGGTGCCATGATGAGATTATAAGGAGCAAAGCATTTAAAACGGGGCCTGCTGCATAGTGATAACCATTCAATACTTCCTAATGAAACATTTGAGTGCTTACTCAGTCCATCCACGAGCATTTATTGATTTGCTTGAGAGCTGACTGCCGTCGTTGGTGTAATTTTAGTATTTGCTAACCCACAGATGAACTCTCCAGCAATTTTTCTGGGTCTGGATTTACCGTTCACAAATTGAGGATTCTTTCCTTAAACTCTCTCCGTTCCATGTCACTGAAATTCAGGCTCTGCCATGGCATCAAGGTGAAAACAAATAGACCCAAGTAGATCCTTTCCATTTTATATTCTATGTCAAGTGCCCCTTTCTCCACTCAGCGATCAAGAGTTAGTTACATAAAAATAATCTGGCGGTAATAGAATCTTGGGTTCACGAAGTGATTTTGCTTTTTGAGTAGCACTGCAGCTCTCTCACCACAAGAGGGCAGTGCAGATGATTGAATGAAGGAAATGGCTTCTGCACGCATAATGACATTTGTATACTAGTTTCCATTTTACAAAGCGTTCTCATACGTGTGTGTGTGATCGTCTCGGCAGTTCTCTGTGATAGATAAAGCAGGCATGATTGTTCCCATTTTATAGATGGAGAAACAAAAGCTAGAAAGGCTTGGAGCATCCGGTTGTATAGCTAATCAATGTCATCTCGAGCAGCCACGTCTTCTTAACCTGAATCTAGGTCTCTTTCCACCACACCACTGTGCCCATAAGATGGTGCATTGTCATCATTCCGGTGACCTCCCAAAGTAGAGCTGAGAGGCTGTACGAAAGCTAGAAGACCATCTGTTCTGTGGCAGTGGTTCTCAAATTTTTTCAGCTGACACAGCGTCGCGTAGAGGCTTTCCAGACCCCTGTGTGTCCTCCGGTCCCAGAAAGATGGGAAAGACTGGGAATGTGTGCCTCACCAGTACCGCCTTGAACAGCCCCGAGACTGCAAGTCTCAGCTGTTTTGATCTGTGTTATAAGTGGGTTTTAGACGGATCGTAGATGGAGAGGATAACGAGAAAGGTCAAAGTGCAGGAGAAACCGGGACCCGGATGTGCGCGATCCAAATGCCGGCTCTGGTTTCCATGGTGCGCTTGGAAATTCCCTGTGGTCTCCTAGAGCTCCACCCCCTTAAGTAGTTTCAAAAGACACAGCAGAACACAGTAAAGGCACGGGGAAGGCTAGATCAGCACCGAACAAAACACCCTGTTACTGAACACCCGGATGAAGATTCTTCTAAACTCCCAAATTCCAAAACCTAACACTGGAGAACCTGCAGGCAGTGACACAAGTGGTCACTTTGCTGGGCGGCCTACATACAGAATTCATCCTAAAGGAATTTTGCCACTTCTTTTTTTTTTTTTTGTAGTTTTTTTTTTTTTTTTTGGTACCTGATTCTATCAGGTAATTAATTTCAAGTGCATATATTCATTTGTTGGAAAAAGTAAATAAAAGGCTCAAATAGCAGCGTGTGGTTATTCTAGTGGCCTGATGCATTCAGATCTAAAACCCAGAGTAGGTATAATCAATATGTGAAAAATAGGTGCTGCCTAATTGCCTTTTTAAATCAGTAAAATAATTAAAGCCTTTAGAGTCTGGCCAATTAATGTTTGCTCATCTGTATGGTCGGTGTAATGAGGAAAATGCTTGAGAAGGAGAAAACTGCAATACCAAAAGCATCTAATAGCTGAAAAACATTTCCAAGTGTAGTTGATTAATTATCCTCCTCTTTTTGTCTTAAGAGACTAAACATTTAGTAAATCCGTGTAGTTCCGGTTAAGTCAGCATTCCCATTGTAAAGTGCCAGTGCTATAATTTTTCATTCATCATTTTCTTAGGTTCCAGTATGAGTGTCATTGTTGTGTTTAGTGAGAGAACACAAATATTTATTTCAAACATTTCTTTGAACGGATTCTTAGTGGAGGGTAGAGCTCACTAATGCTGTGCAGCTGGGTTTCGGGGCTTTAAAATTGCTTGTCGTCTGCATACCAAGTCCTCTGCAAATACTCAGCCTGGAGAGCAAAATCCCGCTTGACAAGAAGTCTCTAGATAGGGATTTATGTAATAGGATGCAGTGTTTACTTTGGACCTGCCATGATCTACCTGGGAAATCTTTCTTATTAGACATTTATTATACATTTATTAAAAAGTTCTAAATGCATATTTGCACAGTGTTTTCTTATGGAAACATCTGTGTAAAGAATCTTTAACTTATTCATTTCCAAAAGGGAATTATTTTAAGTGGAGAAACACAGCAATTGTGTAAGCAAATCAGAGAAAAGATACGGACACAATATATTTAGAACTAACACTTCTGGCTGAATTTCCTTTCTTTCTCACGTCGGTGCAGATAGACAATGTAATTGTTATCCTAACCAGGATTCAGAATTCCGGATCTCATTCTGAAGTCCTTAAGTTAAACCTACGATCAGCCTTCTTAGCGAAGCCTGTCGTGGGAGGAGTTGGCTATTGGCCTTTTTTTTTTTTCCTTCTTTTTCTTTCTGTTTAGCCTGCATTGAACCCTTGGCCTTACCCCAAGTGTATGGGTGGTATATGATTTAAAATTGATATATTAATGTTGAATTTTTATTGTCACAGTTTCTGTTCGTGCTCCTTTCAAACCTTTCATTTATTTGTTTCTGAACCTTGGATATCTCATAAAAATGTCACCATTGTGGTTGAACATTAAGCACCTTCCCATTTTGCCCTGGGCCGTTGAAATAAATTTGGACCAGGTGCTCCGCTCATAATGGAGCCTCTTGAAGTGCTCTGATAATGAGCCGGGAGCGGAAGCTGTCAGCCTTCAGCTGGCTTGAAGAATGCAATTAGAGCAGTTTTAATACTGCGGAGGGACCCCATCCAATCAAGGCCATTTGAGTGAAACCAAGTCTAGAATCCTAAACATGTACGTTTAAGCATGTGACCTTTGTCTCTGCACTGAGAGTGGGGAGAAGGCATGCATTCCTCCACGGTGCATCCATTTTGACTCAGAGAGAAAAAAAACCGCCCAGAAGGCCCGCAGAAGTTCTCTATCTCTCATTCCTCCCGTTCTGTTGTGTGGCCTTATTTATGGTGTGGTGTCACTGCGTTCCGGATAGCTCGTGTCAGATTAAGTTTCAAATCAGTCAAGTACTTCGTGAGACCACTTGGCTCAACTTTTGCTTAATGGCAGGGAAATTGGATTCACCGAGATATCCCTGAATGTGGGGAGCGCTTACATAAAGTATACGCACTATAGGAAGCCGTTAAAGAGGTTGATATTGTCTCTCTATATTATTGAGTAAAGCCATTCATTTGTAGAACAATATGTACAGCATAATCCTGTTTTGGAGGAAAAAACCCAATCAACTGTAATGTAAATTTATAGGTGCATAGAGAAGATCTAGAAGAACACCTTCCAAATCAATAAGGGTAAAAATATGTGTATTTTTAAATTATTTTCTCATTCATTGAACCAGTAACGTATATTCTTGGGGGTAGATCAGTTCACTGTCCAGCCAATGGCTTGTTTTAAGTGAATAAATGAGCTTCTGTGGAGCAGAAGTTTCTATGAAGGAAAAGTCTCTCCTTCTGCTACCACCTGAGATGCTGGGTTACAGTAATGAGAGAAGTTATTTACCAAATGAGAGCTTGACATTTGCCACTTCAGATAATCATCCCTACTCACTTGACACCTGAGGACACAGACTTGGAGAGATTCTGTGACTTGCCAGACCAAAAGTTTGAAGTGAGGTGATGGGATTTGTTTTTTTTTTTTTAAATTTTTTTTTCCAACGTTTATTTATTTTTGGGACAGAGAGAGACAGAGCATGAACGGGGGAGGGGCAGAGAGAGAGGGAGACACAGAATCGGAAACAGCCTCCAGGCTCCGAGCCATCAGCCCAGAGCCTGACGCGGGGCTCGAACTCACGGACCGTGAGATCGTGACCTGGCTGAAGTCGGACGCTTAACCGACTGCGCCACCCAGGCGCCCCGAGGTGATGGGATTTGAACCCAGATCAGCCCGGCTCCAAAGGCTATATGCTCTAAACCATCCCCCTGACTCCCTGCCACCCCCCCCCCCCCCCCCCATCCATGCCAGCCCTGCTTGGTTTCTGAGAAGAGTTAGTTCTTTAAAAGCAGATTTTATTTCCAGACTCACATTGTCCCTTCAAAGCCAATTTCTTTTTAGAAAATGAGGACATAATTCAGGGGTAGATGTTATTGTATGGTAATATTGTTGTTAATGGTTGACATTTCTATAGAGATTTGAACCAGTCATTAAAAAGTCATTCTGGGCCCGCGGGATTCGCAGCGGATACTCCAGTGGGCGGAAGCCTTTGTCCTAAAACGATGCCCTGTATAATAACGTCAATCCAACTGCAGCTGAAAAGTAAATAATTTCACACAGTGAGCAAGGTAGAAATAGCATGCATAATGTAAAGATTGTAGTAATTAAATATTCTTGTATAAGCTCCTGGTTACTGGACAGTAGCTTAGTCATTTCTTCTAACATATTTATTACTTAATAAGCCATGAATCTTGTATTCCACAAATACCCGAAGCGTGTTCCATAGGATAGAAATCTTTCTTTGCATGTGTGTGTGTAGGTATATATATACATGTATTTCTATTTCTGTTTTTTTTTTTTTTTTAAGCCCTACACATTTTTAACCCCTGCCAATTTTGGAATTATTCCTTTGAAAGAAGTAATTACTCCGAGACGGAAAGTTAGAATGATGGTTGCCAGGGGCTGAGGGAATAGGGAGTTATTGTTTAATGGGTATAGAGTTTCAGTTTACAAGAAGAAAAGAGTCCTGGAGGTGGATGGTGGTGATGTTTGCACAACATTATGAATGTATTTCGTATCACTAAACCGTATGCTTAAAAATGGTTAAGATGATGAATTTTATGTTTTGTGTATTTTACCACCAAAAAAAAAAGGGAAAAAATTACTAAATTTAGCCACAAGTGAGCGTCGTCCAGTGAACTAACATTTAATGGCCCTTCTTTTGACATCATGACACGGACTTGTTAACTTATCTGGGGCAAAGTAATGTATTTAGGCCAAATAATTTAAACATCCTCTCCCAGAACCTGAAAAAACAGCCCTGCCTGGGTAAACATGAGGCACTTTGAAATTTTGCAGTGATTCCTGTATAATACCGTTACTTAACTATACTTTTATAAGGCATAGAAAGTGATAGACTACGTGGGAGGGGATTTACCTCTGATTTTTTTAACCGAAGGAACCTATTCTTTTCGCGCATCTTTCCCAACATAAGTGATTGGGTTTATTTGGCATCTGAGTTCTTTTTTCATAAGCAATTTCTTTCCAGTTGTGATTATTTCATTCTGTTTTGCTCCTTATCAATCCCTGTGACCATGCAATCATGAGATTGCTCTTGAACCTTCTCTCCCTTTGCAGCAGAGAGGAATTTGCACGTCCAGGGCCTTCTGCGCGAGCGCGCGGAAGGTCAGTTACTTTGAAATCGGCCACAGCAGAGCGGTCATCCCTCCTGGGGTCGCCAGGCAGGGAGAATGATGCAGACAGGAAGTCAGGGACATAGCACATTCAGTGTGAGGCGGTGTGAGGATTCAGGGGTCCTCAAAAGGGAGTAGACTTTGGTGGTTTTCAGTGCACCTTGTAAAAGTGTCCGCTGTGGAGGGGAGAACGCTTTAGGCAAAACCATTAAGAGACCAAGCCCAGCTAACCTGCTTTGATTGAAAATGAAAAGAAAGCAAAATGCAAAGATTCAGGCTCAAAGAGTCCGGTGGGGAGAATGTTCATGACTCTGATTTGCTAACCTTGGGCCTTCTGGTGTGGCTGGGTGGGCAAGGGGCAGCCGAAAGTCACTGCACCGTCTGAGGACTCACCTTCCTTCTTAGAAATGAAACAGTGTATAGGAAAGAGCCCCGCCAGCAACAGCCCCCACTGGACCGGGTGGAGTCCCGACACTGGGTCTCCAGCCAGACTCTGGCATTACTAGCTCTGTGTATGTAATTTTTGTAGACACTGGTTGCTCGTTTAGAAACTTAGGGGACCCAGCCGATCCTCTCTAACCCCCAGAAGTGAAATCTAGAAAACAGTAGGGTTGTATTTTGGGTGAAAGAAAGATAGGGGTCACACATTCCCCTCCCCCCCTACAGATAATGCTAATTATAAAGGTCCTATATCTTCATAGTGGGGCCACAGCTAGAGTTTTCCCTGAGGTTGGGAATGAATGGGGAACTAGGGGAGAAAGGTTGTCTTTCTGTTTTTCCTAAATGTAATTTTTTTTTTCGGTCATTCACGCAGTGTAATTGCCATTTTAGCTTTTTAACAGTATGTCCCCAGAGAAAAGTCTGGAAGGTGTGTATATCTGCCTGTAAAGTAGTTTCAAAAAATTAAAATCGCAATACATGCGTGTGATTAAAAAAAAAAAAAAATTAGATGGTACAAAGAAAGGTAAGTTCATCCTTCCCTTATCCCGTAATCCAACCTTAACTTTGTGAAACAGCTGCTGTTAAGTGTTTATATCTTTACTTCCAAAACATTACCCGTAGGTTTTCTGTGGGGTAGAAGGGAATGAAGGGTGATTTATATGTTCTTTGTTTTGTTTTTCTTTATTTTCTCATTTCTCCAATTACGTCTAGGCTTTTTTTAAAAAAGTATATGCAAAAATTTGCGTGTCTGGGGCTATTTATCTCAAAGGTGAAGCACTGACAGTTTATACTGAAGACTAGATTTTAGGAGTTGTTTTATGCTGTTTAATCATGGAGCCTCATAGAGTCATAGCCATAAGGAAATATGGTAACAATTATTTTCAATGAACTTTATTCTTCAGCTTGAACAGATTAAATTCTGTAGTGGGCTCATGCCATTTCTTTAATTGCATTAATTATTTAGTACACACTACCATGCATACAGTTCAGTGGGTCTGGGGGAAGTTGATTATAGCAGTTTGTTTTAAGTCAGTTTTACACCCTGGTTGACAACATTATCACACCTTCTCCCTGAAATGAACGAGCTGGGATAGCGCTCCAGGGCGGGTCTAACAGATGCGGGGTTGAGGTACAAACTGTGTTTGAAGCGTGTCCCCCATATCTGTAGTGGGACTCAGTGTGTGCAAGCAATATGTGTTTCCTACGTGCATCTTCTCGGAAATTCTTCTTTTTGGCAGATTTTAGAGCAGAAGACGTGTGCAATCCAGGTCCTGTGCGCTCTCGCGTTTTCGGATTGTTCTGCCAAGGTTATAGGATCGCTAATTTCTTCTTTAGCATGTTCTGTCTCTTGACGAGAAAAAAAAAGTTACAATCAGCTCCTTTTTCTTGTTGGTAGTTTTGTTCCGTATTTTTGGAGTAAGAGCTACTAAGAACATACCAAGTGTAGAATCCCTCCGGACGCCGTGCCATGTGACCATCTGGAACAGCCACCCTCTCCTTCAGAAAGCGGCAGTCAGAATGCAAATCGAAAGCAGCTTCCTCTGCAAATTTGTGCTTTTTCTGATCACAGATGTGCCCTTCCATGCTGCCTGTTTTTGTAAACCGCGCATATTTTTGTCATCACCTCCAAACCCTTTAATCAGCTGGAAGTGCTGTCACTGGATGGAAGGTCCATCTGGGGGTCTGTACGTGGGTGGCAAATTGTAAGTGAAAGGTTTGGCAGAAATCTTGGCAGGTTGGGAGCTGGGTTAAAAATACATTTATGGAAAGTATTAACATTTGTGTATTAATACATTTATTGAAAACCCAAAACCTCTCCAAATGGTCCTATTTGGAAGAAAAGAAATGAAAGTGTAATTGTAAAAGTGGGTTTGGGAGGAGGATTAAAGATATTTTATTTTCAGGACAGTCGAGGCAGGATTTTCGGGAGAATTTGAATTTAGCAGTGAAATCGTAGACCCTCCCTCCCTGTTGTGGTTGACAGAGGTATGTCGACCTTCAAAGCTATCGTATCTTCATCCTGGTCGGGAAAGCTGAAAAGGAGCACGGTGTGATCTGTACTCTTCTGGAAACATTTGCAGGCCCTTCCGGCCCTTGACGCATGCTCCCAGTCTCTTTTGGGGTCTGGGCTTTCCTGTGGTCTCAACTCTCGGTTTTGCAGGCAGCTTGGAACCCGTTGTGTCACACCGCGTTGCTTGCTGACATCGAGGACATATCACTGCATACGGGGAGACTGGCTCTTCATACGGTGGGGAAACCAACCAATTCCATCTCAGACATTTACCAGCATAGGCATTTACCAACATAGGAATTCTCTGTTCATCTCGCTTTTTACCTGGCCGCCGATTCTAGTTAAGGTGCCTGCGGGTCATGGCCCCGTGCTCACAAAGGGTATTCGTAGCTTTAATTCTGGTCAGTCCAATTTATTGAGTGTCTGCTCTGTGCGTGCAGTAGGCTAATGCTGGATGCACGAAGATGAATAGAAACATAGGTCTGTGCCCTCGAGGACCTCATGCTTTTATTGGGGGGGGGGGGGGGTTGGGATGACCTTAGGGCTTCAGGACACAGTGAGAAGTAAGTGTTGCACTTGTGAAATTTTAGGCTTTGTTGGTGAATGTCATGGAGAGAATCTGGCATCTTCCTCCCCCTCCACACCCCACTCTGGCCCACCACGCTGTTAAATGCCAGAGCGTCCTTTCGGCAGGTAGGAGGAACAATGGGCTTGGAGAAAAAAGGGGCTTGTTCAAAACTGTAAGAAAGGCCAGGTGATTTGGGGCACCTTCTCCAGACCCACTGCCACTGATAGCCTGTCCGGGGGGATGGACGAGGGGCAGAATCACGCAGAGGACTGCAGCGACGGGACGGTGGAAAATTTTGCAAAAACATCTGTTCCGTTTGGGATGGTCCAAATATTTTCAAAAACATTTGCTTAGCCAAAGCTCATATTTCATAAAACCTTTGCAAACATCTACAGTTTTTCTTCTTTTCCATGTGGACATGGAAGCAAAGGAGAGGAAAAATGTGGCCACATGGACGTTTTCAACTTCTCATTTCCAAGCGTTTGGCTTTTTCAGGCATGAAAACCAGTCGGGTCATTTTCCTGAGGAGTGTGCCGTGCCTCTAGACTTTTCTCTTTCAGAGCGATAACGTGCGGTCTTCAGGAGAAAGCCCCCCCCCCCCCCCCGATGCAGTGTAGACAGATGACCACAAGGATGCCAAGCTGTAGTTTTAATCGCTTAAAAATAAACGAAGAAAAAGGTTCACAGCTGTTGGAGGATCAATCAAGGACAGAGCAACAGAAAAGCTCTCCTTTCCTGGGATGACTGCCAGGGCTCAGCTCTCCACATCTGAGGGGACTGTTTCAAAGTACGCTTTGCAGGGAGCAGGGAAGGAAACGCATTCAGAGAAGGTGACGCAGGGGTGTCCGTGGGTGAGAAGCCTGAGTGCTGGCTTCACTCCAGGCCTGCGGGCCTCAAGATTAGGTGTGCAGAAACCCACAGGCCAGACAGACCGGGCCAGCGGGGACTTCTTTGGGGACTAGTGTGAGTTTGTTAACATTTGGGGTGGATGAGGTTTTCAGCAAACGGCTCCTCTCATAGCCCCGTGAGTGCTGTGAGCCCAGCGTCGAGCCGCTGCCCAGAGAAAACAGTGCCCAAATCTAATACTAAGGGCCTCCGCACATGGTTATCAGGGAACCAGCTGGGTTGAAAATAAGTTCGTTTCCCTCTGTTTGTGGAGTTATGTACAGAAAGACAAAAGCAATGCCCAGGAAAAGACCCCAGTGACTTAAATTGGAAACTAATTGTTAGAGCATGTAGCTTTGGTTCCCGATTGGTTTGCGTTTAGACGTGATCCAGACGCCCAGGACTTTGGCTCCCTCAGTGGCGGCATCATCAAAGGTGGTTGGGTCATCTGCAAGGTGGGTGGAACTGTGAAGTTTACAGTCTGCTTAAGCCCTGCGTCTGATGGGAGACAACGAGGCACAGTTTTATTTCCTCTGTGATTCCAGTTCGGGCATGGAGAGAAGCTTTTCAGGTATTTCAGATGCGATCCAGACACACAAAAACAGGCCTCTCCTACAGACCGTCTCACCTTAGGGGCATGGCTCAGCCTTGGTCAACAAATCGGCTACACTGTTCCTTGGTCTTGTAACTCCAGCTGGCGGGCGGAGAGCTAGAGGGCTGGGGAGGCTGAGACGCTGGTCCTCAGGGCCATCTTTGGTGAAGTGGAAAGTGGGACGCGCCATGTTTCATGTTCCGTTAAGACAAGAAAAACTCCGTGTGACACAAATATCTAATGTATGTGTGGTACTCGGGTCTCCAGATTAAAAAAGAGGGTAATCATGAAGCGTGAGTCTCCTTGTGAACACATCTGAGTGGTGAGCAATTTCAGTTTTCTCTAAACCTGGAAAGATTCGGCAGGGAGAGGAGAGGAAAGGCGTTGAGCCTCAGAGCCCAGAGAGCCGGTTCTGTTCCGGACTCCGCCATCCAATGCGCTGTTGGTTCAGTCGCTGGGACACTGTCCCCCACGTCTGCCTTGTACGGTAGGCAGGTTGGGTGGTGTGGAAGTTCCCCCTGCTGTGAGCATCTGTGAACCGAGGACCTGATTCTCAGAGCCCCGGAAACATCTTAGAAATGGAGTAAATCCCGTGGGATTTCCCCAGTGCAGGCCTTGGTCACATTTTGTGAGACATTCATTCATGTGCGGTTGCCATGATATCAGGCAGCATTTTGGAACCATATACAGGGATGACTCAGTTAATGGCCTGGGCCATCTGTCTTTGCTATCAGAGCCAGCTTCCCTGCAATTCCAAGGGAAAATATGGGCAATTGTTAATACTCTAAAACGCTTTGTATGGTTTTAAAATTGTCAACAGATTGTTTATTGATGACTCATGTTTTCTCTCCTCCTTTTTTTTTTTTTTTTTTTAAAGTGACATTTCCTAGGCCTGTTACTTCTCTATTCTATGTTGCAGGTAGGGATAGGTATCTTGAAACCCGAAGGTTTCATCTCTACATTTTCTGTACTTATCCTGCTCATGAGAACTGCACGTGGCCCTGGTTATAGTAGAGTTAAAGCTCATTAGTGGCATTGTAGCAATCAGACACTGGGATCTTCGGCCAGGTTTGTGGGGAAGCGTGCCTTTATGCAATTTAGGAAGGATTTTATTTGGTAGGTAAATTGTATAATTCATACGACACGGGCAATGTTTAACTTAAAGGAACCAGTTCATTTTGCGTACATTAGATAAGTTATAGGTGTTGACTGATCAATTACATGTTGATTAGAGAGCCTTCTTTCATTTTAATGGAAAAACAGTTCCTATTGTTTACCTCCTAGCCCAGTTTCTAGCACACTTGAGAGTAATGCGGACAGTTTGTCTTAAAACTAAGAAACTCCGGAGAAGCAGAGTGACAGGGGAGGGGCCGCTAGACCAGGAGTCTGTGGCCACAGCGGACCGGCGGGTGAAAGTCTCTTATCCCATCTGTAAAGTTGGCAGATCGGATCGAGCACCTGTAAGCCCCTTGCGGTGTTTTTCTACACTGAGATTTTTCACTACTTGAAACTGATTTCCCTACTTGATTCCAATTCATTAGGTTTTTCAAAGTACCAAAACCCAATTTTCCTGTTTTGCTTTTTTTTTTTTTTTTTTAATTTTGTTAAGCTAGGCAGAAAACAAGAGAAGGTGTGTCTGACCCATTCTCCATCACCTGTCCTCTGGAGTTCCCCATGGGCAGTAATCAGATCACCTCATGCCTGGCATGGTCCATGGTGTGGGCAGCCCCTGATGAGACGCTGGCCGGAGTCTCAGTGTTGAGGATTGTGGCGAGGCCGAGGTGACTCCAGAGAAAGGACAGGAGCAGTGAAGGGATTCTTTTGGGGATGCGGGCACAGCGCATCTGCTAACTGAGGGAGCGACAGACTACAAGTTCAACAACCAGTTACAGTGGCATTCGGTCCTGCTCACGCCCAGGTCACCATCCCCGGGAAGCTTCCCTCCAGACAACACTGAAGTGGCAGGGAAACATTTTTAGTGAGGACTGTCCCCATTCAATTTTGTTTGAACCCGGCCTTTTCTCCCTCTTTCTGCTGCGGGCCTAGTAAATGATAGGCCCTTCTGCTTCGTTCGCTGAAGGGGAGATTCCAGCATCGTCTCCTTTGATTCCATCGGGGTGGTTTCACAGCTGAGGATGGCTGGCAGCAGCTTGTGAGAGGCCCTCACGTTCAAGGGTGAGGCGGGCACAAAGGAGTTAACTGGCAGAACTATCCGTCTGGAAGGCCGTCTGGAACCCTGCCAGGGTTCTGTAGGTACCCGCCGGTTCTCTTGGCTCTGGATGAGTGGAGGCATCATTTGGATGGATTCTGTAGCGGGGGGTTGGTGGGGGAAAGCCTTTCTTAAAAAGGCCATTCATCTCTTCAGGTCATAAAACGGAATCACAAACTGGTTTTCCCCATTAGAGTCTTAAAACAACGAGAACAAAATCAGCAAGAGCAGCCATCCCCCGGAGAGTGTTGTGTGTGTGCTTAGATGGTAACAACTGAAGAGCACAGCGATCTTGTGGTCCTTTAGGGGAGTGATCGTCGTATCGTGTGCGGGTCGGACGGTTCCCGTCATTTGTTGTTGATGCTTTCCTACTCCCGGCCCGGACCCAGCCTGTGTCAGAGCCTTTTCCGTGTTCTTTAGTATCCAGCAACTTTGGAAATCACCCCCGGTGAAACTCTGTGGCCTCCGAGATTTGTTTCTATAACTGTTTGTGTTAGAATTCCACTGCATCGAAGGTGTTAACACTTAGGTAATGTGCTAAGCAAAAGACTGACTCTGCCTAGGGGTAATTTCCTCAGCATTGCTAAGCCCTTGGTTCTTGGCAGAATAAAAACAAAAACAGAGATAGAAGAACTAGCATGTTCCATGCTTATGCTAGCGGTCCTCCTGTGAACATTTAACCGTGCTCTTGGCAAGTGTGCGGTCCATCTGGTCCAGTATTTTGGTCACAAGTAAAAATTTGCTTGATGGAGCTCGACTGTTTTTTGCTTTCTGTCTTTTGTGTCAGATCTAAAAGGTACATTGTTTGGAAAGAAAGAGACAGAAAAAATAGCCGCAGGCTGTATAGCGAACACAAAAATAAAACACGTCATTTTGTTTACTCTGCATTTCCCGAGTTACCACAGGAGGACCTATCTAACAGAATTTCCTAGGGGAAAAAAGTCATGAGATGTTCTGGTGATTCTTCTTTTACTTTCAACTGTCACATTAAACTGTTGTGATTTTACTAACCTAGTTAACAAGGTTTTAAGAATTAAAACATCTTTGGTAATCTTCTTAACATAGTTGCCACATTTTTAAGTCATCTTGCACTGACTTAACCGCATATGTTGGGACAGGATAGTGACATTTATGGTCCGCTCACTGGCGGGGGAGGGTCTGGGAAACATTGTGCAATCAACAGAGCGTGTTTCTTCCATTCCCTCATCTCGCCTTCCAGAATGCTCTCTTGAGGCACTTTCCCAGCCTCCCTCATCCGTCCACACCTCTACCTGGAGCTTTCTCCACTCTGCTTACATATGAAAGAATTCCAAATGATGTTTCTTGGTTCCATTCTGGCCCTTCCTACTAGTCAAGACCTGACCTCTCCAGAGTCTTACTCCCAGAGGATTCTGTATCAGTACTCAGGGAGAAAGTCATTGACTGGTTCTTTGGGCATTTTCACAAACACGACAATTGATTTGTGCATTAGTAATGTCTGCCAGGCTCGGAGGTTATAGAGGTCAAGGAGATCCAGTCATTTCTCTAAAAGAACTTAACCTAAACGTAATTCAGATACGCTCCTTGACTCCTTTCAGACCAATGATCTGTAAATGCCCGCTCAACTTACAGATTCTTAGATATGATGCATAATCCAGTAGAACGAATCTCTGATGGGACCATTTCAGATATGCTGTTGGGCTGGTCAAGAAATTGTCAAGGCATGGTCATCTCCTGGTGCCTCTCAAGTGGCACCCTATTTCTTCCACTTGCTCATAAGGTCAGTAACAGAGCAGTTTTTAGGGAAAAAAATTTTTTTTTGTTTGGTCTTTGATTTCATAATCTGTCAAAGGAAACTGAATTAGCCGATAAGATCTCTTCCTGTTTTATCCCACATTTATGATATTTTGTTTGGCAAGCGTGAGGTATGGGGAAGTTCTGTTTAACTAGAGTGTTGCTGACAGTTTGTTTTCTCAACTGTCATTAGGTTCGTTTGAAAATTTACGGAATGTCTTTTGTAACCACTTTTTGGAATGCGTTGCTTTATTTTTTTCCACTTTAAAAAACTAGTTCTTTACTAAGTGGGTGATGAGTAGGACTGTATCTCTCTTCATCCTTTTTCTAGTTCATAATCACTTCCCAGAAATGTTGCTTTCTGCTCACGTGGTGGGATAAGAATTGAAAAAGCATTTGCTTATATAATAGGGGTTTTTTTTACATAGTTTCCTTCTTAAAAATTTTTTTTCCTTCTTTTAAATTTTATGTTGGTTTCCTGCTGGCTGGTTAAGGTAGACAATGCTGCTGGTTGAAATATATTTATATTTTTGTGGGAAAGTAACCAACTGAAAATTAAAAGGTGAAAATAAGACTGTATGGCCAGATTTGTCTGGTCATCGAGGGATATTATTAGTTCTATATCTTTGGTTTTTCTGGATGCATGTAAATTTTGCTTGCCTCAGTTATTTCTATTTTTAAAAAATTATAATTTGTGATATTGTCTCTTTTAAAAAAATTGTTGGCAGTTACTTATCACTATTAGACTGGTGTGACCTTTTAAAATTATTTTGGGGGGAGAAAGAATAGAACATTTCTTGCAGTCCTGTTGAAGCCCTTTATGTAGACACGGGATGCAGTTCATTACATTTGAAATTCCATTGTGATGACTTTCAGACGGTGGCATTTCTTGAGGCCTCCCTCACATGTCAAAGAGAGGCATATAGATCGGAAACTATTTACTGAGGGAATCTCAAATGTTACTGAAAATACAGTTGGAAAATGTCAAGTTATTTGCATGCTGGCGAATTGGATGTCTTAAAAAAATTTTGTAATCCTAGATGTCTGCTTGTTTTCCTTACCAAGGAATATGGGGAAATATTGCAAATGAAACACAGAATATTCTTTTTCTTTCTATTTGTGTAAAGTAGTTTTGTTTTATTTTTTAATTTAATTCAGCTTCTTCATTTAAGACCCTGATCCCAAATGGATGTGGTATGAAACTTTTAAATTTGATCCTTCTTGAAGGATCTTGAAGATATTTGATCCTTCCCCCCCCGCCCCCAAATGCATTGGGCATTCAGTAATACTTAAGAGGTATTTAGTACTGTGTAACAGTGATTACAAGGGTGATTCTTTGGGGAAACTTTTTCATTTTTCGCTGCTAAGTCTCCCTTATTTTGTGTTCTTTTTTTCACCTATGTTCTTTTTAAGATTAAAAAACATTTTTTTTAAGTTTCTTTGAGAGACACCGTGTGGGGGAGGGGCAGAGAGAGGAGGAGACTCTCAAGCAGGCTCTGCACTGTCAGTGCAGGGCCCAACCCAGGGCTCGACCCCCCCCCCCCCAACTGTGAGGTTATGACCTAACCCGAAATCAAGAGTTGGTCCCTAACTGACTGAGCCACCCAGGTGCCCCTACGTATTTTATTTGTAAGTAATCCCTACACCCAATGTGGGGCTCGAACCTACAACCCTGAGATCAAGAGTCACCATCTGAGCCAGCCAGATGCGCCTTTTCACCCATGTTCTGGTTCTAGTCCAGAACCAGAGCATTCATCTTTTTATGCCATCGTACCTGGTCTAGGATCTGACTGGTAATGGACCCTCAAAGAGCATTAAATAAATGGGCAAATAACCTGTTATTTTTAAATGACTTAGTATATTAGTTGCAAGCTGCTACCCAGGGAGTGATTAGGACCTGCCAATTCCTGTCAAAATAAAACGCTTTAGCATAAGGCATGGTGTGTGATCTTCTGTTTGTTATTTTGGAATGATAAACAAAAGACCATCCCTTCTTTGTGAAAGGAAGAGAGACTAGGGTTTCTGAAGAGGATGAAATCGTTAATTCGACTTGATATCCTTGGGTAGGGAAGGCGCTAAGCTTGGAATTCTTTCATAGGATATAAGAAATTCCCTGTCATCATTCAAGAATTGTCAGAACATGTGAGGAGTATGGTTGGCCAACATTTTAGCTGTGACGTACATGGAAAGACCATTTTTTGCATCGAAAGAGGGAGTGGTATATGATGACAGAATAATGTGAATTCTATATGAATTCCGAAATGTAGAGTCAGGTACTGTATCAGTCTGGGTCAAGCCAGGAGACAGAAACCCCACTATCGTTCAAATAGGGAATGAGTAAAATAAAAAATTATTGGGGTGACTGGCTGGCTCCAGTCGGTGGAGCATGTGACTCTTGATCTCAGGGTCGTGAGTTTGAGCCCCACGTTGGGCAAAGAGATTACGTTTAAAAAATCTAAAATCAAGAATTACTAAGCTAAGATAGGAGAGTAACCATAGGATGTAAAGAGAACACGAAAGGCTCCTCTGGGGCTGAAGAAGAGTACCTAAGGAGGGGCAAGCTTAGGGGGCCCCTCCCCGCGACTGGGGTTCAGACCTCACCGGAAAGGGTGTGGACACAGCCCACTGGGATGGCAAGAGGTTTGCATGCTATCTGGGCCACTGCCGTCCCACAGTTGCTGGACCAGCTGGAAACAACACTCGGGGCATAGACAAGCTGAGGCTGATGGGCCAACAGTGCAAAGGGAATTGGGGTACAGTGGGTGCCAGAACTGCAGTGTGCAGGTGTAACAGGGCCGTGGGGAGGTGGTTGCTGGGCCCAGAACAGCCCTGCATGGTCACTGAGGGGCTGCGTGCTCTGGATTTCTGGCTGGAACACAGAGGATCACCAGATGTTCTCTTATATGTGCAGCGCTAAGGGACCAAGATGCAAAAACCGTATGCCAGAGCCACTGCAGTGTCCTTGCAGCGCCCTCTACTGGCAAAGCCTAATATTGAACTCACTGTAAAGAAGAGATGCTTCGAGTCTAGTAGCTGATTATCACAGAGCAGGTGTTAAAGGGTGAACTTGGAGGTGAGCCATGATGAACTAATAACTGGCAGATTCCAGTTTAGCCCAAATTCCAGTTTAGCCAACGATGGTCTGTTTTGTGGTCGTTAAGAATAATGATAAATCAAAAGGAGCTGATTTCCCTTTGAGGACTCATTCTGTGCTTTGTAACTGAAGAACCCATCAGTGCTGGCAGTGTAAATGGAGTACTCAATTAAAAATTGAGTCCATGACAAATTGATTTGGACGCTTTATTTTTAAAATGAGCACATACTAAAATCGAGAAATACTTGCCTTACAGAATCATCTCTCTGACTATTAGAAGATTAAAGACTGAACAGTATATGCCTTTTTTGTACTATGTTGGCTTGTTCCATCTAAACACAGCCACTCTGGGCCTGAAAACTCTTAGGCCTCTTATTTGTGTATCTCCATCTCCTAAAACTTAGGAAGAGCCGGGGCTAATCCTATTGAACAAGCCCCAGTCCACACTCATATGAACTTACTGCATAGTTGCTTACCCTTACGCCATCCATTAGACACTGTGAAATTGCTCACTGGGTTTTTTAAATGTATGCCCTTTAATTTCATCGTGCTCTCTCTTTGTCTTAAATTTCAAGAGTGGATAAGTAGAAATGTTCAGTGATGTCACTCATGATTGTATATATATCTATGTGTACTGTGTATTTTCTTAGAAGTTTCATAAAAATGAATGCAGTGGCAAAAATGTGAATGTGAAGTTACATTTTACAGACATTGATTTTATAAAATGGTAGTATAAAGGAATAATATTACAGAGCAGAAAGTCAGATTCTGCACTGTAAGGTGTCAGTATGGCACCAGCATCTAACTTGTAATGAAAATGATAGCAACTTTTTTTTTTTTTTTTTTTTTTTTGAGTGCTGGCTATGGCCGGGCATGTTCTAAGCGCTTTATAGGTATTAACTCATTTAATCCTCACAAAAACCCTCATATGAGGGGCGCCTGGGTGGCTCAGTCGGTTGAGCATCTGACTTCGGCTAAGGTCATGATCTCATGGTCCATGAGTTTGAGCCCCACATCGGGCTCTGTGCTGACCGCTCAGAGCCTGGAGCCTGCTTCAGTTTCTGTGTCACCGCCTCTCTCTCTGCCCCTCCCCTGCTCACACTCTGTCTCTCTTTCTCTCTCTCTCTCAAAAATAAACAAATATTTTAAAAAATTAAAAAAAAAAACCCTCCTATGAGGCAAGTACTTACTACCATTTTACAGGTGGGGATATGGAGACAGAGAATTGAAAACACTTCCTAAGATTACCTAGTTAATAAGTACCGTGCAGGAATTTGAACCTAGGCAGTTTGATGTCAAAGCTTTCATTCTGAACCCCTGTATACCATACTGCTCACAGGATTGATGGAACGGATTATTTTTCAGTACACTGCTGACCTGGCAAGACAGGAAGAAACACTCAGATGTTTAAATACCAAGGGAAATTTGGAAACCCAGAGAGTTAAGTTGAGCATAGCAGACTGATTTACCTTAAACTTGCTCTTAGGTTTTCATAACCTCCAGGGCCACAGAAGGCAAAACCCTGAACCTGCCCAAGCTGACTGCAGTCATTAGCGAAAGATCCTCCCTTTATGGAACTAGAGCCATGAAAGCTCCATTCTCTTGGTAATGGTGACCCAGGGTAACAAAAACCCAGGTTCTTCCAAGGAAACTTTTCTATCTTGAACCTGAGGACTATGTGGCAGAGCAAACGTAAAATTCAGAAAATTTGTAACCTCAAGACATTCATGGATTTTAGCTAGAATGCATGCTAGCTGGATGGACAGAAAAAGATTACACTGGTAATTAAAACGGTACTGGGTTGGTAGTCACTCCCAGCACCTAGCAGAAGCAAAGGCAAATTCTTTGCGGAGAAACTTGCCTTAATTTGACCATAAAGAACCCTCACAGAGTTTCTAAAATATATTAGCTCCCATTAAAACAATCACAAAACACAAGAAAACACATCATCATGGAGTCAGCAGAATCAACCTGCAAGGACTTTAGATATTGAATTTGTCAGACACGACATCTAAAATAAGTATGTTTTCGGTGTTTAAAAGTAGAAGAGATTGAAAGTGTGTCCAAGGAGCAAGACTATTACCATGACAAAGAAAATTTGAGAAAGAGGCAAATATAATTTCTCTCTCTCTCTCTCTCTCTCTCTCTCTCTCTCTATATATATATATATATATATATATATAACTGAAATTGAAAGCCCAAAAGGCAGTTTAATTACAGATTAGACAGAATTGAAGAGAGAATTAATAAACTGGAAAAGATGGGGCGCCTGGGTGACTCAGTCAGTTAAGCATCCGACTTCGGCTCAGGTCATGATCTTGTGGTTCATGGGTTTGAGCCCCCCATATCAGGCTCTGTGCTGACAGCTCAGAGCCTGGAGCCTGCTTCAGATTCTGTGTCTCCCTCTCTCTCTGACCCTCCCCTCCTCATGCTCTGTCTCTCTCTTTCTCTCAAAAAATGAATAAACATTAGAAAAAATGTTTTAAACTGGAAAAGAAGATTGAGTTAATGTTCAGAATAAAAAAAAAGAGAGAAAATACAAAAGAAAGGCTAAGGAGAAGAGTGAATTTTCCAGAAATGAAAGAAGATCAGTCCACGGATTCAAGACTTCCAGCAAATTCCAAGCAAAATTAAAATTTTTTAAAAAGGTTCGTATCTAGATATGACATAGTAAAACTGCACAAGGCCAAGACAATGATCTTAAGTGGTCAGAGGGAAATGGTAGCTTTCAAAGGAACAGGTCAGCAATTTAACATACAGCAAGGACAGAAGCAGTAAGTAGTGGAACAGTGTCTCTTCAGTATGCTCAGAGAAAATCACAGTCAGTCTGTGATTCTGTGCCCACCTCAGTTTATTTCTCAAAACAGAGGGTGAAATGAAATAATATTTAGATCAGTGAGAAAGGATTTGTCATCATCAGATTGTCTCACAAAAGGAGTTTCTAAAGTATGAACTTTGCAAAGAAGGAAAGAACTCTCAAAAATATCAGAATTTTAAGGAACAAACAACAAAGAAAGTGGTAAATTGGAACCAGCATTAACTGTCTTAGGAACTTAAAAAACAAACAAAATATATGCCAACGTAGCATATCAGTCATGAAGCGATTAAACTTGTTATTTTGGAGGAAGGTAAAGAAATTGATAAGACTTGGGTTTTAAAATTTTAAGTTCAATTTAAAATTTAGATTCATTATGTAGATTTCACTATTTCTAGAATAACTGCTAAATGGTTAGAAGCAAAGTGTTTAGCTTCTAAAGCAGTGGAGGAGGCAGAAAAGAAATAAAATAGTTGATCAATCCAAAGATTTTAAAAAACACAGGAATAGGTAAGACAAATAGCACAAAATAAGATGATAGAAGCAAATTCAAATATAATAGTAATTATATTAAATGTAAATGGAAAAATTATCCTAGCTAATAGATAAAGATTATTGAACTGGATTTTTAGAAATTCTAGCAATATGCTGTTTACAAGCATCACAACTACATACATATTAAAAGTATGTAAAATTATATGCCAGACAGAGCCCTATTAAAAGAAAGGTGGTATATTAATAATAGTATTTAAGGCAAAAGTATTATTAGTGGTAAGAAGGTCACAACCGGTACAATTTACCAGAAACATAAAATAATTCTAAGCTTATACACTTAATACTAAGACTTCAAAATATGGAAAGTAAAAATTATTGAAATCACAAGGAAGAATAAGACCGTCTTTTATCATAGGGAGAGATTTTTTTTTTTAATTTTTTTTTAACGTTTATTTATTTTTGAGACAGAGAGAGACAGAGCATGAACGGGGGAGGGTCAGAGAGAGGGAGACACAGAATCCGAAACAGGCTCCAGGCTCCGAGCTGTCAGCACAGAGCCCGACGCGGGGCTCGAACTCACAAATTGCGAGATCATGACCTGAGCCGAAGTCAGCCGCTTAACCGACTGAGCCACCCAGGCGCCCCAATCATAGGGAGAGATTTTAACATTCTCTCTCTCTCTCTCTCTCTCTCTCTGTCATTCATTGGTAGATCAAGAAGCAAAAATTGAAGAACACAATGAACACAGTATTTAGCTTGATGATGCAAAAGACGTGTAAAGAGCCCTGTATCCAACATCTGAAGAATACATACTTTTAAAGGGTACATAAAATATTTTAAGAAAATTGAACCATAAAGCAACTTGCAACAAATTTAAAGGACTGGCATCATACAAACCAAATAGTCTGCGATCAAATTAGAACTCAGTAATAGGGGTTGAGGGTGGGGGGGATGGGCTAAATGGGCAAGGGACATTAAAGGAAGATACTTGGGATGAGCACTGGGTGTTATAGGTAGGGGATGAATCACTGGATTCTGCTCCCGAAATCATTACTGCACTATATGCTAACTAACTTGGATGTGAATTTAAAAAAAAATAAAAGCAATTGTAATAACTGATCAAAGAGCGAAAAAAGGAACAGAGTTGAACACCAGGAAGTGAAGAAAACTATCCAGGGTAAAGTTTTCAAAAATGGCCATGTCACTAATATAGATTTTCTTCTTCTTTTTTTTTTTTTTTTTTTTTACAAGATACGGACTAAAATTTTACAACGGGGCATTTGCAAAAATGCATATTGTTCAGAAAGCAAGGAGGATTTAAAATCAGCAATGTTTTTGCTCTTTTGGGGAAAAATTATTGTAAATTCATTTTTTAAAATTCAAAGTATTTTAAACTGTAATCATTTGTTCAATAAAATTGTTGTATTCTACACTAAAAACAATAGCAACAACAACAACCAAAAAACTCAGTAACAAAAGCTAACTGGAGAAAACCTCATGTTTGGAAACTATGAAGCATGCATCCAAACACATCACAAGACAAAGCAGCCGGTACAGAAATTATAAAACATTTAGAAATAAATAATAATGAAAACATTACATGTCAAAACTTGTGGGATGCAGCCGAATGGTACTTAGAAGTGTGTTCCGTTACATGCTTACTTAGAATTGCAAAAAGGCTGGAAATTTATGAGATGAAAGCATCTCTTTTATTTTGGTCTGTTGTCCCATTGGTAAAACTGGGAACTACATTTCCCTGAATCTCCTTCCTTATGTAGTTCCAGGTTAGTTGGCCCAAGGAAGGTCTTGTACGAGACTGGGACACGGAGTGAGAGAAGCAGGGGCCTTTATTCTCCAAGGGACTTCTGCGGAGACACAGCAGTGGCCAGAGCAGGAGAGAAGATGGCAGGTTCTAACTTGTCCCCCTTCTCTTCCTGTGTGCACTCACCTCTTCTAACCCTTGGCCGGCTGCCCCCAGATTCTTCACTGTAGAGTCACAGGGGATCCAGAGGCCTCGCCACGTATTTTTCCCACCATGCGTTTCCCCACATCTGCACCCGCCCCGGGTGCAGAGTGAGCCTGGCCTCTGAGTTCCCTGCCCACAGACTCGGACTGGTCCTCCTACTGTGGGGCTTTGGAAAGAGCGACCACCTCCTCACTTCCCCAGCACCTTTCATATTAGTAAGGTCTAATTCCTGTAATGGATTCCTTCTTAGTGGTTCTGCTTCCCTGACTGAAGCATCCAACCTAAGTTAGGAAAAGAACTACATGCTAAACTCACAGAAAATACAAGGAAGGAGATAGTGAAATAAATGCCAGGATTAAGAGGAAATTGTTAAAAAATGTACACCAGACAGGGTCAAGAAAGCCAACAGTTGGTTCTTTGAAGAGATTAATAGAGCTGACCATCCTCTCCCCAGATTGATCAAGGAAAACCAAAGGAGAAAAGCTACAAATAAACACAGTAAAGGAAAAACTGCCCGTGGGAAGTGAGGTCAGAGATTTAAATCTAATAAAAGAATATTTTAAACAATTTTTTAAATAGGCTTTCATCTTTTTTTTTTTCTTAACATTCATTTTTGAGAGGCAGAGAGAGACGAGCACAAGCAGGGGTGAGGCAGAGAGAGAGAGGGCGAAGTAGGCTCCAGGCTCTGAGCTGTCAGCACAGAGCCCGACGCGGGGCTCCAACACACGACCGCGAGATCATGATCTGAGCCGAAGTCGGACGCTTCACCGACTGAGCCACCCAGGCGCCTCGAACAAATTTAAATCCAGTCAGTACATTTTTATTTTACTTTATTTTATTTTATTTTATTTTATTTTATTTTATTTTATTTTATTTTATTTTATTTTATTTTATTTTATTTTATTTTATTCTATTTTTATCTTATTTTATTCAGTCGGTACATTTGAACTCTTAAGTGAAATAGACAAATCTCTAACTTACTAAAACTGACTCCGGAAGCTACAAAAAACCTGAATAGGCTGCAATGATTAAAAGTAGGAGTCCCAATCTTTTCATAGCAAACACACTAGGCCCAGATGTTTTTACGGCTAGGATGGTTAAGGAGTAAGTGAGATAATACATATCAAATGCTTTGATAATACTTGGCACAATAGTAAATGCTTATTAGTAAATTTTAGCTGTTGTCATTGTTACTGCTTACGCTCATTCACGGGGTCTCTCTTTAGCCTCTACTGAGGTCTAAAGGTAAAGTGTAAAATCTCTAAAAACCTCATAGAGGCAGGACATAGAGGTTAAAATCATGAAAACATTTTTCTCTGATGTACTTATGTGACTCAAATCTTATACTACCAATTCATTTGTTTTTACCAAGCCCTGGGTCACCAGTGAAATTCAACCTGTCCCCACCCGTGGCAAACCCCTCTCTGGTATACGGTAACCACTGGACTGTAAAGTTAACCTCAGGGCGCCTGGGTGGCTCAGTCGGTTGAGTGTCGAACTTCGGCTCAGGTCATGATCTCGCTGTCCGTGGGTTCGAGTCCCGCATTGGGCTCTGTGCTGGCAGCTCAGAGCCTGGAGCCTGCTTCGGATTCTGTACCTCCCTCTCTCTCTGATCCTCCCCCACTCATGCTCTGTCTCTCTCCATCAGTCAAAAATGAACAAACATTAAAAAAAAGAAATTAAAGTTAACCTCAGTGATGAGGATCACAGCGTGACGATTCATTAGGAACTAGCTTTTTTTTTTTTTTAATTTTTTTTTTCAACATTTATTTATTTTTGGGACAGAGAGAGACAGAGCATGAACGGGAGAGGGGCAGAGAGAGAAGGAGACACAGAATCGGAAACAGGCTCCAGGCTCTGAGCCATCAGCCCAGAGCCTGACGCGGGGCTCGAACTCCCGGACCGCGAGATCGTGACCTGGCTGAAGTCGGACGCTTAACCGACTGCGCCACCCAGGCGCCCCTAGGAACTAGCTTTAATCTTACGTTCTGTTGTTGAGAAATGGAGAAAAATGACCAAATTAGTATGATTTTTCAAGTGCTCCAGAAATGAACTTACTGACTTAACATTTTAGCATGTTCTAGAATAGCCGCTCAAACCTTTTGTCCCTTAAAGGCACAAAACATTTTGTATAGGTATTTATTCATAGAGGGTGGTATAGGTAGCCCCCAAGTTAGAGATGGGTGTGCCCCGAAATGTCCTTTTAGGTGGGTTCCTGAGTTATGGAGGCAAGGGGTCACAGACGTGAGAAGGGGTTTCAGGAGCCGGGAGGCGAGAATGCACACGAGGACCCGTTTGGACAAGAAAGACAGAGGGGCAGTCTGCGGCCATGCTGGTGACTGCCAGATAGTAACCTGAGCTTCATCTGAGGATAAAGCAGGGGAACTTGCTGGATTTCATGAGCTGCGTTGGTTTTTAGTTTAATCCACTCGTGTGATATGGTGAACGTGGTTGTTACGGAGTAAAACGTTTGGAATGATTTCTTCTTTTGTGAAATTTCATGCCTACATTCAGATAATACTTTCAGCCCAGCCTAAATAGTTTGTTTGGTTTTTTTTTTTTCCAAAATAGTACGAGAAAATAAGCTGCCTGTTGCCCTTTGAGGCTTGCAGTTCATTTTTATACGATAAAGGCTTGCATTCCCAGGAGCCCCATCTAGCCCGGAGCTGTTGTCTACTGCCCTGTACACGTGGTGTGAACCACCTCCTTTGTCTAATTAACTTGCCTCCTTGTACTAATTCGCGCTCATTTACGTATTTTGTGTGCTCCAGCTTTAAAAAAAAAATTTTTTTTTTTTTTGAGAAGGCTCTCTAAATCAGCCTCTCTCCACCCCCTTTATCAACTGCCCTTTCGTGACTCACTAGATATTTGTGGAGTCCCCAGCTTCACTGTGGAGTCCTGGGCTGGGTGCGTCCGAGGATCCTGTAAATACTGGTAAATATTCTGTCTGCTCATAAAGAATAGGAACTGGCAGGAGAGGACAGGCTGTTACCTAACTGCCGTGTCAGGGAGACGTGTACCACAGTGGGAGCACCTCGTTTCCTGAGAATTTGAAGGACGAGGATATTGAATCCAGACTGCTCTGAGCTGGGAGGCCTTGGGCAAGTTCATTAACACCTCTGAACTGGAGTTTCCCCATCTAGATCGTGGGGCTTGTATCATACGTATTGCGAGGGTATTTTCAAGAATAGAAATGATACTTGTAAAGCACAGTGTTTGGGAAACGGGCGCTTTTTCGTGGAAGTTATTATTATTAAATCAGTCAACAGTTGCTGGGCACCTACTCTGTGCCAGCCACTGTTCCAAGCCCCTGGGATACACCAGTGGATGAAACGAGTCCTGACTTTGTGGAGCTTATATTCTATGTGATAAAAAGTATTAAAGCATTATTAACTAACAAACGTAAACCAACATTTGTCGCTGTTACTGTTATCCATTTGGAGGAATCTGGAAAGAAAGGGATAGGATTTTCACAGCGTGAGGTGGAAATCTGGGCAGGGATGGAAGCAGAGAAGGAATAACGCACTGAAGTGTGGGGTGGAGAATTGGCCGCGGATGGGCTCGGGGACAACCGTCGTGGAGTCTGTTGAGCCAGTGCGCGTGGCTGACCCGGGGTGAGGGGTGGGCATAGGTGCCGGGCTGGGGAGTTTGTAGACAGTGAGCAACTGACATCAAGACAAAACAGGGATTTTTTTTTTTTTTTCTTTAACCTGGGGTGTGATTTGATCAGGTCTGGACTTTAGGAAGCCTTGATGTGTTAGCGCCGCATAAAGGTTATTGGAAGGGAGAGAGACTGAAATTTGGAGAGGGCAGGTCATTGAAAAAGCTTAGTGAAGAAAAAAACCCCAAAGGGAATGAATTGGTGCCACCCCTGTATTAAGTCTATATCGGGAACTCTTGAGATGTAATTTTCAAAGCCTTGTTGACATAAAATATAGAAATCCTAAGTGGACCCCACTAATTTTTACCAACACGTATTACGTGCGTACTCGTGTGAATACCGTCTAGATTGAGATGTAGAACATTGTCAGCACCGATGGCAGGGACTTGCGACTCCAAATGCAGCGCGGGCACCTTTCGCTACCCGTCGCCTGTTTCAGGGAAGGACGGTGGGCAAGTCTGGGGGTAAATCCCACCTCGCGCCAGCCAGCCGTCTTTTCAACCCTCCCGTCCATCTCCCTCCCCTTCCTTCCTGAGCAGCCAGTTGCTACATTAACCAGACAGCAGGAAGAAAGGCAGACTGTGTCTCCCAGAGTCTGTACCTCTTCCTGAGTTAACTTTTTAAGTGGGATACACGAAGCACATTTACCCTAATGGCCCCAAGCATGAGAGAATCACATTTTATACCAAGCCTTGGGTTTCCCTAAAGGGAAACAGTAGAAATATTTACAAGTAGTTTTAGTGTGGCCAGAACATACTCAAACAAACCACAAATAGAGATCCTGTCAGCTAGTGCACCAGGGGGAGGGGTCCCCGGGTCTCCGGTGTGACCAGGGGGCAGGGGGCCCGCACCTCAGTACGGTTTACCATTCTGTCTCTCAAAGTGACTGTGCAGTGTTCTCTTTACACACAGAAAGGGGCCCGTTTCTGTTCCATTGCTGATTACGGCATTGCTATCTTACTAGCTAAAAAGCTTTGTATCACTTATTATATAGGACCGTGGCGTTCGGTTAAATTTTCAAGGGCAGATTCTTTTAAGTTGCATTTCTTCAGTTCCTGTAACTATTGTGTGGTCAGTTTTATGCCAAGGCACATAGGCAAGGCGTTCTAGATAAATAGTATTGATTATCAAAGTAGTATTTTGTATATTTAAGTATATTTAGGAATATATACCCTGGGGCAGACAGTTTTTTGCAGCTTTTGTTTTCCCGTACGAATTGATTTATGGCACATTTACTTTCCAAAATGGACTTGGGAAGGGGCGCCTGGCTGGCTCCGGTGGTAGCACATGTGACTTTTGATCTCCGGATTTTGAGTTCGAGCTCCACATTGGGTGGAGAGATTACTTAAAAGTAAAATCTTTAAAAAAAAAAAAAATCTGAAAATGGATTTGGGAAGGCATATATGAAAAGTCAGAGAACAGATGAAGAATTATGTTGGTTCCTCCCTTAACTGAAGAAATTGAATTTTAATCCTGGGAGGAACTCAAACAGTGATTTTCCTTTGTCCTTTTTTATTTTTGCTTGATTCAACAGGTTAAAAACAAATGAGGGAGGGTTGGGTGGGAAAGATGGGGATGGGAGGGTCCCACAAAGCCCTCGAGAGTCTTTCCAGGTGTGGATAGATCCAGCCCGTGTCTTCTCAGCCTACTCCAGTCTTTTCCACTCTGCTCTCCTTTGCTTACAACCCGGTTGGTAGTGTAGTGAAAGGTAGAAAAGCGATTCCCTTCCAAACTCTTACCTGTAGAAATCTGTCATTTAGGATTACAGCCCATTTGGGATCTTTGGGATACTTTTGCCGTTGATAGGAGATACGAAAGTACTGTTTTTTTTGTTTTGTTTGTTTTTCTAATGTTTTATTTTTATGTTTGTTTGTTTTGAGAGAGACAGAGAGAGACAGCGTGAGTAGGGGAGGGGCAGAGAGGGAGGGAGAGACAGAATCAGAAGCAGACTCCAGGCTCTGAGCTCTCTGTGCAGAGCCCGACACGGGGCTCGAACCCACGAACCATGAGATCATGACCCAAGCCGAAGTCTGACGCTCAACCGACTGAGCCACCCAGGCGCCCCTTGAAAGTACTGTTTTATGTACTGTTCTAGTTTGCTAGCTAGCAGAATAAACTTCTTTGATTATTTCTTGACTGTACCCCCGAAAAAGCATATTTTTCCTAACTGTAATTGTCATAGTCTTAACCACATCAGTCCACTTAATTTAGAAACCTGGAGTTGAAAGCATAATGAGGATAAGACACAGTGAACTGATTCTGTCAGCAATGTGTTCTGATATCAGACAACATAATGTTTTGTAGTTTCTGGTCTACCTTTAAAAATAACTCATGTGGATTGAAGAAATAAAACCCCTAAAAGAAAACAAAGGGAAAAGCTTTAGCGCATTGGGTTTGGCAATGATGCCTTGGATATGACACCAAAGGTACAGGCAACAAAAGCAAAAATAGACAAGTGGGACTCCATTAAACTTAAAAACTTCTGTACATCAAAGGAAACAATCAACAGAGTGGGATGAGAGAACATATTTGCAAATTATATATCTAATAAGGGGCTAACATCAAGAATATAAGGAGCTTCTACAACTGAACAACAAAAAACCAAATAACCTGTTTAAGTAATGGATAAAGGATCTGCATAGCCAGTTCCCCAAAGAAGATATATATATATATGCTCAACATCACTAATCATGAAAGAAACGGAAATCAGAACCGCAATGAGACGTCACCTAACGTGCATGAGCATGGCAACTATCAGAAAAAGAAAAGAGAAAGAAAGAAACAAGCATTTGGTGAGGACGTGGAAAATTGGAACCCTTGTGCATTGTTGTTGGGAATGTAAAATGGGGCAGCCATTATGGAAAATAGTATGGAGTTTCCTCAAAAACCTGAAAGAAGAATTACCACGTGATCCATCAATTCCATTCCTGGGTGTATACCCAAAAGAATTGAAAGCTGTTGTGGTTTTTTCTTTGTTTGTTTGTTTGTTTTTATGTTTGAGAGAGAGAGAGAGACAGACAGACAGAGTGCAAGTGGGGGAGGGACAGAGAGAGAGAGAGAGAGACAGAATTTGAAGCAGGCTCCAGTCCCCTGAGCTGTCAGCACAGAGCGCAATGGCAGGCTCGAACCCACGAAATGTAAGATCATGACCTCAGCCAAAGTCGGACACTTAACGGACTGAGCCACCCAGGTGCCCCTAAAGCTGGGTTTTGAAGGGGTGTTTGAACACCGCAACCCAAATGTTCATTGACAGATGAATGGCTAAAGATGTGGCTTATACATACAACAGAATCTTATTAAGCCTTTCAAAATAAGGAAGTTCTGAGACCTGCTATGACATGGATGAACCTCGAAGACATTATTATGCCGAACAAAAATAAGCCAGTCACAAATGCACAGATACCGTATCGTTCAGATGAGTGTCTGAAATATTTAAAGTAACCAAAGTAGTACAATCTCTTGCGCAACAATGTGAATATGCTTCACACAACTGAACAGTACGCTTGCAAATGGTTAAGATGGGGGCGCCTGGGTGGCTCAGTTTGGTGAAGCGTCCCGACTTCGGCTCAGGTCATGATCTCGCCTCGCGGTCTGTGAGTTCGAGCTCCGCGTCAGGCTCTGTGCTGACAGCTCGGAGCCTGGAGCCTGTTTCAGATTCTGTGTCTCCCTCTCTCTCTGCCCCTCCCCTGTTCATGCTCTGTCTCTCTCTGTCTCAAAAATAAATAAATGTTAAAAAAATAAAAAAAAAAAAAGAAAATGGTTAAGATGATAAACCTAATGCTATGTATTTTTTACTACAATAAAAGCAAAATAGTCTCCACACTTCCTCTATGTTTGGGTAAAAAGGATTTCTCCTCTTTGTGAGTGTCCTTTATTCTAAGACTGGGAGCCTTAGCATGATTTTTGCAGGCTTGATTTTAACATCCTGACCGATCGGCATTTCAAGTAATCTCAAATAACACAAAGCTGCAGGTTGCTTTGCTCTCCTTGTGAAATAGGAGAGACGACTGGGTTTTTTTTTTCTTCGTTGTTTTCTTTGTTAAAATACGTCCATAGTTCTTGCTGTGCCAAATGGTTTTATCATCTTCGAAAAAGGCTGGAGACACGGCTTGGAGAGTAGATTACAAATCCGTGCAACACTCCCCTCTCCTCTGCACTGATATAAAGCGACAGGGTCGGTAGGGACCGCTTTCTTCCAAAAGTTTTTTATGGTAGCTCTTTATGCCTGTATTGAAATGATCAGATTATCAAATCGATTCCAGAAACTCCAGTAAAATGAAAGTGATGTAGAGACAAAACAAAAAGGTACGTGGTTTCCTTGGTGCCATTCAGCTTAGGAGAGGGAGCACCCAATTTTTAATACGAGCAGTTTACAACCACTCATGGTTAAATGGTTTATAGGATTCTCTGTAACAAAAGGTGGTCTAATTACTAAGGAGGAGCGAATAATATAGCCAGGTTATTTACAATGTGTGACTTACTTAAATTATGATCCTGTTAACTATACAAAAATGACAGAAAGCAGAAACATCAGAGCAAATTAAACATTCTGGTTTTTCATTAATGATCTTGAATATAGGAGGTGTGCACAAGGTTAATTTTTTTTCCCCTTTAAACATCACATGAGGCCTGCCCTTGGAATGAACCTGCAGTTTCCAGGATTCAGGGCATCAGCTCCTAAACAGGAAAAAAAAAAAAAAAAAAAAAAAATGACAGTAGTTTTTCTTTTCCATTAGGCCACACCAGAATGTTTAGTTTCTATCACTAAATCACATGGTAGGGATTCTAAATGCCTAATTTTAGGTGTGATTTCTTTCCTTGTGATTTTTGTTTTAGTCTGAGTTACTTGTTGATTTTAATTGTCCTTATTTGTGGTCTTTATTGATTGCCTGTGCCACCTACGACCCTCTTTTGTGGCACCGAACTTGGCAGGGAGTTTGCACATGAATCTCTGGACGTTTTTTTTTTTCAACAGTAGGGTGGGAGATGTGGTCCTTGTAAGTGAAACTGATGGAGAATATACAAAAGGAGCTGGGGAAAGTTGCATTCAGAAGGCAGTTTGCCGGAGAAAATGTAGAACTTTACTAGATTAGTGACATTGTTTATCCAAAGTGCATTATGTTTATTTAAAATATTACAGTAAGGGACGCCTGGGTGGCTCAGTCAGTTGAGTGTCCAACCTCCGCTTAGGTCATGATCTCGCGGTTTGTGAGTTCGAGGCCCGCACTGGGCTGTCTGCTGTCAGCCAAGAGCCTGCTTCAGATCCCCTGTCCCCCCCACCCTGCCCCTCCCCTCCTCACTCACTCTCTCTCTCTCAAAAATAAATAAACTTTTTTTTTTTTAAATATGACAGTAAGAATCTTAATTAAAGAGAACACGCGGATGGTTACCACAGGGGAAGTGGGTGGGGGGTGGGTTAAATAGATGGTGGGGATTAAGGGGGGGGCATTTGTGATGAACGCCAGGTGATGTATGGAAGTGTTGAATCACTATATTGTACACCTGAAACTAATACGACATTGTATGTCAACAGGAATTTAAATAGAAACTTAATAAAATAAAATATTACAGTACTTGTGAAAAAACACAGTCATAGTGTCTCTCTCAGAAGTTGTCCAGAGACCCCATAACAAAAGAAAGCGTATAGAAAATGTTAGTAACTCCATTAGCAAACTTGAATAGCCAGCACAAGGAGGGCACGTCTTCTTTTCAGGCACTCCTGTGTCACAAAGATCGATTATGGACCAGGCCCCAGAGAAAATCTGTGCATGTTACAAGTTAGGTGCCATACGTAGTCCAGGTTCTTCAAATAAGATCCAGTAATACCAGATGTCAGCGATAAGGACAGTCTTAACCAGGTCTAGCAACTTTTTAAAGTCTTAAAATGCTCCTCTTCCCCGGGGCGCCCGGGCGGCTCAGTCGGTCGAGCGTCCGACTTGAGCTCAGGTCATGATCTCACGGTTGGTGAGTTCCAGCCCCGCGTCGGGCTCTGTGCTGACAGCTCAGAGCCTGCTTCCGATTCTGTGTCTCTCTGTCTCCCTCTCCCCTCCCCCACTCATTCTCTCTCCCTCTCTCTCAAAGCTAAACAAACATAAAAAGATACAACTCATACCCCCTAAAATTCACCCTTTGGAAGTGTGCAGTTCAGTGGTTTTTTTTAGTATTTTCGCAGAATTATGCGACCATAAACACTATGTGATTTCAGGACATTTTTATCACCTCCAACCGAGTCCTGAACCCACTAGTCTTCCCTTCCCACTCACTGCTGTCCCCAGCCCTTGGCAGCCATGTCCTGCCTTCTATAATATTTGCCGACTGTAGACAGTTCACATAATTGGAAGCGTAGAATATGTGTCCTTTTGTATCTGGCTTCTTTCACGTAGCTTGTTTTCAGGGTTCATATATGTTGTAACACGAATCAGAATTTGATTTCTTTTCATGGCTCAGTAACATGCCATTATGTGAGTATAGTAGACTTTTTAAAGTTGATTTTGAGAAAGAGAGACAAAACGTTAGCAGGGAAGAGGCAGAGGGTGAGAGGGAGAGAAACCCAAGCGGGTTCCACACTGTCAGCACAGAGCCCGACGCAGGGTTCGAAGTCATGAACCGTGACATCATGACCTGAGCCGAAATCAAGAGTCGCACACTTTTAACTACCTGAGCCACCCAGGTGCCCCTCCTTTGTGTGATTGTAACACTTTCTTAAATCCATTCATCCATTGATGTACATTTGGGTTATTTCCACCTTTTGGTTATTATGAGTAATGAAGCTGTGAATATTCATGTACGCTTTTTTGTATGAACATTTTTAAAACTCTGAGTTAAAGAATAAAATCATAATTAGAACAAAAGTCTATTTAGAAGTTACAGGGAATGAGGGGCGCCTGGGTGGCTCAGTCGGTTGAGCGTCCAACTTCGGCTCAGGTCATGATCTCACGGTCTGTGAGTTCGAGCCCCGCGTCAGGCTCTGTGCTGACAGCTCAGAGCCTGGAGCCTGTTTCGGATTCTGTGTCTCCCTGTCTCTCTGCCCCTCCCCTGTTCATGCTCTGTCTCTCTCTGTCTCAAAAATAAATAAACGTTAAAAAAAAAAATCTGTGTATAAGTGCATCCTGCAGTTCAAACCCCTGTTGTTCAAGGCTCAACCATAGTGTTAAGTCAACTGGCAATCTCTTTGGGAAAATATATATTTAGATCCCCGGTTCATGCCACACACTGCATTTCAAATCTATAAAATTCTAGAAGGAAATATAAAGCAATATATTTTTTATAGTTGTGGGGAAGGTCTTTAGAAGCATGACAAGGAGCCCTGGAGTCTTAAAACGTTTAACAAATTCAGTTTTGTGAAATTACGGCAAAAGAAACTATAAATGAAATTAAAGTATATGAAACATGTATGGTGTTGTGTTCAGAATTTATAGAGAGCTCCCACAAATCAGTAAGGAAGGACAATGGAACAGAAAAGTGTGGGGAGGATATGAACAGTCACGTAAGAAATACAGATGGCTAATAAGCATCAAAATACCTTTGCTTACGATCAAGGAAAATGACTATTGGATTCAATTTTCATCTATCAATCGCCAAAAATTAAAATGACCTGTGATGTCTGATGCTTGGGAAGGTGTGGCAAAAAGAGCCTTCTCCTACACTCTTACTGGAAGTTTAGGTTTATGTCGGCTATTTAGGAGGGTCGTATCTATCCAAACTTAAGACATAGCTACTTTTGGGGTGCCCGGGGGGCTCAGTCAGTTGGGCGACCAACTTCGGCTCAGGCCATGATCTCACGGTTCATGGGTTCGAGCCCCACATCCGGCTCTGTGCTGACAGCTCAGAGCCTGGAGCCTGCTTCGGATTCTGTGTCTCCCTCTCTCTCTGCCCCACCCCCCCACTCGTACTCTGTCTCTCAAAAATAAACGTTAAAAAAAAAAAAAAAAGCATAGCTACTTTTAACATAGCCAGTCTATCTACTGCTCTGCTACAGAAATTCACCAGAGTAGAATTTATGTAGAGAAAACCTGGGGGCAGCCTAAATGCCCCTCAGTAAGAGAACAGGTTAAATAAAATTTGGAGGATTCTTTATATGTAATACCACGCAGCCATTAAAAACAAGCTAGTTTTGTATCATTTGACATAAGGTAGACGCCGTGTGTCGGCATAACGGTTAAGATCCCAGGTCTGGCATAGACTTGATATCTCTAAGGCTGAGTGACTTTGAGCAGTCACTTAACTTCTCTAGAATTAGTTTGCCTGTCTATAAAAATGGGGCTCGTTACAGCACTCACTTCCTTAGGGTTTTGTGCAAAGCAAACGGGGTGGATGGTCCATGCACACCAGTAAGCACTCACTAAGAAGTGGATACAAAACGTGGCACAAGGAGCTGCGTATTTGCTCGTGTGTTGAAAAAGCTGGAGAGGGACACCTGTCACAGTGCTTGTAATTAACCAGGCCGGAGGGGAGGGGTAGGGAGTTTAATAACGTGGTAAAAAAAAAAAACAAACCAAAACCAAACCAAACCAAAAACCCCCACGCACCTATTATGAAGTGTTCCCGACAGCATGAACCCCAGCACTGGCCGTCATTCTACTTAACAATTCAAGTCTACACTGTAGTCGCTACACTTACGGGTATCTCTTATTCTGGATATAATCACTTCCTGCACCCCGAGTTTGGGGTAATCCAAAATACAGGAGGAGTTTTAGAGAAATAGCTTAATCCCAGTTCAGCAGAGCTTTTCTTCACGTGTCCCTTAGAAGGTTGTTCCTTTCCTGGAGGCGCCCCTGCATCTGGCATTCAGTATGGTTGACTTGCTGAGGAAGAAAAAGGAAGCAGCCTCTTTCTTCCTCAGTGTCAGAAGACAACATTCTGGATTCTAGGGAGAAGGCTCCGAGGCACTTAGCCATTCAGAGGCATTTCCATAGACACACTCCCGCCTCCTCCATCCCCACCCCCACCTTCTTTGAAGAAGAAAAGTCCGTTTCTTTTACGCCTCCCGAAATCTCACCTTCCTCCTTCTCCCAGCCTTTCTCCTTCCTTCCTTCCCACCCACCCCTTGGGAGAGGCACTGGTCTCCTCTCATTCACAGTTTAAGAGGCTGGTGACCCCTAGTGTCAAAATTCCATCTCCTTTGGGCGAATGAACCCTTTCCCCCTGGCTTTTCCGGTTGTTGGGAAGAATTAAAGGCAAAGCTGAGACTGAATTCCCGAGAATCCCCAAATGGGTTTCAGATGAGGTTGGGTCAGTCCTTGGCTCAAGTGTGATTATAATGTCTCTCAATCTGTATCTCCCCCCACCCCCGACCTCGCCCCAACAATTAGATGGTGTGCAGAGACCTAGGAATTCTATGATGATTGTAACCTTTTTCATCGTACTGCCACACTGTTAGTATCACCAGTAAATGACATCGTTTTTCATTACTATAGCTGCCTCCAGCCATAGATTCAGAAAGGTCAATTTTAATTAAAAACCAAGGAAAAATACATTTTGTGGGTTTTTTTTTTTTTTTTTTTTACCTTAGAAGAATAGGTTATTAGCTTCCTTTCTAACTACTGCTGCCACAAGGCAGAACTTTCAGAGAACACGGACAGACTCTTAAAAATCTTCAGCAGATCACCTCACCGGCTAGAACAGTTGCAGACACTTTGGAGGAAGGGGGCTCTCATGCCCTGTGCCCGCTCTCTGCTGGAGGTGTCCCGTGCATAAGCCCTACGTCATCCCAGTAAGTTGTCCTTCAGTCATTAGAGCCGAAAAATTTATAAGACGATCAGTTTCGTGCACATCCCATTTTGCAGAAGACAGTGAGGACTGCGGGATTTGCTTGACTTTGTCTAAGGTCTCTCGCAAGCTGGGAATAAAGAAAAGGAGGCGGAGGGGGTGTCAGAGGGTAGGAAGGAGGGAAGGACAGATGGTCATGCTCCCAGGCTAAGAAGGTTCACTTATTTGGGTCTTGAATGATTAGATTTACAAAGATGTAGTGATTTTTGAAGTAAAAGTCACCATTGTCACTACTTTAAAGGGTACCCTTCATTCAGGGTAATGGGTATTAAGGAGGGCACTTGTTGTGATAAGCACTAGGTGTTGTATGTAAGTGATGAATCACTGAATTCTACTCCTGAAACTAATATTGCACTGTATGTTAACTAAAATTTCAATGAAAAAAAACAACTTCTAAAATGAAAATAAAAAATAAAGTGTACAATTCAGTGGTGTTTAGTGCCTTCACAATGTTGTACAACTATCGGGCCTTTTTTTTCCTTCCCAACTCTTTTTTGTTTTGTTTTTTTTTTTTAAGTTTATTTTTGAGAGAGAGAGAGAGAGCAGGGGAGGGGCAGAGAGAGAGGAAGACACAGAATCCAAAGCAGGCTCCAGGCTCCGAGCTGTCAGCACAGAGCCCGACGCGGGGCTCGAACCCACGAACCCATGAGCTCATGACCTGAGCTGAAGTCGGACGCTTAACCGACTGAGCCACCCAGGCGCCCCTAGGACTTTCTAGAATGCTTTGTCCCTCCAGAAGGAGACCCCATTCCCTGTTCTTCCCTCTTCCAGCCCCGGGAAACCACCAATGTGCTTTCTGTCTCCATCGGACTTCTTATTCTAGATATCCCATATATGCGTGGAATCATACCGTATCTGGCCTTTTGTGACTGGTTTCTTTTACATACAATATTTTCAAGGTTCATTCATGGTGTAGCATGCATCAGTACTTCCGTTTTACATAAGTTAATTTGTTAGTTTATCTTAACCAGTTCTTGGCACACTGCAAGCCCCGAGCCTTACCCCGATCCACGCTCCAGATGCTGCCAGTGCTGTATCTAAAATGCACATTTGATCGTGTCCACACCCCCGACTCAGAATTCGTGTGTCCTCATTTCCATCAGGGTAACGGTCACGTTCTAGCAGGACCTCGAGGGCCCTCCTTCATGGCACTGGCAACAGTGTCATCTCTAGGCTCATTCCTGTCCTCTCCCCTCCCCCCCTCCCTACCCTGTAATCCAACGAGGCACCTTATTCGGCCATCACTTGTCACACAGTCAACGCCGCCTTTGAAATGTCATCTCCATCTCCCAACCCTCTTAACCCAACGAACCCCTCCTAGTTCTTCAACACCCATCCTGCGTGCCTTCAACCCATCCTTCCTCTTGGCTGTAACTACTTCTCTGCTCCCCCGCGAAGACTGTCTCTTTCACGCACCCGGGACTTTATTTTCACGAGGTGACCCCGTCACCTTTGGACTACTGAGCGCGTTTGAAGGCAGCACGTCATAGGACGGTCTGGGTTTTTTGAACCCGGATTGGAGAGGCTTCGTCTCCTAGAGCACGAGAAGGGAGCCCTTCCTTGCAAGTCCAATAGTTGTTAAAATTTCTCCTTAGCAGTTTCTCAGAGAACACAGCCATCAGCAGCATTGGTCGGTGTATGGGAAATAGCATTTCTGAGATGCTTATGATGGGTTTTTAGGCAGTCTCCCTTGACAGACAGCTATGTTACGGGGGAGTTCTCCCCGCTGAGGATTTGTTAATAGAGAGCAAGGCGGCCTTTTCCCAACTGTTGGCAAGGACACTCGGAATAAAAACTTTTGGCCCCCTGTGTGCGTGATAGTCATAATCCTCTAAATTCAAATAATCTGAAGTATGTAGATCTTGCCCTCAGACTGATGATTCTCAGACACAAGAATGTGTTGGATGGTAAAGAGGAACAACGCAGTGAGATTGTACTGGCTCTGGAGAGCCGAGGCTTGGGAAGTAGATGTGCTCATGGAATTCCGTGCTGCCTCATAATTTTCTACTTTAGTAAGATGTCTAGTTTCATTTTTCCCACGTCCGCATCACCTGTTGTTGTTGTTTTTTTTTTTTTTTTTCCCTAACAGTTTACACCAAATCCACCTACATTCAAACTCGTAGAATCCCAAGTCAGGAAGTGTCATCATTTGGGACAGTCTGACTTGGAAGGGAGGTGAATTCTCCTTCCTTCCACTGTCAGCCAACAGCTCTCATCCTTGCAAACACACACACGGACGTGCTGTCACACTGACATGACCAGCCAGACGCTAGTTCTTGGCATGCGGAGCACGACTAAGTCTTTTGCCTCTAATTTCTATTACACGACTTCTGCTGCACACATTTTAATGTAAAACTGAAGCCCAGGTCACTTGTCGATTTGCATTCTGGGAACGAATTTGTGTCTGTAAGAGCACACTGTAGCTGTAAAATAGAAATAATCTTTGTGGTTTCTAAAAGGACTCTTTGGCATTAAAAGATAGGTTTTAATGTTTATTTATTTTTGAGAGAGCGAGAGAGCGAGAGCACAGGCAGGGGAGGCTCAGAGAGAGAGAGAGAGGATCTGAAGCAGTCTCTGTGCTGACAGCAGTGAGCTTGATGCGGGCCTTGAACTCACGAACTGGGAGATCGTGACCTGAGCCAAAGTCTGACACTTAGCCAACTCTAAGCCACCCAGGCGCCCCTGAAAGGACTTTCTTAATGGATATTTTTTTTATGACTTACTATATTGAATTTGGGACATATTAAATTAAATATTGCTTAATTAAAACGAGTATCTAAAGCGACTCACAGAATGGAACACAGCTTATTAGAGAACCACAGTCTTCTACCCAGTGTGGCCATACAAAGTGGCATCCATTCCAAATTCTCCCTTGATGATGTAATTGCTATAAATGATTGTTTTTATTAGAACCATTCTTTTAAGTGGGCATTTAAAACTTTACATGTCCAGAATAGAACTCTTGATCCCCACTCCCCTACACATACTCTCCTTCTCTCTCTCTCTCTCTCACACACACACACACACACGCACACACTCATAAACTCATGATCTCACCCCCCTTCACACACACACACCCCTGTTCTTCCCCCAGGCTTCCCTCTCAGTAGGGGACGCTATCCCCTGCCTGGTGGCTCAGCCACTGTGACCTTCCTACTCCTCAAGCGTGCCCAGCTCAGTCTCACCTTCCCACAGGGGCAGTAGTCATCTCTGTGTCTGTGACGTTTACCCCTAGACCCTTGTGTGGCCAACTTCTGATTTTTAAGACTTGATGTAGTGCTTCCTCTTCAAAGAGGGCTTCCCGGTCACTCTTGATCATATCACCCTTTTACTTTTTTTTTTTTTTTAATGTTTATTTATTTTTAAGAGAGAGAGCGCACGAGTGAGGGAGGGGCAGACAGACAAAGGGAGACACAGAATCCGAAGCAGGCTCCAGGCTCTGGTCTGTCAGCAGAGAGCCCGACGTGGGGCCCGAACCCATGAACCGTGAGATCATGACCTGAGCCGAAGACGGACGCTTACCTAAATGAACCACCCAGGCGCCCCGTCACCCTTTTACTTTTATATTGTTCTCAGCACTCTTACATACTGTCTTGTTTATTACTTGTTTGTTATTTTCCCACCTAGACAGGAAGCAGCACAAAAACAGAACCTTGCTTGTTCCACTCAGAACAACGGTACCTGCCTGCTGTGTACTTGGCCCTCAATAGACACTTGAAGGAAGGAAGGAGGGAGGGACAGAAACTGGCATTAGATTTTTCTTCGGAGGAGTTGGAGGGGCACAGGTAGTATACAGAATGGAAACCTTCCTAAAAGTTGAATTCATTTCTCATGAAATTAAGGTTTTTCTATGATGTGTAAAGAATACCCTTTAATAATACTTCGGATTTGCATTATCTGGACTCTCAGCATTTTTTAATGTGTTCGAGGCTTCAGTTCGAGCACTCTTCGAAAGGCTAACTTTAATAACATCAGACCTGCCATTTCTACAGGGCTTAGAATAGATTCCAAAATGCCAGAGAAAATTAAATGCAAAAAAGCTCCAGTTAATTAATGTTTCAGAATAAATTAATGTTTTAGGTCTGACTTTAACTGACAAGATTGGTGAATTTCAAAGTTAAAACTGCCACCTTTATCCCGTGTCTGTATTTTGTGCGGTACTTAGTCGTTCCTGTTATTTATCTCCTTGGGGAATAAAGGGGGGTGTATACTTAATGAATTTTAAGTTAAAATAAAAAACACAATCGTACTCGTTATTCTTAGGAGGAAGGGTTTTAGCATTCCTCGTAACTCTCTTTAGTTGTGCGATTATTCCTGAATGTGCAAAGTTGGGAGCAGATCCTAAATATGTTTGTTGCTGTGGTGCTGTAACATCCTGAGAGGAGGCTCACATTTATGTGCGTGGTTTGTGCTCCAGGGGCTGGCTTGGCTTCCTACATATTTCTCAGTAAATTAATTATGGAATGCTGGTGTGTGTGTTGGCCACGGAGAAGGAAGCGCATTTTCATCTTGTCTGATTTCTTTCTTGTTTATCCTTGGCTCTTAGACCATAGGAAAAAATTGGCAAAAACCGGGGACGTTTTTTTCTGATTTTTTTTTTTCTGCTTCCTCATATTCTCTTCTTCATTTTCTGAGCCTTTCTCTCTCTCCCTGTTTGCAAGATTAATTTGTCTGTCTCATAAGAATATTGTGAGGTAATGAGATGATTGTGTGTGTGTGTGTGTCCAATATAGTTCTGATCCCAAACTATTTTTTAAAATATTGGAATGTTCGGGGAGCCTGGGTGGCACCCTCAGCTGAACGTCCAACTTCAGCTCAGGTCATGATCTCACGGTTCGTGGGTTCGAGCCCCACGTCGGGCCCTGTGCTGACAGCTCAGAGCCTGGAGCCTGCTTCAGATTCTGTGTCTCCCTTGCTCTCTGCCCCTCCCCTGCTCACGCTCTGTCTTTCTCTGTCTCTCAAAAATAAATAAACGTTAAAAAAAATTTTTTTTTTAATATTGGAATGTTCTTGGAGGATTTCTACACTAAGGAGGGTTAGATGCAGCTCTAAGGTCTCTTTAACCCTTAAGACTCTACAGTCTTACATCCCTATACTGTACAGTCATGAATCTTTTAAAATTGAATATATAGACCGCCTCCCAATTGACCACCATGTATTACTTTTGTTAACACAAACATTTCACTATGAAAGTGTAATCAGTGTGCTAAGCAGTAGGGTTTTAGATATGAAAGAAAATTTATATTTTACTTTGTTTCACAAAAGGACTTGAGGCAGAGGTAAATGTTCATCATGAACATTTGCTGTTCTTGTGTCAGACTTTAAGTGTTCCAAGTACAGACGGTTAGGCTGGATGTAAACTGACCTGTAGAATGCTCAACAAGTCTTTTGTTTTAAATAACATATATTTTGTAACTTCCTACTTTTTTAATGTTTATTTTTTTTTTTTTTAAATATGAAATTTATTGTCAAATTGGTTTCCATGCAACACCCAGTGCTCATCCCAACAGGTGCCCTCCTCAATGCCCATCACCCACCCACCCCTCCCTCTCACCCCCCATCCACCCTCAGTTTATTCTCAGTTTTTAAGAGTCTCTTGTGATTTGCCTCCTTCCCTCTCTGTGTCTTTTTTTCCCCCTTCCCCTCCCCCATGGTCTTCTGTTAAGTTTCTCAGGATCCACATAAGAGTGAAAACATATGGTATCTGTCTTTCTCTGTAGGACTTATTTCACGGAGCATCACACTGTCCAGTTGCATCCACGTTGCTACAAAAGGCCAGATTTCATTCTTTCTCACTGCCAAGTAGTATTCCATTGTGCATATAAACCACAATTTCTTTATCCATTCATCAGTTGATGGACATTTAGGCTCTTTCCATAATTTGGCTATTGTTGAGAGTGCTGCTATAAACATTGGGGTACAAGTGCCCCTACGCATCAGCACTCCTGTATCCCTTGGGTAAATTCCTAGCAGTGCTATTGCTGGGTCATAGGGTAGGTCTATTTTTAATTTTTTGAGGAACCTCCACACTGTTTTCCAGAGGGGCTGCACCAGTTTGCATTCCCACCAACAGTGCAAGAGGGTTCTCATTTCTCCACATCCCCTCCAGCATCTATAGTCTCCTGATTTGTTCATTTTGGCCATTCTGACTGGCGTGAGGTGATATCTGAGTGTGGTTTTGATTTGTATTTCCCTGATGAGGAGCGACGTTGAGCATCTTTTCACGTGCCTGTTGGCCATCTGGATGTCTTCTTTAGAGAAGTGTCTATTCATGTTTTCTGCCCATTTCTTCACTGGATTATTTGTTTTTTGGGTGTGGGCTTTGGTGAGCTCTTTAACTTCCTACTTTTTAAAATAAAATCCAGTGGCAGGACAAGCTCCAGGTAATCTGGAATTCTGTGTGGTTGGACTAAGGCTTTCAGTTATTCAAGAAGTTACTGGACTTATGAGGTGTGCACATGTTTCTTTTTTGGGAATTTCAGTTGATATTTGCAAGTAATGCTTGGGAACAAGAATTTCAAACAGAGTTTCACAAGAAATAACAATATTATAAAAAGCAGATGTTAAACAGTTTTGTTTAAAAAAGGAGAGATTATCTACATTATTTATAAATGTTTGAAAGACAATAACAAATTCAATAGTACAGTTTTTATCTTTTCCTCTTCTCCTTCCTTTGAGTCCAGTTATGCAAATAAAATTATATGAATCATTTGCTTAACAAGTTCAAATCTGCATAGATTCCTAGTGTTGGAACTATAAATCCCTGAAAAATGAGTGTTTATCTGTGAGTTACGTTAATTAATTCAAGCACATCTTGTTATCTGCTAGGCATTGTGGAGACAGCGTTCTTCCTTACATTGGGTCTGTTGATCTGGTGTTTAAAAGCACAGCTGCAAAGCTCCTTGGTTGAGCCTGTTTGGGGCCCGCGAAATGAAACATGGACACTGACAATATTAGAATAGGTCCGTGGAAAGAAAATCCACAACACATAAACTCGGGGGTTGGGAATGATTATGGTCTTGAATTATCTATGTGGACGGTCCCACTGCATGGAAAATTCCCATTCTCCCCACTCTGTGTGTGATGCTGACCTCGTGGATCATTGCTAGTTGGATTTTTTTTTCCCTCCGTTGCTTAATACAATTTGTAAGCCTTAGCTGAGCTTCAGGACTTTTTCCACTGGAAGAAAAGTCTTTTTGTTCCCCCATTTAAGATTGTAACATTGTGACGTCGGAAGTTAAAATTCCCCAATCTCTCTGTTCCTAATCAAGCACTGTCAACGCGCATGTGACTTGAGGAGACGAGAGGAAGGAAGGGGCAGAAGTTGCGGGGAGGGATATCGTCAGAAGACATTGGTGACAATTTCGCTCTCCACAAATGGAGTGAACCAGCTGGCAAAAAAGTTGCGTGTTGCTGGAGGCGTCCTGGAGATTTGAGGGTTCATTCAGAAGACTTGAATGGAGGTCACCTCTCCGTCCCAACTAACTCTGTACACTTAACGATCCTCGGTAGAAGAATTTAGAAAGAGGGCTCGTTTTGACCGAGTGTGGTGACCTGGGCTCGGTTTCTTGATGAAATTAAGGTAAAAGGAATAGACACAGACAAATAAAAAACGGAAAATTCCTTCCCTTTCTTTCAGATGAAGAAACTGAGACTCCGAGAAGGGAAGTGACCTGTCCAAAGCCACACAACCACTTACTGAATTTGGGAATGAGACTCTGATCTCCTTCTCCACTTTTATCTCAGTCTCCCCTTCTTTTCCTGAGTCATTTTCAGAACATTTTGTACGAATCCTAAAACGAGGCCGAGGTCCAAACGTGTTGAAGCCTTTGCAGTGCTGCACAGGTCGGTCATTGAAGACCGCTTGAGAGTTCAATTAAAATTGGCTTCCTTCGTCCTGCCCGGAGGACTGAAAAATAAAAGTCACAGATTCCTTCTCACTAAGCGGATCCCTTAGATATTTTCTTGAAATTCCTCAGCTTCTGTATCTTATTGTAGAGTTCACTTGCAAGAAAGCATAATATTTGTTGTATCTGAGACCATCTAGTCTGGCTGCTTTGTCTTACAGTCATAATTGTGTTTTAGACAGAGGGTATGCAAGGTCTGCACGTCCCCCAGTGAACCTCTCAGCAGACTGATTTTCTCTGTATACCCTACTGTGGATTTGCTCAGCCGTGTGCTCTTGTCCCACAGGTCTAGAATCTTCCCAGAGTCACTTGGGCCGCTGACCGGTGCACATAGGCGAGTGGAAAGGAAGCTATTTGTGCCTGTTGGCTCCTGCTGTACCTAGAGAGAGTTTGTTCTGTTATGGGAGTTGCTAGGCTGTTCTCTGTCTTCCATATAGCTATGTATATTCTTTCCAGATGCTTCTCTGTATTCCTGACTATACTGCCCGTCCGTCTCCAGGAACACAGCCTCACCCCCAACAGGCCACTCCCCAGAGTGCCAGAACAGAGTTAGACATCTCTAGGTGTCTAATAAAGGAGGATGGGAGCCACGGGCCTGCATTGTGAGGCAGTATTCCTCCCCCTGTTGGGCAGGTTCTAGAATAACTTGTTGACCACATGGAAGCCAGAAGGCCCTCCAGAAATGATCCTGCTGTCTGTAAACTACAGAGCCTTTATCGAGGTGTCTTCTGAGTCCACAGCTGCCTGCAGGGGGTAGGGGTGGGGGGGGGGGGGGAGGGGAGGGGAGGCATTAATTTACCACTTCTATTTGAATCCTGGTTGTTCCCCAAAAATGAACCAGGACTATGATACCAGATAGGAGTGAGTAAGAAGGAGAACTTTCTGTTACTGCTATTCTTGAATACTATGAATGTCCCTGTTAACAGCATGACCCACAAGAAGATGTTTCACTTCAGAAGGCTAGATAGGTTTCCGTTTGTTACCATGTCCGTGGCCTGCTCATAAATATTTATCAAGTGGACTCCAATCTGGAGTTCATTCCGGGCTGGGCTGCTCTCCCCAGCGGACTTTAGTCCATAATAGAATCGTAATTGTTGCAGAGAGCAACATGATCACATAACTGGTTTGGGGAAGGTTTGTTTTACTTTTATTCCTCCCCCCCCCCCCCCCCCCCTCCCCCCGTTTTTACACACAAATGCACGGAGACAAAGAAACAGTGGAAATTCCCTGAGTGGAGTTGCAGGGTTAGCGATCATCTCACATACGTGCACTTACAAGGAGGCTGGAGGGATTCAGTCTGACTCTGTGAGCTGCATGGTTAGACGAAAAGATGATCTGCTTGCTGACCTTGTTAGAAATACACCTCCATCTGGTTAGAGATGCTTGGTGTGGCAACCACATTTAATTTTCCCTTTTTTCTTTATTTTCACGTGTTTACTCTTGCGCATGCCTGTGGTCGGTTCTCAGAGTTTCAGCTGCTGTTACTTTAGAAACTGATACCGAGAATTTCTCGGACAACACTTGAATGCTTCGGTGGGGATGAAACCCAGAAGGAGCCGTAGCATCAGGTTATATATTTTTTGACTTACCTGTTGTCGTTCTGTGTACTCTCTAATGAGCACGTGCTAACAATTTCTAAGCAGCAGGTCATAATTTCTGTCTATACTTTACCTTCCAGTTTATTCTTCCTGTTCCCTCCTTCCCAAAGAGGAAACAAGAAACAAAATCAACAATTAGGGAGAGGAACTCTAGGCCTTAATGGAGTGGCTCATTCGTTTTTAAGAGTTTAATGTCTCAGGAAATGCTAAGAAAGTTAGTTTTGATGATGCCCTTTTTAATCCCTTAAATTTCTTTTATTTTTTCTAATTTTTTTACTTTACTTGAGAGTAATGCCACCCTGATCTTTTTCAACTGCTTAACAGATAAATTGGGTCGACATGTCTATAATATGGCAATTTGAGGACAGTAATTGTTCAGCCCTCATGTTCTCTGCTTCTTGTTGCAAGTTTCCCTGTCCTCACCCGCCGTGATGATATTTCATTAAGACCCAGGCTAGTGAAGAAAAAAAAAAATCATTCTTTCTTCTTAGGAAGCCATCGCATGTTTACCTTTTATTCGGTAACAAATTTCTTTCTGAGTGAGTAGGGGAAGGGTGATTTCTCTTTTGATATTTCATACAGTTCCGTGTTTCCCTTAAGGGGGGCGATGGTGTCATTTGTGGATTGTTCTAGAAAGATCCTGGCATTTGAATTCAGAAGACCCTGGGTCCAACTTGACCACACACCTGGGTGTGTGAGCATTGGCCGATCACTTTCAAGGTTTTGGCCCTGTTCTTTTCCTCTGTGAATGAAGGGAAAGAAGTTTGTCTCTTTTGTAAATCCTTTTTGGAACGGGGCAGGGTTAGGTATAATGAGAATATCTTCCCTACAAGGATGTCGTGAATATTACATGCTACATTACATAAATCACAAATCGCTGTATATATGTTAGTTACCTTCCTTCAAATTCAGTTTTCAGGGGTAACTGACCACCCTCGAAGACTGCCTACTAATATTCACAGTGACAAGCAGTAAGATATACTTATTTGGTCACGAAAGAAACTGAAAGTATTTCTTTGGGCTTCAGAACATTCCTCCCCCTGCTGTTTGTTTTAAAGGCAATGGGACACCGTGTGTAAAGGTCTTGGCTAAAGAGAGCAAAATCCCCCCCCCCCCCCCGAACCCAGAGAACTCATCAGCATTGCTCTGGGGGGTGGACTTGGCTTTAGACGCTTTTCAGTGCAAACAGAATTACAGTTTCTCAGTTCATTGAATCAGTCACTTCCACCAAGATCTATATCAACTTTGTCTGCGTGTGTGGTTTGTGTTTTGCCTTGAAGCCGTGGAGCACAAACCAATTTGAAATTTATCTTGTCATGTTTTATTTCAGACAGTCAAGTGAAAGAGAAATCCTTTTATAGTGGGAGAGATATTGGTATTCTTATGCGTCAGGACTAGCTGATTTTAAAACGAATTAAAAGTCCCTGTAGAGTGCCATCATTATAAATTTAGAAATCAGGGCTATTTCAAAATCAGGAAGGAAAGAGGTAAATCATTGCAGTATGGGCATTGGAAAGAATTCATTCGTCAAGCCCTCGGGACAGCATTAACCATGTAGCTGGTGTATTCTTGACTTTGTTGGCTGGGTTGCGGGGGGGGGGGGGGGGGGGGGGGGGGGGGTGTTCTGTGGTCACATGACAGTAATTCCCCTAACCTCAGTGTTCCAAGCCCTCGCTGCTCATTAGTAGAACATCCTCCCTTTTGAGGGCTTCTGCCCCCTGCCAGATAACTTTGCGGGGGTCTGGCAAGGCTTCTGTGTGCAGCCCCAGTGTCCCCCAGGCCAAGTTCTGGGTCCCTGGCGTCTCATAAATAATCAGAACCACCCGGCTGCCCCTCCTCTGCCCCAGCATCTGCTGCCGTCACCAGCCCTCTTCCCACCGTCCCCTGCCACTTTGCCAGTCTCAAGTTTATATTCCACACCACACAGCAGCCTCCACATCCAGAGTCTTCAACTCTTGGGAAATGTTTTCACTTCTGTGAACTTTTGATCCCATAACAGAAGTGCAGTCAACGTCTGAGCAGTCTCCTGATTTTCACTTCTAGTCACCTTTTTTATCAACTAAGTGGCAAGTACTTTCCTATGTTGTAGGGGTAAAGATGGAAAAGGAGAGCTAGAAGCTTATCATCTAGTGTGCTTAAGTGACTGTAACATAACCCACACTTAGGTAGGTCCTGGGCTACGTTCAGCGTGAAAGGTGTTGCAGTGACATCTTTAGAAAATAAAGATGGAGGGGCGTCTGGGTGGCTCAGTCGGTTAATCGTCCGACTTCGGCTCAGGTCATGATCTCACGGTTTGTGGGTTCGAGCCCCACGTCGGGCTCTGTGCTGACCGCTCAGAGCCTGGAGCCTGCTTCGGATTCTGTGTCTCCCTCTCTCTCTCTCTCTCTCTCTCTCTGTCTCTGTCTCTCTCTCTGCCCCTCCCCCGTTCATGCTCTCTGTCTCAAAAATAAATAAACATTAAAAATTTTTTTAAAAGGAAAGAAAGATGGATGAGTCGAGGACCAAAAGAAATGCTGAGCCCACACCTGGTCTTAGGATGCTTAGACCGGTGGGGAGCTGACGAGAGGTGCCAGGCATGGCATAGAGACGTAGTAAGAACGTATGTTTGGGTTGCAGATAATCCAAGAATGGGTCCTTGGTGATCACGCCGCCTTCTAACCTGCTCATGACACTAGCCAGGTCATGGAGTCTCGCTATGCTCAGAATTATCCAAACTCCAGTATTTAAAGCTTCAGTCTCCTTGTGTTGGCTCTGAGACCTCGCCTGCAATGCATGAAGCGCAGAGGCAGTTCTGTTGCTTCGAGGGCAGCTTTACCTCATATTCTAAACATATCAGACAGATTCTCGTTAAAGTGCAGGTCGGGTTTCACTTATCACAAACACAAGAGGAAACCCGATCGGTGAATGAGGTAGTGGGCCAGGCTCTCTCAAGCTGTCGTCCACACTAGCAAAGTAAGATGTGCTGTTTACAAACACACCAAAGCAGAGAATGCTTTCAGCAGAGCACAGCCGGGCTTCATTTCTTCTTTCTCTTTCATCGGGTCCCAAACTTATACGATGTATTTATTTTCTGTGGTTCTTACGAAGAATGCCCAATAACCTTCTTTTTAAATTTTTAAAATGGCCCGTCTGTGTATTTAGTTCTCATCTAGTTCTCTCCAGGAGTACGTGTTTTCTTTCTTCGGTTTCTATCCAAAATGTGGCGACTCTTTATGGATCCTTACAGAGAACTCAGTGCCCGTGTGCAGGTTGAAGAAGAGGGAAAGGAGAAGGTGAGTGAGTGTGTAAGCACACGGAGGGGCCCATGCTGTGAATAGTGTATTTCACAGGTTTTATTTTTACAAATCCAGGATGAACTTTTACATGGGCCGTACCCAGCGCGTACTCGTAGATATGTTGCAGAGATTAGAGAACCAGCCCCCCTGGGGCGCCTGGGTGGCGTTGTCGGTTAAGCGGCCGACTTCAGCCAGGTCACGATCTCGCGGTCCGGGAGTTCGAGCCCCGCGTCGGGCTCTGGGCTGATGGCTCAGAGCCTGGAGCCTGTTTCCGATTCTGTGTCTCCCTCTCTCTCTGCCCCTCCCCCGTGCATGCTCTGTCTCTCTCTGTCGCAAAAATAAATAAACGTTGAAAAAAAAAAATTTTAGAGAACCAGCCCCCGGTCTTCACTTCCGGGTATGGGAGGTACTCCCGAGTGTTCTTGGAGAAGCGGAGCCTCCCACATGTGGGAAGAGCATTCGCATTCTCCTACTGCAAGTCCCCCCGTGTGACAAAGCCGAGATGCCTGCCTCTCCCCGGAGGATCTTTGTCGGGGAAAAGAAGCCCAGTCTCTAAGTGGAAAAAGGCCTGCCTACACACACATACACGTACAAGTGGCAGACTCTACAGTCAGCGCTTGTGACGACAATGAGGTCTCACGGGGTCACTATTTGCCCTGCTTTCTGCTTCCCATCCTGAGAAGCTGTCGGGGGCTGAGGGGTGCGGTAGTTGGAGGGGGGTGTCTTCCCACAAAATGCCTTCTTATTGTTCTGCCCATCACCCACTCACCATCCATCCTCCCTCTCTCTGTGTTTTTTTTTAAGTTTATTTATTTATTTTGAGAGAGAGAGAGAGACTGTGTGTGTGTGTGTGTGTGTGTGCGCGCGTGCGCGCGCGTGCAAATGGGAAGGGGCAGGGAGAGAGATTGAGAGAGAGAGAGAATCCCAAGTGCTCGATGAAGGTTCATATCCTCATCATGGGAACAGTTTAGGTCAGACTTGACAATCGTCGTAGTAAATGTTTACGAAATACCATTGGTCAGGACCAAAACAGAAATCAAAACTTTTCCTCTCTTCTCCCCCTACACCAAAAGAGAGGGAGACATTATTTAAAGTTTAAGTTTTAAACCAACACAGAGATCAGTGAAAACTATTTTGAAGTCAAGATGGTGACTGACGACCTGTACTTTGCATTGTAAATAGCAGAAAGGTTCGTAGTAACTCATGCCCTTTTTTTTAGCACTGGAAGTCTCCAACTGACAAATAGATAATGTGAAATTTACAAGACCTTCCTCGCTTCCTTCCAAAAAAGAAGGAAAGCCAAAACTGGGACGTATTAACAGCCCTGACTTAGGCAGCGTCGTCTGTAACAAACCCACTCACCTTGGAGTTCTACCTGCACGAGGCATCGTTGCTTTTCTGAGGAAGGCACCGCTCTGTCTTGGGTGGTGTGGTAAAACCCCACAACTGCGAGAGCCAGACTGAAATTTTCCAAGTCTCTCCTTTTGGCAGTGAACCTAGCTGCAGAAACATCTTAGTTGTACGCGACATTTAAAACTGTTTATCTCTCACTCCTGTCCACATTGATTTGTTTGTACTCCATGCCTGCCTTCCACAAGCCTGTAAAATTTCGGCCACACGACGCTCGGGGCTGAGGCTGCCTTCTATATATGTATATTTAAACTGAACACTCCTCTTCAATTCTTTTAAAAACATTCTCTACCCTGTGCCAACCGCTCGGAGGGCTCTTTGCCTTCTTGGTTTGCTGAGATTTAAATCTAGAGATGCAAAACCCACAGCGTCCTCGTCCGTGTTCTCTGCATCTCATGCTTTTGCATCCTGTCGTAAGGCAGTCAGGCTGCGTGATTGTCTTGCTGTCTTGTCTGTTCGATCTTGAAAGTAAAAGTGCTTTCAACGGGAAATAACCTGGGGTCGGCGCTTCCACCAGGGAGGGCTCTGTCCCACCGCCTTTGTGGGACTTTCAAGGAATATGTGCTTTACTTAGAATCAGTCTTCCAGCTCACCCTTGTGATCTTCCCTCCACTTCGAAAGGAACACCAGTCGGTGCTTAGGTAAACATACAATTCGCCGCCTTGGCAGCAAACTTGGTTCTGATGACTTCAAGTGAAACTAACAAGTGACATCACTTTGTTTCCTTTTTGCTTTTTTACAATTAGGTTGGAAAATGTTGGGAAAAAATCTGAACACAGGTTGAAAACTAACTATGTCTCAGTTGCCTCACATTTTTAAAAAACGGTCCTCATCTCATACAGTGACTTATTTCCATGGAATTTCATAGATTTCCCCACTGTAGTCTCCCACTCTCTGCCTAGGTGTTTCCATGCTCTGCAGCCCTTTTTATCCGCCAGGCGCCTGCTTAGGGTACTGAAAGTCAGCAGCTGCCTTTGTAGTAACTTCCCAGATGAGCCCAGTGTGCTCTGTTGCACGTACGTGATAGGTGATTATTTAAGAGGGGATTTTTAGAGGACTTGTCTTTTCATCTGTTAGCAATTCCTAACAACAAAGAGAAGCGTCGTGAATCAGACACTCAGTCTCGATCGCACTGCCTCATCATCACCCTTTGGCCTTCGTTCTTAGAATATTTCATAAGTTTCTGCCAAAGTTTTCTGAATAAGACATGGCCATGTTATTTAACAGTCCAGCATAAAAATGAATGGTTGGTTTTATAGGAGGTAACATTGACTTGGCGGGACTAACCTCGCAAGCGAGAGAGTCTTACGCTGGGAAAGGGTTTTCTACCCTGGGGCCATCCTCTAAAAGGATTCAGCAAAGTCCCTTGAATTACTCCAACCCCTACAAGTGAAAAAACGCAAGGAGGGTATTTCAGGAACATGGATATTAACAGATGATGTTTGCATGATTTTGCTTTGAGTTAGGTGTATTGTTTTAAATACTTTGCAAAATAATTTTTTCTCTTAATATGTAGAAATAAAGGGGCACCTCGGTGGCTCAGTTGGTTAAGCATCTGACTTTGGCTCAGTCATGATCTCACGGTTCTTGAGTTCGAGCCCTGAGTCGGGCTCTGTGCTGACAGCTCGGAGCCTGGAGCCTGCTTCAGATTTTGTGTCTCCCTCTCTCTCTCTCTCTCTCTGCTCCTCCCCTGCTCATGCTCACGCGCTCTCTCTCAAAAAGAAAATAAACATTAAATTAAAAAAATAAATAAATAAAGAAGCTTGGGGCACCTGGGTGGCTCAGTCAGTTAAGCGTCTGACTTCGGCTCAGGTCATGATCTCAGAGTTCATGGGTTTGAGCCCCGCGTCAGGCTCTGTGCTGACAGCTCAGAGCCTGGAGCCTGTTTCAGATTCTGTGACTCCGTCTCTGCCCCTCCCCTGCTCACTCTCTGTCTCTGTCTCAAAAATAAATAAACATTAAAAATAAATTAAAAAAAAAAAAAAAAAAAAAGAAGCTTGACGGCCGCCTGGCTGGCTCAGTCAAAAGGGCACATTGACTCTTCATCTCAGAGTTGCAAGTTTGAGCCCTGTGTTGGATGTAGAGGTTATTTAATATATAAGCTTAATTTTTTTTTCAATTGAGCAACTCGTGGGTATCTGTGTACCCAGAAAACTGTCAGAAGTGAAAGCTCTTGTTTTAGATGAAAATTTTCCATTTTATTTTCAAGCAGTACAGTTTTCACTGTTTGTTATCCGTCTCTTCCCAACTGGAATGAAAGGTCCATGATGGCATGGGTTTTTGTCTGTATTTTTAGTTCACTTCTGCTTCCCCATCACCCTGAGCGATGGCTGGCATTTAATAGACACTCTACATGTTTGTTGTATGAATGAGTGCTTGCCTAGCATTATTCACCACCACTTGATGGAGTCGTTGAGGCAAAGGAGCCGTTTTCCAATTGAGATGGCAAATCCTGTCATTATTTGTGATAATTACATGCACTGATACTATTACTCTAATATCAAATACTGTATGGACCTTAAGAATACAGCCATAATGTGATTTGTACCATTTTGGAAAGTAGCAATAACACGGTTAAAGTAGATCCCCAGATAATACTCGAGTGAACTCCTTGGTCCTCGGATTTTTCAAAATCCTTCCACTTAAACTATAATAGTTCTAAGGAACAATCATTTGAGCCTACCCTAGCCTTTTTTTTTTTTTTTTTTTTCGAGAAGGCAACAAGCAATGAAATACCCAAAGGTTAGGAAAAAAAAGGGATGATGATGATTGGGGTAATTTAGATTTGGCTGAATAATGTTACTTTGCAGAGACACATCTGATACTAGGTTGTTGGTTCGTATCGAACTTGGGCCTGTTTTGATGAAGGTCATTTCCAGGACCTTTGCAGTTCCAGAGACCAGATTTTCCAATAAACCAGAAGATACGGAGGGTAGACAAAATTCCACTGTAATGTCTTTGCGATCATCTGGATTTTATAATGCAATATGCTCAGAAATAGGCTCCCCCCCCCCACTACTCAAAGATTAATTTGCAAGCTCTATTGTGCTTGTGCAATCAAGGGCTGACGCCCCTTTCTTTCAGCTTCACACCCCATACTGTAGGGAAATAAAACGGGCATTGGGACTGAATCCCAGCCTCCCACTACTTACATGGCCATTACCTTGGATGAGTCTTTTGCATTGATGCCCCCTGCTTAAGTCCTTCACCTTAAGAAGAAACGCAGTAAGAAGAAAACGCAGTATCTGCTTTGCAGAGTAGTTACGAGGATTAACTGAGAGAATGTAAGTACAGAGCCTGTTGCAGAGTAGGTCCTTGAAGACATCCTTGCTGCTTGCCTTCCCCTTTACAGCGTATGGCTTATGTTGCCCTGGATTGAAGTCCTGAGGGAAAAATGTTCTCCCCACCCCCTCCACCTCCATTACCAGTTCTCTGTTCTTTTTTCGTTTTTAGATTTATTTGTTTAACCAATCTGTACACCTAACGTAGGGCTCAAACTCACAACCCCGAGATCAAGAGCTGTGTGCCCTACCGACCGAGCCAGCCAGGCACCCGGCCATTTTCCTGTTCTTCGGGAGCCCTGGCATGGAGTCCAAGGCAGCGTTTCCTACACTTTTGCATTTCACGGGCCAGTACAATTTTTATCAAAAAAACTTTATCCACATAGTCATGCTAACTTTCCTTGTGTCAGTAAAAGACTGTAAAAAATCATACCATCTGCTGTCACAAATCGTTTCACAAAAGATAGGATATTTTTATAACCAAACCAGAGTATGACCTGCAAATAAAGAACAGTCCTTGACGTGTCTTGTCTCTTACTGGAGATCAGAAACAGGATAGGGACGGGCATTTAGGAACCACTTTTTTCTGGCATCCCACACAAAGAAAGAGGATTTTCTTCTTTCCCATGGAAGCAATACTACTCTCTAAGTGCGCCTTTTGTGGAAGGGCCACGGAGACTGGCTTGAGGATGGGGTCGGTAGTCCTGTCCATCCATCCAGGGACAGGAGACAGTCCCCACACACACACACACACACACACACACACACACACACACACACACACACACACACGAGCCCACTCAGCTGTTACTACTTAGGGGCCTGAGTCTGTGCTGAGCCCGGGGCTTGGAGACTTTCACCAGCCCTAAATGCTCATAAATTAAAGAGTCTGTTTTGAAACATGGGTAATGGAAAAAGACACACTGGCAAATATGGGGGAAGGTGTGAAACCCATCTGGGGCAGCAAATCAAATCAGTTTCTAACCTGATGCAGTGGAAAACCGAGGTAAAGGGTGGATAGTAAGTCTTGCGGCTTCAGCCACTCTGTAGACATCTCTTTCTAACCAGTCGGCATTAAGGAGCCACTGGTCCCCATTTCCAATGTCGGTCATTCGGGAAAAAATACTTTATTTGGTTCTGTTCAGTTGAGGGAACATTTGGTAAGTGACTACTAGGTATAGCGTTCTATGTTAAGGGCGGGATACTGGGTCTTTCAAAGCTGGCCCGTCGCCTTGAGAATTATTCTTTCGACAGACGCACAAATGGTAAAGGCCACTTGTGTTTGTTTAGGCTTGGGAAAAAAAAAAGCATTTGCGTGGTGCTGGCCATCATAACACTAATGATATTGACGCTGTGGGTCCGGTTCCCCTACAATGAGATACGTTTTTCAACCTGTATCTCGTGCACGTGTTGGAGGCATTGCAGTCTATCGAAGGGACCCGGGGCTCCAGCGGAGAAGGAGCCCACAGCGGGGCTCCAAATCAGGACTCTTGTTGGGCCACAAGTGCCACAGACTGTCAGTTTGGTGCCCTGCAGGTGAGAAGTTTTTGTGTCGGTGCCACATTCCCCTTCTATTTTCGTATCCCTCTCTGGGCAAAGATACTCTCTTGGCCCTGGTCTGGGACAGGGTCAGAAAACCAGGCTGCCTCTACAGTCCACCCAACTCTAAGGCTTAGAGCAGGTGGTTGAGGCTAGCTCCGGGCTCCAGAGAAGAATGCTTTTTGTACTGACTTCGTCCTCCCTCGGAGCCCTCTTCCTTAGCCTCCTCTTTAGAAGTATCTTGTTGCTACTGGCAACCGGATGAGATTGTAAGCTTGGGACCAGACCCAACAAAGCCTCCTGACTGGCTGTCATCTAGACCTTAAGCTAGAGGGTAGAAGAAATCCTCATGACCAGGGCGACAGTAAGTTCTGCTTTGTCCTGGCCCGACCCGCTGTACACATTTGGCCTGGCGTGATTATTAATCGTGTCCCCTTTCGCTCTGAGAGGGTGTCCCGGTGGTCTGGACAACAAAGGATCTGATCACTGTACTTGTGAGTCACTGACCTATAACCACCCTGCCTTCTTCGTGGGAACTGTGGTGCCAAAGCTCGGAAGAGTCACCGTGTGCATTTGGCTACAGTAACCCCCGCCCCACCCTGCCTCTCATGAACCTGTAGCCGCTGTGGAAGGCTGGTCTAGAATTGAGGGTTTCAGCAACTTGGCCGGAAAACTTTCCATTTCACACAAGTCCAACATCTGGTGGTGTGAGGGCCATCCAAGACTAAATATACCACCAAACCAGAAATGATGGTCTAGGAGCTGAGGGTATGGTTTCAAAGTAGAATCCTAAACCCCAGATTGGGCTCTCGACCAATCTGCTCTAACAGTATCCCCCAGCTTGCCAGAGCTAGTGTTATTTTCAAATGACCTGTTTTTCTTTTTGAATCATTAAATGGTACAGTAGCATGAGTCGGAGTGTGGACACGCACTCAGATTAGAGCTTGAATATCCTTTTGGTTTTTGTGTTTTGTTTGTAATGTTTACGGGTTCATTTTTGAGCGAGGGAGAGACGCTCTTACTCACCTCTCTGCTTCAGGAGGGCGGGAACACCATCCGTCTGGTTCCCTTCGCCATTACCTCCGGCATCTAGCCCCCTTCCGGACTTATTAACAGACACCCCAAAATTCTTATGAGTGTTTTCTGAGTGAATGAGTGGTTGAAGGCGGGCTAATCATTAAATTCTCTCCCCAGGGGTTAAGTTAGGTCGATAAAGTGGTTCCAAACTTGAAAGTCATACGTGTAATAGGGTTGTGCCTACCCAACAAATTTTATTCTCGCTAACGTGGTGCACGTGATCTCTTGCATCGAGTATTATTTAGATACCAGGAATCCGGACCTTCGGAATTCACTTCTCATTCTTCAGGTAACTTCTTGATGTCCACTCGAAGCTCCGAGTTTCCCTCATGAATAAAAACCAAATTTAAAAAGTGCTTTGAGGGGGCGCCTGGGTGGCTCAGTCAGTGAAGCGTCCGACTTCAGCCAGGTCACGATCTCGCGGTCCGTGAGTTCGAGCCCCGCGTCAGGCTCTGGGCTGATGGCTCGGAGCCTGGAGCCTGTTTCCGATTCTGTGTCTCCCTCTCTCTCTGCCCCTCCCCCGTTCATGCTCTGTCTCTCTCTGTCCCAAAAATAAATAAAAAACGTTGAAAAAAAAATTAAAAAAAAAAAAAGTGCTTTGAGGGGTGCCTGGGTGGCTCAGTCGGTTAAGCGTCCGACTTCGGCTCAGGTCATGATCTCACGGTTCGTGGGTTCGAGCCCCGTGTCGGGCTCTGTGCTGACAGCTCAGAACCTGGAGCCTGCTTCAGATTCTGGGTCTCCTTCTCTCTCTGCCCCTCCCCCACTTGCACTCTGTCTCTGTCTCAAAAATTTTTTTTAAATAAATAAAAAGTGCTTTGAAATTATGGCATTTTCAGAAATTGCTTTTGCAGGAGCTCGGTTGTGTCCGTGATAGCCAAGGCGTGGCAATGGGAATGATTTCAGTGAAACTATCATTCTGTATATTGGGAGAAGGAGGAGAAACTAGTAGACTTACTAGCAATGCCAAGTTATCTGTGAAATCGTAGTGCTTCATGGTCAGACTCAGCTCTTCCTTCATGAAACCGTCTCAAGACCATGGTCCTCTTATCTCCCTTTTGAGCCCCTTACAGACATTTTTGTTTCTACTACTCCTTTTTCCAAGCATTAGCGTAGACCGTTATTTATTTCTCCTGTGTGTTGTCACATATCCTCAGCTAAAGCACAGGCTTTGGGAGAACACGGGCTTCATCTCACGTGTCTTATGATACCTCTTAGTGTCGAGCTCAGCTTTGTGTACTAAATGGGTGCTCGGTAATTTTTTTTTTTTTATGAAGAGTGAAATATTAAACAAGATCTTTCGGTTATACTACATGGAAAGATAAAACTGACCCCATATTAATATAGCAGGGGTGCCTGGGTGGCTCAGTCGGTTAAGCATCCGACTTCAGCTCAGGTCACGATCTCACGGTCCGTGAGTTCGAGCCCCGCGTCGGGCTCTGGGCTGACGGCTCAGAGCCTGGAGCCTGTTTCAGGTTCTGTGTCTCCCTCTCTCTCTGACCCTCCCCTGTTCATGCTCTGTCTCTCTCTGTCTCAAAAATAAATAAACGTTAAAAAAAATTAAAAAAAAAGAATATAGCAAAGTGCACAAACTTAGCTGTGCTTTGGATAGTTATGGGTAACTTTTATTTTCTGTAATCTTCTACATTTCCCCTTTTTTCTACAATTAAACCATCATTTTATGATGCACGAAAAGACATGTTATTTTTTTTTTTAAGAAGGTACTTTGGGGCCCTTTCTATCATTAGAGCCTTGTTAGGAAAAGATCTGGGGGCTAGATGATCTTATTGTAACATCATTTACCCATGTGTTAGGATGGTTGGGACGAGGTGGTGCTGACTTCATTATTTTGGTGGAAATTTGCAAAGATTTAGTCTGGAAAAGCAGTTAAGGGCTGGGCCACTGCAGTGTGTTTCTGGAGCTGTGCTTTAGAACTGAGAAGTTACATAATGTGGAGAATAGGACGATAACCTAATTTTCTTAACAAATCCCTTACAACATATTTGTGTGGAGATATTGTGCAATCCTCTCTGCCTTGTCCCAGGCATTTCTTCAGCCTGGATTTCATAGGAAGTGACAGCGAGCAGGTGGGGCTCTGATAGTGATCATCCTTCATTGAGTCTGTCTCCTGTCTCTTCACTTATTATCTCATTTAATCATCGCAGCACCCAAAGGAGGCAGGCACTGTTCTTTACTCACATTTTACTGATGGGGAACCTGAGACCAGAAGAGCTTGATTCATTTGCCCAAAGTGACCCGTCATAGTGAGGCACCGGCATCCGCTGTGCACAGCCCTCTCTGCTGCACGCGTTGTGACACGTGGCCCGTGCCCTCAGGTAGCCAAAATAACCTCTGGGGAGAGAGGGTACAGCGATGAAAAAGCTAGGTGGTGTTGAGTCAGGCAACACCTGGGGAGCACAGAAAAGGCACGAGCTGGTCAGGTGCCTCCGCCCAGTGCTCAGTAACCTCCGCTTCCCCAGCCTAGCCCCGCCCCCCAACTCCTGTCCTTGACCATCATGCGCCCACCGTGCTGGCACACACTCCTGCTTTTGCGGCCAGCTCCCTGCACCTGCCGCTCCCTCCAGCTGCTAACAATGATCATTATCATCTGTGTGTCCTTAGTGTGTGCGGAGCCATCACTTGGCACGTTACTGCGTTCTCTCCTCAGAACTATAGTATGAAAGGAGTTAGTGTCCCTGCTTTTCAGATGCGGAAAATGAGGTTTTGAGAGCTTGGGTAACATGCTCAGATGTGTAGTTAGGAAGTAACGGGCCTAGGAATCGAGTCCTGTTGTTTCTGAATCCCCAGGCCCGTGACTTTAACCACTCTGCTGTAAATGCCTTTATGCCCGTCTTTATTTGCACCAAGCTCTCATCCGAAAACACAGACACTGCACAGAAGCCTTTCCTGGCGTCTCCCACACCAGAACTCTCCTGGCCCATGCTGGCCTTTCTCCACGTCTCTTTTGCTTTTTTGGTACCGGGACCCCCATCTGCCTCCCCTTGGGCCGTGTGCTCTCTGAGAACCCCCAAGTGCTTTGAAGGCAGCTAGACACTCAATACAACGTGGGATTCTGCAGGACGGAGGGATCTGGGCATGCATCCGTGACCGGGTTGCTCCTTGGGTATGGTTGCAAAGAGAAATTTAATTGTGAAATTCCGAAGAACCGGGTTATTTTTCTATTTCCTTCCTTCCTCTCTTAGATCTCATTGGGGAAGGGGGAGGGAGGGGGTTGGTATTTGAAAGCTCCAGCTGCCATTTTCATTTCACTTTTAAAACAACCGCTAAGTTTTAGGACCTCTCCTACCCGAAATCTCAGGTGCCAGATAAGAAGAACTGCTCAGCCAAGAGTTGCACGTGCTTGAAAACAGTGACATTTATGAGAAATACCAGCACTGACCCAGTTGGAGCCCAAATGCCAGTGTCTCCAGCATACGTGTTCCTTGATACTTGAGCAGCTACCTTTCCTCGCTTCTGTTTCCATGGTGTGAAAACAGCGAGCCTGTGGTTGAAACAACATTTGAAGTTTTTTAAATGCTGCAAAATGGACAGATGGTAGTCATATTAATATGCAGGGCCGTTTTGCTTTGGGGCCACCTAAGTGTCATGATATTTGCAGCCACAAGATGTCAGTATGGTATCAGTCCTGAGTGTCAGAATTCCTACTGGGCTTCCCTCAGTTTATAAATCATAACAGGAAGACACAGTCAAGGCCCCGGGATTGCCTCACCCCTTTCTTTCTGCTGCAGTATTAGCCCACATACTGCCTTTCCTATTAATTTTCCCTGTGCAATTTTCCATTGGCTCACACCTCATCAGGAGGCTTTTCTTAGCCCTTTCTCTAAATTTAAATACTTTCCTAACTCCTACTTAGGTCACAAATAAGCTCAGGAATCCCCCGCCCCCCCCCCCCCCACTCTGGTGTTCTCAGCGCTTGAAAAAATGTGCAGAAGGATGTGGGTGACAGCGTAGTTTTGTCTCTCATCCGAGGGGGGGTTTTAAGTAGTTCAGGATGGGGAAAAAAATAGCGTCTCTAGCAATTGTACCGTTGGGGGTGGGTTTCTCTCTTCTCCCCTCCTTCTCCTTCCGCAAAAGCTTAACCTAGAGAGAAAAACGTTAGGAGCTTGTGTAAACGAAACAAGGGAAGCTGGTGCTCAGGGAAGAACACACATGCTGAGGCCCTGGTGTGCTTCTTTAATCCTCACCGCGAGGTAGGAGGTCTGTTCGCCCCTTTTTTTCTAATGAGGAAAGATGGACTTCTCTTTCCCGTAGCCCGTTACCTAGTAACTCGTAAACTGGTGGCACCACCTGGATTTGGACCTGGGTCTGGTTGTCCCCAGAGCCTGTGCCCACCGACAGGCTGATAACATCACCCTTGCTCAACGGTGTGTATCCTTTAAAAAAAAAAAAAAAAAAAAAATAGAGGAGGAGCCTTAAGAATCCCCTGCATGCCCTGGACAGCAAATATGTGAAGTCCCGGCCACACGGAAGATACAATGTTGTGAAGAATACAAAGACCCCATTAAATCTGTTTTCTGCTCTCAAGAAGCAAATTAGGTCAAGGAAGGAGACAGGAAAGGGCATGTATACACAGGTCGATAGAAAACAATCAGAGGGCAGTGACATTTCCTTGTAATAGTGGAGGGATGGGAAAGCAGAAGGTGAGCTCCAGTGCAGGGCGAGCTGCGGTCCAGGGCGAGCTCCAGCCCTTCCGCGGGCTCTTTATTAGCTCAGCCTTAAATAAATCTGCTAAATGAAAAGAGCGTTGCTAAGGTGGCCTCTACCCTGACGTTCTGTGGTTCTAAAATGGAATAGGAGAAGGGGGACATAATCCAAGCCGGTAGAGGTTGTCACCCATGCATGGCTTTGTAAACCAGACACGGTAAGATTATGCTTAATCCTCTCTTTAGGTGGTCTGGTGCAGGGAGGACAGGTGAGAGCAAGACAGGAGGGCCGGCATGGTATGGCCGGACCGGCTCCAGTTTCCCAGTCCACGGCTTAGATGTGCAGGAGAGCAGATCGGAAGCTTCTGGAAAGATTTGGTAGGGGAAATAGCAGAGCGCTTCTGGAATATAACTTTAGAAGTACTGTGTCAGTGTGAAGAGCTTGGCGAGGATAAGCAGAGGAGCCACAAGGATGACTGAACATTTGAAAAATAAGACCTGAGAGGAGAGGTTAGAGAAACAGGGGTTATGTAACCTGGAGCTCCTCAGAGGTGACTTTGGCAGGCTTCTTGGAGAACAGGACTCTCAGTACAGGGAGCCGTCACTGACCCTGTTTGTCCATATCGAGTGAGGACAGACTCCGGCCAAGCCATGAAAATTTTAGATTTGATCTGCGGAAAAGTCTTCCCTGCGTGGCAGCTGGGAAACATGGATGACATCGTGGAGAGAAGTTTATAGAATTTTCTTTTCTTCCTTTCTTTAAAAAAAAAAAAAACCAGAATACAGTAGGCCCTTTTTCTAATTATCTGGCTGGAGGATAGGCGTGGCCTGTCACTATAGAATATTTTGTATCTCCTACTGTGAATGTTTGGCCTGAGGGGGACTTGATGGGCCCAGAGAATATGAGGTTTCATGCAGTACTGAATCGCGGGGCGCCTGGGTGGCTCAGTGGTTAAGCATCTGACTTCGGCTCAGGTCATGATATCACAGTTGGTGAGTCTGAGCCCCGCTTCGGGTAAAACACGAGACCTGGGTGAGCCCTGCTTCTCTCGGCCCCATGTGGGATCGATTCCTGCCCCCCTCTTTCCACCCCTTGCTCACTTGCGCCCTCTCTCTCTCAACAAAAAAATACAGAGATAGATATAGATATACTGTTTATAATAATGGTTTCTGGAGAGGATGGCCATATAAGTTTTTCTGATCTGTAAACACTTTGGGCAATGAAAGGGGATGCTATTAATAAAATGACATTGTCCCCAGCAAACAGTAACACATGGTCACCCTGATTCTGAGGATATCTTGTTAGAGTAATTTTCTTAACATACAAATCTCACGTTGTCTCCTGCTTCTGTGGCTTCCCATGACACTTATGGTAAAACCCACACTGTGTTCAGTGTGCCACAAGGGCCTGTGTGAGCTGGCTCCCGCCCCTCTCTGGGCCCTGACCCTGCGCTCAGCTCCTTGAGCACACTTAGCACACGCCCACCTCCAGGCCTTTGCCCGTGCTGTGCCCTCCACCGGGAGCCTCGCTCTCCCCGTCCCTTTGCCTGGCCGGCTCCTTGTCATCCGTCCCCTTTCTCCAGACAACCTTCCCGACCTCTTTGCTGTTGCTCTCCTCATCCCCCAACCTGCTCCCTTCAAAGAAATGGCCACGCGTTGACATTCTTCCCTATTGGTTATCTTTGGCTGTCTTCCACCAAAACGTACACACCATGAGGGCAGGAATCACATCTGGCCAATTCACTGGTGACACGTCAGTGCCGCACTCAGGCGCCCAGGCGCCCAGGAAGTGGGGGAGGAGTGTGCTCCATCCGTGCGGCCCCCGTGACTCACCACGTGTGACCCCACCGGGACCGATTAATTTCCTGACTCTTCCTTTGCAGCCAGAAGTGGTAAGGTTCGAAAATAGGAATCGGCTGCTTTATAGAAATTCTCTCATTCAGCCGAATTGGCCGCACATTTAGAGTACACAGCCCTGGGCTCACAGACGCCCCAAACAGCCCCTGTCCTTCTCGAACGTGGGGTACCTAGCTGGGGCGGCAACACAGAACCGTCAACCAGCTTAAGTAATGGTATATTTGAAGTGCCAGTTAAGAGATCAGAACTGTCCTTCCAGCCTCCCAACCTCCGTTCTAGGTTTCTTCCTGACGTCGTACGCGTAGTTGTGTGTACTCCCTTATTCCCTCATTGGCGTTTTCCCTTCCCAGAATGTGGGCTCCACCCTGAAGGGATTTTCAGGACCCGGCACATAGTAGGTGTTCAATAAATATTTTGTAGCGAAAGAATGAATGGGGGGAAAGAAAGCAGAGAAACCCTGGCTGCATTTAGGACTTTAATGGGCCCTTTCGGGCTAGGTTGGATCTGACTCCACTGTGGGGTAGAGAGAGAACAGCTCAGAGTGGGATAATGGCACAGGTGAGGGGAAAGAGGAGCCAGTAGGTACAAGATGCCGACTTGTGTGGGGTAGAGAACAACCCGGTAAGTTTTCAGTTTTATTTATTGAACTCCCAAATGATGTTCCTTGCCCTCCCCACCGCCCCCCCCCCCCGCCCCATCCTCACTCATTTGGTCTGGGCGAGGCCCAAGGCAGAGGTGTCGGGGGAAGGCTGGCCGCCACACACACATTCCTTGGTTTTGGCGCTGGAACAGCCGAGCGAAAATAGCCAGCCTCGGGAACATGTGGGCAGCCGGGAACGTCCGCGATTCCAGGGATTAGAATGCAGTGTACGGGCTCTGCCCAGGCCTCTCGGCCCCCTTTCCCCTGCATTCCCATCCTGGCGGGTTCACCACCTGTTTCTAACTCCTTCGGAGGTTGGAAAACATGAGAACCAGTAGGTTACTTAATTTCTGCAACATCAGGAGTTCTGGCCTGGCATGGAATCATTCCTCAGTTAGAGAGGCCCCTGGGGCAAGGGAAATGGGTTTTACCCCTGACCAGATGCAGTCCGGTGTGAAGCAGAGAAGCTTGGTCTGAAGGCACAGGTGGCCCTCTGCCATCACAGTGCCTTGAAATTCCACCACTCAGTCCACTCCCGTGGGCTCAGGGCTCTCCCCTGCCCTCGCTAAACCGCCACTGCTGTTGGAGGAGCAGCATCCTAAGGCAGCCCCTCAGCTAATAGTTGAAGGCATCTAGCCGGACATCGGGTCCAAGAGAATGTGAGTATGACAGAATTTGGAAGAAGGGCGGTCGGTGGGAGAGGCCAGGCAGAGACCGGAGCAGGGGCAGCACCCGGGACCAAGTTCACGTCCTCCACGGTTTTCCTCCAGGGATAATCCTGAGGTGTGTGGCGGGTGGTGTCCCCTCCGTGGTGACAGAGCCAGGGGTCCGCAGGGACTCAGTCTGAAAGGATCCGAGGCGGCTGTCGGTGAGAGCGTGTGTTTCAGGCCTGCTTCCCGCACAGCGGTTTGTCTAAACAAACAGCAGTCCTTTTCTGGGGGAGAAGGGAGCGTGTGCACATGTAATTTGTACGGTGGCCAGTTGCGAAATATTTTAAATTATGGAATATTTAAAATATTTAAATTTTTAATATTTATTAAATTTTTTATTTAAATTTATTTAATTTTTATTTATAAATTTATAAAATTATATTATTTATAAATAAATTTATAAATTATATATTTTATATAATATTTATAAAATATTATATAAAATTCTATAAATGGAATCTATAAATTTATTTAATATTTATTAAATTTTAAACTTTAAATTTTAAATTTAAAATATTTAAATTACGAAATATTTAAAATATTTCAAAAATATTTTAAACAAATAGAAAATAATGCAGACACCCACCTGTGTATCTTGCGAATGTCTCGCTCAGGACAGCAGCCCCTAATTTGTTTAAACAGCAACCTTTTATTTTAGAATAGTTGTGGATTTTTTTTTTTTTTTCCCAAGATACAGCACACAAGAGCAGGGGAGGGGCAGAGAGAAAGAGAGAATCCAAGCACGTTCCATGTTTAGCTCAGAGCCCAACGCGGGGCTTGATCCCACAACCCTGGGATCGTGACCTGAGCCGAAATCAAGAGTCAGACACTCAACCGACTGAGCCACCCAGGCGCCCCAGAATAGTTTTAGATTTACAGACAAATTACAGACGGTATAGAATTCTATATTCCCACACCCAGTATTCCCATATTACTAATATCTCACAATGCTGTGTAGTATATTTTGTCACAATGATGAACCAAATTGATAACTAACTGAAGTGCATACTTTATTCATTTTTGTCCCTTTTCTGTGCCAGCATCCCACATTACGGTTGGTCACTATGTCACTTCATAGAGCCACGATGTTGCTGTAGCCGTATATACATGTAATGTTTTATAGTCATCGCGTGGGTGAGGCCTCCCTCTTTATGCTTCCTTTTGACAGAGGTCATGTTCAGAAGCCAGAGTTTCCTGTTTACTTGTGCTCTAGAACTCCTCACAGATTAACTCTTTCACAACCCACACATATTGGGTTTTCTGACCCCCAGATCCATGACCACTAGCTAGGATCAGTATCTAGATATGGAGGGAGAAGCCCTGGCGGGCTAGGGTCACAATTCCCTTTGTGTCTCTGTTCTGTGGCTCATGTGACTGGAGAGCGGTGGTAAGGCCTGGCGATAATACCTCCTTCCCATTTCTGGGAACCAGTAACCAGTGTGGTTGTGGGAAAACCTAATGCACTGGGCATTTTCTTTATTCCTTACCTTTGTCTCTTAAGAAAGAAATTTCTGAACTGAGAGTAGTTGGAGAGAGAGAGAGAGAGAGAGTTTTAAGTAATTCTAGTACAGCATCTATTTGGGTGGCTATTAGAAGCTTTGGATTTTAAACCACTGTATTTTTACAGCTGTAGAATCTAGTGCTTGAGTTGATTTAACAAGCAGCCGTGGGTTTGTCTCCTGGCCTAAGCCTGCCACTGGTGCTCTGGGAAAACTTGATCTTGGGCCTATTTCTAGGAAAGTGTTCTGTAATTTTTTATTTAAATGCTGATGGGTTTATATTGTTCTTACTGGCTACGCCTTGATTCTGAATGGCAGTGAGCACGTGACAGATGATTCGGATGCTTACGCCTTGCAAATTAAAGCTTGGCCGTTGAATTGGAAGTCCAGAGGGGCGGTTTCCTGGGCCCTGGCCTGTGGCTAGCCATCGGATAGGCTTACAGACCTGCGCCGTCCCTCCACTGTCCTTGGCCACACGATCAGATGCCTGCAACCTGGGTTGTCACGTGTTCCTGTGGGTCCCCGGAGATTACTAGGCTGCTTTGGCGGTTTTCGGTGCAGTGGTTCTAGAGGTGGGATCCTGAGACCGGCAGCATCTATGCCACCTGGGAGCCCTTAGAAATGCCGATTCTCAGGCCCCGGCCCAAAGCTCCAGGATCAGAAAAGCCCTGGGAGTGGAGCCCAGCAGCCTGAGTTGTCCCAGGGCCCTCCCCTTGATCCGACGCAGACTAAAGTGTGCAAAGTTCTGTTACTGGAGAACCCCGTGCTAAATGCCCCTCCTGTCTTTACCCCCACGTTTCTTTTCCAGTCATTGGGCAACCACCTTTTGATTTATCTAATTAATGTGCAGTGAGCAGGCTCTTCGCTGGGTGCCGTGGTTGGCCTGCCTGGGGTGGAGGAATCAAGGGTGAACGAGCCACGGTGCCTGTCCCTGCGGAGCTGGACCACAGGCGTGGTTCGCAGCCCTGGCTGCATATTAGAATCACCCGAGGAGCTTTTAAAAAGCCAGGTGCCTTCACTTAGTGGGTCTTTCATCCCGGATCAATTAAATCAGAAGCTCTGGGCGATAGCCAGGTGTAGACTACATTATAAAACTCCCCCAGTGAGAAACGCCGGCCCTGTGGGAGAGAAAGTCAGTCAGGCGGTTTCACACAAGATGGTGAGTATGAGTGTGAGGGTGGTGGTCACCAGAGGGTGACGTGGGAGCAAATGGAGGGGTCACTCTCCCCGAGGACTGAGCTGGGGGGTAATAAGTCTGTGCAAAGCGTTTCTGAAAGTCTTCTTTAAAGGAAAGCTGAAAGAAAGGCAAAACCGTGGTTTCACTATGGATCCACGAGTGATTTCAAAACGAGTTGGTGGAGGAGAGCCTCAGGAGACAGGCTTCCTTCTACAATGTTCATCCCCCTGTATACGTCTCAGTTCTCAATGACCGTGGACTCCAAGGGGCCTGCGAGGCCACGCCCGAGGTGGATGGCATGGCCTTTCATCCCTCATTCCTTCAGTGGAAATGCCTCTTCAGACTTGGTTTGAAGACCACCTGGACCCCTAGAGCTCACACTTGTGTTTTTAAGAGGAAGCAGCTCAGGGATAGAACCCACGTCCTTCATTGGTCTTCAGTGGCCATCCTATCAACAACACAGTTCTTCCCAAGAATTCTGGCCTTTCTTTCCACGCTTTTGCTTGAGAGACTTTTTTTTTTTTTTAGAGAAGTAAAGGGGATGTTTGTATAATAATTCCTTATTCATGAGTCTCCCCTTTTTTGATTCAGAAGGTCAGGTGGGGAGATTTAATGTGAAATATTAGCTGTCTTTACCAATTGCTGTACCCTGTTACCATGCTGTATGCCAGAAATAGAAGCGACCTGTTTTCAATGACAGATCAAAATTTAGTGCTCTGTTGATGGTCCAGAATGAAGATTTTTTGACACAGCGAATGAAATACATACCAGCGCATTTCTGGTTGTGATTTAGCTGACCAAGTAGTTCAGTTATAATTATATTATTTTTACTCCTGGAGATCGTTACTCTGAATGAAAAATGCTTCAGTGTCCAGACTATTAAGACGTGGACGGTGAACATTATTTAAAACAAAATTATTATTTTTTTCTTTCTGGACTGTTAAACAGCTTTATGAGCATGTGAAGGCTGGAATATGGTTGTTAGCATTTAAAATTAAAGGAAAACCTGGAAATGTTGTTTTGGTTTCAAAAATAAAATTGATTGTCAGTTACTGTATGCTGCTTTCCAGGTCCTATCTCTTCTCATCTCTTAAGCCCCTGATAATGTAATGGGGAGACACGTCTAGTAAATATACAGTCGACATAAATCTGAGGACATGAATATTATAAAAGGGCATTGAGGAGAAGGGTTGTGGGGAACAGGCTGGAAGGCGTTTGTGTATCATTTTTTATGAGGGACAATGCTCCTTGGGATTGAAATATCTTTTAATAGTAAGTGTAGGTTTGATCTGATCTCTGGATCACTGTGTTGTTGTTTGTTGCAAATATTTCCCTGGGCTGTGATTACCAAGGTGTTAGAAGAGCTTAAAATGTCCTCTAACCCTCAGGTTTAAAAGGCTCATTGTTTATAAGGGACAAAGATGATGTAAACACCCAACAAACTGAATAGTGTTCTCATTATGATCCTTGCCTGCCTGCCTGTCACATAAGAAAACAGAGGCTGACGTTTGTTGTGTTTAGAAATCCTCGAATGAATAAACATTTTAAAGAGACCAAGTAGATGAATGCTACCTCCTCTTTAATCACACCTTTTCATGCAATAAAGTGATTAAATTATTCTGTTGGGCAATGCATTTTAGAACCCGAAAGTTAAAACCTAGACTTCATTAGGACTCGTTGAACTAAATCTGAAATGTAAACTTTTGGGAGGCTCTAATTGAATAGATTTAACCTATATTTATGGAAAGGAGAAATCTCTGGGTGATTCTTTTTTTTTTTTTTTTTTTTTTTCTCTTCAAGGACCTTTCTTAAACTCTGCAGGTCTCTTGTCTGTTGACTTGATTAATGAATATTTTGCTCACTAAAATTGGCCATTAATTATTTCCTTGGGTTGCAGCAATAATTACATCTTTCAAGTAAAATCTAATTAGCATAATAAGCAGAAAACACCCTGCCAGGTGATGGGGGATTGTGGGAGCTAGTTCGTCACCGCTAGAGATAGCCTGTTCACCACACGGTAAGCAGTGGTCATGAGCCAGGTCCCAGAAGTTACATTTAGCAGAAATAGACTAGCGCACCCCAGAATGGGAATTTAGGTGAAGTAACTCTGTAGACACCATTGTTAGAAAATACTACCTTGTGATATACAAGCGTGATGCTATTAAATAATTAATCCTGTTACCTTTCGTTCATTTGTTGATCTTTTCAGTAATCGGTTCTTGCCAGCCTCCTGGCTAAGTGCTGGGCACAAAGAGAAACAGGATGCAGGCTCTGAAGACGACCAGTCTGTGGGGAACGTAAACATTTGAAAGTGTAATTCATCCTTTGACTAGACGTGTGTGCTGAGGCGAACTCTACCAGGTGGTTTCCCAGAATGCTTTGGAGGGAAAGTACCTTTGTGGTAGGCTTTGGGGGATGAGTCTAAGGATGACAGCAGAAGTGGGGAGGAGGTGTTTGAAGTAGAGGAGTAGGCCTGTGTTACAGAGTCTTACCAGCAGGCTCCTTCTCTCTCCTTTCACTCTCTAATCTCTTACTGGGGCTTCCCACTGGCGACCCCGACCAGAGGGCAGAGAGTCTGGGGGGACCAGCTCAGGGCACAGAATGGGGCAGAGAAGGGCAGGCAGCGGATCTGGAGAGGTAAACAGGGTAACCCGAGCAGCAGGGGTGGGGCGTGAACAAGGTGCCTACAGAGACTGGGCAGGAGTTGGGAGTTGCTAGAGGGTAGGGTGCATAAACTAAGGAAGAGCAGTTTGGAGCCAAATTGTGAACGATCCTCTCTATATTTTAACTAAGTCTTTTATCCCACAAGCAATAAAGAGCCACGTGGAGGGGTGGGCTTAAGGCATGATACTGATTCGTAATTTAGCAAGATTAACATTTTTGTAATTACCATTTGGCGCCCATCAGTGGATCCTAAAAGCAATTTAGTGGATTGTCCCAACATTTTAAAAGAAGTATTATCCGTGCATTACATGTTGCGTGCAAATGCAGCGTAGTAAAGTTGCGTGATGTTTTGTGAAACTTGTATATTTCTGTGCGGGACGTGTACTGATTATAATTTAAAATCTATGTCCTACTGTATGTTGCAGTGCAGATATTGAGAAAACCCTGAGCTAGACTGTCGGCTAGAGTGTGGAGGTGGATGAAGGGGAGGAGAGAACACCAACAGGCAGCGTGGCTGTAGATTTCAGCAACTAACATATAGTTAAAAAAAAAAAAAAATACTAGATGTTATCTTGGCATTCCTACTTAAAGCCATTCCTTTTTAAATATCTTTATGATATTGAACCCATATCCAGAGTATTAAACGTCATCTCAGATAAGCCGAGAAAATCCATCCGAGTCTTTCCCTTCCATTTTTGTTTCTGGAGCCCAGCTGATAGTAATGTTTACCAAATCCCCAAAGTCCCCCGAGCCTCTCTGAGGAATCCGATGTCTTGCAAGTTCCTTTGATAACGTCTATTTTACTTAAGTATTACAGAATCTTGTATTTGGCTTGATGTGCGATAAAATCATTTAAATGTGTCTTGGTTTATAAACTGAAGAGCCTTCCTTTTTATCTGCAGAGCAAGTTAATTGATCACACTGTTTCTAGTTAGTCACAATGGCTTTTAATACGCTCAGCTTGAAAGCTAGCCAGTAAGTTCTCAGTCTCTTCTGAAAAAGACCTGTGGCTCTTTGGAAAAGCAATTGGAGAATTTCCTGACTCTTCCAGGAGAAATTAACACAGGTGCCTATGCACACTCTCTCGAAGCTCCAGGGATGGCAAAGAAAGGAAAATGAAATCCAAGTTCTTTATACAAATGACCATGGTCACTATTTTAACGTATATAGGTCAAGCCTTCTCTTCTCCATACAGTATTTGCCAGAGAGACCAGTAAATATGTGGCTGCACTAGGTTATTCCTGCTGGAGAAGAACTCCAGGGCCACTTTGGGTTGGCAGCTAGAGGCTGGGCCTTGGAGTTTGCGGTAATAGTTCGATTAAAATGCAGGATTCTCACCCCAAGATTGTGAGGGTGTGGTGCACTATCATTCTCTCCATTTCACAGCAAACTAAACGCTGTGGGTTAGAAATAATTCGAACGAGGACTAGAATCTGTGTCTTCTGGTTCTAAGACTGTGTTCTTTAAGATCAGGCACCCAGAGGAGGAACTGAATAGGAGATGCGGGTGTACTAACCGCATTGACGCCTATAGGTTCCAGTTTCCATCAAAATTTGCCCCTGTGTTTCATTGCTTCCAAAGCTTGCCACTGCTTTTATGCAGAGCATTTCGTTTCTTTTCGTTTCTTTTCGTTTCTTTTCGTTTCTTTTCGTTTCTTTTCGTTTCTTTTCGTTTCTTTTCGTTTCTTTTCGTTTCTTTTCGTTTCTTTTCGTTTCTTTTCGTTTCTTTTCGTTTCTTTTCGTTTCTTTTCGTTTCTTTTCGTTTCTTTTCGTTTCTTTTCGTTTCTTTTCGTTTCTTTTCGTTTCTTTTCGTTTCTTTTCGTTTCCTTTCGTTCCCTAGAGCTGCAGGCACAGTTTGCTGTGGGATGGGGCGGGGGCAATGAGAGGGAAAGCCGGTTAGCAATTTAATTTGAGAGGACCAGGTGGTGGTCAGGGTCAATGGCATGCACTTGGAAGTCAGGCCTGAATCTGAGGCTTCGTCACCTAGTTGTGGGACCGGGATCTTTTCTGAGCCTTGACTTTTCCTTTGGGAAAGGGATGGGGGAGAGATTTCCCTTGCAAAGATCTTACGAGGACTGCCCATTCCATATTGGTTCATAGTAGGTATGTGCTAACGGTTATGATACCTTTTATTATCAGTTGTTATCACTACTTAAAAACAGTCGTTCACAAATGTAGTCCACGATGTACACAGTAAATGCTTTCAGACCTGACTGCCCGAAATAATAGTAACAGCTATGATTTATTAAGTACTTAGCATGTACCAGCCACTGTGCTCTGTGCTGTGTATGACTTATCTCTTGTAATCCTTATAATAACCTCATAATGCATAGAAACTATGAGTCACTGTCTTCCATATCAGACAACTTAAACTTGGGCTGTGAAGCTTGCTCAGACGGCACAGTAAGCAGAAAACTGTGCCCGTAGCTACCACATGATGGTGCCTGTCTAATGCAAGTAAATCTTAAAAAGCCAACCAACCAGACAAAAAACAGGAAGTCCACAGTTGCTTCCCAAAAGTCCCTCCACAAAAGCCAGGAAGCCAGGAGCCATCGGCCAGGTGCCAGGGCCATGCCAGGGGCCCAGATTCACACCATCACAAGATGGATCGGAGTTACACCCCGGCACACACCCCCCATCATTAGCAAGTAGAATCAAGGGGCCGAGCCTGCATAGAATGGGGAAAAATGAATCCCTGACAACTTCATCACCTTGGTGGCCCATGAGCCTGCGTGCTGCGCTCCTGGCTGCAGTCTGGGCACAGAGGCTGCGGTGTGTGGGATCCCATTGCCAGCCAGCCAGGCAGAGCTCCGCCAATCAGACCAGGTCACTAGGTCCAGATCATCAGCTTTGTCTCCGTGCGTGCGTGTTTGTTTATTTGTTTAAGGACTGATTCACCTTCCCTGGAGGATGAGAAGTAAAGAGGGTGATTCCTTTTGGCAAATCCTTGCCTTAACTGGCTTCCAAAATGCAAAGCTAATATGCTTGGTTGTGACCTGGGCTTGTATCTGAGGTGAATAATGACAGTGCAGGAAAACCACACTGGTCGGGCCAATCAGAATTATGGGAAAATCTGAGCTGCAAAATACTTCAAGTGATGCAGTCTTATTAATTTTAGGACCACACTGTGAAAAAAATCAATGACCCCCCCCCCCCCTTCCAAAAAAGGTCCTGGTCAGAAGTCTTACCACAATGCTCTTATGAATAGATGAAAATCACTCACGATTCAAGGATTATTGCTGTTTGGTTGGTTGTGATTTGGTTTTAAAAATACTTGAAGATATTAACCTGTCAACATAGTTATTAAGGCTTAACACTTTCTGTATAGAAAGTAAAAGAGGGGAGACCAGAGTCCAAGGAAGTCTGAATTTAAAAGGTTTTACTGGACGTTGGGCTTATTTATAAAACCTTTGAGTCGGGGCGCCTGGGTGGCGCAGTCGGTTAAGCGTCCGACTTCAGCCAGGTCACAATCTCGCGGTCCGTGAGTTCGAGCCCCGCGTCAGGCTCTGGGCTGATGGCTCAGAGCCTGGAGCCTGCTTCCGAGTCTGTGTCTCCCTCTCTCTCTGCCCCTCCCCCGTTCATGCTCTGTCTCTCTCTGTCCCAAAAATAAATGTTGAAAAAAAAAATTAAAAAAAAAAAAAAACCTTTGAGTCACTTTCAATAATTCATTGCCAGTTTCACAGTTGCCTTTTTAGTTTGGGGAAAAATGCAAACTGTTTGCTTTAATGACTTTCCCAACCAGTTCTCTATCCCTTTCCTGATTTCTAAGCCATCTCAGAGTCTATGTTAGTGATTTTCAACCCCAGTGACCTATTAGAATCCTTGGAGATGGGTCCTGGGCATCCAAATTTTTTTAAGCTACCCAGGTGATGCTAACATGCAGTTCTGGCTGAGAACCATTGGTCTCTAGGTACTTGGTGATAAAGAAATGAAACCAAATGATACCAACTTTTTATAGGACCCATAGGCATCAGGTTTCACAACTGTAGCATGGGGGTTTCTTCTCAGCTTAGACCTTTTCCAACTGGCTCACCGCCGTATTCATCCCTGTCATTTCTTTAGAGCCCTTCTCCGTATTTATTTATTTATTTTAAAATTTTTTTTTAACGTTTATTTATTTTTGGGACAGAGAGAGACAGAGCATGAACGGGGGAGGGGCAGAGAGAGAGGGAGACACAGAATCTGAAGCAGGCTCCAGGCTCTGAGCCATCAGCCCAGAGCCCGACGCGGGGCTCGAACTCACAAACCTCGAGATCGTGACCTGAGCTGAAGTCGGACGCTTAACCGACTGAGCCACCCAGGCGCCCCGCCCTTCTCCGTATTTAAATCATAGAACCTATAGAAGCAGTGAGAGATTCCTACACTTAGCAGAAAAGCAGATACTTTTTATACGAGATCATTTTTATTACTGATCAAGAGAAGTGAAACCCTCACGGGTCTTGAGAACTGGGGCCCTTTTTGGGGGCGGGAAGAGGCCTTCAGTGCTCAGCACCCAATACTTGCCATATATTTGGCTTTCTGTAAATACCAGCTGTTTTCATCTTGATTTCCTAATTGGGACTCACTTCCTTATCAACTTTTTCTCCTGTAGAATCCAAGCTTGTCCTAAATTTATGTTTTGGTCAAGGGAGAGGGAAGGAAATTTCTTCAGGTGCAAACGGGAGAGATGTCCCCGTTGATGTAGGTTTCAGGTGAATGCAATTCATGGTGTGAGAGCTGCCCTTTAAAGAAAAAAAAATTCGGCAGGTGGGGGTGGGATGGGTTGTGGGGGGAGGGGCGAAGAGGAACAAATGGGAACAGATCTGCATTAATAAATATTCAGACTGAGTTCCACTCTTGTGTCAGTGTTTGTAGGTGGTGGTATTACATGTGGTATTGGGTGATGGGAGTTGTGCCTACTCTCATTTTTCACTTTAATTGCTTGCCTGAAAAGATCCTGACAGCTTCAAAGGTTACTGCTGGTTGCATTGTTCATAACTCAGAAGTGATACGCATGTGCAATTTGCTTCATTATTGCCCGCTAATAACCAATTCTGGAGAAAGTCCTAAAGCCACCAACGAAACTATAATTTGACATGACGGTTTCCTCCTCCTCGTTCTCCCATTCTTTATCCCCGTTAGAGAGCCACAGATGCTGCGTTGATGCAGGTACGATTTTACTCTGATTTTCCTTCCGTGAATTTAGTATGAGAAATTCTTAAAGATTTTTTTTTTAATCCAAAAAAAGGGGGGGGAGGGCAGAACAAAAAATATTTAAAGTTTCAGATTAGAACTTCGGGTCCAACGAAACAAACTAGCATTCCTGTTATTTTGTGCTCTGGTTGATTTGGGTTGGCTGCACATAGCTCACGAAAACGTTCCAACATAAATGGCTTAAGTGGAAGAGTTGACTTCTCTCACTTTCAAGAAATCTGGAGGTGGTCGGTCCCGGAGTGGTATGGGGTTCATGGGATCAGGGCTCCAGGCTCCTGCTGTGTTCCTCCGCCAGGCGTGACTTCCATTCCCAGGATTCTCTCGAATCCAAAGTAGGTGCAGCAGGGGCTCCAGTTATTCTTCCAGCCAGCGGGAGGGGGAAATTACCCCCCAAAGAAAGGTGCCTGCTTTTGAGGAGGCTTCCCAGACACCTTACGTCCTATTGGCCAGGACTCCGTCAACATGGCTGCTCCCGGAATGCTGGGAAATGTGGGCCTCCACCAGGCAGCGGTGTTCCTGACCACTGTGGAGGAACCGCAGAAAATGACTTGGATGGCAGCCAGCAGTTCCTGCCACAGTGTGTGTAAATGATGAGTTCTTAGGTTTCCGAGGCATCAATCTGCCCCTGACTGTAAAATGGAGTTAATCCACAACCGTGCCGAGTCTAATTGCAAAACACTTCATGGGCTGAAAAATTGAGTAGTCGTTACACCTAACACTGCTTATTTAATTCCCCCATTTGCGCCGTAGGGCAAAAGTACTATCTTGATCAGGCTTTTACAGATGGAAGAATACTAAGAAGTGAAAGAGGTTTATACAGCTAGTATTGAACTGAGGCGGTTTGACTTGGGTGGGCTCGCGTTAGAATCCTGAGCAATACCAAGAAGCGAGAGCAGGGGTGACTGCAACGGCGAGCCTTAGAGACTCCGGTACCAGATCGTGTAAAATACTGGGACTCTGGGCCCTCTGTGACTCAGCACCCCCAACTCCTGCTGTACTTTCTGTGAAAGGTACCAGTTACTTGGTTTCTGGTGCAGTACAGCCTCTGGCTTTTCTTTAAACTGGAGAGGATTTCTTTATCCCTGGTAGGGCCTCCGTCAAGGCTTACTGATTAGCTGGCTGAGTTCTGTGATAACCAAGTGTTTAGTCAGAGCTGGGTCTTTACTGTGTATCGTGGTTTCGAGGGACCTACTCTGGTTCAAGTGCCTGCTGGAATGTGTGGCCGTGTGATGGGATCTTTAGCACTCCGTTTCTGTCTGGCCAGGCTTCTTGGTCCTGCAAAATGTCTCCCCACACATCAGAAGCAGACCTCCCTTTTTTTTGTGTCAAACCCTTTTCACTTTCGAATTACTTCCTTGCTTTTGATAATGAGGCACTCAGATCTATACCGTAAGAAAAATTATGTCTTTCCTTTTCTACTGTCACCAGATCTTCTGTTTCTGTATTCTGCTTTCTCCTCCATTCTCCACCCCCTCACCCCCCACCCCCCACCCCCCACCGGTTATTCTTCTAAAACACAGACCGTATCGGTTTACATCTTCAGCTGCTCTCACGTTGTCCACAGAATGAAGGCTGAACCCTCCGAGCATTTCAGACCTTCCAGGATGGGGGCCACATATGAACTGCAAGAGAGTTCCAGCCACACTGGATGTCTGGCCAGGCTCTGCGCGTGTTCATCTGCTCCAACTGTTTTCTATTGACTCACCATTTTTGTGCCTTTGCTGCCTGGAGATTTAGTTCAAAGCTCGTGTAAAATTTTCTTTCAAGAACTTTCTCTGATTCTCAGAGAATCCTGTTTTGTTTCCACAACAGTTGGTAGGATTCTCTATACTGGCATACAGCACAGTCTGTCTTGGGTTATTATTAACTGTGAATTATGTCATTTTTCTTGCTCAGTTGTGAATCGACTGACTTAGGATGTCCTTTGAGCAACTAGCATAGGGCAGGAGTTCAGCATGTATTTCTTGAAATGAATTCCATTTCTTTGTTTCCATAAAGAGCTCTTCTCTAAGTTCAAATAATCTCTGGTATCCTTCTTTTGCACCTTCTTAATAGCCTTCTGGCCTCCTGATTCAGACAACAGAAATTAACAGAAATTATCATCCACAGGGAACAGAGGGGCAACCATTCCATTTCTTATAATATCCGTGTAGTTCTCGGCATTGACACTATTGACATTTTAGGCCAGATAATTCTTCGTTGGGGGGAGGGAGAAAAGGGGGGTGTTGTCCTATGGTGCGCATTGTAGGATGTTTAAGCAGCATCCTTGGCTTCCACCCACTAGATACCAGTAGCACCCCCCACCCCGACCCCCTTGTCTCCAGGGGAGACATTACCAAACATCCCTGTGGTGGACAGAACCCCTGTTCCAGAATCTCTCCGTAAATGTCCTATAACCAATGAATATGGCTCTTCAGCCCCACTGCCTTTCCATAGTACCCATAGACTTCTTACCTGTGCCTTCTGCTTCAAACTCCATGCCACTTTTATAGTTCCCCTAACCTTACCCATGAATGACTCCCTCCCCTCAAAACCCAAGGCCATTCATAAGTGAGCCCTTCCCACATCAGCCCTATCTGCACTGTTCTAACTTTGCATCCCTTTGGAGCCCTCTGAATATTGTAGGTACAGTTTTCACATTATCTGTATATACTGGCACAGGCATTTATGTGTGGCTCTCTGTTCCTCTCCCGTCTGACTCTACTGGTTGAACTGTCTGAGCTGGGTGCTTCTATTTGTGTCTTTTGTCTTCTGCATGTCCAAGGCATGCGTTTATGTGTTCAGCGTACATCATAATGAACAGTGATTATTTACAGAGCAGTGGGCTTAGGATGTGTGGCCTCTAAGGTCTGGTCCCCTAAGGGGAGCATCCGTTTTGATGGGAAGTTAAGCAGATTTACACATACGTCTAGTGCAACCAATGGTAGAGGTCGTATATAGGCCGACGCCTTGGAGAAATGGGTAGGGTCTCCTTTGGCAAATAATTTTAAACAAAGGGAATGGAGGGGTCTTTCCATAAACAGAGAGTTCCCTCCCAGCCCCGAAGACAGGACTTCAGAGCCTCATTCTCCCTGCTTTTTCTTTTGTCACCTAGCCTTACCCATCAGCAGCTGTCTTCTCTTGCAGATACCTGCTTATTAAAGGCTCTTCCATTGTCCAGGAGTGACATAGATGCTCCTTGATGGTCTTTTGTGTAGCATACTACTTGGATCCAACATCAGGCTCATTTCTGGGGAGAGTAGGCCTGTATCTTTATGTGTGCATGCACACATGCACGGTGCTCAGTTTTGGCCTTACTCCCGCTTGAAAGAATTTTATTGTGTAATCCCAGCACCTTAGTCTCCGGGGCTGCTGGGTGCAGAAGTATAGGTTGTGTACTTCACAGGCATACGTGACAGCCATGATGGTCTCCAGCAAGCCCTCTTGTCACAGGTAACAAGGTGAAAGCTTGGGTAGATAGATAACCCTCTGTCACCGTCAAAGAGCACGGAATGATAGTGTCATAGATATAAGGCCTACATGTCTCATACTTAGGGAAAACTAGCTCTGACTCTCAAGCAGTCTTCAATGACATTGATAAAGAGTTAGAAAGCATCCCAGTCAGGACTATTTCTAATAACCTGAACCCTCTGGCCATGCCAGGAGCTGGGAGGGCTGCAACATGCCATGTTTGTTTATGAATCAGCCTTCTAGAGCATTGTCTCAGTGGTTCTTGGATGAATAATGTTTACCCACTCGGAGAGGAAAGCTCCAGCTACAAACGTGTACATGAATGCTTTTTTTAATAGGTGGTATTACTGTGCTGCACAGCGGCCCTGACTTTCAGATATTTCACTCATAAAGTTTACAGCAACACTTAACTGCATCTGGATTTCACATTGAATTTAGGAAGGCAAGAATCTCACTGTAATTTCCACTGACTGCCCTGTAATGGAAATTATGGCTTAGGAAAAGTTTCAAATGACGTGTCTATAAACTGAGGAAAAGTTGATCCATTCAAAGGCTGGTTATGTGCATTGTAGGGTTGTTTGTGTGTGTGTGTGTGTGTGTGTGTGTGTGTGTGTGTTTGGTTTTTTTGAAAGGACCATTTCCAACAAGAAAGCAATATTTATTTCAGCAGCTGAAGTAAACGAGCCGTGAATTAAAAGTTGGTCTCTGTAAATTGTTGGTTCATCAAAATCGGTGCGGAAAGTGGTGCGAACGTTAAAATAGAACTGTGCTGGGCTTTTGAGAAAGCTAGAAAGATGGTCTGCCTGGAGTCCAGTGTTACAACTGGACAGTAGCAATGCGTTGACTTCCGAGGAGGAGAGGCATTTTTGATGGTCAGAATACCCGCCTAATGGGACTCAGTGTGTAGGTCTTCTGGTCCTTGCCCTGCCATTAACTGGGTCTGTGCGAGTAGGTATGTCACATGACCTCCCAAGTCTTGCCCTTGCTCCTGTCTCCATATCTCCCCACCCCCGCGACCGTTTGGTTTGGTATCTCCCATTCATCTTCATGACTTTCACCCGAATGTCCAATGGCCATTCCTTGACTATTCTTGGCTCATATCTAAGACCGAGGCAATAAAAAGCTTATAAGAGGCTCTGGATGGAGACATGGATGAGGCTCACTGACCATGGGCTTAACCGCAGGGGGGATCATTTAATCAGGGAATTGCCGGATGTCAGCATCTGGTGGCCTCTTCTCTGAGCCCACTTAATCAGAGGACTCCACCAGCCAGCTGCTGGGGTGGTTGGGAGCAACAGGGTAGGCCTATTTCTATTTGCATCCCCTTTTCAGCCGTGGCCTCCCCCGTTCACCTCTACCTCTGCTGTGCTTGATTTCCTGGTTCAGTGCCTCTGGACAATTAACCATTGAAACAAACTTCCCATTTTCTGCTCTGAACTGTCCCTTCCTTGCCTTGTGAGTCTCCAGGTGCCTCCAGGCCAGGCCCAACTCAGGGCTTCCATAGCGGGTCCACCTCCTGGCACCTGGGTCTCTCCCACGGCAGGCACTTGAGAGTGTAGCTGCTTCTCCTCTCTGGGTCACTTTCTACTCCTGCAGGGGTTTCCCACCTTCCAGAATCCTCGCTGAAATCACTGGTCTGCTGACCTCTCCCCTTTCTTTCTTCTCTCCCTCCGGAGATTTTTTTCTATTCCTGTAGTTCTACTTTAGTGGGACCTTGGGTGATGAAGGAAACAAATGCCCGTGATCCGTCTGCCACGTTTGACCCAAAATTCGACTTTCTGGCCATAAAACTGGTGTATCCCTCCAATAATTGTGCGTTCTCAGACTTGCCAGCCACGGAGCTGAGCGCTGGAGAGATAAGAGAAGAGGAGACAGGTTTTCACCTCTGAGAAGTGTGGAAGGGGGGCAGGATGTACCCGGATGATGCCTCTGTGGGTCCCGGCGAGGGAGTGGGGCACAGAAGGGATGTGGCGAATGCAGCCAGGGGTGTGGGGGAAGGCCACACTGAATAAACTAACACTCTGTGGTCTTTTAGGAGTTCAGCTGTTAGGGGAAGAGGGAGCACAGGCTACGCCCATTAATTATGACTGAGGGAGCCCAAAGAAAAGTGGTGGATCCAGCCCGGATCTTCTGAATCCTGCGTCTGACTGCGTGGGCCTATTCGTCTCCAGGGTCTTAAGCGCTGCTAGTCCCTCACTGCTTCCACACCCACGTCCTCTCAGCCTCCCACTCTTACTATAGACTCTTGGACAAGATCCTGGTTTGGGGAGAACGCCAAATGTGAAGGGGGCCCTCTCAGGGGGGCATGATACTGCCTCTTCGGCTCACTGGTGCCCCTCTCAGCCTGGAAACAGCTCATTGCTGATCGAGGCCTCGTCAGTCTTGGGGAGAGGTAGGACCGCTGGTTCCTCACTTTCTCGAATTTGTAAGTAATTCAGGCCTATAAAAATCCTAACAGAGTATGCTAGCTAAGGCATAGCCAAGGCCCGTGAGCTTGTTAATTAAGCCTCCGTTAACCCAACAAACAACCTCGATGGCTTTATTTTGGCTTGAAGATAGTGCTATAAAAATCCCCACATTGGCCACAAATCCACTCAGTTGCCACTGGTCCCCCACTCCAGAGACAGCGGGGCCAATGAGCATGAGCCGTACTGATTGACCACCATGGCCTTTCCTTCGTCGTGTTTTTTTTTAATTTTTTTTTTTTAACGTTTTATTTATTTTTAAGACAGGGAGAAACAGAGCATGAACAGGGGAGGGTCAGAGAGAGAGGGAGACGCAGAATCTGAAACAGGCTCCAGGCTCTGAGCTGTCAGCACAGAGCCCGACGTGGGGCTCGAACTCACGGACTGCGAGATCATGACCTGAGCCGAAGTCGGCCGCTTAACCGCCTGAGCCCCCCAGGCGCCCCTCCTTCGTCGTGTTCTAATTCCGCTTTCTATTGAGAAGGGTCTGAATGCTGTCCTTTTCCTTATTTCTGCCATCTGCCTCGCCATTTTCGTCGCCACTTGAGACGTAGTGGGAGCTAGTGCCGTGACCTTGAGCCCTTCGGCCATTGAATTGAATCTATAAAGCCAGGAGTCACTATGATCCTAACGAGCTACACAAATCTTCCACTTTGTGCGTAGTCCTTCCCGTACCCCTGAGCGTTCAAACTACTAGCCCGAGGTAGGAACCCTGGAAGAGGCACATTGCCGTCTATTTTAGAAGATGCCACGTTCCATGAAGCTGAAGGAGGCGGATAGGTTTTTATCACTTGGGTATTTATAAACCTTTACATTCGATTTCTCTTAGCCATCAGTCAGTGGGCATCAGGGGGTGGTATGAGGCAGAAAAGCAGAATCCCTCCGTGCTTTTTCTTGGCTCCCCCGCTGCCCTGCTGAAAACATTTGGGTTTCTCTTCTTGTCACTGCTTAGCGCCAGAAAAGTGGTAGAGTGTTGTCGTCTGTGGCCGTAGACAGCCACATTATAGAAAACGTTTGCCTTCCTGCCAGTTGCTGGCTTGTGGACCATCCTGCGGCTGTGGGGGGGGGGGGGGGGGCGGCGGCAGGGGGAGGAAAAGAAAAAATCAAGTGCCTCGATCCCACAGCCCATTTACCAAGGTGGATTATATCTCTGGGCCGTGGTAGCCGATGTTCCAGTTTCAGGTTTTTATTGGCACCGTAAACAAACAAGCCAGCGAACTATCTGGGCAACTGTGGGCTACAGCCATTGCCATTCATATCCCATTTCTTCCTGCAGCAGCTTATGTGCAAAAAAGTTCTCAGTGGCGTGGCACACGGAATAGGGAAGATCTTTTTATTGCCTTCAGTCCTATCCAGTGGATAGCATTGCTGTCTCCAGCCCCTTCTGACAATGGACGGTCCGTGTCCCCGAGGAGCGCGTCGTCATCCTGTGTGACAATCCTCGTCTCTTTTTGCTCTAACCCTTTCCTGTAGAGAGTTTCCAGCAGCAGGCGGTTACGTTTCTGCCAGGGAGAGAGAAATAATAAAGGCAGCTATTCTACTTTTACTGAATGTGAAGGGCTCAACGGCGTAATTAAATCCATAAAACGGTGAGTCACGATCACGGCGCACCAGCCAGCCAGGAAGCGAGGGACGGAGCTGAGGTTGATTTGCGACCAGCAGCTGATCCTGTTCCTCCAGTAGCACTCGTGTAGGCCTCTTCCTGATTTCTGGGCACCAAGCGCCTCATTTCATTTTTAAGAACGCGAAGCTTTAATGAATGTTCCAAAGCTTGCCCAAGGAAACATCTAATCTGAAAAAGATGTGGTTAAGCCTGGTAGATGTCTGTCTGGAAGGTCTGCTCTCTTGTCAATTAACCAGAGTCTGCCTCCGAGAAAAAGGGAATCCTGCCTGAGGTGCTTCCAGATGGCCTTTTTGTCGTGGAAGATGGTGGCGTTCGGAAGCTTCTGGAAGTCCATTTCGCCACTAGGTAATTTGAGGGTATGTGAGCATTAAGCTTAGCATAGGTTATGGAAGGTAGTGAAACACCGTAAGAAAACGGTATTTCAAAACCTTGCTTTGCAACTGGCATGCAAACATTCTTGATTTTCTGTGAAAGATTATAAGGTGAAATTTGTGTTGTCAGTGGCCAACACCATTCATGTGAGCATCAGGGAACGGAAGAAGTTTATATAAGGTGTTTCTTCGCCTTCTGCAAAGAGGCATCAGCATGTGTGACAAGGAAAAGAAGGCTATAACTATATGTTTGTGTGTATACTTGCTCACACGCTAGGAGAAGAAAAGTGAAAGCCAAGGTGGCTTAGAGAGGAGCCATGTTTAAAACCGTTTAGAACTTTTATAACTTGGAAACAAAGGAAAGCTCCGGAGGATGGTTTGTGAGAAAACAGACCAAATGTCCGTTAACAAGAATGAAGGCAACGGTGGAAGATACAAAAATGTTCATTGGCCTCCTAACTCTTTTCCCCTTTCAACACACATTTTAGGGCGACTGGGTGCCTCAGTCGGTGAGCGTCTGACTTCAGCTCAGGTCATGATCTCATGGTTTCTGGGTTCGAGCCCCGCGTCGGGCTCTGTGCTGACAGCTTGGAGCCTGCTTCAGATTCTGTGTCTCCCTCTCTCGCTGCCCCTCCCCTGCTTATGTGTGTGCGCGCTCGCGCTCTCTCTCCAAAATAAACAAACATTAATTAAAAAAAAAAAAAAACACATATTTTAGAATGGCACTCTTCTCTTTCAAAACGATACACCTTATGAAATCCGGCACCAGATGACTCTGAAGGAATGGGTTTTAGTGAATCAAGTTCTGGCCCGCGCGCGTCTCAAAATCTCAGCACCTTTGTCATCAGGCGCTCCACGTGAGGTCAAACCGTTTTGCGAGCGTTTGGGAGATTTTCCACCCAGACATTTGCAATCATTGCCTTGTTCTTTCTTATCTTCCTCTTGATTTTCGTGGTTTTTGTTTCCAATCTCTTGCTTCTTAACCTCGTTAAGCACCTGCAGAGACCTTGCAGGATTGGTCTGTCACTCACCATTTGCACACATAGCCTGCCCAGCATTCCAATGGACTCTTCTGGGGGATAAAGCACCCTGGTGAGCATTGTTCTACTGACTCCTCTCTAGTGAACACAGGTGAGGTGCCCAGAGCATTTCTCAGAAACACAGCTATGCTTTGGGGGTAACAGCCAACTTGGGTGAGTGTGAGGAGAGGTTGTATTTGAACACTAAGCTTCCCTTGAAGAGTGGTTGCCGGTATTTAGAGATCCGTGGGTCGTGGGTCGTATCTGCAGGCGCGTGATCTGCAACCAGCCTCAGTTGCTTATGTAACCATTGTGGGAGGGAGAGGAAATGCAGAGTTATTGATCTGTTCTCACTCGTGCTGCCAAAACCCGGAGACCCGACTTGATGGAGCCATTCAGAGAAGCTTTGTCTCTTGTTTCAGAATTGGGCTTCGAGGACCTGCAGTGGCAAAGACCCAGGAAGTGGGAGTTCAGAGTAGTATGTGTCTGAAATTCTTGGCATAGGAAAAACAATGAAGTGAACATGCGATTCTTCACTTTGGCACCAAGAATAAAATTGCCACCACTTCCCAGTGCGAGCCTGGGAGTCAGAAAGCGTTGGAAGTGGATTGTTATGCTATCATTTTTGCCACCCGTGCTCTATGCCACCACGTCTGCACCCCCACCCCCGTCACCTGTTAATGTGCTTTGGGGTTAGTGCGTGTATCTTACATCTACCACGTGCAATAAACACTTCCTGTACAAAGGTGCTTGAAACAACATCTGTCATTACATCAAAGAAGGTGTTATTGCCCAAGTGCAGCTGGAAGAGTTCTAATAACGAGATGGCTTTAAATGAGGTTATAATGAAAAAGAAATCTGTGTGAAATGCCTGGACCTTTTTTTCGTGGAAAATAAGCTGTGTTCAGTTTTCCCCCTTTTATAGTCTCCCCATACAAACGTCGCCTTTGCCTGTGTTGAGCGCAGTCTTTGTTCGACGTGAGAAGCTGGAGAATACGCTTCTGGTTGTGAAAAGTGCACTTTTTGTGCGTGCCATGTTGGAGAAGCACCATTAAAGAAGGTTGCTATGGTGTTGAATTCTCTCTTCGGGGGGAAAAGCCCCTCTGATGAATGTGAGATTTGTGGATTCTGAGCCAGCATGAGCATTCCTGATTGAGAGTCTAGAAAAGGTTATAATAAACTCATTATATAATTAAAAAGGACAAGAGCTACCCTCCAGAATGTGAATCCAAACCCAGAAAAGTGTTCAGTGAACAAGAACAATACTCAGTCGATTTTCAAATTGATGGAGCTTTCCAATGGCAACTAATTTGTTCCAGCATTCAAGTGAGCATAATTAACAGAGACTTTCTTTCTTAGGCCGATTACCCTCCCCAAACCATGCCAACATTGTAACTGTAAGCAGTGAAAACCAATATTTATGAGGGGGATTGTGCAAGAGTTTGTGTGACAGATGGACATTTTATCACTGTTGATGTTTGGAATTCCCTTGAAAAGTAATGTAATATCTTGTTATTTATGAATGAAAGGACAAATGATTGTGCTTTGCTGTCTGGGTTTTCTTTAAAACGAGGTATGTTAAATCTTTCTCTCTGTTTAACCTCGATTACGTTAGGTACCCTCGTATATTCTGATGCAAAAGCTGAAAAATCGTAAATGTGTTTTTGTTACAGATACAGATCCACGTGTTTTAGAAAAACAAGAATTACAGCAGCCAACCTATGTTGCCCTCAGTTACATTAATAGGTAAGCCGTTTTCAGAATTTATAGCAACCTCGTATCTACCACGTGTTTATTTTTTAAATGCATCTTTTTAGCGGTAGAAAAAATTGCTTTCTCCCAGTCTTCAAATATTTACTGGAGATTATTTCACATCAACCTCTATACAGCATTTTCTTGTTTCTCTGTTGCAAAGATGTAGGATTGTAGTTCTCTGTGCATATGGCTGAAAACATGACTGATTTATAAGCTCATTCTGGAAGTATTTTGTATGCAGACTTAGACTATGCTCTTTTGACTTCATAGGGCAGTTTGGGAGATTAATGGATTTATGTTTGAGTGAACCTTTTAAACCCTCAGGTGAACGGGTACTTTATGAATTCAGAACATTGTTGGAATAGCAGAATATATCTGCATATAACAAACTGAAATAATTTAATATCCGAAAGTTATTTAGTAGCAGCTCCTTTGTAGTAAAAACATTCTCAACAAGCGACCCCCATCTGTGTGGAGTAACAGGAGTTTTTCCTGAAACTGACCGTGTGAGCATGACTTTAGAGAACACTTAGAACTTGATACGAGTCTGACGGAGGACCTGGTGTTTTCAGCCAACGTAAGTGATTAAGGAGACCGTGATTTCTGGAGACAACCTAAAATCAACTCATGTTAAGAAAACACACATCCCCAAAGAGAAAAAGGCAACATAAAAGCAAAACTGGTTTTTAATGAGAATGAGATACTCTGCTCCTAATTCAGTGCATGTATTTCTGTCAACTGCCCCCCCCCCTTTTTTTTTTATATGAGGCGAAGAGTGGTTTCAGTCTCTAGGTTCCAGAACTGAGGTTCAGGGTCTGGAGTAGAAAATGGGGAATGAATGATCTGTGTTGTTTCACTTCGACGCATTTTGGGGGGAAAACTTACTTAAATCTTCAGAGAGCTTTGAGTTAGAGTTGCGTGTACTCAGTTCCACTTTCTTTTACAAAGCAGGTTTTTAAAAGGATTCATTAACATAAACATCTATTTGCATATTGCCTTTGGATTTCTTGCTTATCAGCCTTGCCTGGAAGTGAGATAAAGTATCTACAGTTTCTTAGTGCCCATAATTTTTGAAATGGTTTAAGTAGAATACCTTCAAAATCACACCAGATACAAATACAGGTGTTATATGCTTGTCTGAATTTCTCAGAAAACTGGTTTCCCAGGATTAACATGGGTCTTAAAGGCTTTAATTGTACTTTAGAATTATGTGTACGTAACATAGGTTAAGTAGCCTACTAGTATTGGGCAGTAGGATCTATAGGCTTATGGACTGTGACATTGAATAGGATTAGTGTGGCTCCTGTTTTAGGTAAAATAAGTTACCTACATTTATACAGGTATAAATACCAAACTTTAATCCAATAAGAATGTGTGAGATTTAAAAAAAGGTTTTTTTAAAATGGTTATTAATTTTTGAGAGCGAGAGAGCATGGGGGGGGGGGTGTGCGGGGAGACACAGAATCTGCAGCATTGCGCTCCAGGCTCCAAGCTGTCAGCACAGAGCCCGACATGGGGCTCGAACTCACGAACCATGAGATCATGACCTGAGCCAAAGTCAGACGCTTAACAAACTGAGCCACCCAGGCGCCCCTGGAATGTATGAATTTTTTGTATTCAGTCATTCATCATGTTGTCAGACATGTAGGCTGTAGCGATTTACTCATTACAGAGGCATCATACTCACCAAAGAAATATTCTGCCAGGTGTGACCTAGGACTACAAAAAAAGACAATAGGGACAAGGGCCACACCCAAAAACCACCAGAGAATTTGAGTCAAGTATGATAGTTTAGCATAAACTGGACAGTGGGATAAGCCTGAATCCCAAAGTCTTGGCATAGGAAAAACAATGATGTGAACGTGAGATTCTTAACTCCGAATTCACCATATCCTGCCCTAGAGGACACAGAGTAGACGTACAAGGGGATTGATAGGTTTGCTGGTGATCTCTAGGTTAAGAGAAGGACTGTGCATGGACGGTTGCCCAGGTTACTAACCACCTTTCTCCCTCGAGATCCCTTTGTGCACAGTGCCACATTTGTAACATGGTACTTAACACCTGATAGACACTCTGGGTATTTGTAGGTGATAGATAAACACCTAGTAAATGAGAGGGCTGAGCAATGAATGAATAGCTGCAAGGCGGAAGCCAAGTCTGGCCCCAGGGAAAGATATGCTAAAAGGCGCCTTAGGGCCCTTAGACACAGAAGGGAAACCTTGAAATTCACATGAAGCCAGTACAAGAGTCAAGAAGAGAGCCACAAGGGTTAGGTAATTGGAAAGAAAGCTTGACGGCAATATCCTGAAAACAGCAGAAAAGAGCACTATTGAAAAAAAAAATAAAGTTGAACAAATAAAGATTTTTTTTTTCCCTCAAACCTCAGGGGAAAATAAAGTCTAATTTTGCTGAGCAGCGAAGACAAAAAAATCTCTCTGCTCATATACCTGTTTATACAACTCTAATGTACGTTTGAACGTCTCAAAATTGAGATGAAACTTTCTTTGGCAAGAATATTGCTAAAGACTGAAATCTACAGAGTTTGGGGTCCTTAAAAATGGAGCTAGCTCTTTGGATTATAAAAAGAAAAGAGCCGAGTGGAAACTGGAGCCTTTATTTATACTTATTTTATTAAAAAAAATTTTTTTTTAGGGGCACCTGGGTGGCTCAGTCAGTTAGGCTCAGGTCATGATCTCACGATCTCTTCAGCTCAGGTCATGATCTCACGGTTCGCGGGTTCGAGCCCAGCGTCATGCTCTGTGCTGACAGCTCAGAGCCTGGAGCCTGCTTCGGATTCTTTGTCTCCCTCTCTCTCTCTGCTCCTCCCCCACCCATGCTCTGTCTCTGTCTCAAAAATAAGTAAACATTAAAAGAGAATTTAAGATTTTTTAAATTGTAGGTAACTACACCTATTTCAAATATCTTTACTCTTGAACATAACGTGTCGAACAAATCTTGAATTCCTTGAAAAGCGGGTCTGTTATAACACCTGAGCAAACTGTAAAATGTAAGTGGCTTAATAAGAATGAGAGAGACTGAATGAATTAGTAGGGTTATGGGAACAGTTTGGGGGCGGGGGGAGCCGGATATGAGCTTTAAGGACACGAAACTCCGTTAATTTTGTCGTGTGAGGATCAACGAGAAGTCCATGCATGGGAAATTTAATTACTTAGTCTGTATAACATGCAAATGCCTGGAAAGTATAAAGGGTAAGAAGAAAAGCTACAGATTTTGAATCAGAGAATAATGTAGATACAGTACTAGAAGGAACGAATGTAACACTTCTTTTTTTTTAAATTTTTTTTTTCAACGTTTTTATTTATTTTTGGGACAGAGAGAGACAGAGCACGAACGGGGGAGGGGCAGAGAGAGAGGGAGACACAGAATCGGAAACAGGCTCCAGGCTCCGAGCCATCAGCCCAGAGCCCGACGCGGGGCTCGAACTCACGGACCGCGAGATCGTGACCTGGCTGAAGTCGGACGCTTAACCGACTGCGCCACCCAGGCGCCCCCGAATGTAACACTTCTTATGCTTGGAACTCGATGCTGAGCGTTTTTTTACATTATTTGAGTCTTCTCAATAACCACGTGAAGTAGGTACTGTGATGATCTCCACTGTGCAGGTGCAGAAGTGGTGACACAGAAGTTAAGTGGCTTGTCGTAGGTCCCCAGGTGGTATGCAGGGGAGTATTGTGTTCAAACCTTCACTGCCAGACTCCAGAATCTGGGTTCCTCATCACTGTACCGGCTGATTTGTTGGAAGATCAGAGGGAATTTGGAAAGCTAAGGCTGGAAAAATACGGTTGGACAGCCGGGAAGAGGGGACACAGACCTAAGAATCAGAGTAATTGCCATGCTGTAGATAACCGGAGGGTCACAGCCTAATAAAATCAAACCTTAGGAGACAGCGGGAGCCAAGCCTGCTAGGAGCGAGGTCCACCAGGGAGGCCTAAATGGCACGTCACTACTGGGAAAGTGAGCGAGGGTGCTAGGCACATCCTAGCATAGCAGGCCTCAGCTGTGCAGGGGAGGAACATGTTCCCATCTCCAGAGGAGAGAAAGGGCGGAGCTCGTGACTTTAGGGGAAACCATCTAACGCTCAGCGTTGGTGACTCCCCCGAATGGGTAACGGAGCTAACTTACAGACGAGGTAACCTACATGGCCGTGGCTGTTAGTTGCGTTATCTTTTCTACAAAACGTTCCTCTGAAGATGAAGTTTCCAAAGTTTAAAAATACGTGTATCACTTTGGCGAATGCTGTAAAGGGATATCCTGCCTAGGCGCAAATTGGTACCTTCTTGCAGTCAATCCTTGTTATTTACTACCTAATAAAAGTTTGATATTTTCTTGCACCTAAACTACAGCTCTACTGAAATTCTCTTTGTAAGGCTCCCTGCGTGGCTGGGCACAGCAATCGTTAGGTTTGACCTCCTCTGAAAGTGGAATTTTATTTAGCTTAGTGTTTGCTATTAAATAGCAAATTCTAAAATGGGTTTCATAGAACAGCAGTTCTGAGGTGTCGTTTCGTCTGTCTGTCTGCCTCTCTCTTCCTCACGTGCGCGCGCGCGCGCACACACACACACCTCATTTACTCATAAAGAATTCTGTGGTCAATTAAGTTTGGTAAATTTTGAGTTAAATCTGCAGCTAAGAAAACCGTTGTATTTATCAAATCTTTTCCTTCCTTTGCTGCTATACGTTTTAAGTCTCTAAGAGGGATGATCTATTGTTCATAGGGAGCTGATCCCAGAGCACTTTTTCTGGAAGCATCTGATGGGACTAGTTTTGCATATACCAGCAGGAGGTGGCTACAGTTAGATCACTTTCACTTACATCTTCAACTTCCCCAAGGAACCCTGAAGGCTTTTATGCAGGAAAGCTTTCTTTTCGTTTTCTGATTCAAAATACAGAATGCTATTTTCTCTTTCCTCATGGTCCACTGGGACAAAGGAAAATAAAATTGTGCCCTTTTATGGTAACTCAATCAAATTTTTTGTGCCTCTTTTACTAGTGATCCCTTTCCTTCTCCTAGCCTTCCCAAACACCTAGTTGGCTTCTATTAAAATAAAACTTTGGGGTGCATGGGTGGCTCAGTTGGTTAAGCATCCAACTCTTGATTTCAGCTCAGGTCATGATCTCACGGTTCGTGGGTTCAAGCCCCGCATTAGGCTCTGAGCTGACAGTGCAGAGCCTACTTGGGATTCTCTGTCTCCTCTTTCTGCCCCTCCCCCACTTTCTCTCTCTCTCAAAAATAAACATTAAAAAAATAAGATAAAATTTTTATTTTCTTACTTAGAAACCATCACTTTATTTCCCCCGTCTCCAATATAATTCTCTTCCATCTTTGAAAGAGAGCAATGCAGTGGCTAAAAGTATGGGTAGAGTGGGGCGTCTGGCTGGCTCAGTTGGTAGAGCATATGACTCTTGATCTCCGGGTTTTAAGTTCAAGCCCCATGTTGGATACAGAGATTACTTAAAAATAAAATTTAAGGGGCGCCTGGGTGGCGCAGTCGGTTGGCGTCCGACTTCAGCCAGGTCACGATCTCGCAGTCCGTGAGTTCGAGCCCCGCGTCGGGCTCTGGGCTGATGGCTCAGAGCCTGGAGCCTGTTTCCGATTCTGTGTCTCCCTCTCTCTCTGCCCCTCCCCCGTTCATGCTCTGTCTCTCTCTGTCCCAAAAATAAATAAACATTGAAAAAAAAAAATTGAAAAAAAAAAATTTAAAAAAATGGGACAAGTCAGGCTACATAGAGACCTGTCTCTACTATTCATAAGCTTTGTGAGCAGGTTGACAATCTCAGCCTCTGTTTCCTCCTCTCTCATGACACTTTCTTCTTATGAGTATTAATTTGTGCATATGAAGCACATGCATCTCTGCCTGGGATGTAGTTTTTACATAAGTATAGGTCTTTTAATTATTTTTTTTTATATTCTCATGCTAAGTCACCCATCAAGTCAGTAATTAGAGGAACAACTGCAGAGGGGAAGCACTGCTTTGGAGTGAGACCAGAACCACTCCCACCGGGAAATAAGCTCCATGAGGGCAGGGACATTTTCTGTCTCCCACAACTGTGTCCCCAATCCACAGAATAGTGTCTGGCATATAATAGATTCCTGATGTTTATGGAATGGGTGAATGAATGCATGTGAATATGTGGATAAGTGAAAGAGAGTGAATAAATGTCCAGGAACTTTGGGGACCCTTCTGTAAGAAACCAGGAGCCTCTGCTACCCATGTGCACTGAGAAGGCTACATGATCAGAATGGATGCTGTGCTTTTATTCAGCATTCCTATGGGATGCAGCACAAAAATATACTAAATATACTAAAAATATACTAAATATACTAGTATACTAATATACTAAATATTCTAAAATATCACTAGTTCTCCTGCCATAAACAACTGGACAAATTTATGAGATCATGGTTTTTAGGCTCTGGATAATAGGTAGTAAAGACTGATCCCTGAGAGAGAGGAAACATTAGACAAGCTCTCTGGTCGTTTGGCTTATTCTGAGGACAATTGCCGTATGCAGTGGAGTATGCTAGAACATAAACACAGCATAACATTCCCACTGTCCTGAAAAGAGGTCCGTCAGTGTTGGGGGCAACTAAAGCTGCTGAAATCTGTAGCACAGGGGGACTGGAGATGAGAACGAGGCCACAGAAGTCTGTATGAGGGTCTTTCTTGAGTCCATAGCTGAGAGTGGACTGTACATGCTGTTATTTGGGGTAAGACTGAATCTTAGCAAAGAGCAGCAACTACATGGGTGAGAGTGAAACCGTGAGACCAGAGGTGAGATGGTGCCGGTAGGCAGGGCATTCTAGCCCAGTCAGCATGGAAGTGACTGGTTAACATCCTACTCTTTTAACTGAGATATTAGAAATAAGGACTTTGTCCTGGAGTGTGGCCTGCTTTAGAGCCACTCTAACAATACCTAAAACCAAGTCTCTCCAAGATCTTGTTTGGAAATGGGTCCTGAGAAGTTAGAAGTTCTTAGGGAAACACTTTGGGCTTTGCACAGATTGGCCCTGAGAAGATATAAATCTAGGCCTATATAAGTTCAACATAATCATCCTGAAATTGAACTGCGTGCTAGAGCACAAGTCAGTAGTCTTCATAGGAATGAATCAGATATCACGATGTCTAATATGCAATAAAAAATTACTAGACATGAAGGACAGAAAAATCTTAGACACAGAAAAAAAGCAGTCAATTCAGACCCTCCCTAACATTTGATTTGGCCCAGATGTTAGTTTTAGGAAACAAAGACCTGAAAGCAGTCATTATAAATATGTTTAAGAACTCAAAGGAAAAATACACTAAAAGGCTGTTTTGAATAAAAATAAAATCAGTCTGGATACTTCTTTTAAATCCTCCTACCAGAATATAAACTGCTTACTGAAAGCTTTCTTCCTCTTTCCCACTTTTCTTCCCACTCCAAAACCTCACCTAATTCTCCCAAACCATCATTCTGGCTGTTTCAGTTGGACTCATTTTTGCCAGATTATAGTCAGTCATACCCTCATAAAAAATGCTGTAATTAGCCAAGTGTGCACCGGCCTTCTATTTTATACAAACAAGACTGAAGCACTTGGTTTTTTTTTTTAATCTAAAGGCAGTAGGGTTTTTGTTTGTTTGTTTGTTTGTTTGTTTGTTTTTTTAATGAAACCACCTGTTTGTGGTCTTCTGAGAGCAGTCCGTATTCATTACAATATAAGACCTGCTTTCGTATTTCCCTCCTTGGTCCACCAGATCTGAAGTTCTGGGTGCCCCAGCCCCATACTGAAGTTTGTGGGCTAATGCATGCCATAAACATGTTGCATGCTGTTAGATCTCAAACACCAGACATTGTGCTACCATTTTCTTAACCTGTTTTTTTTACGAACATCGGTTGAAACAAAGCCGAGATGGCTGCCTGCCAGATTTTCCTTGTAATATCTCTAACCTGATTTGGCTTGCTCATTGTGTTCTGCAAAAAACCATGTACTCTCAAGGGACACTGGGAAGCTGGAAAGAGCCCTTACATGACATTTTGGCTCGCTGCAGCGGAATTAGCTCGTACTGCTGGCATAAAACACATGGTGAGAGAGGTGAGTCTTGGCAGACCTTGGTGATATGATTTGCTTGTTAGGCACTGGGCCTCCTTGCATAACTAACTTCTTTGTTGTCTGCAGTTTGTTCTTAGGGCAATCAGTGTTTTAAAGCAGGATGCATGTACAACTCCACATTAGGCCATGCTTTTAGTCTTTCTTGCGTCCACCCATCAGTATTTACGACTGATCTTTTTTTTTTTTTATTGTTTCAGTATAGTTAACATACAGTGTTAATATTAGTTTCAGGTGTACAATATCTTGATCCAACAATTCCATGCATTACTCTGTGCTCATCATGATAAGTGTACTCTTAAGTCCCATAAGCCATTTAACCCATCCCCCCACCTCCTCTCCTTTGGTAAACATCAGAGCTCTGTATTTAAAAGTCTGGCCTCTGATTTGTCTCTTTTGTTTGTTTCTTAAATTCCATATATGTTGAAATTACATAGTATTTGTCTTTCTCTGACTTATTTCACCTAGCATTACACCCTCTAGATCAATCCACATTCTTGCAAATAGCAAGATTTCATTCTTTTCATGGCTGAGTAATATTCCTCTGTGTGTGTGTGTGTATCCATTCATCTATTGATGCACACTTCGGCTGTTTCCATCACTTGGCCATTGTAAATGCTGCGATAAACATAGAGATGCATATATCTTTTCAAATTAGTGTTTCATATTTTTTGGTAAATAGCCAGTAGTGGAATTACTGGGTCATATGATAATTCTATTTTAAATTTTTTGAGGAACGTGCATTATGTTTTCCACAGTATGGAAACTGGCGGCACCAGTCTGCATTCCCACCAACAGTGCACAAGTATTCCTACATCCTCATCAATACTTGCTGTTTCTCGTGTTTTTGATTTTAGCCAGTCTGACAGGTGTGATACCTCATAGTAGTTTTGATTTGCATTTCCCTGATCAGTGATGTTGAATGTCTTATCATGTGTCTGTTGGCCATCTTTGTTGTCTTTGGAGAAATGTCTGTGTCTTCTTATTTTTATTTTCAACGTTTTTTTTTTATTTTTTATTTTTTTTTTTTAGTTTTGGGACAGAGAGAGACAGAGCATGAACGGGGGAGGGGCAGAGAGAGAGGGAGACACAGAATCAGAAACAGGCTCCAGGCTCCGAGCCATCAGCCCAGAGCCTGACGTGGGGCTCGAACTCACGGACCGCGAGATCGTGACCTGGCTGAAGTCGGACGCTTAACCGACTGCGCCACCGAGGCGCCCCTGTGTCTTCTTATTTTTAATTGGATTATTTGTTTTTGGGGTGTTGAGTTTTATAAGTTCTTTATATATTTTGAATAATAACCCTTTATCGGATATGTCCTTGGCAAATATTTTTTCCCTTTCAGTAGGTTGTCTTTTAGTTTTGCTGATGATTTCCTTTGCTGTGCATAAGCTTTTTATTTTGATGTATTCCTAATAGTTTATTTTTGCTTTTGTTTCCCTTGCCTCGGGAGACCTATCTAGAAAAATGCTACTACAGCTGAGATCAGAAATTATTGCCGGTGTGCCCTTCAAGGATTTTTATGATTTCAAATCTGATTCACATTTAGGTCTTCAATCCATTTTGAGTGAATTTTTGTGTATGGTGTAAGAAAATGGTCCAGTTTCATTCTTATGCATGTAGCTGTCCAGTTTTCCCAACAACCATTTGATGAAGAGACTTATTCCCCTTGCATTTTTTGTCTTTGTTTTTGTTTTTTGTTTGTTTAATTAAGCAAGCTTTATCCCAATGTGGGGCTTGAACTCACTACCCTGAGATCAAGAGTCGCATGCTCTACCAACTGAGCCAGCCAGGTGCTCCCTACCCCATTGCGTACTTTCTTCCATTGAGATGAATTAACCACATAATCATGGGTTTATTTCTGGACTCTCTATTTTGTTCCATTGATCTATGTGTCTGTTTCTGTGCCAGTACCATACTGTTTTGACTACTACAGCTTTGTAATATAATTTGAAGTCTGGAACTATGATAGGATACCTCCAGTTTTCTGTGAAAAATGCTATTGATATTTTGATAGGTGTTACATCGAATCTGTAGATTGCTTTGGGTAGTATAGACATCTTAACAATATTATGTTCCCATCCACGAGCATAGATTCCTTTGTGTCATCTTTAGTTTCTTTCATCCATGTTTTATTTAGTGTTTTCAGAGTACAGGTATTTTACCTCCGTGGTTTAGTTTATTCCTAGGTATTTTATTTTTGGTGCAATTGTAAGTGGGATTGTTTTATTTCTCTTTCTGCTACTTCATTATTAGTATATAGAAATGCAACAGATTTCTTAGAGGCACCTGGGGGACTCAGCTGGTTGAGCATCCAACTCTTGATTTTGACTCGGGTCATGATCCTAGGGTTGTGGCACCAAGCCTCACATGGGGCTCCATGCTGAGTGTGGAGCCTGCTTGAGATTCTCTCTTTCTCTCCCCATTCCCCTTTCCTCTGCTTGTGTTTTCTCTCCAGACAAAGAAAAGAAATGCAACAGTTGTGTCCTGTGACCTTACTGAACTCATCTGCCCATTCTAGTCGTTTTGGGATGGTGTCTTTAGGGTCTTCTATATATAGTACTGTTATGACTGATCTTTTTTATGCATCTTTGAGTGCAGTTCAAAGCTGCATTACATTTTTTTCAAAATCTTCAAACTTACTGCAATTAGAGATTCTGTGACTTTGAAACCATTTAGTAATAGCCTTGTATTTTCTATTCTTCTCCCTTTGTAGAAACCCATTTCCTGAACTTCGTCCTAAGCAAGAGCTGCTATACTTTCAGTATTTCCAACTGTGACATTTCTGTGTCGATCAGAGTGTCCACTGTCGCCTCTTCAGCCTCTCCCTGGAACCACATTCACCTTGAGTCCTGTAGGGTCCGAGACCTTCGTTCCTTGCCTCCCCATTCAGGCTGGTTGCTGGACATTAACTTTGAATGTATCAATTGAGATTCATTCCCTCGTCTCATTGAGCTTGCTCACTCATTGTCTCCAATCTCTCAGTGTCAGATAAAACCAACAAGTGCCTCTCAGGCTAGCCTCTGGGAGTCACTATCGAAAAGCACCTACCTGTGTCCCGCCACAGACATAATCTCCCTGACCCTGGCCGGGCCCTCAAGGCCATCCCATAGTTCGTGTTCAGCCCACGTTAAAACCTTGCTAACCTTATCACAGTCGGTTTGAATGTACCCGTTGTACACAAGTTCCTAAAGGCATTCCCGATCCCCTTGTCAGCAGATGCTCTCAGTTCCCGTGCTGAGAAGATAACGGCTGCTTCTGCGTCCCCACTCAACTTCTCACTTGTCCTCTCCAAATTCATCTGGATCTTTCGTCCATGTTCTCCTCATCCTTTCTCCCTTGTTCAAAGCTGGCACCACGGCCTTGACTCCGCACCCACCTCTCATCCCTGTGGCCTTGAAACGCCTCTCCTCTGGCTTCCTTTCGTAACCGCACATAGATCCGAAGGGCTTGTCAGTCTTAAGAATTCCCTGTCCGTTTCTATTTTCTCTTCATGGATGACTATGGCATCTTCCTTGACAACTTCACCTATTTGGCCTGCCTGTATCCATTCCCGTTGGCTGCTTTGTTTCTGGAACCCTTTCCTCTCTCGTGCCCGTTAACTTGTTGTGTTCTCATTCTTCTCTTCTTTACACACGTGGAGGCTTCTCCCTAACTTGGGTCTTCAGCATTTTGCTTTTCCGTCTGCATTCACTCCATTCCACGAGTGTACCTATTGCCTCTGTGGAGAGGACTCCCCACCTCCTCACCCCAGGTTTCCTCTAAATCTGCATTTCTGACTGCCCACTACTGGTTGGTACATGAATGTTCAGTATGGGCTCTACTCACCCAGTGCTGGGTCCATCATTTCACCTCTTTCTCCAAAACCGATGCTCCTTTTTGGCTTTATAATGTTTAATGGTACCTGCCCATTCATTACTCTAGGAAGCTTGGAGTTAATTACCTGCTAGCAATCTCTTTTCCTCCCTTTTCCAAATAACCAGGTGCCAAATTTGTAATGTCTGCACCCTAATCACCTCTTGAATGCTTCCCTTGCTACTGTCTTTATTAGGGCCCGTTTCAGATTGTTCTAAGAACTCCCTAAACTCCCTGCCTGCTTCTGTTCTCTCCACTGAAACCCTGACTACCAGGTGCCATCTAAAGGTCTGTTCAAGGTGTCAGCCCATCAGCACCATGTACGAAAACCTTCCATGTTTTGCCTTCAGCTTGCTGCGTTCTCTCTCTCTCTTCTGGCTATGACACCTCTGCTCTTGAAGATCAACTTTTAATGCTACCTATTTTATGAAGTTTCCCCATCTTCTGAGAATGAATTGTTTGCATCTTTGATTAAGTTGCCTCCCAAATCATAGTGTTAACACACTCTGCTGTGACCATTAAATCATATAAAATTCAAATTTGTGTACATGTAAGGTCAGTAGCTTCTCGAGGTGCCTGGGTGGCTCAGTTGGTTAAGCCCCTGACTCTTGATTTCAGCTGAGGTCATGATCTCATGGTTTGAGGGATTGAGCCCCGTGTTGGGCTCCATGCTTATGGTGCTGAGCCTGCTTGGGAGTCCGTCAGTCTCTTTCTTTCTCTTTTAAAATAAATAAATAGGGGCGCCTGGGTGGCGCAGTCGGTTAAGCGTCCGACTTCAGCCAGGTCACGATCTCGCACTCCGTGAGTTCAAGCCCCGCGTCGGGCTCTGGGCTGATGGCTCAGAGCCTGGAGCCTGTTTCCGATTCTGTGTCTCCCTCTCTCTCTGCCCCTCCCCCGTTCATGCTCTGTCTCTCTCTGTCCCAAAAATAAATAAACGTTGAAAAAAAAAATTTTTTTTTTAAATAAAATAAATAAATAAGCTTTAGATCAGTAGCTTCTCTCTTCTTTCTCCAACTCCCCACTAAACCCCTACCCAATGTCACCATGTTAACATCATGGTAGGTATCTCTGTCTGCATTCTTCCTCAGGTGCAGACATGTATGTAGAGATTTGGGTGTAGCACTTTTATAAAAATGGGAGCCTGAAACAAACAGACCTATAAAATATATGTAATATACAAACGTATGTAATACACATGCTTCTTTATTTTGGTTTTCATTTAATATCTTTCCACATCAGAGTTACACGTAGGTCTAACTCCTTTTTAATAGCTGCATACAATTCTAAGATACGGTTTTTTAGCACTTCCGCTCTCCCACTACCCATTGGACAGTCGAGTTGTTTCCAGATGTGCTTGTGTGTTTGTGTCGCTCGCCACCAATAACAATGCTGCAAGGTAGATTAGTCCCTGTTTATTCTACAGGCCAGTATTTCTATGCTTGTATTTCTGTGTTAGTAGAATCTAAGTCAGCTCACCCTCCCCTCCTGCCAGTGGCTTTCTGTCATACTTGGCCGTGGTCAGGAGTTTCACTTGTATTCCAACAAGGCTTCCCTGATTGGGTGGCCCCTGCCTCTCATCTCCCCACCCGTCCGCCCCCCAGCAAGAACCACAGTCCCTCCTCCTTGGGCGCACCCAGCCCCTCCTCCTCCCAGCTCTGGTCCCTCTGCTGGGATGCTTTCCCCCTGATCAGAGCTTCACACAGCTCATTTCCTCCTCCCGTCAGGTGTCGGTCAGATGTTACCTGCACAGCGGGCCTTCCCTGGCCAGTTGAAATAGTTCCCTATCCACCTTTGCCGTCATTCTGCTTTCTTGTTCTCTGTGGTACTTAACGCCACCTGAAATAACCATTTCATTGTTTTTGTTCAATACTTGTCTCCCCCATGGAGCATGTGAACTCCATGGGGGCAGGCAGTTTGTCTATCTTGATCAGCACTGTATCTTCAGCTTCTGGAACGGTGCCTGTTACACATAGGTGTTCGATAAATATGTTTTGAATAAATGTGAGAATGACCATCACAGTTTTATGTGTGCGTGTATATTGTGTTACCCTCCCATTGTGTGTTTTACTCATCTTCCTAATTCCTGCCTCTTCATACCTGACCATATATGTCAAATACTTGAAATCGAGGGACTGTTGTGCATAGTGGCAAATTTTAACATACGGGATGACCTTGGAGATTCCCCCCCCCCCACCCCCCACCACCATACACATTTACAAAATGACTCACGGCGCTATACCTCTCTTATTTCATTTGGAAATTCAGATCGCTGGCAGTAATCTACTTGATTTATCGTTTTCCCCTTATGTGCAGCACCTCGGAGTTAATTAAGAAGGCCATGAATCTTCTCTCCGTAGCTCTAGCACACTCCCATTTGCAGGATACTCTCATATTGCTGAGACTGTTGATTTGGGACTCAGGTTGAAACATTACTTAATTTTCTCACATTGAGATTCATTATGCTGAGCCTAAAGACCAGTCTTGCCTTTGAAGGCCCCTTCGCTGGCAAGCTTTAAAATAGCTCTGTGTTCCCAGTTTCTAAATAACTTGTTCTCATTTCCGCCACCATGGCCAAGACCTTGCCCGCTGGCTCAAAGTAGTGCAACGAGGTCAGCCTCATGTCCCCAGAAAGACCTCTCCCTCCTCAGCCACAGTGTAGATTTTCACCCCTGCTCTGTGCGTCGGTTGTTTCCAGCAATAGCAATGTGGACTTCGGACAGCCACACAGCCGTGTCGTCCCAAGCAACACAAGATCATCCAGCCTGACCAGTGAAAGAGAGTCCAGTCATAAGAAAGCCGTGGCCTTAAATCCTTAAAAGACCAATGCAAAAGTTTGTGGAGATTGTCATGTTAAGAATGAAGTGTGTAATTACTCGGCTTGGCTTGTCATTTTCAACACAGAGTAGCTTCTATTAGTTGAGCACCTACTATGTGTGGGGCACTGGGCAGTGCACTTTGCTATTGCTATATCATCTGAAGTCTCACAATGACCCCGTGTCACAGCTCTTCTCTCCCTTTTATACCTAATAAATTGCAAAGAAAGTTACAAGAGCTCTTAGCCTTTTTAATGCCTTGGAGCCCTTTGGAGAACTGTGTACTCTTTCTCAAAGTGTTGTTCAACTCATAAGCCAAACTACATAGGATTACAAAGTAAACGAGTTATATCGAAATGCACTTCTCAAAATATTAAAATCACAAATGTGTGATGTGGTAACATGTGCTTCTTTCTCAAGGCCTTAATTAAGAAAGCTTGGGTTCTGGGGGCACCTGGGTGGCTCAGTCGGTTGAGCGTCCGACTTCGGCTCAGGTCGTGATCTCACGGTTTGTGGGTTCGAGCCCCACGTCAGGCTCTGTGCTGACAGCTCGGGGCCTGGGGCCTGCTTCGGATTCTGTGTCTCACCTCTCTCTGCCCCTGCCCTGCTCATGCTCTGTGTCTCTCTGTCTCTCAGTAATAAATAAACGTTTAAAAAAGAAAAAAGAAAGCTGAGGTTCTGGCTCAATAGCCTCCATAATTTAAAATTAGTGATGAGTATAATTGTGTTGAGACCTCTGTTACAGTCATACCATGATATCAGAATATCTGTGATTCTATGGATGCAGAGTCATAGGTACTGGGAAAATACCGTGACTAGTTGTCTAGATTCGCTATTGAAAGAAATGCCACGTCTCAGAGGTTAATGAAAGTAAAGATATCAGTTATTATTTTTTTTAATCCAAGTTCCCAGATCTCCTGAATCCTACCAATAACCTGTGTGGGTCCCCAGAACCCAGATTAAGAACACCTCAGTTAGGTGTCACAGTTACTAAGGAGCTTTTAGAGGTAGGCTGAGGCCCAAATTCATGAAACTCCAAAGCCTTTGCGTTTTCTTTTATGTCCTGATAACTTCTCATACTCTGACTCTGCTTTCCATCAGAATATCACCGTTTGGATGTCATCAGGCTACTCTGTGGAGTAGGTCATGGCGAAAACAAATAATAAAAAAAAAAAATTAACATGTGCATAGTAACCCCTTTTGTTTCACAAAGAACTTCACCAGTACTTACGTATGCTGGTTTTTGTTTGTGTTTTTATGAAATCACATTTTCTCCACTGTTCGTGGATTCTACTATACGAGATTGCCCTTACCTCATTTTGGTCGAGGATCAGGGAAATTCATTGACTCGCCCACGTTCACACAGCTAGTAAATGACAGACTTGGGACTTGAACTCCCAAATCTTTTTGTTCTACAGCCTTTTTCCTGGCCTTCGTCTGGAATGCCCAGGTACTAAGGTGACAAGTGAGAGGATTTCTCTCCAAGTTGGATGGAATCCAGGCATGTCCAGGATGAGGGCCATGTCCCCCACTAATCTCCACCTCTGTTGTCTCTTAAATGTTGCTTTTAAAAACCTACAGCTCAGGGGTGCCTGGGTGGCGCAGTCGGTTAAGCGTCCGACTTCAGCCAGGTCACGATCTCGCGCTCCGTGAGTTCGAGCCCCGTGTCGGGCTCTGGGCTGATGGCTCGGAGCCTGGAGCCTGTTTCTGATTCTGTGTCTCCCTCTCTCTCTGCCCCTCCCTCGTTCATGCTCTGTCTCTCTCTGTCCCAAAAATAAATAAACGTTGAAAAAAAAAAATTAAAAAAAAAAAAAAAATAAAAACCTACAGCTCAGAGGCGCCTGGGTGGCTCAGTCCTTTGGGCATCTGACTTCAGCTCAGGTCACGAGCTCACGGCTTGTGGGTTCGAGCCCCGCCTTGGGCTCTGTGCTGACAGCCCGGAGCCTGGAGCCTGCTGGGGATTCTGTGTCTCCCTTTCTCTGTGCCCCTCCCCCACTCAGACTCTGTCTCTCTCTCAAAAATAAAGATGAAATTTTTTTTTTAAAAAAACCTACCACTCAGAATTTACACACGTAGAATTCTTTAATCGGATATGCAGATCCTGCGGAGTGACCAGACTTGGATAATTTAAGTGCTAGCTTGTATTTTATGTCCTTGTCTTCATTTGCTGATAAAACCAAACAAGAGCGAGGAATTTTTCATTCTACCCTAAGCAGGTGGTAATTTAGTCACTGACCATTGCACTCATGTCATTCCCGTCCCGGGGGCTTTTTTCCCTTGCCCGGTACGAGTTAGTGCATTTTCCTTGACAATCAATTCACTCTGTACCATTGCTAAGGCCATAAACGTGATATTCGACAAGCAGAAGGATTTGCAGAGAAGCCTTCCCAGCGGCTTCCACCTTCTGTGATCACTGAAATTTCCCTGCAGGTTTCGGTGACAGCGTGGGCCCATGTAATTTACAGATGGTGGGGCTAGCATACAATCAGTTCTTGCCAACTCCCCTCTCTCCTTTAAGGAGATAGGATTCAGCGTGCCGGGGCCAGAAATTGGATCTGGCTTTTGGAGTTGTCCCTGCCTTCTCAGCAGGGTCTTTTCTGGACATCTTTTCTTGCCTGTGCCTGACTTCGCTGACTCCGTCTTCGATTTCAGGATGAGAGGGTTGAGCAGCAGTTAGTTGTTCTTCATGGGAAAACACAGCATCACCTTCGCAACTTGTGTGCCTCTTTACATCAGATAACTTCCCAAGTTTGCCATCTGTCCAAACTAAGGTTAGCAGAGAAGGAGAAGTGGTGTCATGGTCCTCATACCTAGAGAAGGTGCTCCGGTATTCTGGGACAGTGTCAGCTACAGATGCCTCTGTCCTGTAGGCTTCCAGGAAAAATAGAATCCATCGTTGGTGCCAACGTGATGTATTTTTTTCATTTTCATTATTACTGGAGCGGATGAATTTGAAGCAGATACGCTGCAAAGTCACTTACGCTTGTTCTCCATTGCACCCATGCGAACATTCGCTCTTTATGGCCCGCTTTGTTGTGTTCTGCACCGACCAGACTCGGTGATGGACAGTTCTCCTGGGCCATACAAGTATGATGAAAAGCTGGTTTCTATATTACATTAATCTTGGCTAGACAGCAGCCATATTTTTGAAAACTCAAAGCCAGAATGCTTTTAATAATAAATGTACATTATGCTCTTAGTTCATTACCCCTTAAAAAAAATGTTTTTTCTGGTCTTTAGCATAGATTTCTTTAGGGCTAAGATATCAAGGTCGTACTTTCTAGATTTTTAAAGGCGCATGCACATATTTGCTTATAACATCAAATCTTAATTCAAAGTTTAAAAATTATTGCATGCCCTTCAATTTCTAATTCCCTAGGTTACGCAGCACCCTGGTGACCCCTAAAAGGTGTTGAATACAAAAAGACTAGGTCCTGGCTCTGGAATTCTACCTGCTATAAGCCTCTTTTTAATTCACTTCAAAAGAACAGAGCTTTTGTGGCTGTCTCTCCAATCTGTTAATAAGTTTATTATGTGAACATGAATTAAGGGACTCATTCTATTATGTATAAGATAATATTGTTCTGGTAAAGAAAATTGAGTAATTTCAGGGGATCTTTTGTTTAATTTCCACTTAATTGTCCGGTTTCTTTGGCTCAACAATGTTGGGGCTTCATCCATATGTATCAGTACAAGTTTTGTTTTTGCTCATTACATAGTATCCCGTTGGATGACTTACCAAATTTATTTATTCGCTTGATGGTCTTTGGCTATTTTAAGTAGAGCTCATGAACATTCTTGAACCAGTCTTTTCGTGGGTGTAGCATTCAGTTTTCTTAGGTATGTTATTAGAATTGCTGAAGCGTGGTAGTGCATGTATTTAGCTGTTAAAAACAGCCAGTTTTTGAAAGTGGTTGAACCACACCATTGTCCTGTAGGCAAGGTAGGAGACTTCTAGCTGTTTTTGCTAACTCACCAATACTTTGTCAGTTACTTCAGTTTAGTATTCTGGTGGTTGAATAGTGGTTTTTTGAGCAATTCATTTTCAATCCATCATACCTCTTTATTTTTTCTCTATAAAAATGCTAAAATAATGAGAAAAAACAAAGACATAAGGCTTCGATTTCATCAACAGATACAATGCTTTTCTAAGTGTTTATCCACATGTTTAAAAAATTATGATAAACTGGGGCACCTGGGTGGCTCAGTTGGTTAAGCCTCCCGACTTCAGCTCAGATCACGATCTCATAGCTCATGAGTTCGAGCCCCGCGTAGCGCTCTGTGCTGACAGCTCAGAACCTGGAGCCTGCTTTGGATTCTGTGTCTCCCTCTCTGTCTCTGCCCATCCCCTGCCTGTGTGCTCGCTCTCTTTCAAAAATAAATAAACATTAAAAAAAATTATAAACTATGTAGAAAATTTGGTCTTTTCATTTGTTTTTTCTAGATTGCTCTGCCATAATGGGTGGTTTTGAAAAACTCTTGCTAATGTGAATCCACAAGAATGGGTGGTGACCTCCACAGGTGTCGCTGAGCCATTCCTACCCATGCCTTGGGGAGGGATGTGACCAGACGGGGCCTGTAGCATCTACCCTACTGAACTCCCAGATGCCTTGGATGTATCTTTGGATCCACTCCCCAGAGCTATCCTAAGGAGGCACAGCTGTGTCAGCTTTCTCTTTTCAAAAATGAGGGGCGCCTGGGTGGCGCAGTCGGTTAAGCGTCCAACTTCAGCCAGGTCACGATCTCGCGGTCCGTGAGTTCGAGCCCCGTGTCAGGCTCTGGGCTGATGGCTCAGAGCCTGGAGCCTGTTTCCGATTCTGTGTCTCCCTCTCTTTCTGCCCCTCCCCCGTTCATGGTCTGTCTCTCTCTGTCCCAAAAATAAATAAACGTTGAAAAAAAAATTAAAAAAAAATGAGAACAGCTTTATTTTTTTGAGAATGAAAGCATTGGACCTAGGTATACGTACAGATGTCATCAAAATGGAAAGAAGTGCATGGAGTGAGGAACTGCAAAACCTGGGATTGTAGTTAGCCCTGGGGACAGAGGTACCATGGGAAGGAGACAGGGCTTTACCTGTGTCATTATCATTTTAATTCTTAAACTAGGGGTGAGGTTACAAGCTTTTGGTTCAGTGTTCTTTAGACCACTTTGAAATCTTTTTTTATTATTGTTTTGATGTTTATTTATATTTTGAGAGAGAGAGAGAGAGAGAGAGAGAGAGTGTGTGTGTGTGTGTGTGTGTGTGTGTGTGTGTGTGTGTGTGAGTGAGTGTGAGTTGAGGGAGGGCAGAGAGAAAGAATCTGAAGCAGGTTCCAGGCTCTGAGCTGTCGGCACAGAGCCCAACGCGGGGCTCGAACTCATGAGCCGCAAGATCATGACCTGAGCCAAAGTCAGACGTTCAACTGACTGAGCCACCCAGGTGCCCCCACTTGGAAATGATGTATATATAATATAATTTATAAAAGAAACAAAAATCACCTGTCCTCCTACCACCATGCACAGGAGGAAATACACTTAACATTTTGGCCTATAGTCTTCCAAGATTTTGTGTTTTATTCTCTCTCTATAGAATATATGTATTTGTTAACGTAAATAGTTTCATAGTAAAATGTGTTCATACAGAAAAAAACAGAATATATAATCCATAAATGGGCCATACCCTATATCCCATTTTTATAATTCCCCTTTTTAACAAATTTCATTGTGGAACTATTTATGCATTAATAAATATGGCTATATTATCTTTATAATGGGTACATATTAGCCTACATATATAGGTTTACTATAAATTTAATCATCTTTTTCTTGATGAACATTTAGTTTTTTTTTTTTAAATTGTTGTTTATTTTTTGAGAGAGAGTGACAGCACATGAGCTGGGGAGGAGCAGAGAGAGAGGGAGACACAGAATCCAAAGGAGGCTCCAGGCTCTGAGCTGTTAGCACAGAGCCTGACACAGGGCTCGAACCCACTGTGTGAGATCATGACCTGAGCCAGAGTCGGTCGCTTAACTGACTGAGCCACCCAGGGAGTTGCAGAGTCTAAAGATGTGCACAACTGAACTCTTAACATATTTCACCAAAGTATCATCCAGAAACATGTTTCAGTGTAGGATGTATAGGCGTTTATTTTGCCCTTCCTTACCCACAGTGGGAATTCAGATTTTTTTTTTAAGTTTACTCATTGGGGTGCCTCGGTGGCTCATTGGGTTAAGCCTCTGACTCTTGATTTCAGCCTAGGTCATGATCTCAAGGTTCGTGGGTTCGAGCCCCATGTGGGGCTCTGTGCTGACAGCATGGATCCTGTTTGGGTTCTCCCTCTCCCTCTGCCCCTCCCCTACATGCATGTCCATGCTTGCTCTTTCAAAATAGTGCACACATGTGAGAGCAGGGGAGGGGCAGTGAGAGGGAGAGAGAGAATTCCAAGAGTCCCCACTGTGGGTCTCGATCTCACAAACCATGAGATCATGACCCCAGTCAAAATCAAGAGTCGATGCTTCACCAACTGGGCCACTCACGCACCCCTAGGATTTTATTTCTTTTTTTAAGTAATCTCTACACTCAACATGGGGCTGGAATTCATGACCCCAGGATCAAGAGTCCCATGCTCTACTGACTGAACCAGCCAGGTACCCCTAGGATTCCTTTGAATCTATCCCAACTTGAGAAACGTAATACCCAAAAAGCACATTCCACTGTTTGTAATTTTCATCCATTTGATTCACTATCTCATTAACATATTTTTCTCTTTAGAAAAGTAACATCTCAGGTGTGGAGTTTGGTGAGCTCTTTATAGATTTTGGATACTAGCCCTTTGTCCGATATGTCACTTGCAAATATCTTTTCCCATTCCGTTGGTTGCCTTTTAGTCTTGTTGATGGTTTCCTTTGCAGTGCAGAAGCTTTTTATCTTTACGAGGTCCCAATAGTTCATTTTAGCGTTTAATTCCCTTGCCTTTGGGAATGTGTCAAGTAAGAAATTGCTGCGGCTGAGGTCAGAGAGGTTTTTTCCTGCTTTCTTCTCTAGGGTTTTGATGGTTTCCTGTTTCATATTCAGGTCCTTTATCCATTTTGAGATTGTTTTTGTGAATGGTGTCAGAAAGTGGTCTAGTTTCAGTCTTCTGCGTGTTGCTGTGCAGTTCTCCCAGTACCATTTGTTAAAGAGACTGTCTTTTTTCCATTGGATATTCTTTCCTGCTTTGTCAAAGATCAGTTAGCCATACTTTTGTGGGTCTAATTCTGGGGTTTCTATTCTATTCCATTGGTCTATGTGTCTGTTTTTGTGCCAATACCATGCTGTCTTGATGATTGCAGCTTTGTAGTAGAGGCTAAAGTCTGGGATTGTGACGCCTCTCGCTTTGGTCTTCTTCTTCAAAATTACTTTGGCTATTCGGGGCCTTTTGTGGTTCCATACGAATTTTAGGATTGCTTGTTCTAAACTCCACACCCGAAAAACAAATAATCCAGTGAAGAAATGGGCAGAAAACATGAATAGACCCTTCTCTTTTTTTTATCCTTTTAAAAAAAAATTTTTTTTTTTTTTAAATTTTTTTTTTCAACGTTTATTTATTTTTGGGACAGAGAGAGACAGAGCATGAACGGGGGAGGGGCAGAGAGAGAGGGAGACACAGAATCGGAAACAGGCTCCAGGCCCTGAGCCATCAGCCCAGAGCCCGACGCGGGGCTCGAACTCACGGACCGCGAGATCGTGACCTGGCTGAAGTCGGACGCTTAACCGACTGCGCCACCCAGGCGCCCCAAATTTTTTTAATATATGAAATTTATTGTCAAATTGGTTTCCATACAACACCCAGTGCTCATCCCAAAAGGTGCCCTCCTCAATGCCCATCACCCACTCTCCCCTCCCTCCCACCCCCCATCAACCCTCAGTTCTCAGTTTTTAAGAGTCTCTTATGCTTTGGCTCTCTCCCACTCTAACCTCTTTTTTTTTTTTCCTTCCCCTCCCCCATGGGTTTCTGTTAAGTTTCTCAGGATCCACGTAAGAGTGAAAACATATGGTATCTGTCTTTCTCTGTATGGCTTATTTCACTTAGCATCACACTCTCCAGTTCCATCCACGTTGCTACAAAGGGCCGTATTTCATTCTTTCTCATTGCCACGTAGTACTCCATTGTGTATATAAACCACAATTTCTTTATCCATGAATAGACACTTCTCTAAAGAAGACATCCAGATGGCCAACAGGCACGTGAAAAGATGCTCAGCTTCGCTCCTCATCAGGGAAATACAAATCAAAACCACACTCAGGTATCACCTCATGCCAGTCAGAGTGGCTAAAATGAACAAATCAGGAGACTATAGATGCTGGTGAGGATGTGGAGAAACGGGAACCCTCTTGCACTCTCGGTGGGAATGCCAACTGGTGCAGCCCCTCTGGAAAACAGTGTGGAGGTTCCTCAAAAAATTAAAAATACATCTACCCTATGACCCAGCAATAGCACTGCTAGGAATTTACCCAAGGGATACAGGAGTGCTGATGTGTAGGGGCACTTGTACCCCAATGTTTATAGCAGCACTCTCAACAATAGCCAAATTATGGAAAGAGCCTGAATGTCCATCAACTGATGAATGGATAAAGAAGATGTGGTTTATATACACAATGGAATACTACGTGGCAATGAGAAAGAATGAAATACGGCCCTTTGTAGCAACGTGGATGGAACTGGAGAGTGTGATGCTAAGTGAAATAAGTCCTACAGAGAAAGACAGATACCATATGTGTTCACTCTTATGTGGATCCTGAGAAACTTAACAGAAACCCATGGGGGAGGGGAAGAAAAAAAAAGAGGTTAGAGAGGGAGGGAGCTAAAGCATAAAAGACTCTTAAAAACTGAGAACAAACTGAGGATGGATGGGGGTTGGGAGGGAGGGGAGGGTGGGTGATGGGCACTGAAGAGGGCACCTTTTGGGATGAGCACTGGGTGTTGTACGGAAACCAATTTGACAATAAATTTCATATTTAAAAAAAAAAGAAAAGTAACATCTCATCAGTGTGGAAATTTAGTAAAATAAAAATGGTGAAAGTACTTAAATTTTTCCATCCAGAGTTAATAATGGTTAACATTTGGGGCTATGTTCTTCTAGTTTTTTTTCCTTGTGCTATTTATTTCCTTGTGTTCTGTTTTTTCAGAATCCTACCATACGTAGAATCTTGTCATCTCCTTTTCTTAACTATTATTGTGAGCATTTTTCGCCTCTGAATATTTTTTTAAATAATCATTTGGCAGCATTAATACTTGGAACTTACTTCACCATTTCCCAACAGCCATTGGACCGTTTTCTATTTTTCACTGTTACAAAGGTTGCCAGTATTCCCTCTGACAAGTTTCTAGAATGGAGATTCAAGAGTGTGGACACTTTACCACTGATAGAGATTATCACATTATTTCCATAAAGGATGGCAGTCCTTTTTATTCTTACCATTGGTGAATGAAACTACTGTTTTGCTGTTTCCTTGCCTGCGTGAAGGATGACCATTTTTTAAAACTCTGCCAGTTGAATATTAAGGAAAATGTCAGTACGTGGTGTCTGTGAATGACTGGAGCGATCGGTCTCAGGGTTTTCATGCACACAGGGCCATGACCTAGAACAGGGCTAGGTCTTTTCATCACCTGAAGGAGGGCTATAATTTCTGAGCTGTCTTCTGGATTTCCTTTCAAAGGGGTAGTGAATAGGAGATCCAGATAGAAGCCAAAACGCATGCCTGAGTCCCTGCAGAACAATGATCAAATCATTCATGTAAAATTAGAGAATCCCTTGTTTGAAACGGAATGACTAGATAAACATCTGTGTGATTGTCAAGGAATCAAAGATCATCTTGCCCTCAGATCTGTTCCTTCCTTTTCCCCGTTTGTGATCCGTCTGTGAAAATCCCAAAGACCCTACACCAGGAGGGAAGTGGATGGAAGAGGGCAGAAAAAGAGAACGCGTGTTGGCTGATCTCTGTTCCCATCTCTTTTTCGACAGCCACTCCCTCCAGCTTCCACGTCTCTCCCCTCCTCCAGAAGCCTATGGTGAGAGACTCTAATAGGAAATGGTAATTGGATCTTTTCAAATCCCTTGGCTTTTAGAGGTTGACCCTGACTGGCCCAGTTCCTTAGGCCTATGAGTTCCACACCATCTTGCAGTCAACCTGGATGTCCCTTCAGTTTTCGATGTCTCTCTTTTTTTTTTTTTTTTTTTTTTTTTCCCCGGTCTGAACTTCAGCAGCTGGGAGGTTAGGCCACCGCCTCATCTTTACTGCTTGCACTGCTTCTTTGCAAGTTACCAGATCAGAATCCCAGACCTCTGAAGGAATTAAGAACTGGAAAGAACTTTCTAAGCAGGGTACCACGGGCAGGTCACACGGGATTATCCCTGGAGAGTTTCCGAAGAATTTTGTTTATCCAAAAGGTTCAACTAATATAAAAGCATGGAAGTAAACCTGCCTCTCCCACCAGAGACATTGGGCCACCAGTGATGACTGTGGCGGACTGTGTTGTCTTCCATCTCTGTCTCTGTGTTTACAGAGGCTCAGAAGAGGCATAACGCAGTGTGTGAGCTTCATCTCATTACAGGCACGGCCGCATTCCACACACTAGCACTATCGGTGTCCTTTGCCTTCCAGCGACCCCCCCTCCCCCCCCGCCGTCCCTCCTCCCCCACCGCCCATGTACATGACTGTGTCCAGGGTCAGCCTTGAACTATGTTTTTCTCACTTGTGACAGGAATAGAATTTTGCGTCTCACTCTCCACCTCCGTTCCTCGCCAAACCACTGCAATTCCCTCGTCCCCGCTTCAATCTGCACAAAGTGAGGTTTCATTACTGCATTTGCAATAAAAATACTATAAATCATGTAAGGCCGGGGTTAAGAAAGAGCGGGTGGGGATAAAAGAAAAACAGCGCTCTCCCCAAGTTAAACTCCAACCCCGCATCTGTGCAAGGCACCTTCTCGGAAGAACCTGGCCTTGTGTTAGCAGGAGTCTCACCTTCCCGTGTCGAGTTGCCGAATGTATTGTATAGTGTTAATGCGTTGACTACTGCTTCTTTTAGCAAATCTTCTAGAACTGAGAAGTGATGCCAGTGTGCCTCTCCTAAAGCATTAGCTTTTTTCTGATGACATTTCCATGTTTTGTAATAGCAGGGGAAGGAGAATCCAGATACTTGCAGTAGCTTTCCGATCGAACACTCGTGACAAAATACAGAAATATATGTATCCAAGCGACACATCACTCGATAGTATTTTTCTGTCTCCTCCTGTTTTCGTGTGTGCAGTGGCCACATCGGTCATGTGTTTTTATTTCATGTAGTCCTATCTTTATCCCCTGCTGCCTGACTTGTTCTAGGGATGGGACGAGACGAACTTCAGAAGTTAAATTCAAACAAGATGTGCGGGAATGAATTTCTTTTAGGGATAAAGGAGGAATGCCTTCTAGTTGGGAAGGATTTATGATTTTTGGCTTTGTTTTTCTCTTTCGTTTTTCATTAGTCTTGAGCACATTAGATTTTGGTAAATCTAAAGATTTATAAAACACCGCATCTTTCATTTCTTGTCAGGACTAAAGATCAAGAAGGGTTAATCAGCACTCAACTGAATATACTGAAATAACCCCCAAAAAGATGTATCACATAGAAATATAAATTTTTTCAACAGGGAGACATTCGCCAGTCTTCATCATGTAGTCAAATTTGGAGAAATTTAAGGATGTCGTGATCCATGGCCCTTACTCATCTCAAATAGTAATTTTGAGATGTCAGAAGACTTGGGTGATGGGCATGGTTGTGTGTTAAATATTAGCCATAAGGAAAATTTACTTGTGCTGTGTGAGACAATCTGACTATAACAACAAACATATTCAGATCTATGTTTTCTTAGATTTTGCATGTGGAATGGCTGCATTTTTCATTAGATACCAGACTTTTTGTTGGCTTATTTGTGTTATATAAATATATATATGGAACAAAGTTATGGGTGTACAATGACTTGAAGAAAATAAGAAATGCAACATTTTGGTACTGTCTAGATATGATCTTTGTGTAGATTTCATGCTGAAGAACAATATGTACATATTTTAACCTTTGAGTCTGATATGTACTGAAATGTGCAGTGTCAGTGTCTATAAATGAAACCCTGTAGCTGTCACAGCTGTCTTGACTTCTGAAAAATCTACAGCACGTTTCTAGTCGTTCTCATGCTGATAATGTTAGAAAAAAGAAACACATGCAAACATACTCGTGCACTCAGTCACAGATACCACGATAAATTCCAGACCACAAGATATACTGGGAATGTCTCTAGCGTCTCTCTCTCTCTCTTTGTCTCTCTGTGATTTTGCTTGAAATTAGCTTGAGCATTTTAGCTACTATTTTAAGGACTAACAGGTCCGTAAGTTATCACCATTGGCACCTGAGGTGACCCAACCAGCCAACATGAAGATTTGCAACCACCAAAAAAAAAAAAAAAGATTCACAACCAGAATAGGTTGGTACCTTTTTCCCCTAGTTTCCTTAGTCATCTTCTGCTTGACTCCTTTGAATTAAACAGATAAACCAAATCCCTTTATACTGTGTGGACCACAAAATATTTTTTTAAGTTTATTTATTTAAGTAATCTCTGCACCCAGTGTAGGACTCAAACTCACAAACCCAAGATCAAAGGGTTGCTTGCATTCTCTACTGATTGAGCCAGCCAGGAAGCCCCACAAAAAAAGTTGTTTTGTTTTGTTTTGTTTTTTTAATTAAAGAAATCCTAAGGTCTGCTTTAAAGATAGTGGACTGAGAGAGGGTCATTTATACTGTACCATTTTAGCACAGTATTTTATGTGTATGTATTCCTTTTAATTTTGAGTCTCAATCTAATTTTATAGACATCCGTATAAGGTTATAACTGGGATATATATTTACCTGTGTCATTTCATGAGGCTTTTCCATATTGCCACATCTTCGAAATTACTATTTTTTAAAATGACCACATAATATTCCTCCCATAAGATAGAGGTCACGGAGATGTGGACTCCCATTTTGTCACAATGGCTGCTTATAAACTTTCATTATTCTAGATTGACTGCTGCTGGCTTCAATTTAATGTGCCCGTGGTTTTTTCCTTTGATTTTTTTTTTATTATTATTTTTAAATGTTTTTTTTTTAGTTTTTTCCTCTGAGATTATTTTCATAGCACCTTTGCTCAGAAGCGGATGCTGTTTACCAGTGAGTCTCCAGTTTGTGTCACCATGTGCATATTGGATGCTAACGTTCATTACACATTCCTGAGGGAAGACAGATTTCTCCTAAATCCCAAAACGTGAGGAGGAGGAAGAGTATGAATGAAGTGCTAAAGAAATTCACAATCGCCATCAGTATACTACAGGTCCACAAGTAACCGGTTCATATGTTGCATCATTGTCCATCATAAGAAGTTGTGTGAGCATAAGAGAAAATACTGCTCACCTACAGTTGAGCATGAGTCCACCTTAGTTTGTTTAAAATGGAGACATTTTGGGGCGCCTGGGTGGCGCAGTCGGTTAAGCGTCCGACTTCAGCCAGGTCACGATCTCGCGGTCCGTGAGTTCGAGCCCCGCGTCGGGCTCTGGGCTGATGGCTCAGAGCCTGGAGCCTGTTTCCGATTCTGTGTCTCCCTCTCTCTCTGCCCCTCGCCCGTTCATGCTGTCTCTCTCTGTCCCAAAAATAAATAAACGTTGAAAAAAAAAATAAAAATAATAAAAATAAAAAAAAATAAAATGGAGTCATTTACAAACATTGACCTGTATGTTCTGACCGGTGCAATTTATGGCACACTGCCCAAGACCCCAGGATTCACAACCACTCCTGTGCCACCATTTTAATTCAATATGAATAACGACAGAACAGGGACAGAATTTGAAATGAAACAGTCAGCTTTCTTTTCTCTTCCAAAAATTAGCCCTGATCCTCTTAACAGGTGGAAGTGTAGCCCAGAAGCCACACTGTTTCGAATTTGGAGTTAATTGAGCTGTGATAATGGAAGACGATTATTTTTGGACTCCTAAAATCTCATTGACTTCACAATTAGGAAATGAGTTTGCAGAATGTTCTATGCCAAAGTGTACATAGTACGTATGAGAATATATTCCCCAGGAAATCTTGTCTTATTATTTGTGTTCATCTTGATTTATAGAAAATCAGTCCTAAAGAATTCCACTTCAAGGCGCCATATACTTTGAAATTTAAATTCCCTGATTGTGAAAGCTTGCTGTGTTCAGTTTGCTTCCTTTATTAAATTAAAGGTAAATGTTAACCCTGTACAGTGATGTTTTAAAAGAAACGATGGCGGGTGGAATCATTTATGTTAACCTTTGGAGAACTTTTAGCCTGTTGATTTAAAGGAGACAAAAAAAAGATTTGCAGTTTATCCCAGACAGGCACACATAGGATCATTCTACAACCAGGGCCAAAGTTCAAATTCCCTTCGATATCAGGGGAAATTCTCTCTTCAGCATGTTACCGTTTTAAAAACAACTGCCTTTCTTGCTGATTAAAAGTGATTTTAACTCTAGTGCTAAATACCAAAATGAAAGCAGCAGATAGGGAAGTGCTTGTATGTCTATTTGCTTTTACCCTAAGCCTGGCCATTAAAGGTAATTAATTTATGGCCTGGCAAAGCCTTTCTGCCTTTCTTTCATGGATTTGTTAGTTCTGCGTTCAGGATGGGATTCCACATCTAACTCGTGGAACCATTTCTGATCCTTTCGGTGCCCCTTGTCTCTGGGAGAGTCCAGGATTAGCGTGAAAGCCTTCTGTTTTTAGAAAAGCAAATCTGGACTCTCGGGGATTGGAGAAGACAGTGAATCACCCAATCGTTAGAGCAAGTCAGATAAACTTTTCATAAGCGCTGGGTAGGTACTGTGAGCTTGGCTTTCCCAACACTTCAGACCATGAACCTCACCGTCGTTTTCCCAAACAGTTATAAGGTTATAATGATCATCCTGACTCTTTTCTAACATAAGGCCAACAAAGTTAAGCACATCTACAATCAGAAAAGTTTGAAGAGAAGTTGTTACTTCTTGTCTACGTGCATTTCCTTTTCAGTGTAACCAGTCTTACATATGGTAATTCTCAAGAAGTTCGGTGAAAATACCCATCTTGTGGTGAATTTTAAAGACGGTTAGGAATTCATATCAACCAAAAATTGATGTGTAAGAAGCAAGGTTTGAAATTTATTACTTTTTTTTTAGTGTGTGTTTATTTTTGACATAGAGAAAAAAAGACAAGCAGGGGAGGGGCAGAGAGAGAGAGAGAGAGAGAGAGAGAGAGAGAGAGAGAGACACAGACGGAATCCGAAGCAGGCTCTAGGCTCTGAGCGGTCAGCCCAGAGCCTGATGTGGGGCTTGAACTCACAAACTGTGAGATCATGACCTGAGCCGAAGTCAGACGCTTAACCGCCCGAGCCACCCAGGTTCCCCTCTCCTGAAACTCTTTTAATGATGACGTTTCCTGGTTGGATATGAAACGTCTGGTGGACGGATCTGTATCCTAGAGCCGATCTAAGCCAGCATTCCATTCTTGAATTGACCCAAGAACAAATTCAGGCGAGCCTCCTCTTTCCTGCCATCGGTGGCCCTCGCTGTCAGCTTTCTTTAGGGAGGATATTTTCTGAAAACTAAATGCCCTAAGCTCTTCCCCAGTGTTCCCAGGGACATGTGTGGTGACAAACAGAAAACCACTCCCAATAAATCTCTTCTCTCCCCTTGGTAAACTGTAGCCTTGGGCAAGTTGCTTGGCCTGCCTCTGCTTCCGTTTCCCCACTGGTATATGTTGTGGAAGGTACAAAGGGTGAGGTAATACACATAAAGCACTTAGAACAGTGCCTGGTACACAGTAGGCAATAGGTGGCTGACAGCTTTTCTCGTCCTCTGAGTTTCTCACAGTAAGAAAGTTTAAGCAGTACATCTTCAATTGCCAGGTTTCCGTTGCAGTGAGCCTTTATTTACCCAATTGGCTGCTCCATTGCCTTCTCACACGCGTTCCCTTTTAATTTTTTTTTTTTAATGTATTTTGAGAGAGGGAGAGAGCATGAGGAAGGGGCAGAGAGAGAGAGAGAGAGAGGGAGGGAAGGAGAACCCCAAGCAGGATGTGGGGCTTGAACTCACAAAACTCAAGACCATGAGCAGAACCAAAATCAAGAGTCGGACGCTTAACCAACGGAGCCACCCAGGCGCCCCGCACACGTTCCTTTTTAGAGCCCCAGTGTTTCTTGCGTTATCTGTGGTCCGTCCTGCTTCCGTGTGACTTCTCGTCCTTAGCTCTGTGTGCCATCCATTCTGCCCGCCTTTGGGGGCTCCCCTGTAACTCCTCCCTTGTGGTTTCTTCCTTTCCTTGTGGTTTTTCCTTCCTTCCTTGTGGTTTGCTCCCCTCGCAGCGGGCTTTGTGGCCAGGCCCCAAGCAGCAGGTCCAGTTTAAGTTGGAGAGGCGCAGGCACTGCCTCCTGGAAACTTTGTCCCTCCAGAGGTTGTCCTTCCACAGCTTCACGCTCTCCCCGACTTCTCCAGTTCTCACTGCGCACGCGCCGACCCCACCATTGTCACCCGCTGCAGTGCTGAGGGTCCACCTCAGACCGCAGCACGACGTCCTTGTGCATCGGCGAACAGACCAGCCAAGAGAACCCGAAAGTGTTAGATGCTCATCACGTATTTACGCCGCGTCTCTTCCACGTTCCTGGTGCCAGGTTAATTTGCCCAAAGTGAGCCCACAACGAAAGTAACCAGAAGAAACGTCCTCTGCAGGACAAGTGCCATGCCCCCAGGAAGAAAGAAATGCAAGTTGAAAACAAGCACCTCACAGAGCACCTGGGTGGCTCCGCCAGTTAATGGCTCTTGATAATCAGTTCAGGTCATGATCTCACAGTTTGTGAAGTTAGACCTCCCCTCCCCCCCCCATCCCCCGTCCCCCGTCCCCCGTCCCCTTCAGGCCTGCCTGAGATTCTCTTTCTCCCTCTCACTCTGTTCCTCCCTTCCCCACTTGTACACGATCTCTCTATCTTTCAAACGTTTAAACACACACACACACACACACACACACACACACACACACACACACACACACACACACACACAATATAAACTAGCACTTAGAAACAAGAGGCTTTTCTTCCAGACAAGTAAATTCTCACTCCTGGAATCCTTGGGTACATTCAGTCGTCTGGTTTAAACGAGACCCTTGACTTGTCACCTGTATAAAATTTTCCAGTGAAAGTCTGTTTGGCGAGAGACAGGTCTAATGAACTGGGAAGATATCGTGTCCTGAAATTTACCTTTTTCTGTTAGAAGGTTACTCACAGATGTATACCTTTTCCGAAGAGAAGAATTGGGGGAATTTAAATGCATTTTTATGCTGGCTAAAGTCATCGGTATTTCGCCCTAGCCCTACTGTGGGCCCTCCTTACCTTGTTGCACTGATTGGGACTATCGTCTGTGAAATAAAGATAATGCATGCTTACAAGTTCCAGGTACTTTAGGAGAGACAAATATAAAATGTGGCCCCTACACCCAAGTAAGGGGACGTACCTGAAAACTTAAATAACAATGCACATTGTGTCGCAGGGTATTGGGCTGGGTTAATAGTTCAAAGGTCAGTGCAATGACTTGAGGGGAATTGAAGTAATCAGAGAAGCTTCATGGAGGAGGAGGAAGGTGATTAGGCTTTGCCGTATAAATAGGAGTTGGCTAGCCAGGGGAAAAAAGAGTGGCATCCCATGCCAAAGGAAAGGAAAAATGAATGGCTTAGAGGTGTTTCCTGAGATTTGTCCAGAGGATGCCGAGGAAGACTAGAAGGCATCGGGAACATTCTAATTAAAATGTTCAGGGGCGCCTGGGTGGCTCAGTCCAGTCAGCGCCTGACTCTCGATTTCAGCTCGGGTCATGATCTCACGGTTCATGACAAAGCCTGCTTGGGATTCTCTTTCTCTCTCCCTCTCTGCCCCTCCCCTCCGCTTGCGAGCGCGCTCTCTCTCTCTCTCTCTCTCAAAAGAAGTTTTAAAAATAAAAGCTTAAGTCTATTGTTTACTCCCTGTGTGGCGGTGAGATTACCTAACCTCAGGGCCACAACTTTTTAAACATCAGTAAAGGGAGTGTAATAAAGAAAAATGAATGGGGCGCCTGGGTGGCGCAGTCGGTTAAGCGTCCGACTTCAGCCAGGTCACGATCTCGCGGTCCGTGAGTTCGAGCCCCGCGTCAGGCTCTGGGCTGATGGCTCGGAGCCTGGAGCCTGTTTCCGATTCTGTGTCTCCCTCTCTCTCTGCCCCTCCCCCGTTCATGGTCTGTCTCTCTCTGTCCCAAAAATAAATAAAAACGTTGAAAAAAAAATTAAAAAAAAGAAAAATGAATGAAACAGTCTAAACAGTCTTGCACACTCCGTGGGCACTTCCCCAAGTGGTTGCCGGCGTTTTCGACGTTGGTGCTACAGTCACAACTCTGCCACCACCAGTGCTGTGCTAACCTTCCCATGACTCCTCTACTCCTGGTAACAACCACCGTCACTCCTATTAGTAGTGTGCTGATTTCTATTACCAGGTCGCATCCCAGCTCTTTCCCCGATTCTCCCTACCCCACCGCCCATCTCCCACAAACCTCCATTCTCTGCTCCCAAAGTCCTTCGGAAGGAGACCTGACTGGGACACGGCAGGACAGGTCCGGTGCAGGCCAGACCGCAAAACCAAATTCCAAGACTGGATTCAGAGGTAAAACACTTGACCTCGCTTTGCTCGTTGATGCGTTACGATGAGTAAAGACGAGTCACGTGGAACGGGACCCCCTGGTTTGTAACAAGAACGAGTCGGAGAACGTGGGCTGGGCCTCAGGTTTCCCTGGAGCCATTTTGCACCGCGCCAGGGACCCTTCAGATGAGCGGGGAAGTCTGGCTTGCAGATTGGTGGGACGGCAGCCATGTGCCTTACCACACAGGCTGGGTTGGCCGGCCGACGGGGGTTCTTACAGCTCTGTTGTCACTCTTCTTTCCCCTGGGCTTGGAGCTGGTTGCGTGGCATTTGAAAAAAAAATGGTGTATATCTACTTGCCGTCCCTTCCCTTCGACATTTGAACTGCTCTTTAATAGAAACAATGCGTTAGTCACCTTAGTGATGTTTATTTTGAGCGTTTTCCTGTAGAACCACCCTGGATATGAAGTGCATCCTTTAGGAGCAAGACAAGATGCTAAAATATACAAAATGGGTAAAACCCCACGAATCTCTTAAATATGGCTTCCTGCCACCGCGGGGAGATGAGTCTGTAAAGGAGGGGGAGGAGGAAGGAACGTACGAGTACATTAATAAAGATGCCCCCCCCCCCTTCCTGGTACCTGCTCTCTTTGTGGTAAATAATAATTTGCAATTCTCATTCCTGAAATACGCGACTACTCGCAAGGTTTCGGTGGGATGACCTGTCCCCTCATTCCTTATTTCACTGACCGAGTTCTCCTCTTGCGTAGATCTGTAGGACTTGTCTGGGGGGCTTGTTAGATTCGTGTTTTATTACTGTACCTAGAGGTCTGTGGTATTTTACATGCTATTCTTGGAATTTTCAATTAGCAAATTTTAATTAACTAATTGAGGTTTCTTACTAAGAACCTTTTATGGTTTGTCATAGTAGTCTGGCTGTGTGTGCACCCTATTCTATTAAGAAGCCATTAAATCCTTAGAAACAGCCTGTGAATTCATTAATCTTACTGGAATATTGCACTAGTCTTGAGTAGAGAGCAGGGGCATTTGTTAAGGTAGTGTCTTAAATTTTTTTTTTTTCAACGTTTATTTATTTTTGGGACAGAGAGAGACAGAGCATGAACGGGGGAGGGGCAGAGAGAGAGGGAGACACAGAATCGGAAACAGGCTCCAGGCTCTGAGCCATCAGCCCAGAGCCTGACGCGGGGCTCGAAATCACGGACCGCGAGATCGTGACCTGGCTGAAGTCGGATGCTTAACCGACTGCGCCACCCAGGCGCCCCAAGGTAGTGTCTTAAAATAGGATCTTCCAGATGATAGAATGTTGCAACAATGGAGCTGGGGCAAAGGAGGAAAATATAGTTCTCCAGATAACCTGAAGTGCCCCATTTGGATTTATTTTTGAGTCCATTTTTATTCATTTTTTTATGCCTTTATATCTGAAGTTCTGGAAATTTATAATACTTCATGCCTGCTGCAGAATTCGAAATCCTGCAGGAATATCTTTGTAAGGCAAACCAGCCCAAGATGTCACTGTCTCTGAGCCCACCTTGAACGTGATCCCTCGTGTCACCATCTCCTAGAAAATAAAAAGCACAAAATTGGTTTATTTTATAAATCACTGAAAACCCCTTCTACAGTGCCAGATGAGGCCTACTATTTAGAAAACCAAAGCTAGAAATTTCTCAAATGGATGTGGCCAAGTGTTATCAAGGGTAAGCTGGTGTCCTTGAAGGTCACAGGCGGCGTGCTTTGAGGATTGAAATACTGTTCACTTACCCAGGAGAGAACCAAGGGAGATCCGTATGTCAGATCAAAAATTAAAAATTTTCCATGATTCTTGTGAGGCTTTGACTCTGTGGGATCTCGAATACATGGACTCCTACTTCAGAAATAGCAACAGAACCCCAACAGAGTTCACTGCCCCTCTGGTCTCCAGGCCCCCAAGTGGTGGAATCTACAATTTGCAGATGTTGTCCTCACACTGGCCCTGTGTCATGGAGGCAGGTGTCACCTACAGTCAGGCCTAGCCTTAAGGAAAATGGTGGGGTGGGTGAAGTCCGGCATGACTGCATTTTTCACCCATTCTCCTTAGCATAACTTTCCTAGTGTTGCCTGGACGTGCGCCTTTCCACACAAGGCCCCCTCCTCCGGAAAGCAGTCTTTAGCATTTTTGTGAGGAAAAACATGGTCCCCCCTCAGGAGCTTTGAGAGGCTTGGTTGAGGGTAGAGAATGAGGTGCATAACTTACCATTCCAAGTAGAGGGCCATTAGGGCATAAAGACCTCTGCTTATAAGGTTCAAGGGCATTGGCTAATCACAGCTCAATACATTACCCTCCCTGATAGCATTCCCGTGTTAAAATATTTCTTGAATGCCTCAGTCGGAAACCCAAAGAGCTTGACCTTTATAGGGGTCTTTGGGCACGTGGTAAAATCAGTGAGAGTAATTGAGTCAGAAGACCCCTTGTTTTATATAACTAGCTGATCATCTGCTCTTATGGGAACATGAAGGAAGGGCAGAGGGTAGATCCAAATTAAATAGGTGTTAGCCCATATATCACTTTATACTCTGCTTCATCATTGAAGCTCTCAGCGCTGAGTAAAGGGTCCTGATCCTCGATCATTAAGATCTCCTGTGCCCTGGGGCGCCTGGGTGGCGCAGTCGGTTAAGCGTCCGACTTCAGCCAGGTCACGATCTCGCGGTCCGTGAGCTCGAGCCCCGCGTCGGGCTCTGGGCTGATGGCTCAGAGCCTGGAGCCTGTTTCCGATTCTGTGTCTCCCTCTCTCTCTGCCCCTCCCCTGTTCATGCTCTGTCTTTCTCTGTCCCAAAAATAAATAAACGTTGAAAAAAAAAATTTTTTTAAAAAGATCTCCTGTGCCCTCCTCAAGGACTTTGCTGGCCCTCCCACTACTTCCTGTATGTGACAGCCCCCCACCCCCATCCAAACAGAAGTTCATCTCTTCATTTCCTCCTGTGCTCTATGACTTCGGTAAATGAAGTCCACGTGTCCCAAAGTGAATTCCTCACAACATCCCACGAGACGCTCTTCAGAGGGATTCTATAGCCAACTTAAGTTTCGGGGATGCTGTGCGTCGGAGGTACGTGTGCGTGGTGCAAGTTTGAAAGATTCACGGTGCAAATTAAAGCCTCTGAGAATTTTTATTTTCACTAAGCTATCTGATTAACTTTGTTTAGCCTCGGGGTTCCCACCTGTATTTGACTATAGAAACCCTTTAGGAAGTGCTGCATGAAGTCAAGATCGTGCCTAACTGTGGCCTTCTATCTTACTACCACTGCTAGCTGACATTTTTGTGTGTGTGTAGAAACATGCCTTTTAGTGACACCCTCGGAATCAGTTGTAGTATGTAAAAAGTGTGGACAAGTCGCTGAGTGGGCGTGGGGGCTGGGTGCGCGGGTGGAGAGGAACTCCTGTCCACATGAACTCCTGGCATTTGCACCCAGTGTCAAGATACAATTTGTTCTTGACCCACAGAAAGCCTGAAACTCGAAGAACATGAGTCAACTTCTTGTTCTTTTTTAGAAGCCAGGAAACTTATAGGGCTTTGGGGAGGTGATGTCCATCAGGAAAACACTCTAGAAAGCTAATTAAAAGTCTTTGCGTACTTGAAAGCGTTTCAGGGAAACAAATCATTGCAGTCCGATTGGAAAGATCTCTGTCAAAAGCAGCCAAGAGCCTTAACTTAGCACCGTTATAAATGAAATGATATAAATTACACCTCTTTTTCTAAAAACACACTGAATTCAGGGAATGCATGTTGGCCTGATTTTCACAGGAATTACAAAGGATGTTTCACTTATTACCACTTTTTTCTATTACTTCACAAATCTGGCGGCAACCGACATTGAATATGTAAAAGACTAATATATATTTTGAGAAGTATAGGTAGGCCAAACCACAGGAATTTATTGGCCAGCCTCCTTAATTGTCATGAAGTTAGGAGAAGTCCATTAAGAGAGTCCCACAAGAGCCTGAAAAGTTAAGTGTGGTGCTCAGAGAGTGATCTTACTCAGAGATTGAGCCAAGCCTGCCTTATCCTCCACATGGCCCTCAACTTTGGTGCCTTTGATTTTCACACAGTAATCACTTTCACTTATGACAGGTGGATGCCCTAAGCCACCTCTCTTTGAGTTGCTGAATTTGGCCTCCATATATGGGCTGACCAATCATAGTGAAAAACCACCAGCGTGCGAGGCTGGGCGTCTTCTTTAGGGAGTGGAGAACAGGACTGATAGTGCAGGTGGACAGGAAGGTCCCGCCAAAGCCACCGCCCCACGTCAGTGTCCCAAGACTCAGTGGTCATACTCACCCCCCACCATGTCCTGTTCCATGGTTAGCATCCCTCTACAGGTAGCCACAGGCACTGAGCTTCTCGAGGGCCATCTTGGTCAACGTTGTGTGTAATCATGGGGAGCTCACCCGCCTCCAAGCCAGGCTGGGCAGGGTAGGTGGAGAACTTTCAGTGAAGGGAAGCAGGGAAAAGAAACACTTTGGCACCTGTGAACCCATGTGTGTGCCTCCAAGAGCTATAACGAGGTGGGCTACCTGCCTACCGCAGGGCCGAAGGATGTCTGTCCGAAGCCTCTGGAATGCCTGCAGTTAGAAGTATCGAAAGACACGTTTTTGCCGGAGCCTGGACAGCCTGCCCGGAAGGGCCGAGGGATGAGCAGACCCACTTGTGGAGAGGGGCCTGGCAGGGCTCCAGTAGGGGGCAGGAGTCGGAGATCACAGCACCCAGCCCCAGGGTCTACCACCTTTGTCGCCATGCTGGGGTGGTGGTAATATTGTTGCTGTGGCTCCTTTGGGCAAATGTTCAGTGAGGAGCCAGCTGCGTTATGGTTGTCCAGGATAAGGAGTCCATCTTTTCCCGGGGCCGTTGAAGCAACAGTGATCATTACCTCCTCTCAGACTCAGCCCCTAACTTACGACAGATACCAGATACGTTTTTTTTTCCAGATCTTTGGTTTGATCTGAAAGGGGTTCACACCTCATTCTCAGTCTTTGTTTTCCACTTTTGTTCAAGTTACATTGATCTTTTTTTTTTTTTTTCCTTCCCCCAACAAAAGAATGTGAGTGTATACATGTTGCCACCGGACTGGAGCTCTATTTAGCGATTCTGAGGCTCTAGATCGTTCTGATTAGGTCAGTTCTGAGCTCACACACCCCAGCCACAGCCTCTCCCTCTCAAAGCTGAGCCTGTAATAAACTGCAGGCACTTCGGCTAAGTACGATGTCCAAGGACTGGATTTGTCATTTGCCTTGGTAACTAAAACAGCCCATTTTAGATTCAGCATTAAGTCTGTAAATCCTTTTTATACACGTAAATTTTAATCTCAAATGTTACCTTCCAGATGAATGCCAGAATTGGGTTTGGACAGTTTTTACTTCTTGGCTGAAGTTAACACAGGGCCCACATCTCAAAATGTAGTTCAAGCTTAAAATTTATCCACCTGCACATTGGATTAGAGGGGCTTGAAAAATTGAGAAAGTGGAGAGTATTTTTAGGACACGGGGCCACATAGCCTTACGTGACTTAACTTTTCATATTATGTTTGCCAGCTGGAAAAACGTGAGTTTAGTAGAACTAAGGCATCATCAAATATCTGTTCCATGCTCTTAAAACAAAGTAAGGTCAGGATTGTGCTAATACTGTAACTAATATCCCATGCTACTGCCTTTAGAGCAGGAAAAAAAAAAACAAAAAAAAAACCCTGCCCCCTTTTTTCTCTAGTAAAGATGATTTTGTTTAATATATGAAGCTCTTTGTTGATCAGGCTGTGGTTCCATTTGGTAACATTTAAGGGATCAAATAGGTAAGACTTTTCATATTGAATATTGATAGCAGGTGCCTTCAAATCCCTTCCATGTTTGTACTCTCATAAGAATAAAACTATCTTAATGTATTTTTTCCTGAACATGTTTTGAACATGTTTTAAATGCATTTCTGCGTCTGTTCTTAGGAAGAGAAGAAAACAGACTAAAGTCGATAACATCTGATTTTAATGAAAGGGGAACATGCTTGTTTCGCTCTCCCAGCCCTGTGGCTGCTTACAGTTTGCTTCAGTCCCTTTTCCTCGGTGATTCATAGTCGAGAGAGACAAGTCCACTCCCAGCTAAAGCTCAGGCACTTTGGGAAGGCCTAAAGGGATTTGGTTTCTTTTAGCCAGATCCGTATTTCAGCTGTTGGTGTTACTTACGAGACCCAGGAAAGAATGTAAACAGAGAATTGGTGGATTAGACTGTAATTTTGTGCTCATGGGCTGTGTCTGCATTGGCAAAGGGCCCCTGTTTGGATTGGTGACCCAGGTGAGGCATAGGAACCGTTTCGCTGGGTGCCAGGATCAATGTCCTAATCCTGTTTTCTATCTAATAAGCTCCAACTGTTTCCTCAAAACCCAACTTCTCCAAAAGGACTTCCCTGACTCCTCCTGTCCCTTACAGTTAATTACTCCTCTGTGTAGACGTGGTTGTGTTTATCTGTGTACTGCCTTGCCTGCTAGACTACGGGCCCTTTGAAGGCAGGAGCTGTTTGGTTTTTTTTTGTTTGTTTTATTTATGCCCCAGGAACTGAATACAAACCCGCGGTCATGTTGAATTGAATTGCTGATAATGCAGCTCCTGGGAGCACCCACACCGCTTGCCTTATCATTAACCAGTTTTTCATTCTAAAAGCATTTACTGAGAAACTCGAGTCTCCGAATTTGGATGTTTGCTGAGTGACCTAATTCGTTATGTAGGAATAGGCACCTTCAGATTCCCATAGCTACAAAGCCAAGTGTGGTTGCCTGGGAAAGATGACCAGAATCAGAAAAGTAAGCATGCGGCTTTTGCTTTAACATCTCAAATGCATGCTTTCACTTCGTATTTGCATCTGCTGTGGTTGCAGATGCCTTTAGAACCTGGCAAATATGGCATTGTTAAATAGTCAGAGGCCTGTCAGGCTCCTAGTGGTATTCTTTTAGCTTAGCGGAATTAACATATCCAGGAATTCAGGGTAAAGACCATTTTAAGCTATCAAAGGGTGAGTTACAATATTATTCCTAAAGAAGTTATCAAACCCAGATTCAAATGAAAAACCATACTGAAGGAGAGGTTATGGACATCATACTAATAATAACTGTTTCTTGAGCCTTTACTATATGACAGGCACTGAGCCAAACTTCCTGAGTAAGATGGGTAAATAAATAGAAGTATTAAGTCCAGTGTAAGTGGTTTACAATCATAAAAATAAGGGCAAGATTATGGAACACATACAACCATTTATTTAAATGCCATTTTAAAAGGAGAATGTAACAGCCTTATTTTGCATTTGCAGAAAATTAAGGGATAAGTCCTCTTGTGTGCAATGGGAATGTCTTTTTTATGATTGAAATTCAGATTGTTTGAGCCATCAGTGCCTTTTTAATAGAAACTTATTGGACTGATTTGTAATATCGTGTCCTATGTCAGGCCTTGGAATAACCATTAATGTGTGGGTACTGAGACAACTGCTTAGTGTAGTTCTGTGCGGCACATCGTAGGCTAGGTATTGGATTAAATAAAATATCTAGCTCAATGCACATAGTCCTACTGAGTAGGACAATACAGAGTTCAAGTTTTGTTAACTAAGTTTCGTTCAAAGTTAAAATGATTTCATAAGTCCCGCTCAAGGTTTGATCTATGGTTTTTAATTACTGTAGGTTGACATTGTCATGAAAAGCCGATTTATTTTTAGTACAATGTATGCCTATCTAAGAATTACTCAGCGGTTCCATGGTCATGACAGTTAGCCATTCATGGATTGTCTTCCATAGATATATTTTCATCACACTTAGAGGAGGGTCACTGGACAATCCTAGCCCTTTTTGGTAGGGACAGAGTCCAAGCAGATGCTCTAAGCATGCCTAAGAACACTGGACCATCTTGGGCGCCTGGGTGGCTCAGTCGGATAAGCACCTGACTTCGGCTCAGGTCATGATCTGATGGTTCATGAATTAGAGCCCCACTTCTGGTGAGCCCTGCTTCTCTCCCTCTCTCTCTCTGCATCTCTGCCCCCTTCCCCCATCCCTCATAGGATTTCCTCTCTCTCTCTCTCTTTCACAAAAAACACTAGACCATCTTGAAGTTAAAGCAGCTTTGCATATTTAGGCCCTCAAATGATTCACTAACCCCCATCTAGGGTGGTACCCAGGTGTCCTACTATGACTTCAGAGTATATAGACTCAACAACATGGCAAAATAAAGAGAAGTCTTACACTGAGATCTGGGCGACCAAGTAATCACTTCTACGGTACTTTGTAGATTACAAAACAGTTTAGTGTGTGTAATTTTATTTACTGTGTTCATGATGACACTACAAAAACTTGAACCTCAGAAATGTTAACAGATGCCTGTGAAACTCAAAAGGATACCTGTGTCTAACAGGTGTAGTGGGGGGTGTGGGGTGAGGTTATGTCAAGGGTGTCATGAAGAGCAAGGAAACCCCCAGTGGGTCTGATGCAGAGTGTCTAGTAAATGGAAGGGACACCTGTAGTTAGAAATCGTAGGAAGTTTCTAAGATGGAGATAGGAGGCGATGGGGGGTAGTTTTGCCTAAATCTAAAGGTGAAACTTGAAGCTCCTGATATACATCCTATGAAGCTGGCAAAGCTGTGAGATAGAGCTTCTTGAAGACTGGCCTTGGCCAGGAGGTCAAAATTTAAATGGCCACAGAGCCCATCGAATGGGTCAGGACCCATGTGGCAAAGGTGTTCTTCATGCCCTGAGCATGCATCTTCCCTGCAACATCTTCCCTGCAGGCAATTTGGATTCTGAGATGACACCTGCAGCCTGAAAGCTGCCATTGTGGGAACCTCAGCCACAAAAGAGGAAAAGGAGAAAACTGCAGTGTTGGGGGGGCCCAACTACAGAGAGGATCGTGGGAGTCCGATGGTACCCAGGGGTCGGCACCATCAACCAGGGTACTTCTGTTGAGAGTTGCCTTTTACCACAAAGGCTTCCTTTTCCCCCCAACTCTTCTGGGCCTCCTGGAGTCCTGATAAGGAGCTGTATTGTCCTACAGAATTTTTCCGAATGACTGTTGAATCGGAGGATTCCCCCAAAAAAGCAGAGTCACTAACAATCTGGGTAGTGAGGCGAAGCATGTAACTGGTGGAGGGAGCGGCTTTTATGGGAGAATGCAGCTGAGAACAGGGCCCGCTGAGTCCCGGCTTGTAAATCTGTGGGTGCCCATTTTAGCATATGTCCTGGCCTTCCAGGTGTTCAGAAACTGGGTGTCTTCTAAGGGCAGATGGTAGTTAGTGATCTAACCGCCAAGTTGTCTTGATCACTGGCACAATTGTGAGGTGGGTCTAGGGGAGAAAACTTCCAAAATAGAGCCCCAAAGCTCCACCACCGGCTTTAAATCCTGTAGTCTCCATTTTTTGAATCACCAAGCAGATGGGATGTAGCTTTCGCAGGAGGGACTCCAGTTCGGTGAACGTTACTGTCGCGAGAACCGATGGGTAAAGCTGAGCTGGATTCTTCCACACTTTGCAAGTTGCAGAACTGTCCACAAGCCCTTGGCGATGATCGGTTTGTACAGACCAGAGCTGTGCTCCAGTTCGTCACACCTTGGCCAAAAATATTCCTACGTGCCTGATGTTGATCTCCAGAATACGGGGCCGTCGGGATTGTTCCAACCCCTTGAAAGGGCACAGATGTACAAAGGCGAAGTCATCCCCCGTCGACGTAATGAGAGACGATTACTAAGGTTTCTGCTTGGGTTCTCTTTCCGTAGGCATTGCAGTGTGGTGGGGGAAATTAACGTAGAAGATGAAGACTGCTTCATTAGGTAGGACCTTCAGGTCTGTAATACTTATCACCAGATTTGTTTGATTAGATGAGACTCATGTGAGGGGCAAAAAATAAAACCACCGCCTTCCATGCAAAGTTTACCAAATACTGGCAGGTAGTTTTTATTTGGCCACCTTTGTGGCGATAAGCTGGAGCACCTCATGCAGTTTCTATCTTTGCCCAGCCTCCCTGGGTCCATTCAGTCACCGGTGCCCCCACATCCGTGAGCTGCCTGTCACCGACCAACCGGCTGATCGGCGCAGGGCACGGTCATCGGCGCGCCGGCCTCTCGTACCCGGCCCCCTGGCCCCCAGCATCCTCTCAGGCTTTTGGGCCTCCTTGGCAGCTTCTGCTACAAGTTGACCAAAGCCCTCGGTAAAGTGAAGAAAGAGAGATCGGAGGGCAAGCGGATGCCCGGCCTGGAGGGGGCAGGCAGGGCCGGGTGTTAGTCACCACTGTCATCTCGAGGCAGCACTGGCAGCGGGCACGGTCAGCATCCAGGTGGGAATCCGTGGGCAGAGGCCTGATAAATTTTCATCAAGCGTTCCAGGGCTTTGATCCCCAGTGAGGAGTGGCTGGCAATGGCAGTTTCTTACCTTATGTCACTATGGATGTAAATAACCAAATAGAAGGGGGGGGGGATAGTAAACTTGCTACATTTCGAATTCTGTAGTTTTGGCATTGGTTTGCAGATCACCATGGATCAAAAAGAAGAAATTAAGAAATGTGGACTTGACTAAGTTGTGTGAAATGTCCAGAAATAAATGCCCTATTAAGGCAGATTCATTTGAAAGAAGCAGAAGCTTCTATGAGCCACAAATGCCAAAAACAGAAGAGTGGTGGATTCTTAGTAAACTAATTGTTCCTATTAGATTGTTCTTTATGGACAGCTACTATTAAGTAATGGTTCTAAATCCGTTAGCAGAAGTGCATCCAATGATCAAATGAAATTGACTTGTCAACAGAAGACAAAGAAGACAAGACTTTTTTTTTTTTAAATCTTGGAAGCACTTGAAAGCACTTAAAACTCTTTTGCAAACATAGGATGATATGAGCATCTTCAGGCTTAGTGATTGAATAATCGACCCTACTAGAACGCAAGCAAAGCATAGACTCTCTGAAGGTAATCAAAATGCCAAATATCACTTGCTTTATGAGGTAACGTGACACGTGGAACAGACATGAGGCTTTTCTTTTCACCTCAGAGAGGAGAACAAATTGTTTTGTGATCCTACTCTAAAAGGACCCAGACTTCAGGCAAGTTCTACTGAAAGCAAAAAATACAGAACCATTTCAGATGAAACGCAGTGGGCATGAGATAGCATGGCTACCCAGAACGCTTTGAATTCTTTTTTTCCCTCTTAGGACAGTGGCATTTGTTGGCAGCTTCATTTCTGCCTTGGGGTCTCACTGTCCTTCTAAGGGGCAGAAAAAGATTTTGGATCCTTTCACTCTGCAGGAAACCCCCTGCCTAATTTCTAGCTCTCAAAACCACACCCTTTTGGGAATCCTGTCATCAGCTATGATTGGGCTCAATACATGTTGGAATTCAAGAACTCATCTTTGATAACTCCCACTATCTTGAAACTATCACATCTTAAAACTATCACAAGACCTTAGACTCCAGATTGGTACTTTTGAGGTACTGAACTGGGATAGTGGGGAGGAAAGAAAGCCTTTTAAAAATCTCTCAGGACCAGAGAGAGCCTAAACACACAGCTGTTGGGCACGCTTCTTAGGGCAGTGACGCTCGTCGGTAGGCATAATCTGTCCCTGCTTACTGGAGTAAGGTGTAGACCAAGATAGTTTACTAAGCACATGGGCACCACCCATGAGACAAGTCAACAAAACCCTTCTTTGTCTTTGGATTCACAGATAAATCTATGTGATAGAAGTTAAACGGCAGCAAAACTGAAGCCGCCCGGTGGCCTAGAACAAATCGCTCCCATTTATGGCCCTTCCCCGCAAGTCACCTAAGGAGATCTTAAAGACACAAATTCCTGGCTCCAGCCTCTAGAGATTCTGGTCTAGGAGGAATGATGTGCCACCCGGGCATTTGTATTCTAATCTTCCCAGTTGTCTTTTGGAAGACACTCACAGCCCTGTGAGCACGGAGTACTCCACATTCTCAAGGAGACTTGGTTGGTTGTTAGGGGGACCATGGAGACTCTTTGACTCTTTTCTCAGTAGGATGTCCAGTAACACAGAGGCTGCTTCATCCCCAGTCCCTGTTGGCTGTGCTGAACGTGAAGCCTTGCCCGATCCCAAAGTGCCTTCCGAATTGCATATTAGAGAGTCTTTATTCTATATAATTCTGTAATTCTTCAAAAATATTTATCCCTATTTGGTGTGTGTGGGAACTAGAACCCTTGATTTCCCTTCCAGACTAAATAAATTTACTGCAGATTTTAGTCATATCTCCTGGTTACCCAAGTAGAGTAAGCACTCCACCAGTGAGATTGTGGCAAGTGGCTACAGTTGTGGACATTCTGAGGCCTATCCCAGATTCGTTGATCACTTGTGAGCTCTGAGAAATTAGATGTTTCCAAGAACGGTCTGTCAGTTCCAGACCAGTGCCACGTACAAATTATATAACTCTTGGGTAGAGTCCATTTCGGCCAGACGGGCAGGCCGTGCTGATGCTGCCGACCCTGAGATCCCTTGGCAAGGGTACCACGATGAACCAGACCCCTGATGTGTGTTGGTTACTGGTCTGGAGGGAATCAAATAACCATAAAAATCTGACAGGTGTAATCAGGCCTGGTGTGGGGGGAGGGGGTTGCTGGGAAGGTCTGACTTGTAGGGACCCGCGAACCCTAGGACTGAGAGAGGAGGTACGGAGGGCCCTGCTGGTCGACCTCAAGGTCAGAGGTTGGAAGATGCCACACGGAAGCTCCATGCGGATAATCAGGACTGCTCGTCACAGTCCAGAAAGTTAGCGCTGGGTATGGCTCCCCATACTGGTCTTCACTGGATATTTTATGCACTAGCCCTGTCATCGTTTTTTATAAAGCCGATACCTACACATATAATTCTGTTTGAAACAATGCCTTCTTGTTTTACTTTGGTTAGAAGTGTGTCCAGTAAGTAGCGGTGAGTTTAAACTCTGGCCTTGGAAGATTTTTCAAAGGCTTCTTCCCCCTGCTCCCCCCACCTCACCAGCTGAGTACCCCGAAAGCACCAAAGTCGATTTTCGAACACTTCCCCAAAGATCCGAGGTGGAAGGACTGTTTTCTTGTACATGTTGTGATAGTTTTAAGATGCCAGGGCATAGTGGGGCGGTGTCAAAGATTATTTCTTGAATTCTAACATGTGTTAAGAGTCCCATCATAGCTGATGATAGGATTCCAAAAAGGGTGTGGTTTCGAGAACTAGAAGCTAGGCAAGGGGTGTCCTGCAGAGCGAAATGATCCAAAAGCTTTTTCAGCCCTTGGAAGGACAGTGAGGCCCCAAAATAGAAATGAAGCTCCCTAGGGCTGGCTTTACTCAGATTGCTGGAGCGCTAACTGCTGACATGTGTTTTTATGAATATTGTTGCTAATGGAAACAGCTTCGGGCAAATGACAGCACCCAAGATTCTCATGTGACCCCTGTGTGATTTTTTTTGGAAAAACGTGACTTTACCAAAAACAATAAATGAAATCCCGCATCCATATGTTTAAGGCGAGTTCAAGAAGCTGTTATGTTGGCCTGAGACCAGGACTGTGAAATAAATAGCAGGCATAATTAATTTTTAAGATGTGGTCAACATTATAAAATGAAAAATTTGATAATAGCTGCTTAAATCTGGCATCCACATACAAAACAAATTATAGTCGACCACTTAGGTCCCAGTTTGTATTTCAGATTACTTAATTTTTTTTTTCAGTAGATGTATGTCGACAGGCATATTTTTCAAAATCGGAAACCAAATGGCGAATGGTAAGATGCTCAGAAAATTAAGGGATCGGTCTGCAGGCAAGCAAAGACCTGTTAAAACCTAATGCACTCTTCCCCCCACCTATGAGCCACACTTCCTATCGAGCTGGATTCACGCATAGAACGATTTGGAATACAGAGGCTACGAGTAGGACTCTAATAGCAGCACACCAGACACATATATTACATTCCTTATTACTAAAGTGTTTGGAAAGATTTAGCTCCCTTCGTAGTGTTGAGAGAGAGTTAAATGGTATCAATTGCGCCCTGCCCAGTGGGGCAGTAACTTTCACGCTAAATTTGTCTGTAGAGGATATGTTTCCATAGTTTTTGCAAAACCTTATGTGGAATTTGAACGTATGTTTAAGGACACGCCAAGGAGGGATGTGGTACAAAGTAATTTCCACATCAGTATTGCATCGTGTCATAGGAATCAGAGGAAGTGTGAAAATCGGGGCGCAGACTTCAGCCCGCGAGGTGTCATTCCCAGCCCAAATCCGAGTTTCCCTTGACAGGGCAAGGTGCGGAGAGGCCTCAGGATGCGGAAGGCTGGGCCACCAGGTGTCTCTGTGGAAAGCACGGAGTCCGTGCTAACACCCTGGAGAAGGGGCCGTGTAGCTTGCCCCAAATAACAGCAGCACTCATCAAAGCAAAATGCAGGCACACCTGCTTGAGGGGGAAGCGATGAAGGCGCACACAGAGGGAGGACTGGAACACCACTGGAAAGAAAATCAGCCCACACAGTGTTTATGAAACACTTGATTTACACCCTCGTGGCACTAACTTGGCATCATACGGAGGGGAAAGCCTGGCTCCCTAATTTGAGATTGCATGTGAAGGAAGTAATGAAGCAGGCCCAAGGTGTCGGGGGAAGAGAGAACACATTATTTCAGAAGGAAATGACCGCATTCCTTTCTTGCATCTCCCCGGATCTATCGCAGGAGACCTTCATCTGGGTCTCATTAGCCAGCCGGCCGCGCGGCCTCCTGCTGGTGGTGGAGGCGTCTACCCTGCCTTCCTCTCCCCCGCGTTGTTTCCCACAGCCTCGAATCCAGCTCGGAAGCCATCTTGGGTGTGGCCACTGGGGAAACACCATTTGGCCCCCTCACTGCACAGGACGAGGTCTCTGTCCCTTCGGCGCAGACCACATGGCCCAGATGTAGAGAATGGAAACATCTGGATTTTCCTAGGGGTCCCTTCTTGGGATGGTGTCCTTCTGGTCTGGGAAAATTCGGAACCATTTTTGAGGAGGTTGCCTCAAGTTATGCTCCGAACCGCTACGGTGCTCTGGGTTCTTGTCCGGCTGGCTCAGGGAGGGCAGGCAGGTGAGGCAAGAAGGTGGCCGTGTGGCGGAATTGAACAGCGGTGAGATGTCCACTTGAAAAAGAAAGCCTCCCTGGAATCGCAAAAGCCAGGGGAGAGGAGGTTTGTGCCCCGAAATGACCACCTAAGGCTGAAAATGCTTCAGGCCACGTGATGAACTAGCCCCCTCTTGCCTCACCCCCCAGAAAAGCCCCCGTGAAAAGATAGAGGCACGTGTTGGGGCTTGGGCCCGCCCTGCTGCTTTGTGGGTTGGTCACAGCAGAAAGCCATGTATTATTTATTGCTCCTTGTGATTAAAATGCCCCATAACAGGGTCGGGCGATATTCTCAGGCCAATGTCAACTTCTCCCAACCTTTCTACTGAAAGCATTTGTCCCAGTAAATAACATACACCGTGGGGTCCCACCTATTTAGGCCAATGGGAGCCTTGCCTTTGGCTCACTCGGGCCTGGGCTCTGAAGCCTACCCGTTGCGGGCTGTTACGCAAGTCCTTTAGCCTCTCCTAACCTATTCCCTGGTCTCCAAAGGGAAGATGATGAGAGGGATACAGTGTGGCTTCGACAAAGGAAAGCGCTCCCCACGGCGCAGGACCTGGAACGAATGCCCATTTCAGTAAAATGCGGCTCCTTTCGCTATGGCCGAGGCAGGCCGTGCAGTGCTCGCCCCAGATGATCTTTCCAAAGAGCCTCATCCTTGATCCTGAATAGTTGAGGGCATCTGTATCTAAGACTATAGTAAATGGTCTGTAGAGGTAACTTTCAGCTCAGCTATTCTCTTACATCCTCACTGTCGTAAAGGAGGAAGATTGAGTGACAGGATACACGTGAGACCTTGTGCCGAGCACGGAGCGAGCACTTCATAAATGATACTTGTGGCTGATCCTATCTCGATCACGGGAACGGGAACACAGAGACAGCGAACGGGTGTTCACCACCCGCTGTGCGATGGCCATGCTCAGTGTTTCTACACGTGTTACCCCTTAATCCTCACCCCAGACCCCAGGCAGTGGGGTGGATGGTGTTGGCTCCATTTTTCAGTCAAAGCGATTTATTCCAAGTGACGGTAAGCAAGCGACCGAGCTGAAAGTGACCTCCCATCTGATGCCAGATGCCCTGAAGAGTCGTAGGAGTGTGCAGTTTTGTGCCTCCACCTCCCAAGTTGCTGCTTTCCAGTCGCTTCCCTCCTGTGGGCCATGCTTAAGCTGGCATAAACTTCAAAAACGGCTCATTCTTCCTGCTGGACAGGCCATAAGTAAGACGCATCATAATTAGCTATGTCTGATTGACCTCCTGTTGTCCTAAGCTGTAGCCCCTAATTGTATGGTGGTGGGGGTTTTGCTGTGGCTAGTTTTATCATTTTGACAGTTTGCTAATAAAAGGTCACCGCAGGTACAGAAGCGCCCTGATTTACATATGGCAAGTAAAAGGGCATTATGGGAAGTCAGCATCTAAGGTAGGCCTGTGCATTTGTTGTATTGACACCCATGCTGAGATTCCGTAATTGACACGAAATGCTATTATTAAGCAGGTCTGTTGAGATAATTAGCACTCAGGGTTGCATTTTTAATCGGACTTGAGTCAGATAATTTATCACAGCGGTAGCAAGCTGTCAGGGTCATACAATAAATACTCATTAGGGCTGAATAAAGATTAACTGCAAGCCGAAAGAAAATTAGGCCAAGTAGTAACACTTGATTTCAATATTTACAGTGCTAATTTGGACTGATATTGGCAAAAAGATCAGATCCCAAAATCGAGCTCATTTATGGAGGAAGAAGAGATACTGAGATGCCTGAGCGGGAATCTTTTTAAAGCTTGAAATCTTATTCCTAACCGATTGCCAAAAGTATTAATTTCGAAAGGTTCATTTGGCACGGCTGCTCCGGGAGCCTTGCTACCTCTGCATTAATAAGATGACAACTGCAAACAGAGAAATTGTGCGTCTTGAAGGCATGCCTAATTTGTTAACATTAGTCAGATCTTGCACTTTTAATTTAATGCAACTCACTTGTCTCTGGTTCGTACGTGGGCAGTTTATGGCACTTCAAGTTAATTAGAAACACCTACCATTAAAACATGCAACATCTTTAAAGGAAAAAGGAAGTCATTTCAGGCCACTATATTACCAGGCCAAGACATTTATGTACTTGCTGATAATTTACAGTATACTAAAGATAGGGAACCAAATGAGAACATTAGTATTTATGAATACAGTAAATTTTGTTGACAAAACCAGTGTAAAAGGTCAGATACAGAATCCACAGCGAATGTGCAGTTTGTTTATCAGACTGAGAGGCTTAGGTTTTAATAGAAAATTAATTTCAAGGGCTGCTGCATTGGTGGAAAAACCCCGCTGAAGTCCCAAGATCTACGTGGCCTCTCCTGGGGCCTGCCCTTACAGGGACCAAGGGTCAGTGGCTGGCGTGGACCATCGCTGGTATCTTGGTGCCGTTATCGGACTTGAGGGTTTCCAGCCAAATCACCGTCATCTTCAGAGAGCTTTTGGTGAAAGCCTAGCTGTGCTTGTGGTCTTTCTCTGTAGAAAGACTGGAGGTGAACTCTGAGACAGGGCTTCTGGGGGAGCGTGTGCTGTGTGTTGGAAATGCAAGCTATAGAAAGACAATGAATTAGACCGAGGCAAGGACTCTGAGGTGGGTCTAGGGCACAGAAAGGATACCCGAGGGCACGAGGGGACCAGGCAGAGGGAGTTGTAGATCTCCCGAGGTTGTGAGCTGTCAGCAGGGGACTGATCCCAAGGGGAGAAAAAGGAGAGAGCAGTGTGAGAGGTTGGAAGTGTTTGGTGGCCACAGCAGAAGGGTCTTGCCTTTCTCACCAGCCCTTCCAGGGAACTTACCAGAAATAAACTGAAGAGGACTTTGTGGTGCCGGGGTTGATTTCCAATGGTGGTTCCTTCAGGTCTGGTACAGTGTTGGGTGGTGAGCAGGAATGAGGAGGACAGAGGACAGCTGGCAACAATTGGCTTTCTTCCCAGGAGATGGTGGCCTGCTCGCTGCCATCGCCCTGGAGGTCCCCATCTACATCGCCAGTCTGTCTGCTGCCTGCCTTTGCCCTCAGAGCCTTCCTCATTGGCCATGGTAGCCAGAGAACAGGCTTTTCAACCTTAGCTGGAAAGTGATGGGTTTAGGGGCGCCTGGGTGGTTTGGTCGCTTAAGTGTCCGACTCTTGATTTCAGCTCAGGTCATGATCTCGTGGTTCGTGGGATTGAGCCCCGCGTCGGGCTCTGTGATGATAGCATGGAGCCTGCTTGGGATTCTCTCCCTCCCTCTCTTTCTGCCCCTTCCTCCTTCCGTGTGTGTGTGTGCACGCACACACACACACACACGCTGTCTCTCAAAATAAATAAACTTAAAAAAAAAATGACAGGGGAAGACATCCAGATGGCCAACCGACACATGAAAAAATGCTCCACATCACTCATCATCAGGGAAATACTCACCAAAACCACCATGAGATACCGCCTCACACCTGTCAGAATGGCTAACATGAACAACTCAGGCAACGACAGATGTTGGACGAGGATGCGGAGAAAGAGGATCTCTTTTGCACTGTTGGTGGGAATGCAAGCTGGTGCAGTCACTCTGGAAAACAGTATGGAGGTGCCCCAAAAAACTAAAAATAGAACTACCCTACGACCCAGCAATTGCACTACTAGGTATTTATCCAAGGGATACAGGTGTGCTGTTTTGAAGGGATACATGCACCCCCATGTTTATAGCAGCACTATCGACAATGGCCAAAGTAGGGAAAGAGCCCGAATGTCCATCGATGGATGAATGGATAAAGAAGTGTGATACACACACACTAGAGTATTACTCGGCAATCAAAAAGAATGAAATCTTGCCATTTGCAACGACGTGGATGGAACTGGAGGGCATTATGCTAAGCGAAATGAGTCAGAGAAAGACAAGTATATGACTTCACTCATATGAGGACTTTAAGAGAGAAAACAGATGAACATAAGGGAAGGGAAGCAAAAATAATATAAAAACAGAAGAGACTTAAATATGGAGAACAGACAGAGGGTTCCTGGAGGGGTTGTGGGAGGGGGGATGGGCTAAATGGGGAAGGGGCACTAAGGAGTCTACTCCTGAAATCATTGTTGCACCATGCGCCAACAACTTGAATGTAAATTAAAAAAATAATAGGGGCGCCTGGGTGGCGCAGTCGGTTAAGCGTCCGACTTCAACCAGGTCACGATCTCACGGTCCGTGAGTTCGAGCCCCGCGTCGGGCTCTGGGCTGATGGCTCAGAGCCTGGAGCCTGTTTCCGATTCTGTGTCTCCCTCTCTCTCTGCCCCTCGCCCGTTCATGCTCTGTCTCTCTCTGTCCCAAAAATAAATAAACGTTGAAAAAAAAATAATAATAATAAAATGGTAAAATTAAAAAAAAAAAAAAAAAAAAAGACGGGACTAGTTACAGACAAATAGGAAAGCAGAACCCCTGACTCCAGCTTCTGCATCTGGAATCGACCGTGTGTCAGCCTGGTTGATGGGAAGCCGGGGACGAAAGCAGATCTGAACCCCCGAGACTTTCTCATGAAGTTGGGAGTCAGGCCAATAACTGTAAAACCGGGCTCCTACGCTGAGTGCCAAATGTAAGAAAAACAACACGTTAGGGTTGCTGACGGCAAAGTGACCTTTAGCCTGTGGCGTTACACGCAGGACCATCCCACTTCTAAAAGGCCACCGTGATTTCTGGCCGAAACCCACCCACTGCTGAAATTGCCGTAAGAGGGATGTGAAGGAGGAAATAGGACTGCGGCCGCGGGTCGCCGGCTGGCTGGCCAGGGCACAGGGCCACCCACGCTCATCCCCTTCGCTCCAGATCCAGAGTCCCATAAGCCTGGCTTGCTGCTGGCCAAGTGCTGGGAGCGGAGGCAGGCCTCTGACCTACAGGCCGGAAGGCGAGGCTTTCCTTCCATCTGCTTCCCCTTCGAGACTATTTCTAGCCCTGGGTCTCAGTCCTTCCCCACCTCAAGCCATTATTTCTACCTGTTTTGACTTAGCTCCCTGTCAATTCCTCTTTGCTAAGCTGTGAGCTGGTAACAGTCTTCTTTCCAGAATCTTGATACTCGAAGCAGTGAATTTCTGATAACCAAAGAGCTCCCAAGGTCCCAAATGATGCATCTCTAACTGTAACATTTTGTTGTTGTGTTTTGGAGCGGAAAGGTCTGCTCTGTGCTCCTCGAACCACACTGCATAGCCAGCTGCTCCTTGGCTCTTAAACAGTAGGGGTATTTTAGAGACGTGGCCCAAGCGTCTGGGTTCTGGCTAAACAGTGATGGGGGAGAAAGAGGCAGAATGCCCTTCCGGAAACCGGCGTGAGGAAGCACTCTCCACATGGGGGCAGAAATCAGAATCTTCAGGTCTTTCAAAAAGAATCCTTAAAGGCAACCACGTAACTCTTAACAACATTAGCTACTCTTTATTGACCGCTTATTGTCACACCTCATCAAAGCACTTTGCACTGGGTTAATTTGTTCAGTCCTTATATCCGCATTATCCCCATTTCACAGGTGAGGTGCTTGAGGCACAGCGATAATTAGTAACTTGCCAGAGGCTGCAGCACCCTTGAGGGGCGAAGCTGAGATTAATGTGCTCTGGAACTCCATGGAAATTGCCACAGGGCAAAGAACTGCTCGACAGATGCCAGGGTCAGGGCAGAGCAACAGGTTTCCAGAGGATCTGACCACAAACACAGATGCTTTGGTGGTGGGGGGTTGGGGGGGGGGATGTTTTTATTTCAGGGAAAAGTTAATGTTGAAAAGGGAAGAACAAGACAAGCCGCGTGCCTACGTCTAGAGGTCAGGCCATGTGAAGGGGGCGCCTACACGGCTCAGTCAGTTAAGCTGCTGACTTCGGCTCAGGTCATGATCTCGCGGTTCCTGAGTTCGAGCCCTGCCCTGGGCTCTGTGCTGACAGCTCAGAGCCTGGAGGCTGCTACGGATTCTGTTTCCGTTTCCCTCTGCCCCTCCCCTTCTCACACTCTGTCTGTCTGTCTCTCTCTCTCTCAAAATTAAATAAAAAAACGTTAAAAAATTTTTTATTCTTAAAGAATTTGGCTGGGAAAGTGTTTGTGATAGACAAAAACCTGAAGATAACCAAAATGCTCTTCAGTTTGAGATTGGTTCAGTAAATTGAGTGTATTCATCCTATTTAAAACCATGAGGTGGGGGCGCCTGGGTGGCTCAGTGGGTTAGGCGGCCAACTTCGGCTCAGGTCATGATCTCGCGGTCCGTGAGTTCTAGCCCTGCGTCGGGCTCTGTGCTGACAGCTCAGAGCCTGGAGCCTGTTTTGGATTCTGTGTCTCCCTCTCTCTGACCCTCCCCTGTTCATGCTCTGTCTCTCCCTGTCTCAAAAAATAAATAAACGTTAAAAAAAATAAAAATAAAAATAATAAAACCATGAGGTGGAGTCACATATAATGACCTAAAAAGATGTCCAAGAGACATTGCTACGTTTAAAAAGAAAAAGAAATATGCAAAGTGCTACAGTCTTTTATATATATATTTTAAAAGTTGGTAAAGAGAATACACTGGAAAATGCCACCGCCATTCCCCAGCCACTGACAGTGGTTGGGATGGGACTGTGAAAGCTCCCTTTTTACGTTGTAGGTAATTCTATAACATTTGGATGTTTATGGTAAGATGTGCTGCTTTCGAATTCCAAAGAAACAAAGAGATAAAAAAGCCAGTGTTAACGGACAGCCCTATTCAGTCAGGTAAATGAGATTTCCTAACAGGATATAAAGCTTTTTCATAGCATATTGATTCCATTGTTATATATCCATAAAAACAAGAGAGAACACGGATTGCTTAATTTTTTTTTTTTCTGATTTGTAAGCAGTAAATCTATTCACTGATTTTTGAGTGTTTTCGCGTCAACAATTTATTTTCCACGTAGTAGACGTGCTTTGGGAAGAGAGAGAGCATATTTTGGTTACCTCTGAGCAAACCAGGGTAAGAATACATCATAGAAGCATCCAGAAGGCAAAGTTCAACAACAAAAACTAGCCACTGCCTTTATTGAGTAGCTGCTACGCACCTCATTTAATCCTTAAAGCAGCCCCGTGGAGTATTTGTTGGTTCCTGTTTCTCAGTAAAGGCAAGTCAAGGCAGAGCGAGGGTAAGTGATGTGCACAGAGCTAGTAAGTGGTAGCTTGGGATTTCAAACTTTGTCTGTGAGTTACTCTTCCGGAGTCCTTGTTAACCATTAAGCTTAACTGCTTCCCTGTGGAGTAAATGGCTTGAGTACCAGAGCTTTCTTTCTAATGGCCAAGTCTCATCAGTCGCTAAGAGCCGTCCCCAGGAAGTAGCTGGCAAGACACTGAGTCATAGAAGTCATAGAAGTACACGAAGGCAGCCTCACGTTGTTGGCAAAGCCTCATGGGAGGATTTAGGAATTAGGAAGCTGCTTGTCTGGAGAAACAAAGAGAGCAAAACTAAACGTTAAAACATTAAAGCCCGGGCCCCTATTTAACTTGCTGTGTAATGGGATCCTGAAACTTGGAGTCACCAAGCATGTCCGTGATGTCAAATATTTGGCTATGATTAAAGCAGGAAGTGGTATGAGAATGTTTAAAGCATGCAGTTCCTTCTGGAGGGGGTAATAAATGGGGAATCTTTGACAACAGCAAATAAATCAGGACATGTAAATAGAAAGGCTGGCCTTATGAGCCATTTTATGCCATCGACAGGCAGGATAGGTAATCAGGATAGACGTGGGAGAGCGTTTTAATCTTTACTGCCATCATCTGTTATCAGTCACAGTAGAAGTAAACAAATGGGCAAAATAAAGCCGAAAGCCTACCTACTCTTTGAAGCACACTTTGTACCTGACTTTGTGCACCGGATACAAACCAAGCGACATGCAAACGGTATGTGCTGAGCTCACCTTAGAGAGAATGCATAAATGTGCAAATAAAAAATAAAGGATTGCTCAGTAGCAATAATTCAGCGTTTTTACGGTAACAGACTACGGCCATTGATAAGCTGTATTTTCCGTAATGGAAATCCTTATTGATGGCACTCACAAAAAAGTTCAACCAATGGAAAAGAAGCACGGTGACACAGATGAGCGAGAGGGTTGGCGAAACACTGGTGGAGCTTCCAAAGGAAGACCGTGCTAAGTGAAATAGTTAAAATAGGCCATGTTGTTCTTCTGGTCACCAGCGGAAACATGTCCTCTTGGCAAGCATGTATTTTCTCTCACTTGGTTTTCCTTCCAAGCCCTGCCTAACCTCTCATTCTTTGGGTCATCTCTCTTTTCCCTAAAGTAAAAGGAAAGAAAAACCTTTTGTTTTCTGTGTGGACATTTGTAGGGAAAAACAAATGAGGAATGACCATGGAAGCGTTAACACGAGTATTCCTGTTTACGGATGGTCTTGCTTTGAACTTCCTAGGGGGGCGATGTGGAAAGAGTGTGGGTAGAACCAAGGCCTGGCCAGGCAAGCAGGGCACTGAGAGTGATACCTCCTTAAAAGTCGTGTTCTAGGGGCGCCTGGGTAGCGCAGTCGGTTAAGCGTCCGACTTCAACCAGGTCACGATCTCGCGGTCCGTGAGTTCGAGCCCCGCGTCGGGCTCTGGACTGATGGCTCAGAGCCTGGAGCCTGTTTCCGATTCTGTGTCTCCCTCTCTCTCTGCCCCTCGCCCGTTCATGCTCTGTCTCTCTCTGTCCCAAAAATAAATAAACATTGAAAAAAAAATTTTTTTTTTTAAAAAGTCGTGTTCTAGACAGTCTTCCCTCACCCTAGTACCTGGCCCGCATGGACCTTGGGCAGTCCGGGTTCTGGTCCCACTTCTGCGAACAGCTGTGTGACCTTGCCCAGTTAAAATGGTTTCCTCTAGAAAGTAGTGGTCGGGGCTTAGAAAGGGCAGGTTCACAAAGGCCATGAAGATTTTATTTGTTTGTTTGTTTGTTTAATAAATAAATAATACCTTCAGTTTTGCTGTTGGGTAGCAGTTGAAAACTCTTTGAATCTTTTTGAACAGCTTCATTGAGATACAGCTCACGTACCCTGCGTTTCACCTATTTAAAGTATACACTCGGAGCGCCTGGGTGGCTTAGTTGGCTGAGCATCTGACTCGATTTCGGCTCAGTCATGATCCCAGGATTGGGAGATCAAGTCCCCCACTGGGCTCTGTGCTGAGCACGGAGCCTGCTTAAGATTCTCTCTCTGCCTCTCCTACTCCCTCCTCCCCTGCTTGTGCATGCTCTCTCACACTCTCTCTCTAAAAAGAATTTTTTTTTTAAAAAAAAATGTATACGCTTAAATGGCTTTAGTGCGTTCAGAGTGGTGTGATCGTTGCCACGACCTAATTGTAAACTGTTGTCATCACCCTTAAAAGAAACCACATGCACTTTAGTTTCACTTCATTCCCCCCACTTTCCCAGCCCAAGGCCAGTGCTGATCTACTTCTAGAATTGTCTATTCTGGATATTGTCCACAAATGGAGTAACACAGTATGTGACCTTTTGTGTCTCAGCTGCTTTCATTTAGCATAGTGTTTTCAGGATTTACTCATGTTACAGCACGCATCAGTACTTTGTTTTTATTGCCAAATAACATTTCCGTGTATGGATAGACCCTATTTTGTTTATCAGTTGAGACACAGTTCCATTTTGAGGATCTCCTGAGCTATTTTCCAGAACAACTCCACCATTTTTGTATTCCCACCAGCGATGTAGGAGGATTCCAATTTCTCTACATCCTCTCTGACACTTATTATTTCCTGTCGGTCTGACTATAACCATCTTAGTGGGTGTGAAATGAATCTCATTGTGGTTTACTTGTGCATTTCCCTAATGACTAATGATGAACATTATTTTCATATGCTTATTGGCTGTTTGTATATCTTCGCTGGAGACCCGTCTACTCAAATCCTTGCTCGTTTTAAAAGTTGGGCCGTAAAAATGGGGCTCAGTCCAATGAGCAAGGATTTGAATAGACATGTCTCCACTGAAGATATACAAAGAGCCAATAAGCATATGAAAATTATATATATATTAATGTTTATTTATTTTTGAGAGAGAGAGGGAGACATCAAATCTGAAGCAAGTTCCAGGCTCTGAGCTGTCAGCACAGAGCCAGATAGAGGGCTCCAACTCAGGGACCACAAGATCATGACCTGAGCCGAAGTCGAATGCTAGACAGACTAAGCCACCCAGGCGCCCCGGGTTATCTTTTTATCATTGAGCCATAAGAGTTGTTTTTATATTTTGGATACAAGTCCCTTATCAGATACATGATTTGCAAATATTTCCCCTCGTATTCTGTGAGTGTCTTTTCTGATGGCGTTGTTTGCAACACAGGAGTTTTTGTTTTAATGAAGTCCAATTAACTGTTTTAAATGTTGTTCCTCGTGCTTTTGGTGCCCCGTCTTAGGAACCATTGTCTAACCGAAGGTCAGGAGGATTTACTCCTGTGTTTTCTTCTAGGGGTTTTATAGTTTGAGCTCCCACATTTAGGTCTGTGAACGATTTGTGTTCGTTCAGCTGAGTTTGAACTTTACAGAAGGATCTGTTCTGTGGATTGGATTGATTTTTGTCCAGTTTTTCAGACAGGATGTAGGACCAGAATATCACCACTCCAGAGACTGTCCCACAGTGCCCAGTCCGTCAAACCACATTTCTCATGGCAATCTTGCACCCTCTGCCTTGAGGCAAAATGAAAAGGCCTTACTGCTTTTTAACCTTTGTTTCATTCCTATTGCTGTGAAATGCCCTTTAGGTGGTGCTGTTACATTTCCTCTTTTGTCTTCTCTTTCTGACTTTGAAAATGATGTGCATTCTGCTTTGCTAAGCCACATAATTTACTAGAGGAAAAGCATTACACCAAAGTCGACAACGAAAACGCCGCATTTAGATGCCATTTCTCTGGTACTTCTTATCTCGCTGCAACTCTTGGGAACATTCCCCAGGGAAGACTCTTCTCCAGCTTGGTTCCTTTGAACATGTGCCTGAACTCTCAAATGAGCATACCGGCTTCTGAGGACGGGGGCGTGCAACTGGTTAAGATCTCCATGTGGCCTTAATGATGATTTCCAGCTCTTTCAACTTCCATGTGGCTAATTAAAAAGCGAAACTTTCAAGGGCGTGGCTTCCTCAAGAGGTTTGCAAAATGCCTCGTCTGTCAGGGAACCTGTGCACAGTTTTTCCATCTCATTTCCTGGGTTATCTTTCCTGGGCCAGCTCACAGTGTGGGACATTAGGACACGGTATGCCTTTTTTTTTTTTTTTTTTTTTTTTTTTTAACCACTTAAAAAATTCCCAGGAAGGTTTTTTGTTTTTTTTTTTCCATTCCAACTGCCTTCCCATTATGTTCTGCAGGCTGCCAAGCCTGCCAGAACTCAGCAGGTAGCCCCCATGGTATGCGTGTCTGTGTGAGAAAGCTCCCCTGATGTGGACAAGATGTCGGCTGTAAAATGAAGCCAACATCTTGTCCGCAAGTGTGCAAAAAATACAGTGTATCCGTAAGCACCACGGCCATTAAGAATGTTCGGCCAAATGTGGCTTGCTAGAACAACTCTATTGTCGTAAATGTGACTCAGAGATCAGAGCTTCTAAAATCTAAGGAAGAGAAGTCTGTAGCCAGACTACCTGTTTCTGTTCGTACCTCTTCCTAACACAAAATGTAATATTCACGTGTTACTTTGTAAACTAGAGAATCCCAAAGGGGCGTCCAGAAGAGATTTTACTGTGTGTTGTTTCCTACTATGGAGGCAGCGCTGCTCGTTTTCTGGAGCTTGTATTTCCGTTGCTTCTTACCTTCTCAGTGCTTGGAATGTTATTTTGGGAAAATATCTGCCTGGTAGGTATCAGTCAGCTAATGATTGTCATTGGTGCCTTCTCGGTCCGAACTCCAGCCCCCTATGCTACATCTCTTGTCCATTTGACTATGGAGTGCGTGCTGTCTTTATTAAACCCCCAACCACCGCCTTTAGAGCGTCATAAAAGGTATTTTGATCCTCGCTGGCCTACTTTTACCAGGAACGTCTTGAGCCACGTGTAAAGGCAAACTATAAGAGTGAGAATTTGAATATGTTTACTGCAAACAAACAGTGAAATTTCCAAAGTGGAAGTGTTGGAAGCGAGCATTTAGTAGCCTTGCGATGTTTATGTACGCCTTGAGTTATATTGAGTTTTGTATGTATTTCCCCAGTCGCGCGGTAAATTCCTTGAGGTGACAGGCCCATATTTGCTTTAATATCTAACCTGTGATGACCCCAGAGCCAGCCCCAAGTAGGCACTCATTCAGTGTTTGTGGCATGGAATTGTATTCATAGCTCCTGGAACAGAAGCTGTGGCCAAGACCAGAGCAGAAAGGTGGTGTGGATTTTTCTTTGGGTATTTTACTCAGGAGTTTGTGTGATGGAGTTTTTCGCTTAATGTCTTCTTCAAACTATGGCTCTTCTTTGGAATAGTAGCAGAAGCTTTTACAGACAGCTGCCCCCGCCCAGTCAGGTGTGATGGGAAAGAAAGAAGGTAGAGTTTTGAGAATGGAGACTATTTTATTAACGGTGATTATTTGGTCTCTGTTCTGCTTCTGCACTCCTGCTTTCTACCAAGTTAAAATGGAAGTGTGGACTTCTCTTGGCCCACACGGCGCCTTGGACTTGTTTCTTTGCCTGTGAATCCACTGACTGGCCCTGTGGCACAAAAGCCGGGGAGGAGCTCTTTGTCAGCACGTGGGACCAATACTGGGACTGATCATGACGTGACTGTGTGGGGAGTGGTTGAGGAGCATAGCCTCAGAATGCTAAACCAATCAAAAATGGCGCCTTCTACCTCATGCCCTTCCGGTTTACAGGCAGCCCCTACCTGACCAGTGGGTTGGATTGCAAACGTCCATTTATAAATCAACTGCCAAAAAATAAAAAAGACACCTTCTGTAGAAAAAGTATTCTGCACAGTGACCAGGGCCCCAGGTTAGCCCGCAAAAGCTCATCTAGCCGTGATGCAGCTGGAATTTTGTACGTGTGTGATACACAAATGAAGAAAACAATTCCATGGTAATGAGTAAATGGGAACGTGAAGATAAGTAGGTGATTGTGTTGAATATTATGGTCTAGGAATATTTTAATTAGAGAAGAGAGGGAAGTAAATAGAAATACTCCTTACGTTCTAGGAGTATTAAGGAAAGGGAAAAGGAGAGAGAGTCTGAATAGTCCAAGCTGGGAGGCAAGAGGGGAAAAGAGGAAAGGACCGAACAAAGATACAAATCTAAACATTAAAAAATAAAATTAAAAAAAGCCTGTCCCCGGAGAAGTCCTCTGACCTGCAAAGAATAAGAGATCATCCAGGGAACTTTTTGAATCCTCCCCCAGTGCTAAGTGAATAAAGGCATTTCTTTCCAGAGAGTTCAGAGGCCCCCACAGTGTTCATTGATTCTTACACCGGAATAGGTGTGGGAGCTTTTTGAAGGTTTTTGTGTGTGAAGGGCATAGTGCTATGAACTTAACAAACAAAAAACTCTACCGAAGAATTGGAGGTCTATGGCTTCTTTCTTTGGTTGGTATTCACTCACTTTAGAATTTTTCACACTTGGAGGAGGAGGAAGTATGGCTTACTGAATTGTGGAGTCAGGCCCCAGTTTGAACCCCAGATCACTATATATAGGGACCTGGGCCACTGTGGACGTCTTGACATCCCCCAGCCCACTTTGCTTCATTGGAAGATGGAAATAATAATATCTGTATCATAAGATTGTTGAGAGTGTCCACCCTGGTAACATTCATGAAGTGCCTCCCGGCCTTCACTGGCCTTCACTCCCGGCCAGTGAATGACAGCCGTCGTTACCAGGTCTTATAGAGCAGATTTGCACACATCTGGCTTAGCCCGCTCATGTTGATACAGAACATATCAAAAAGATCGTCAGCATAGAGGCACCTGGCTGGCTCAGTTGGTGAAGCGTGCTACTCTCGATCTCAGGGTCGTGAGTTCAAGGCCCATGTTGGACGTGAAGCCTACAGGAAAAGCAAACAGCAGCATAAAGGAGAGTAAAAAACGTGTCATGTAGGTTAGTATTAAACGTCCAAGGAGTTTGCAGCAAGTGGATACATATTAAGATGGTTTGGAATACACCATGTGTGACCAAAACTTTCATTTTTAAAGTCTCTTTCTAAAAAAAAAAAAAAAAAAAAAAAGCCTAGATTTTATCCTGGGAATTAAGTTTCCTTTAGTGTTTCAGGCTGATTTTCAGACATGAGTAAGGGCACAACACGTGCCCTCTTTCCCATCTGCAACTGCATCATAGGTGATGGGGTCTGTGATTCTACGTAGCAGTAGTCATCAGAAAGTACTACATGATGACGTGGCCTAGCCAACACTGGGGTTTTCTCTACCGTGATTGCCCATTGAACTTCAAACAGCATTCGAGTTACCCGTGGGCCGGCACACCCTGTGCATCATGTGATCCAGGGTAGCATTTGAGAAACACTTGGGGGAAATGCCTTAGGTACCGAACTGCCTTGTCCCCTCCAACCCCAAATGGCCTTCCAAACCCTTGGGTTTGGTTTTCTTTTCCTTTCTCGTTCTCCGTACCCATGTAACTCTCCTCTGTCCTTGCCCCCTCTTCCCTAGACTTATCACTCCCTTACCTCCTTTTTAAAAAATCTCAACAGCCCGTGCTTTTATTTCATCAAAGGAGTTTCTGCTCAGGACTCAGCCTGTGATGACTCAGGGAGAATTCTTCCCAAGCACATCTAGGCAAGCCACCCAAACCCCTGAGTCTCACCCTCATGCGTGAACGGTACATATACTGCCCAAGGCTACCTCAAACCTGTCTCACCCCAAAGCAGAGTTTTTTCTTATACTGTGATAATCATGTTTTTCTTCTTAAGAAAAAAGCCTTTAAAGAATGGTTTTATGGGGCGCCTGGGTGGCTCAGTAGATTAAGCGTCCGACTCTTGGTTTGGGCTCAGATCACGATCTCACGGTTTGTGAGTTCGAGCCCCAAGTCGGTCCCCGCGCTGGCATCATGGACCCTGCTTGGGGTTCTCTTTGCTCCCGTACACCCGGGGCCAGCACATTTTGAAGCCAAACGTGGCCCTCCCTTGCCTTTTAGACATCAAGTTTTATTGGAATACAGCCACACCCATTCATTTAGGAATTCCCTATGGCTGCTGTCACACTATCACAGAGGAGTTACCTAGTAACAGAGACCATTTGGCCCCCAAAGCCTAAAATACCTACTGTCTGGCCCTTTATAGAAGAAGTTTGCTGGGCTCCTGGGTGGCTCAGTCGGTTGGGCCTCTGACTCTTGGTTTTGGCTCAGGCCATGATCTGGTTCAGTTCATAAGTTCGAGCCCCACATCGGGCTCGCATTGTGCTGGCATTGTGGAGCTTGCTTGGGATCCTCTCTCTCCCCCTCTCCTTCTGTCCCTCTCCTGCTCGTGCATGCACATTCTGTCTCAAAATAAATGCAAAAAAAAAAAAAAAAAAAAATGTTTGCCAGCCCATGCCCGACATCTAATCTCATTGCAGATGGCCTTCCAGAAGACTAGTACTCTCCTGAGAAATTCTCCTTTACCACAAACTTACCCGAGGGTCAGTAGCCAAAGTCATTTAATGTCATCAGGTCTGGTTTCACATTCTGTAAAGAGGTGATTGTTAACACCTTCCTTTCCTCAGAGCAGAGTGATAGGACAACTTCAAATTCCTATTCATATATATTTGAAGATTCTGAGATGCTGGCGTTGGATGTGTGACCATTGCCCTGGTTTTGAATGTTCAGATTTAGCATGTGTTTTTCTCGACAGTTAGCATTTTCTTTTCTTTTTTTTGTTTTATAATTTGCTTTCAATTTATGGTAGAATATTAGGCGGAATATTTGTATTGCAGTGGTAAGGGATAAACATTTTCCTTGAAAGAATAAATATAGAATAGAAATCATATGAATATTTTCTACAAAAAATAGTATCTGGAATACTATTAAATCATGGTTTTTTTGCCATGAAGATAAATTTGACATTTCCTTTTTCCTTAAATATATCTCAAAACCAAGTTATCAAAAAGTGAATATATATATACACACACACATACGCATACATACACAGACATATCTACACACATATACACACGCACGTATTACAATATGAATATAGATTCATATTGACCCTTTTCTGTCACTACAAATGTGCCTTATTTCATTAACATCAGTGTGACCACTTGTGATGTGTTCTTTCTGGGGAAATTGGAGGATAAAGTTGGAATGATCCAGAGGCTACTCAGGAGGGCAAAGGTCAGGATTACAATAACATTTTCTCATCTTGTTGTTCTTCGTAGCCATTTCTTTGTTATTTTCATGTAAGGTACAGTTTAATTATAGTAACTTCACACTCAAAAGGTAATAGGTATAAGAGTAATAGTAATAGAAAATGCAGAAACTACAGGAAAAAAACACAAAGAAGGAAAAATTCCTATAATCTCACCACCCAGAGATAACCATTGTTGACATTTTGCTGTCTTTCAGAATTTTTTCCATATGTGCTATATGAATTTTTAAAAATCGCTATTATCCAAAAAAAAAAAATCGCTGTTATCCTTTCTGAGAAAAAATAATGCTGCCGTTTACTGAGTGTCTGGGTTGACTATGTATTTTGCTAACAGCTTTATATGCCCCGTCACATTTGGTCCTTACAGCATCCCTCTGGTATGCAAGTATGACAAACCTCATTTTGAGAAACTAAGATTCAAGAGGTTAAATCCTTTGCCCAAGGTCACACAGCTCACGCCTAAACTCTCAAACGCTGTACTCCCCTACCTGCAAACCTTTGCATGTACTCAATAAGCTGGTGTTGGGAACTGGCAAGCTAAGGGACTTCTTTGTGGTTAACGTACTAGTTAGTGAAAGTGGTTCTTCTGTAGTGCGCCCTGTAGTGAGTGTTTTCATTGAAGATTCCAGAATGACCCTCGCTTCCTGCTACGGGCCTGGATCTCCTCCACATGGCTGCTAGAGGCCTCCCTGGCCTGCCGGCCACCCGAGTTTTCAGGGTGGCTGGCACGTCTCCGTCCCCCTGCTGGCCACTGCACACAAGATGCTGGCCATCCCACAGGCCACCAGGCAATGCCTGGCTGTCTGCTGGAGCCACCCTACCCTAAATCACAGAGAAATACTTTAACCACTCAGTAAATCATAAAACAGAACGTAGCAGCTCCTATAAAGGAGTCGGCTCATAGAAGACTGTTTTATTTGTAAGTCTTGAAGAAGAGTCCAGAGGGAGAAGGTGCTTAGAATACTTTGAGTGGCAAGGAAACTGAGCTGCCAGTTTAAATCCGACCTTGAGCAGCCCCCACCCTTCCAGAAGGTTCCAGATTTAGAACCTTCAGGTCAACACTGCCCCTGCCCTCCTGTTGCTAACTGCCCTGTGCTCTGTTTGAAAGGCTGTAACTCAAAGATGATTGAGGAGGCTAGTTGCACAATGCAGGGGAGGACATTAGCAAAGAGCAAAGGAACGAATTAGTGTACTTTAGAGCACACTAAATTAAAAGTTAACAAAGGCAAGATTTTAACAATTGTTTTCTTCTGCGTTAGAAGGTAAATCTAAAATCAACTGCAAAGTTTTTTAGGGAGAGTCATAAAAGGCCTTGCCTGCAACTGGCTTTCCATTGGGAAACCTAATAAAAATTTGTTAATGCATTGTGATTGAAAATTACTATGAAAGTTAAGAATAATAAAGCAGAACCTAAATAAAGTGCTCTTAACTGTGTTTATATCTGCATTAGGCTTAAGCTGTGCTGGCAATTACATGTTTTTACTTTTCATTGTTCAACAGTTTCAAATGTACCAGAAAATGCTGGCCAAAGACTCTGGCCTAACTGAAACCAGATAGGTCCAGACTTCCAAGAGCTACAAGAAGAAAATAAATCCCTCTGTTCAAAATAACCTGAACACTTTAAGTATAGCAATCACATACCATTTGACACAATTTGGTACAAGTCTGTGTTGCTTTTCAGTAAATATATGATTAAATAAATACAAACGAACTATTCAGATAACATGAAAACATGTTGACACAAAGTTATATGACGGCATGTCGCACAAGGGCCTTGTAGATTCAATTATTATTTCACTTTATCAATAACCTGCAACATGAGAATCTTTCATTGTAGGGTCCCTGAACACTGATTCCAGGGAAGAAACTCTTACTTCCAGAATTGGGTCTGACTGTCTTGTAGAATACTAATTAGCCTTTGGAATGATTTAGAGGGCGCTGAGGATCCCTTACGCAAACAGTGTTCCCAATTCAAGCATTATGAATTACTCCTTTTTGTAACCTTTCTCCATAGTTCTTTTTTTTTTTTTTTTTTAATGCAGATACTCTTTCGAGGGTCTTATTTCAACAAGAAATCAGGATTGATGACTATGTAGTAGACCCCCATGGTCCCTGCCCTTGGCAGGCTTACAGCTGGGGAAAGAAAAAAAAAAAGGCAGTAAAATTTCAATACTTGTAAAAGGAGGCGTGTGGTCGTATGATAGTTAGAATACTGTAGTACGTTTGTTGAGCGCATACGTATGTGGATATTGTGTCTGTATATGGCAGACGCTGATCTAAGCACTTTACCTCTGTTATGTCAACTTACAACAATCCTACAAGGAAGGTTCCACTGCCCCCATTTTACAAATGAAGACACTTAGGCACAGAGATGTCGAGGAATTTGCCCGTGGTCACACAGAGTAGAAGGTTAAGCTGGGATTCCAAACACAGCAGAGTGGTTCTGGAGCCCATGCTCCGTTTAACATGTCTCTAAAAGGACCCTTGTGGCGGTGAGCGCTTCATCGTTCGTTTCCATAGTAAATACTGTAAGTAGAGGCTCGGGGGAGGGCACAGGGGTAGGGATTCCCCAAGGGAATTTTTTTTTTTTTTAACCTTTATTTATTTTTGAGACAGAGAGAGACAGAGCATGAACGGGGAGGGTCAGAGAGAGAGGGAGTCACAGAATCTCAAACAGGCTCCAGGCTCTGAGCCATCAGCACAGAGCCTGATGCGGGGCTTGAACTCACGAACCGCGAGATCATGACCTGAGCCGAAGTCGGACGCCTAACCGACTGAGCCACCCAGGCGCCCCCCAAGGGAATTTTCAAGTGAGCAGGAGAGAGCTGTATCTGCTGCCTCTGGGAACCTTACCCTCCCAAGGAGAGGAAACAGCCTCTGGTCTCCCGATGCAGTCCCCGCCACTCATCACAGACCCCTACTCTTTTAGGTATTGGGGGAACAGCACATGTCAGGGTCACACTCCTAGTCATTCCTTTTGTCCTGCCTCCCTCAACTACTAGGAGCCCTCGGGGGTTCCCCGAATCAGTTTGTGGAAAAATCCATTCGATTCTTTTTTTTTTTTTTTTTTTAATGTTTATTTTTTGAGAGAGAGAGAGAGAGAGAGACAGAGTGTGAGCAGGGGACGGGCAGAGAGAGAGAGGGAGACACAGAACTCGAAGCTGGCTCCACGCTCCGCGCTGTCAGCATAGAGCCCGACATGGGGCTCGAACTCACAAACTGAGATCATGACCAGAGTCCACATCAGAAGCTTAACCGACTGAGCCACCCAGGCGCCCCTCCACTCAGTTCTTCGACCCTGGCAACACCATGGAGATGAAAGGAAGACGTAGGTCCATTACAAAATGAAAATCTCCCTGGGAGACCTCTTGTTCCCCCACAACCCACAGAGTGTGGTCTGATGCCTTCAGGAAGAGGGCAAGGCTGCTGTTCCGTCGATATGAATGCTGCCGATGTCTGCCCTCTTTCGGGAAACCTACCTCTTTGTTGCCCCCTGCCACGAACCCTGGGCTCTGCCGAATCCCCAGTCTCCAGTATGGAATGACTGAGAAAAACAGCAGCCTGAGCGATCCTTGAACTCTCTTGTTCTGGCTAACTTCTGTTAGCCATTCTGTGCCTCAGTTTCCTTGTCTGTGAGCTGGGTCTTGTGACGCTTTTCCGATCTGTATCACTTTGTTGTGAGAATCCTAAGATCTTCATCTCTACTGACAAATATTTGTGGAATGCCTAAAATGTACGAGGTCGCGAACAAAAGATAACAAAATAGTGACGCTGCGGTGCTGAGAGGGGGCTACACGTCAGTTTTTCCATTCAGTTGGTAGAGCACCCACGTGTTCTATTAACAGAAAGTCTGAGATTTTCTTCACATACACAGATTTTCCAAGAACCCAGTGGTTGTTCAGTCCAAAGAGGAGGCCAAGGGGAAGGTGAAAGCCAAGTTCTCAGCAGTTCTGTCCTGCCATCTTTCCTGACCGTGGTGCCACAGAAGATGCATCCCGCCTATTCCAAGGGCAGATCTTTTCCTGTTAGGGCTAGCTTTCAGGTCCAGTCGTGGGTCATGCCAAGGTAGAGAGCCTCACGCAAGACTGCAGCCGTACCTCTGTTTCATAATCCTAATGTGTAGCCTTTGTTCCCCTCAAAGTTAAGCGATGCTTCGTGGAAGCTGGATACAGAGGTGCTTCTAACAGTCACGGGCTGTTTCCAGAGCATCCCTACTCTCCATCTTGAGTCTGGGCCAGCTGTCCATACTCTGTCTGCCCTAGTGGTGTCTTCTCTCTCCTTTTGGGGGACATGCACGGTGGTCCACTTCCTCCCCAGCATGCAGTTCCATATATACCTCAGGGAACTGTCCAGGCTGGTCGTGGTGAGGTTCCCAAAGTTTCTCGTATACCTTTCCTCATAACTAAACTGACATCTCATGTGTGTATGTATGTGTGAACACACGTATTAAGTTACAGAGAGTCAAGTGTCTACCCAAAAGAAAGATGCTCTATAGCTAGCTGACCTCGGTAGAGGTTCCTAGATCTAGGATAGGCTACAGTGATTTTAAAGGACTCGGGTGATGGGCCTTTTGCTTACTTTCTACCACACACATGCACCAGAATGATCCATCCAAATGAGTATTGTCCTTTAAAGCTCATACGGGGACATGTTTGTAGGTGTATTTCAGTGAAGGTCCCATTTTTCAAAACATGAAACATGCTCGCAGCTTTTTGTTTTTTAACTTTATTTTCAGAGAGAAAGGGAGAGAGAGCAAGTGGGGGAGGGCCGACAGAGGGAGAGAGAGAATCCCAGGCAGACCCCGCACCGTCAGTACAGAGCATGATGTGGGGCTCGAACTCACGAACCGTGAGATCATGACCTGAGCCGAAGTCTGACACTTAACCGACTGAGCCACCCGGGCGCCCGCAGCTTTTCCTTTTGACATGGCCTTCAGAGGCAGCTTGCAACCCACAGAAGTTTAGACTCCTATCTGGCCACACCTTGTTTGCTTTGGGTGAGTTGTGCTGTGCGCGTTTTACTCTTTAGTGGACTTGGGGGCTGACCCAGCCGGCTTTATTCTCCAAACTTGATTACAAATGGCCTTTGGCTCCACAGCGATAAAGAGTTCACCGCCCTCGGTGCTATTGCACAAAATTCCAGGCATTTTCCAAAGCTGTTTTCAAGAGGAGGTCTAAAATATTTTTTGAGTAATGGAATGGCGGCATCGTGGACTACATGCCTACGGCCGCTTAAGACAGCTTGCGTGGAAGAGGAGAGCCCCATCTTTTTACATGTGTTCCGGCGTTTGCCTTAAAATAGTCTGACCGCTGTAGAGTTAGGCACATCACCTTGGTAAAGTATTGTGTTCATGGTGGGTAGTGTGATGTGCCCTAAGCACTTCTAGGTTTGTGCTTCCTTAGAGCTGAACTCATTAGCTGAGCAAAAAACAAATGAAAGCCGCTTCCGCGGATTTGTCGAGACAACGCACACAGTACCTTACTGGCTTCGTAAAAATAAGAAGATACTTTTAATGGCATCTGGCTTGCTAGGTGCTTTAATATGCCCGCAAATTGAAATATTAGCTGCCTTCTTTCTTGCCTTCTTCCATTATCGGAGGGCACAGTTGTCCAAACACTTATTTAAAAAAAAAAAAAAATCGCCCCTCTTCCTGGCTTTGCGAAAAGAAAAGGACTTTAGAAAGATGAAAATATATACTTCACAGGTGCTAATTCATTCTTTTTTCCTTCACCCAACTTTTGTGAGAGATTTAACAAGTGTCTTTGTTAGTGAAAAGTCCAAAAAAATGTTCAGTTTCCGAAATAGCTAATTGTCAGACTGTTTGTGAATTTGGCTGCAAGCAAATGACAGGCCGTGTGACTGAGGACCCCTTCAAGGCTGTGAGAGCCACCTGCACAGATAGCGATGGCCCGGAACAGCACACACACACACACCCTCCGGCAAGAGTGAGGTGAAGGAGGCGTTTCTCGTGTCCAGGAATAAAAGCCCGCTCCTAATTTGTGGGTGGATTTTGAACAACACTTTGGACCCGAACTGATGGATTTCTGTTTCTTACATGACCCCTGGACTGGCCCATCCCTGCCAGATGTCTTGCATCTTATATCTCTTTCCCCCAGTCTCCTGGTGTTCAGAAATTGGTCTAGGGCTTTTTCCGGGTTTAAGTTCAGCCACTAAATCATGTCACTGTGGTGTTAATTTCCTTCCCTTTGCTGAGGATATGCAAATACGATCGGCTTAATCCTCATCACCTGTCCTCTCCCCGTGGGCCAAGTCTGCTCACAGGCCAGGCCTTGGTGGGACGGGGCTCGGGGGCGGGGGGGGGGGGGGGGGGGGTGGCGTGGGGAGCAGGGGCGGGAGGCATGACTGTAAATGTCCGCGGCGCCAGGCCCGGTCGCGCTCCCCTTGCTGGCAATGCAACATCTGCTGAGAAGCGAGCGGTTCAGTCAAGTCGACCACAGCCTCCCGTGGGAGATAAGCCCCCGGTGGAGGAGGCCGAGCCGGCAGCCGGATTCCAGGCCTGATAGAGTAACTGGCATTCAACTCTGCGAGGTTGGGATGGGGTGTGTGGAGACGATTCCCCAGGAACTAGCAGCTGCCCTATTTTAACTTTGGCTGTTGACAGTTCATGCTGAGAGCACTTGTTTCTGACTTCAACAGAGCTGGAAACTCAGCATTTTAATTTGGGGGTTCTCGTTTGGAGGAGTCATTTTACTGGAACCCAGACGTCTGCTGACATTACCCGAGGAACATGCTGGTCTCGTCTACACCCCAGAGTGGAGGAGACGAGAAAAACCTCCACCACCGAATGCATGTCCTTGGGAAAAGCAGCAGTCAGATATGCCAAGCCACCCGAGAATGTGCGGTTGGCTAGTTAGACTGTCACCAGCGTCCCCAGGGAAACCGTGAGACTCCTCTAGAGATTTAGTGCAAACAATTACGGCCTCGGTCCTTGCCCGAGACCACTGCCGCCTCTCGACTGCCTGCGGGTCTTTCAAAAGGATCCTGTTAACTGAGTAAACGTACTGAGGAACTTTTAACATGTACAATATAAGGTTCTTTTCGATCATCACATGACTTCCCATTTATTCCACTTACCCTGGCTTGCACATGACTACAGACCATACTGTTTTCCTGCCAGAGAGAGGAACTTTGAGAAGCCAGCCCCAGCCCCTTTGAGAATTATTAGAAGGCTGTATCTCTCGGTGCCCCAGGAGCTGTAGGAGTTACATGGCACAGAATAGACTCAATAAAGAGAGATATTGTGGTCAAACACTTCCTCTTTTAAATTAATACTCTCTTGACTATTACGAAAAAAAAATCACCCACTATTAAAAGTTGTTAGTACTTCTGCTGACTTGAAAATATTATGAAAAAAATTTCCTACTAAAAGTTGTTGGTTATTTTGCTGACTTTCAGAGTATTTTATAACCAACATAAAATGTGGTTTGCAAGGTACCGTCTAAATGAAAATGAGAGCTTTTTTTAATTTTTGTTCTGCCTTCGGTACACTTTCTCGTATTTATCTTTACATGTGGATTTCTTTCAGTAATGATTTACATTTGCTCTATCCAAAAAGTTTAAAACACAATATAAAATGCCCTGTAAAAATTTACACTAAGTTCCCTAAAACACTTGAGAAGTTCACTGGATTTTGCTAGGCATACACTTCATTCACTAGAAGGAAAACTTGGCTGAGGGAATCATGGTGCTTAGCCACATAACTAACTTCTAGTTTCTTCTTCCCTGTATCCTTAGCCCCTAAAGCCCAGATGTGCTAGAAATTGCTTTTTTTTTTTTTTTTTTTTTTACATGAGCTCCTCAGAGCCCCATATCCTTCATGGATAATCTTAAGAACTACTGTGGCAGTATTATTGATATTGTCCCTCATATTCTGCAGTGTGTTTTGAGGAAGAGGTCCCAGGGGCTTACAGAAACTTTCTGTGAGAGGCAGCATGAGTTGACAAAAGTGATATGTATTAAGGGAGTCTTTTGGAAGAGCCCATGTCCCTCTGCTGTTAGGACAAACATCTTTCTGTTGAGAGCTGAAGTACGCAGTTTTGACGACTGTGATTCCCTTTTTGCAAGTCTAAGTTGTGCTGGGAAGCGCCTGCAAAACTTCTGGCCTGCAGAGGGCTCTCTAATACCATGTTTTCATAGCCCACGCTTGGAAAAAGCAAAAAAGGCGTACTTGCTGGAAGGGGGCAGGGGAAGCCCAGAGGCTTTATAGTGTCCCTGCAGTCAGTCTGGTTGCAGTCTGGTAAACAGACTAGGAATTGTGGGCAAAGGCCTTTTCCTTGAGTTTTGTACCAAGCAGGAGATCGGAGGACTCTGTCCGGACTCATTACTTTAATAGCCTAGAGCTAGTTCACGTAGCAGCAGGCGTCCAGCGAAAAGGCATTTCATTATGGAAACCAAAACTGGTACCTTGTAACTGCCGATTAGTGGTAGTGAGGTTGGTTCTTTTTTTTTTTTTTTCTCTCTCTTCAGTATTTCAAGTAATTTATAAAGCGTTTACACACATAAATAGAAAGCTTTAAATGCGGATATTCCATAAAAAGTAAATAAAATATATTTTTGTGCATTAAGACTTAATTAAGGGGCATGATTTCATGTCACAAATTTAAAACAGGCGGGTGAGACTTGCCAACATTACTGCAGCTGTGTTTTACATTAGGAAATTAATTAAAACAGTCATTTATGCTTTTTTCCACTTACAGGTATTTAGACCTCTCTGTATTACACCATATATTTTCCCTTCAATCATTATATTATGGTAATCTATCTTAGCAGGCTGTATCTTATTCTGTTAGTGTAGAACCGTGAGGGGGGACATTAATCTAATGAAAAATTTGTCCTGTGCTACTGAAGCAGATCAGACAGGCTGAAGACACTTCCTCCTGACTGCGGGGGGGAGGGAGGGGGCTTCGTATTTATGCACACATTCCCTCCTTTTTTCACATCTTAGCAGAATTTCATTTTACATTTTATTAGAACAGTTCCCCCCCCCCGCCCCCCCCCCCCCCGGTGTCAGGAAGGGAAGCAGAGGAAATCAGAAAAATATTTAACATGCCATATGACACATCATCATTTAGACTCAGCTGTTATGTGAGACCTTATTTTTGAAGCAGACCTGCTTAGAGAGCTCAGTTATGGAATGTGCTAAACCTAAAACAAATGAAAACACGCCCAAGTGGATAGTCGATACGTAGGCTGCGATTCAAATAAATATTGCCCCGATTGTCTGTATCGGAGCTAAATAATGACTCCCTTGAGCTATCAAGAACCAATCGATCACTCTGTACTCCTTTACTGCAGTTATTTATGTTAACAACTGTAATAAAATTATTACTTGATGAAGTTTTAATGATGGAAGTAATTTTGCTTCCCAAGAGGCAGCAGTTGCCAAATGAGGCTGAAGTTTTGCAAACGCTAAGGACTCGGTGTACAAAACATTACTCTGACACCTTTACTTTGTAAATGACTTGGATGTCATTTACAAGAATGACAAGGCCCTGGTCTAGTCTTAGGGCCACAGGCTTTTGGTTCTTCAAATACCAGAGATACTTCCCTTAAGTTATTTATGCTGCCTTCAAGACCTCCATTTGGTTGGCTTTGAAGGGTGGCAGTCAAGGAGGATTCTAACTAAGGCATAAGCAATTACTAGCCCGCAGTAAACTCAACTATTGGGAACAAGGAGTGATTTTTCCTCTACACACGTTGTCTTTAGTGGTATTTAGAATGAGAGCCTATTCCCAATTTGTGTCTCTTGAATGGATCAGCTAGTTTTAATGATTCCTTTAAAGGCAGAGGTAAAATTGGGCTGAATGTTCTCAGCTCTCTGGAAGCCACATTCTTCGTGAGTGGCTCCTGTAACCAAATAGCACAAAACTGAGCCTGCTCCTGCCTTTTGTAACCTTAACACATTCCTCTCTTCTCAGACTTCACCCAAACCTATTGTAGGCCTTCTAGCAATTGTGGCCTTATTTTAGTTATTTTTATGTTGTTGCCCTGTTATCATAGAATGTATCCTCATGCTTGCTCTATCCAGCACTGGTGGGTTATGTTTTTGACAACAAAATATGCTGCTTCGGTGCGTTATTGACATGTTTGCATCTTGAGTAGTCTGAGCCCGGTGGTTCTCAAACCAACAGCATCAGCATCAGCTGGGAACGTGTTAGAAATGCACATTCTGGGGCACCTGGGTGGCTCAGTCAGTTAAGAACCGACTCTTGATTTCAGCTCAGGTCATGATCTCACAGTTTGTGAGTTTGAGTCCCACATCTGGCTCCCTGCTGTTAGCTCAGAGCCTGCTTGGGATTCTCTCTCAGCCCCTCCCCTGCTCAATCTCTCTCTCTCTTTCTCTTCTCTCTCTCAAAATAAATAAACATTGACCAAAAAAAGAAGAAATGCACATTCTTAGGTGCTGCCCCAGACCTACTGAATCTATTAACTTTGAAAACTTAAATGATAGATTTTTTTTTTTTTAAACTCTCATCACAGGTTTTTACATGATTGACTTACGATCTTTATATTGGTTTCTCACCCCCAATTTCCCCTTTTTGGATCCTACTCACAACTTGGAGAGGTCCAAAATATTTCTCTCTGCTGAGAGCACACACGTTGTAATTCTGCAAAGTATAATTTAAGATCGCTTCCTGGGGGCGCCTGGGTGGCGCAGTCGGTTAAGCGTCCGACTTCAGCCAGGTCACGATCTCGCGGTCCGTGAGTTCGAGCCCCGCGTCGGGCTCTGGGCTGATGGCTCAGAGCCTGGAACCTGTTTCCGATTCTGTGTCTCCCTCTCTCTCTGCCCCTCGCCCGTTCATGCTCTGTCTCTCTCTGTCCCAAAAATGAATAAACGTTGAAAAAAAAAAAAAAATCGCATCCTGATGGTACCGTCCACCCTACCTATCCTCAGTTTTTAGCATTGCCCCTTACTAGGTTCTGTTTCAATACTACCCCCATCATTTATTAAACGGGTGGGCCTCTTAACATCTGCTTTTAAGAACTCGAATATTTTCTATGGTTTGAAAGCAAAAATCTTTAGACGGCTGGGCTGCATGACTTCACAAAGTCCCAAGTCAGATGACAGATATTAACGAAACTTGTGTTAAAAAACAAAATTTATCTGAGTAAATTTGAAGATCTAGTTGGCTTTACTCAACAATTCATGAATCAGGCAGCGTCCCGTCCAGCAAATAGCAAGGAGCTCCGAGGAGCTGTATAAAAGGTAAGGCTTTTACAGGCACCGCTGTTTCTCTTCCGCCCCTTAGTTCATTTGGGAAAGATACAGTGAACAGGCCAATATATAGTCAAATTAGTTAGTATATAGTCAATATTAGTCAATGTATAGAGTCAGAGAAATGGAGATTTCCGTGGGTGGTAAAAATTGCAGCAGTTAATGAAGCGACTGCTTGCAACCCTGCTCGCAAATGTTCAACATAACTGTACAAGCCAGACATGCTCAATAACGGCCTGATTGTGTGAAATAATGAATGGAATGGTTCAAATACTCTAAACTATTGACAGCTCCACTCTTCAGCTCGATTCTGTCTGTAAGCTGTTAATTTCCCTCCTCTGCTCAAGAGGATACAACAATGTCTGTGACATGATCCCTGCCTTCAAACGTCTCCAGTCTAATCAGTGAAGTGGCTTTACTGTACACGAGCAACTAGAAAATAACCAGCTGCTGAACCTTGTGATTTTCTTGTAGAATTGGTGTCCACATGAGATAAATGTTGGCCAGAGTGATGATGAAATATGAGATGTAACTTGAGCGAGGGCTTCAAGGATAATTAGGGTTTTTTAAAGGGGGGGGGGGTGTTTGAGCTAAAAGGATAAAAATAAATACAGCGTTAACATTTTATATACTTTCTATTAGATAGGATGGGCTTTTTTTTTTTTTAAGTTTATTTATTTTTGAGAGAGAGAGAGAGAACACATGCAGGGGAGGGGCAGAGAGAGAGAGAGAGAGAGACAGAATCCGAAGCAGGCTCCAGGCTCTGAGCTGTCAGCACAGAGCCCGACGCGGGGCTCAAATCTATGAACCGTGAGATCCATGACCTGAGCCGAAGTCGGGGACTCAACCGACTGAGCTACCCGGGCGCCCCGGGATGGGCTTGATTGTACTGTTGTAACACATAATCTCCAAAACTCAAGGACTTAACAGAGTTTATTTTTTGCCCACTGTGTATGTCCGGTGTGGCTCAGTAGGAATGCTCTGTTCATCTTACTCAGTAACCTAGTCTGATAAACCTTGACCCGTGTGCTGTAATGACCCCAGTGGGAAGTCTCCTCCGTGTGAACCATCGTTGCCATGCATATTTCACTGGCTAAATCCAGTCACATGACCATGCCCTGTCCTGTGCCCAGAAACTGGAGAGCCAGAGACACTTCGAGAATGACATCAGTAACTGCCACATCTTCCTGTGTAATCTTTAGAAAGAAAGTAGCACTTGGTGTATCTAGTGATTAAAACTCTTAAGCAAGATGACCATGAACTTGATAAGCTCTAGTTTACCTTCCGTGGATGTTAAGCTTGCGTGGTCTTAGCTCCCGTCTAGAAAACTGGGACTGCAAGCCGCTGGGCTTCTTCAAGCTGCCTGCTTGCACGTACCCTCACCAGTGTTGCAACAGACATCATATGATTCATAAAGAGCATGAGGAGCTCCCCACTGTTGGTTCCCACCCCCAAACTATCCCTCTCCTTATTTGCTCGAAGAGCCCGAAGTTTGGTCAGGTGGTCAAATCTTGAAAAGTCTAAGCTTCCTGGTTCTCAAGCCAACAAGATTAGCCCCACCTGGAAACTTGTAAGAGGTGTGAATGCTTTGGTTCTTCCCCAGACCCGAATCAGAAACTTTGCTCTACACTAATGATGGCAACTTATTTTCCTTGCCACTGACGGATACACAGTTGATGTTGCGGTGCAGCTCTAGCCAATGAAACATGATGGGATGTGCACTAGATTGGAAGGTGAAGGAAGGCGCTCTGGAAAAGGTCCTCATTATTTTTTAAAAAGAATGCATCTCCATGAAAATATGTGATACTGGGTTATGATGCACCCTTCTTGCAACCAGATGAGCAACGAACATGCTAGGGATGATAAAAAGATGGACGGAGGGGCGCCTGGGTGGCTCAGTCGGTTTAGCGGCCGACTTCGGCTCAGGTCATGATCTCACGGTCCGTGAGTTCGAGCCCCGCGTCGGGCTCTGTGCTGACAGCTCAGAGCCTGGAGCCTGTTTCAGATTCTGTGTCTCCTTCTCTCCGACCCTCCCCTGTTCATGCTCTGTCTCTCACTGTCTCAAGAATAAATAAGGGGCGCCTGGGTGGTGCAGTCGGTTAAGCGTCCGACTTCAGCCAGGTCACGATCTCACGGTCCGTTGAGTTCGAGCCCCGCATCAGGCTCTGTGGCTCGGAGCCTGGAGCCTGTTTCCGATTCTGTGTCTCCCTCTCTCTCTGCCCCGCCCCCGTTCATGCTCTGTCTCTCTCTGTCCCAAAAATAAATAAAAACGTTGAAAAAAAAATTAAAAAAAAAAAAAAAAAGAAATAAAAAAAAAAACGTTAAAAAAAAAAAAAAGATGGACGGAACCTGACTCCTGGGTGCTACTGCATTAATTAGCCACCCTGGAACCACCCTGTTCCAACAGTTTTGTAGGTAATAAATTCTGCATCGATGAGGTTCCTTGCAGCAGGAAGCATCCTCTCTGTGGAACACATGTTCTGCTGTATTCCCCGCCCCCCACCCCCACCCCCCAGTGTCATCCTTGCTTTGCCACCATTCTCAGGAGGCGTCATCTTCTTTGGGGACCAGAGACACCTGAATCAACGTCCGACCCCTGCTAGTCCGTTCTACAACAAGACCCCCTTTGGCTGCCCAAGTACAAGTAGCCCTGTTAGCTCATGGGTTCTTCAGCTATGTACATTTCATATGTTAAAGTTCTCCCCGTTTGCACTCTACACAGTCAGCTGGGTGTTAGGGAGAGGTTCAAAAAAGGATATTTAACAAGTTCAAATGTGTTGGCTGGGCCCCCCACTGTCTCGGTTTTGGAGCCTTTGTGGACAGGTGACTGCTGCCACCACTGCATAGGCAGGGCCTCCTTAGAACAGGCTGAAGGATAGGTCAACCAACTCAACTGTGAAACCTAGAACAAGGACAGTCATCAGCTCATACAGTGGCCCCTTTGCAGGGAGATCTGTATGAGTTATGAGAGGCAGATGAGCCCGGAAGGACTATTTAAGTCCTTCCAAAACCCATCACAGGATCTTAGCGTATCTGAAAAGAAGGCATATATCAAAGCAAGAGGCCTCTATGTCCAACTTAACCACACAAGAAAAACCCTATGCAAGTAATTAAAGTGGCCTCCTCACAGCCAACACATCCCACAAATACCATCTAATATTGTAGCTCTTACCACCTTATGTCTGCCCCCAGCACGCTTAGGCACATGAGCAACTCCCTCATGGAAGAATTTGATTTTTATTGTCCCTTGCCAGCTAGAATCCTGTTGGCTTATTTTATTTATTTTCGAGTTTATATATTTATCTTTTTTTTTTTTTTAATTTTTTTTTTTTCAACGTTTATTTATTTTTGGGACAGAGAGAGACAGAGCATGAACGGGGGAGGGGCAGAGAGAGAGGGAGACACAGAATCGGAAACAGGCTCCAGGCTCTGAGCCATCAGCCCAGAGCCCGACGCGGGGCTCGAACTCACGGACCGCGAGATCATGACCTGGCTGAAGTCGGACGCTTAACCGACTGCGCCACCCAGGCACCCCTATATATTTATCTTTAAGGAGAAAGAAAGAAAGAGCGCATATGGGCGAGAGAGGGGCAGAGAGAGGGAGACACAGAATCCCAAGCAGGCTCCATGCTGAGCACAGAGCTCGAACGCGGGGCTCGAACTCACCAACCACGAGACCATGACCTGAGCCGAAGTCGGCCGCTTAACCGACTGAGCCACCCAGGCGCCCCTAGAGCTGCTCATTTTCCCGGACGCCTGGATTGTCCTATCAAATCTCATTTTTACATCTTGGGTCAGCATTGCATACACTGCCAGTTTGTGAGCTGTGGCTTTTTCAGGCTTTATTAAAATTTTCGGGCTTTACTGGATAAAGTGTGTGTTCTGGCTCGTACCATTGAATGAAGGGCCTGTCATAAGGCAGAGTAGTCTTACGCGTGAGAGGAGAATTACAGTGGATGAGGAAATACGATGTAGGGTTGAATGAATAGTATAAGCCTGTAGTATAAGGTGCCGTCAGTCCTCATCATTGGCAGATTCGTTATTTGTGGATTCTCCTCCTAGCTAAAATGTCTTTGTAAACCTGAATCAAAGAATCAAAAGCTGTGACACGGGGCTCCAGTATTCACTAACTCAGTGTTTGCAGTAACTTTACAGAACATACCTACTGTGAATAAGTGAAGAATCAACTATAATTCAATTTACTGGAGCGAGGGGAAAAAACTCCATTAGTCCCCTTTACATTTAGTGAATTCTTTTTCCTTTTCCCTGAGTCATCACCTACATGCTGTTGAGACCTTTTAGGTGTAACTAATGCCGTGTTGGTAGTTTTTATGAACTCCTTTCAAAATGACCAACGCAGTACTGATTCACCAGAGAATTCCAGCTCGGGAGGGTGCAGATTGGTATGGAAGGCTCTTCAGTCCCTCCCCTGGCCCACCTGTCTCGTGCTCGCTCACTCTCACTCAGGAGCACACACACACACACACACACACTTGAAACTCTTTGAAGGAGCATGTGAAGTATGGGGAAAAGAGGTTTGAGGTCAAACAGTTCTAAATGTGAACTGAAATTTCAGTTAAATTCCAGTCTGTTTCATGACCACATCTTCTCTTGCAAGAACCCCGGAATTTACTAGATAATATTTCACTGTTATCTTGAAAAAGTCAATAAATCAAGTCCATCATGTTTCAGATTTAATAGCTGCCTTATTAACCAAAATTGAGTATTAATAATAAAGTCAACATATTTACTGCCCTTTTCAGTGGGATGGTTTTCATTATTCATTACTCAATTACTTTTGCAGTAAAAAGAAATGAGTTATGATTTGTTTTGGATGAGCATGTTATTAAATTAATGGCTTGTTTCAAATGTTTTAACCTGAATGTTGTAGTTGAAAAACATGAGTAAAACGTTGCACTTTACCTTATCCAAGATGGTCAACCTGTTCTAATCAAAACATTGAAACTCCGGTTTTAATTACTCTACGATTGGGGCGCCTGGGTGGCGCAGTCGGTTAAGCGTCCGACTTCAGCCAGGTCACGATCTCGCGGTCTGTGAGTTCGAGCCCCGGGTCAGGCTCTGGGCTGATGGCTCAGAGCCTGGAGCCTGTTTCCGATTCTGTGTCTCCCTCTCTCTCTGCCCCTCCCCCGTTCATGCTCTGTCTCTCTCTGTCCCAAAAATAAATAAACGTTGAAAAAAAAATTAAAAAAAAAAAATTACGATAATGTTGTATTGTTACATGATACCCGGAATATGAAATTTTTAAGAAGTTGTAGTGATCGAATTTTGCACCTCAATTAATTAGGCAGTAACCCATGAAAGATCTATTGTTACCAGTGGGTGAAAACTAGTTTGCTATTTAATGACCCACGCTGAAGTCAGGCTGAGCTAAGCTGAAAGAAGGCACTCATTAACCACAGGAAGGATGAATTTTGAGAATTATAATTACCATATTAAATGGAATTTGGTGGTTCATTACAACCCCCTTTTGAAATGTAGCATTGTAAAGAATCCCTGCCCTCAGCAAGGCAGGAAGGTTGATATCCTCCCCGGTTTATTTTATAATTACTCAATAAAATCTAGGCGAAATTAGTTGTTACCAGTAATTAATGACCAGTTTAATAAAAAAGAAGGGAGTCTAGCAGATGGTGATTATTTTTTTAATAGGGCCTGCTTGAAGGGATCATCCTGATAGTAAACTCTTAACGGTAATTTGTAGCTAAAAATGGCTGCCGGTTGGCATCTTCTTGGTTACCGAGGCGAAGTCTAATCCTTGCTTAAGAGCTGGGGCTCATTTCTTCACCAGCTAAAATTCTTCACTTAAAGTAAACGGTGCTCTGGTTACTACTACAAATTAAATGGGTTCCATTAGCACACCAGAGGGGGAGATTCTAAAAGACAGAGGAGCCCGGTGCATGTCTTGGGAAATTTCGACGCCCGTTTTCTACAGGAACGTTGAGCATGAGGTGGGGTCATGGTTCGACAGACGCAGGAGGCACTAAAAGAAGCCCGTGTGAAAATAAAGCTAATATCGTCTAGTCTGTCCGGGGGACTGGGTAAGAATGGCGAGGTCAACGTTGGCCACACGCCCCTCTTCTCTTCGGTTGACCAGCAGGATTTTCCATGTTTTAGCAAGGGATGTGAGGGCTGCTTTCTGGCAGTCCTGCCTGACCACGTGAGAGCCAGAAATGCAGTCTGGAAAGAAAAGGTACACAGAATTCCTACAGGAGAGACAACAGGAGTTGGGGTGACGTGCGCGCACAGTTCTTACTCTCCCTCCAGGACCCCAGCCCAGCCATACACAGCGCTCTCCCCCCTGTTGCTGACATTCTCCCCACAGGCTGCTTTCAGATCATCTGTGCTCCCCTCAGACTCCTCCTACCAGAGAGGGGACAGCCTCGGGGAGCAGGGACCCGGCTCCCTCCCCTCCGTGTCTCCCTCAGCCCAGTTACCTCCATAGGTGCTTGTTAAATGGATCCTGGCACGTGTAGTCCTGTGCTCAGTGGATGGGAATGTGGGGAGCAACCCCTTGCGTTTGTCCAGAACTTTCCCATTTGCGGGGATTTTCAGGAACATTCATTCAGTCCACGCGGTAGCTGCGTAACACTCCAGTTTGTTTCAGCCCCATTCCTGCCTCTGTGCTATGTCCCCGGCCTTGTTTTGCCTTATTTCTTCTGCCCTTACCATTCATTCTTTTTTATTGTACTTCATGTATTCTGGAAAGCCACCTTTCATTCTTCCAGTACTGGTGGAAATAAATGAGTAGGTAAAACTCCCATTTTACAGATAAGAAAACTGAGGCCCGGAGCAACTTAAAATTTTGATCACAGGCATATAATTAGCACGCAGTAGAGCTGGACACAGATCTTGCCTGCAGTAAGAGCGCTGACCATGCCCCAAGCATCCGCAGTGCCCCCCCCCGCCCCAGGCTCTCTTCACAAGGGAAGTCTCCACCTGCTGTCTCTACTCTGCCTGTCCTTAGGAAAAAACACCTTCTTCTCACCCATCCTACTTGCCCAAACAGTGGGGACTCCTAGTTTTTGGTTTTTTCTTTGCCTTAATAATGCATTGCAATGTTGTGGTGGAAAATGTAACATAAAGAGAGATCAGAGAAAGTCAATTTGGTTACTTAAAAACAAAAATCACATAAACTATTCTGTAATGACCTCCCTTTGGTCCCATTAGGCATGATGAAGCACATTCTCGGGGACCCTCAGGAGGTGAGTTAACTCTTTCAAAGGCACTGGGGTTCCATTCAGTGAATTACCCACTAAATGGCTCCCAGGTATCCGGAAAGATATAATGCCTCCCTGCAAATTCCTCATGTTCTCCCAGGGAGTGATGCCAGCACAGAGAAAATGTGGTTAATTGCACAAATGGGCCAAGAGCCGGCTGTATGTAAATTCAGCACCATGACTGCAAATACTATCTGCTACAGTCAGGAGTGAGGAGGGGAGAAGGGGAGTTTAATGTTGGCATCCTCCAGTCTCCCCCCCTCCCCCTCCCCCCCCCCCCCCCCCCCGCCGTATTAATAGGCAGAGCTGGCCTTCTGTTTGCACACTTCACGCATTTTAACTCCCAGAATTCCTCTCTCCAGATTCCGCATTGTGCATTGTAGGGCCACTTGCACTGTGAGTAGTCACCAAAGCCCTGTTGTAAATTATATAGGAAAAAAGTTGGAGAGGTTTTAATGGGCTTTTCAGAACTCGAAATTTCAAGGTTTTTGCTTTAACTCTAACCTAATGTGAGGAGGCTCATTTATCACCTTGCTAATGCTTTTCTCACTATCCCCCCCCCCCCACTCTGTGTCACCCAGCTCTATTCCCCGGGGTGGGTGAGAAACCCCCTTTTGAAGTCTGTGGGAGTTCCAGTCTCTACTATTCTGTAGGATGAAAAGTATGGAGTAAACTGGCCCAAGATTTTTCTCATCCTCTCCGAGGGAAAACAGAGTTTGTCTCATCTCAGATCTCACCAAACTAACATTCCTCACCGCAAAGGCTTCCTGAGCCGTCTTTTCAATCCCTATAAGGAAGAGGATTAGGCTTTTTCTCTGAGTGACTTTGGTTAGGCAGTAAGAAATACAGGATCAGATAACTTGATGAAGAATCCCCCAGGCAAATGAAAGAAGGGGAGGGAGGCAAAAATCATCGTAAAAGTACCCTTCACAGCAGGGACCTGCGTCAGAGTTCTTATTTCAGCAGGTTTTGGGGATCTCCCGATTTAAGGAGGTTCGTGTACGTTTTGCAGTTGCATTTGAACCACTTCCTGCAAATTGCGTCAAAGCCACGTGAGGCAGTGTCCTGCCCTAATGTTTCACTGCACATAGTGTTCCCCGCTCTGAGATGGAAGGTATAAATACCATGCCTTTCAAAGAGAAGACATTTTTGCACAGAACAATAGAACGAATAAGCCAATGTGTCTTTTCATTAAAAAAATGCAGATCTTCAGCCTTAATATATTTGTCCCCCATCTAAAAATGTAAGAGGAGAAATTGATTATTAAGCCTGAAAAAAGTGTAAGAATTCTTTCCCTCAGTAACTCTGGGAGCTCCTCTTCCCCCTACTCTCTAAAATTGTGGGCATTTCCCCCCATACTCTCTTCTCGACCCTGGTCCCTCTTCTCCCTTACACGCTCTCCTGCTTTCCTTCTCTAGAAGGAAATGGATGACTCCTGATGTCAGTTGCTGAGCTATTTGCTTACACCCCTTGGGTGTCCCGCCACCATTTCATATTCGGAACCCTATCCTCTATAGCAACACTGCCCAGTAAAACTGTCTTTGATGATGAGAATGTGCTCTTTCTCTGCTACCCAATATGGTAGCCGCTAATCACATGTAGCTATTTAAATTTAAATCAGTCAAAATCAAATAAAATTGGAAATAACAGTTGCTCAATTTCACTAACCACATTTCAAGTGTTCAGTAGCCCCGTTTGACTGTTGGCTGTTGGATTGGACATCATATCTTTAGCATTTTTGTTTATATCTTTCCTATAGCATTTTATTAGCTGTGGGTCCTTGGCGAACTACCTAATGTCTCTGAGGCTCAACTTTATCATCTGTAAAATGGGACCGATATGGGTGCCTGACCGGCTCAGTCGGTAGAGCATGTGACTCTTGGTCTTGGTGTTGTGAGTTCAAGCCCCACGTTGGGCATAAAGGTTACTTAAAGAAAGAAGGAAAGAGAGAGAGAGAGAGAGAGTGGAAGAAAGAAAGAAAGAAAGAAAAGAAAGAAAGAAAGAAAGAAAGAAAGAAAGGGAGAAAGAGAGAAAGAAAGAAAGAAAGAGAAAGAAAGAAGAGGACTGATAATAACCCCTGATAAGTTTGTAATGAGGATTCTAGAATAACTAGATGCTATTACAAGGCATCTAGCATAGTATACACTGAAAAGGCTTTTATTTTGAATCATAGATCCTTCTCTCCTTTCCCCTCTCTAATATTAATTTGCAAACATCCATCTGGAGCTTAGAGAACGTGAACACTCACCAGAGCCATTTTAAGGATGTAAGTTTACACGTTTTAGGGAACACCTTAAAAAAAAAAAAAAAAGTATAGGTTTAAGCTGCAGGCCTTGGTTATTGGAAAAGTTCTGAGCGATTCTGTGAAGAGTTAATACAAGAGTCCTCTGCAGGAACTAACAAGGTTCTCCTAGGTTGCTTGGAATTATTTTGATTAGCTTTGCTTTCCAGGGCATTGTGACAGGGGAAAAATCCCCGTGAGGCTAGTATCAGTGGAAGGGTGGAGAGGTGTCTCCTTAATGAAAATGCCCGTTTCTTCAGTAGATACCGTGCGGGAGCAGCTTGGTTATTTGGGGGAACCCGGTGAAGAGGCTCCCTGGGCATCAGAAATGGCCTGGGTGTAGGGTGCAGGGGCGTCCAGGGCCTTCAGGGCCTCAACAGGAAGCCCTCTGGCTTGGACCAGCCTTGCACACTCAACAAGTTTAAGAAAGGGGTTTGCATGGTTTATATCCTGGCTGCAATCCATTAAAGCTTTAATTACACTAATTAGGGATTTGGGATAATCAGGTTGGCCTGCTTGAAATGGGGCCTGTAGTCTTTGTAAGAAAAGGTTTGGGAAATAAACCAGCAGGATAAACAGGATTGTGGGGGCACGCGTAGGTATTTCTGGGAACCGTCCCGGTCGATGCTAAGGATTAGTGCATGCTTTTGGCATGCAAATGAAGGCCCTTCATTGTAAATCAGCAGAAGGGCTGGGGGCCCCCCTCCAAGAAACACTTCATTAGCAGTTAAATACAGTGACATTCTTGAAAATTTTAAACGCACAAACACACCTGAATTTTTTCCCCCAGAATAACCTGTAAATTCCCCATTTGGGGTGGAACTTGCGGAGGAAAGGTGCCTAGGGGATCTTGTAAAATACAAATTCATTTCAAAGCAATACTGAATAGTAGTTTTGTATTATTCTCTCTCCCCCCCCCCCACCACACACACACAATTTAAGGGACACTAGAAATACCATTATGATAGTCAAAGTGGCACACTGACACTATATGATGGGGTCCCCATAGCTGAAAGAGTTGGGAACCATTGGCTCAGAGCTTCCAAATGAGTAAACTTCCATTATGTCATTCAGTAGTATGTACTGGGTATAATATAACCACGCTCTAACTTTGCAAGCAAAATGGCTTGGGGGGGTGGGGTGCGGGGGTGAGAGAGAGAGAGAGAGACCCTGCAATTGTGATGTGCTAACCATCTCATTCGATTTTTACATCTTCAGTAGGTATTTCCCAGGGACTATGTTGAAAATTTTCTTTTTTTCCCTTTTTTTCCCCTTCTCTCTCTTCTTCCATTTTTTTGTCCCTATGTGTTTCTCAAGAGATTATGTGAGCACAGAATGGTATAGAGAAGAATGATCAATAATCATTGGTCTGAAAAGGGAGTGGGCGGGAGAAAGCTTAAACAAGAAGGCAAGATAGTATTAATGAGTGCTTTTGAAATGATCTCTAATAAAAAGTATAAATTCCCACTATCGTCAGTCGACCCATCTTCCCTTCCCCTGGTGTTTACATACAGCTTACAGTTTACCGAGTATCTTTAGCATCCGCGAACTCATTGATTGGATTTGATTAAGCAGGAAGACATGGGAGTTCCTATCTTTGATTTTTTAAAAAATAATTCAGTCCCCTGATGTGAGTGTTTTTCTGAAGAACCAAATACGTAAACACATTTATCAGATGCCAGCCTCCTGGAAAACAGGGAAGATCAAATCCTAGTCCAGAAGCAGCTTAACTGAGCTCTTGCCACAAAAAGAAAAACATCACTTTGAAAAAAAAAAAAAATCGGTCCCCGAGGCCCACAAAACTTGAGGTCTGTAAGCTTGTGACACCCTCAGGTGAGTACTTTGTAAAGGACAACCCATGTGTAGAAGTGACTTTGCCTCCCAAATTATTTCACTGCCTAAATGGATTAATGCTTTTTTTTTTTAAACGTTTATTTATTTTTGAGACAGAGAGAGACAGAGCATGAGCAGGGGAGGGGCAGAGAGAGAGGGAGACACAGAATTGGAAGCAGGCTCCAGTCTCTGAGCTGTCAGCCCAGAGCCCCACGCGGGGCTTGAACTCACGGACTGTGAGATCGTGACCTGAGCTGAAGTCGGACGCTTAACCGACTGAGCCACCCAGGCGCCCCGGATTAATGCTTTTAAGTAAAGTTGCTGTTGACTCCACCGTTTCTAAACAATGCTAATCTACTGACTGCTACTCTGTGTATAAGTGAGTCACAAATATACAAAAATAAATTTCAGTGAGCAGTTGGCCTTATGATTATATTCACGAATATATGCAGTTATCCGACTGTATGCTTAACATGCGTGCCTTACTTTGGAGACAGCTCTTGTCTCGCACGTGGCTTTCTCTCTCAGATAATTTTTTTTAGGTTTTATTTATTGAAGTAATCTCTACACCCAATGTGGGACTCAGACTTATCACCCCAAGATCAGGAGTCACATGCAGCCAGCCAGGCCTGATTCCCTGAGACAGGAGACAGGGTGGTCCAAATGAATTAGGATATGCCTAGGCTGGGCTATTAGTGGAAATAGTGTTATGGAACCTGGTCTGGATCACCTGGTGCAAGAACCAAGCGGCACTCAGAGATCTTGGAAGGCAGGAGTTTTATTTCATACGCTGGGCTCAGAGGAGATCACTCTCCAAAGGCCTGAGTTCGGAGCCTAAGCAGAAGGAACAATTTATAGTCTGTTACTTCTGCATTCCCCATTAGTAGTAATTTCTTGCGCACGGCAAGCTGGGTAGGAAGAAGAACCCAGAAGGTGAGTCTTGGGGCGGGGACTGGAATTTCCCTATCAGTCCTGTCGGCCATCTTATAGCAGATTTTTCCCTATCAATATCAGTGTATACAGGGGAAAATGTACAAGTCAGATATGGCACAGACCTTCATTTTATGCATTCCCTTCATCGGTGGCTAGTGACCACGTCAGGCCTGGTAATGAAGACGTTTCTAAGGTGGAATGCAAAAACAACACAAGGAAGAGGGCTCTGATCAATTAGCGGTGCCTCTCATGGGCAGAGTTGGTTATAGATGGCACCAGTGGCCTGGTATGTGCCATCCCTGGCATAAACAAATCCTGCCCATTTGAGATCTCCTCTGACATTGAGAGTCTTCTCATATCTCCCCTTTCTCAGTCCACCATCCTTTGGTGCTGGAGTCCCTTGTTCTCAGCTAAACGTTGACTGTCACCTGTTTAGAAGAGCTCACCCAAGCGGAAGGTCATGGCAGCATCAGAGAAGTACTTCTCCTTAGAAACGGAGACTTTTGGGGCGCCTGGGTGGCTCACTCGGTTGAGCGTCCGACTTTGGCTCAGGCCATGATCTCATGGTTCGTGGGTTCGAGCCCCACGTCTGGGGCTGTGCTGACAGCTCAGAGCCTGGAGCCTGCTTCGGATTCTGTGTCTCCTCTCTCTCTGCCCCTCCCCCCTCGCTTGCTCTGTTTCTCTCTGTCTCAAAAATAAATACGAACATTTTTAAAAAAATTTTAAAAAGATAAAAAGAAATGGAGGCTTTTGATCCCAGACTTAATGTATCTATCTAAGCCCATCTGTGGACTGCATAGCTCCCCCCCTGCAAAATGTCCTCTGATGCAGGGATTATCCAGTCAAAGGAGTGTTACATTTAGAAACAGTTTCTCATAATTTCTGGGTGACAGTCCAGCGCTTAGGGCCAACGCCCAAGGACAAACCAAGACTCTGAGTCGCCTCTTGAGTATTATGTTTTCCATGCATATATCTAATGAGATCTCGACAGTAGTCCCCATAGGGTATGTGTTAGGGTTACCTCTGTTGTATAAATCACGATCCCCGGACTAGAGAGGGTAAGTACTTTGCTGCAGTTCGAATACCTAGTAAATCAGATTAGGAGTTTGCCTCCAGAGACTAGACTTTCAACCACTAGGCCGTGTTCACAACTGTTCGTGATACTAGAACTATGACTCCAGAGACCCTAAATCCAGTTTTGTTCTTTAGGTTTGAAACTTCTCCCTGCTCATGGAGAGAATTATGTATCCTCTCATTAGCCGTTCACGTGGAAACCTCAAATAACTCATTTCATTTACTACCAGAAACAAAACAAAACCCTCCAAAGCTATTTGTAGTTTTGTGCCACCAAAGCTCATAAAATGCAGCTTCTTCGTTTTGCTCATTGGTTTTGACACAGATGTGAAATTAGCAATGAAAACCATGTGTAAGAAACAGCCATAGTTATTCCCAGCTCGACGAACGTAAAAGAGAAATGGAAGGGTGAGAGAAATGCTGCCAGGCGAGGGATATTCCAGTTGGCCTCCAAACCAAAGATTTGTGGATGTCGCTTTCAGAAGTGGTTTTTATTCTTGGCCTTGGCGATGAAAAAGACCATGGTTTACTCTATTCAGGCTAAAGTAAATCAAAACTAATTGCTTCGCTGATAATTTATGCTGACCTGTGGCTTAAAATAGTGGTTGCTGGAACCAAGAACCAGAGCTTTCGTTAAGATAGATGGACTTTATTACTCCTTCCTTGTGAGAAAATACCCAATATTTATCGGGAAGGTACAGAGTAATGGTACGCAGGAATGGGATTTTGTGCGTTAGGCCCGTTATTCACCTTCAGTACATGAATTTCATTTGAGTGCTAAGATTCCAGAAGAGATTATTGGCGAAAAAAGAAAAAAAAAAAGTAACTCCTAAGTGCTATTCACAGAACAGCTGCTAGCCTTTGAATGATGCTGTTCATGAGGATGTTTCTAGTCTTCAACATGCCAAGGGGGAGCGGGGCCAGGGTGCAGGGAGCCTCCAACACCCCCACGGCCCCTCTGTGTGCCCTGACAAAGGAGGACACCTGCTCTTCTCGCCTTTCTCCCAGCCCTTGGAGAAACTACTGGGTTTGGGTCTCTTCTCTTTGGCGTCTTTCGTTTTGCTCAGCAGATTGCATATGATTCCTCCCAAATGTAAGAGTTTCATTTTGTCCACATTCCTTGAAGTGGAATTTTTAGCAATGGCAGTGACAGAAGATAAAATTGGATGTTATTATTAACTTGCATCTAGAGAAAAATTATGAATAATATAAACAATACACTCTAGTGTACAGATGATATGATTAGAAAATAATGATAGAACTCAATATATATTGTCTGCATGTCAAAAGTTTTTAGGCACATTTTTTCCTGTGTGCTATTGTTATCATAATCTCAGAATAAAAAAACAGTCTTTCTAGGGACACCTGGGTGGCTCAGTCAGTTAAGTATCCGACTTCAGCTCAGGTCATGGTCTCGTGTTCGTGAGTTCGAGCCCCACATAGGCTCTGTGCTGACAGCTCAGAGCCTGGAGCCTGCTTCGGATTCTGTGTCCCCTTCTCTCTCTGGACCCTCCCCTGCTTGTGCTCCGTCTCTCTCAGAATTAAATAAACATTAAAAAAAAATCTCAAGAAAGGATGATTTTATTTGAAGATTATGTCCTCCTTCTACTTTATGTTAAAATGACCTTTTTTTTTCAACAAGAGGCCAAAGACGGTAGATGGTAGTTAGATAAGGCACACCACTTGGCAATATAGAAATTGGCAGACCAGTGTTAGTTATTAAATATTTTTTAAAGGCTTATAATATCTGGGCTAGATGCCATAGAGAAGTAAATTAACTGTAGCTGCCTTTAAAAATACATACATACAGGGGCGCTTGGGTGGCTCAGTCGGTTGAGCGACCGACTTTGGCTCAGGTCATGATCTCACGGTTTGTGAGTTCGAGCCCCGCGTCGGGCTCTGTGCTGACGGCTCAGAGCCCGGAGCTTGCTTCACATTCTGTGTCTCCCTCTCTCTGACCCTCCCCCACTCATGCTCTGTCTCTCTCTGTCTCAGAAATAAGTAAACATTAAAAAAAATTGTTTTAGGGGCGCCTGGGTGGCGCAGTCGGTTAAGCATCCGACTTCAGCCAGGTCACGATCTCGCGGTCCGTGAGTTCGAGCCCCGCGTCGGGCTCTGGGCTGATGGCTCAGAGCCTGGAGCCTGTTTCCAATTCTGTGTCTCCCTCTCTCTCTGCCCCTCCCCCGTTCATGCTCTGTCTCTCTCTGTCCCAAAAATAAATAAACGTTGAAAAATTAAAAAAAAAAATTAAAAAAAAATTGTTTTAAATAGATACATACATAAAAATAAATAAAATATGATGTCAAGAGAATAGATTTTTTTAATGTATTTATTTTTGAGTAAGTAATGTCTACACCCAATAGGGGCTCAAACTCATGATGCCGAGATCAAGAGTCCCATGCTTTTCCCACTGAGCCAGCCAGGTATCGCAGGAGTAGATTTTTTTTTTTTTAATCACCTCTTTTTTATTTTTTGCCTTACTCTCCTCTCTCTTTTCCTCTCACTGTCCCCAAAAATAAAGTGAAAGTTTATAAGAAAAATGAGCTACAAGATCTGATAGGAAATTGGCTTGCCTTCAATGTTAATTTATCTTGCGCAGATTAGACCAGAGCTCCTCAAAGTCCGGGAATTATATCCTGTATGTGTCAGATATAAAGTAAAAGGAAAAATAGAGAGAAAAGTCTTACTTAATGCAATAAATCTGTCAGCTTGGTTTGGTCCCCAAGAACAAAATCTGATTCATTGGCTATGTACTTCACAAAGTACTCCCTCCCCCATGTGAATATCAGATGAAAATCACACACAAGAAAAGCCTCACAAGTTAAGTGCTAAACTGATCTGATCTGATGGCATGGGTTTTTTCCTGGTGCTGCTTTTAGTTTTATTATTTAGCACTACATTTTTAATAGCAGCGTGTTAAAAGAGGCTCAGAATTCTGGTGACATTGCAGAAATTTTAATGAAGCTTCAAAATCCACCCCATCGGCTTCAGATGATGAAGTCAAAAGTGGCTCTGGGATGAGAAGTGAAACGCTTACTAATTCGAAACATTATTAGAAACTTTCTGAAATTAGCATTACTTGGGAGTCTAAATTCGGTCGACTTCTGTCTCCTGAAAGGAACCACATTTATTTAAGTTCTCAGTGATCACCAGAGAAGACCCCTCTGTTCGTAAAGGGGCCAAGTGGACAAGGGATTACTCCACTTGTTGCTTCCAGGTTATGTTTCACTGGCCAGCTGTGTCGAGCAAGTACTCCTTCAGCCGCACTGCGGCTTTAAGTTGCTGTGAAAATGTGAAGACCTGCCTCGTGAGTTTATTAGCAGATGTGTATTTCGAAAGCCATTGTTACTTGGAGACCTAGAGCGGCCGCCAGATCTTCTGACATGTGGGCCACACATGATCGCAGGCTGAAATGTACCCATTATTCCCATGGTCATTTCCCACGGCCTTCCTTACTGGCTCTCTGTCCGTCTTTGTCCTGGAGCGCATGTAGCAGTCAGTAGTCAGAGGAAAGAAAAGTCATGTACAAGTTGGATTGGTAATGTACAAGTTGGATTCTCCCCTGGAAAGATGGATTGGGTCCTCGTCAGGTCAGAAATCCCATTGTCTGGAGCCAGATTTGGGAGTGCTTGGAATCTCGTGGTCTATGTGCCAGCTCCCAGCAGCTTTCTTCAAAGGCTTTCTGGGTTTCAGAAATTTGTTTTCACTGAAAAATGGCCATGCCCAAGGGGCCATTGAAACAGCAGAACAAAGCTTGGGACTTCCAATGAGGTAGCTGGATGTGGCGCCTTGTACAGAGGCTGTGGTTGTGGACCAGTGCAACTTTATGGATCTCCCAAGGCGAGGGCAGGCTTGAGCTCCATAGAAAGATGTCTTTCTGGGGCACCTGGTGACTCAGTTAAGCGTCTGATTCTTGGTTTTGGCTCAAGTTATGCTCTCACGGTTGGTGAGTTCGAGCCTCATGCCGGGCTCCACGCTGTCAGTGCAGAGCCTCTCTCTCTCTCTCTCTCTCTCTCTCTCTCTCTCTCTCTCTCTCTCTGGCCCTCCCTGCTTGTACTCTCTCTCTCTCTCTCTCAAAATAAATGAATAAACTTTGAAAAAAAAAAAAGAAAGCGAGAGACGTCTTTGTGTCGGCTCTGTGGATGGTCTGTTGCTTGCCCGGCTGGAAAGGCCTTCTGCAGTTCATTTCTTCTTAAGAAATCAAGGCAGAAAAGTAAAGAGGAAGCATATGGGTTTACAGATAGCTCCCTTCCCCCCCGCCAAAGCCTGTTGTCCCTCAGGAGAAGGACTTTCTGTTTGTATTCCAGCCACGGTAACTACCTTCTCAAATATACCTGTGATTGCAACACTAGCGTAATAAACATGTGCACCATCCGTAAGCATAAGCGTGGCTCTTTGGTTTCAGAAGCAGCAGAATTAATGATGGCACTACCTATCCTTTTATTCAGTAATTCGGCCCAGAAGTGACCAGTTGCCGGCATAAGTGGCAGAGAGGAAAGGTTTATGAATTAGAATTTCCAGAACAGATCGTGTTCATATCCACTATGTGCCAGGAACCTGAAATGTAGCAAGGTCAAGGTGCCAGGCCCTGTCACAAGTGCGTCAGGTGTATGAACTCACTTTGTCTTCACAACGCTGTAAAATAGGCCTTGTTATTAGATGTCACTATTCACAGATGAGAGAACTTGGAGCACAGAGAGGTAACTTGCCCAGGGTCACACAGCAGGAGAGCATAGGGCAGAGATTAGAATCTCAATGGTCTACCTCCAAAGCCCACCACCCTCTTAACTGCCACACTAATATTTTCAAAGTTGGGGGCCGTGACCCGTTTGTGGGTCGAGAAATCAGTGTTGTGGTCATGACCAGGAGATTTTGTTAAAATGAAATAGAATAGAAAAATATCAGGGTATCTTACACAGAGTAAGGGTTGTTTCATGACATTTTTGTTTCAGACGGATTACATAAAAATTCTTTGTGTGTCCAGATATGTTTTGCAGTTTTTCTAATTTCAGAAAGGTAATACAGAGCAAGTGCTGCATATTACATAACACTCCCTGAAAAGTCCGAGGCAGCCCTTGTAAATCAAATAAATACATTAACATTCGCGTAGGGAGGCGTATGAATATTCACACTAAATACCATCAATAGTGTAGTAGCTTTTAAGCAGTTCAATTCAGGGTTTGTCTCCCAATTAATTTCGCTGCCAAACTTGTAAAAACAAATTTCCCAGTTTTCAGAGCTTTGCATATTTCAAAATTGCCAATTGCAGACCTAATTATACGTATGTGTACGGGCTCCCAATAGGAGATCTGTCTCGTATCGGGCTGTGGTAAAAACGTTTGGAGAACACTGCACAGTGCTATTGCTAAAATCATTGACTGTTGGAGCTGGGAAGGAACTTAGGGGTGATATATTACATATACCCATAACACCAGAACGCTTCAATTTTAACAAGTAGACAAACCCAGGGCCAGAGCGGAGAGCATTGGGACTTCCGGAGGCCACCCGCTTCTTCGCCCCAGCACAAGCCTCCTGACGCACGACTCAGGCCTCTGGACCACACGCCCTCTCCAGAGTCTTATAATAACAGCCAAACCACACCACGCATCTCATAGTTTGGATTCTTTTCAAGTTTTTCCGAGAGAGCCTCCAGTTTCGAGTGGTCATTTCCATCCCTGGGTTCTCCAGAGCCGGGGAAAGCCATGTGGTTTTTTTCCCCAGCAGGACACTTAGGCTCAGGTGTTTGGCCGTAGAGTGGGTGGCAGTGGGGTTTCTGTCCAGGTTCCAGTGAAATCTGTAAATTTCCTGAGTTTGTGGTTGAAACTGGTCTCCCTGGACTAGCAGTTTGACATTTTCCCCCTGTGGTGTTATATTCATGTTTCCACATTTAACATGTCAGACTGAATGAACATTGTGGTCGAAGGGTTTAAAAGATTTATAATGGAGTCTTGAAAATTTACTTAAGGAATATGTACTTCCCCAAGCAATAACAAATATTACTACAAATGACCATATTAAATTAAAGTAACTTAGGCATTTCTGATTTGTAGGAAAGTTAAAATTAATCTTACGGCAGTTTCGGTTTCAAAATGAAAACACGGCTCTGGCTGACCACAGATTTCCAGGCTGTTAGTCAACAGTGAATGAACTCTCAGGTGACCGTGTTTTTTCTTTGAGAAATATTCCGTTTTCTCTATGTGTAGAAAGGCAATACTTGGAGGAAAATACCCTCAAAAATCAACCATACTTGTATACGGAAACTTCAGAAGTTCTGGTAAGAAGCTGAGTGGCGAACCTATAGACTGTCATTTTATTATTGCTCTTTAAACTGCGCATGTGTGGGGTGCCTGGGTGGCGCAGTCGGTTAAGCGTCCGACTTCAGCCAGGTCACGATCTCGCGGTCCGTGAGTTCGAGCGCCGCGTCAGGCTCTGGGCTGATGGCTCAGAGCCTGGAGCCTGTTTCCGATTCTGTGTCTCCCTCTCTCTCTGCCCCTCCCCCGTTCATGCTCTGTCTCTCTCTGTCCCAAAAATAAACAAACGTTGCAAAATAAATAAATAAACTGCGCATGTGGATTATGTGCTCTCATTTGTGTATGTGTATTTTCCACAATTTGAAAAAAATGTCACAAATCCATAAAAATGTTTACATAAGTGTATTTTAATGAGATGTATTCTTATAATTTTTGAAAGGAAAGGAACCCTTCCTTATATATATTCTTCATCCCTTCTGTGATTGGCTCCATTAGTGAGTAGGCAAGGAGCCTAGTTCAAATGCTCTTTTCTACACTAAAAAGAAAATAAATAATTACAAGGTATTCTGATAAGTTTTTTTTTCTTTATTTATTTTGAGAGAGAGACAGAGCACCAGCAGGGGAGGAGCAGAGAGTGGGAGAGACACAGAATCTGAAGCAGGCTCCAGGCTCTGAGCTGTCAGCACAGACCCCGACACGGGGCTCGAACTCATGACATGAGATCATAACCTGAGCCGAAGTCGGATGCCCAGCCGACTGAGCCACCCAGGCGCCCCCTGATAAGTTTTTTTTTTTAAGTTTATTTATTTATTTTGAGAGAGAGGGGGAGAGAGAGAATCCCAAGCAGGCTACGCACTGTCAGCGCAGAGCCCAATGGGGGGCTCAGACTTACAAATCGTGAGATCATGACCTGAGGCGAAATCAAGAGTTGGATGCTTAACTGACTGAGCCACCCAGGTGCCCCTCTGACAGATTTTTAATAAATGACTTTTAGAGAGGAAAAAATCCCTGATTGGTAATATTTGCCAATTTCCGTGGTGTAAATACTCCCAGTATGGACAGTTTCAAGCTACCAACATGATGTCATTGAACAGAGTTGGGAAGAGGTGTATGGGAGCACCATTATCATTAGATGGAAATTATAGCAGACAGGATATTAATGTAAATGACCCCAACGACATAGATAATAGTAAAATGGAATAAAATAATTAAGAACTGATAGGCTTTGTGTATTACCTTTTAAAAATATACTTGTTTAATTATAAGCTCGTATAATTTAATTTTTAATAATGGGTATGTTTCACAGCTGGCTCACAAGAATCCCTGAACGTTTAATGATCAGCTCTCACGAGCTGATGAGCTGTATGAGCCCACAATAGCACACAGCTTCTACAAGATTAGAACAGTTCCCATTGCAAAGCAGAAAGAATTCAAGGAGGTGGACACGGCCAGCTTCCCCACATCACAGCTTGGTGAGGTTACAAATCCAGGGCCCCCGGGAGCCAAGGAGCCCCACACAGCAGAACGTGGCTGACATGGAGGGGTGAAGCCTTCTATTCTCCCAGCCACCTCACTTCCAACATGGAACCCCCCAGAGGGATTCCCTGTGCATTTCCCCAAGCCCCAAGCTCTGGTTCCATAAGCCCTTGCAACTTTGAAGACCAAGGCTCTGAAGCAAAAACCAGAAAGCTCAGGGTTCTTTGATATGCCCATAGCAGCCTGGCAGAGTAGGACCATTTGATTCAGCGCTGAGGCTGAATTTCTCTGCTGCCAGCTCTCTGCCCCTCGCCAGCAAAGTGACCTTAAACAGGCCGCGACACCTCCGTTCCCAGTTAATGTGAAAAATGAGGGGGTTAGACCAGGCGATCTGTCTTTTCTAGGTTTCTTCCAGCTCGAAGACCCCCATGTTGGCAGCTATTACTGAAGGCTTCAGAAAAGGTGAAAAACCCAGCACGTCAAAACCCATTGAGAAAAACTCACCAGACCACAGGGTGGTATGACTTCCCAAGTTGGAATTCCCTGTCAGCAATGGGAATACAGGGGGACATTTCTAAGACGGACCGCAGAAAGGTCTGGGCTGTGATCCTTCAAGGACGCTTGTCAGAGTGCAGCTGCCTTCAAAGGTGGGGAGTGGATTTGTCTGGCTTTCTGGTCAAAGCCAATGAGTCTTTAGCCCCTGACTGTATTCACGGCCTTCCTCTGCCGTATCAGGTTCTTTATGAACTCGTCTCCCTGAGTGATTCCTTGCCGTTGGGAATCTGCCCATCTTTTGACAAGCGGCCATCTTGGTGGAACGTTGCTTTAACACTTTAGGGTTTCATAAGTCTCAAAAAATAGGTGATGTCGTGGTTGATAAGAGAGAGGAGCAGTGCAATATTGCCAGTGAGAAACTGGTGAGTCGTAACCAATGCTCCCAAGGCGTTTGTACACCCGTGTGCACGTGTGTGTCGTCACCGGGAATAAACCCTGCAGCTGTGTATCTTAATATGGCAGGGTTGCCAGGATTTATGAGTATAGCTGCAAGCAAGTTCACAACCACCAATCCAAGGAGGGAGGGAGAAGAAGGTTGGCAGAAGTGCTTTATGGGTTTCATGTTTAATGCTTTTAACATGATGTCTCGTTCTCACTTCTAGAAAGCACTTAGCAGGTATAAGCCGAAAATAGATTGCTGTCCATAGCTGACCAAACTCATGTGGGGGTGAAGGTGGGGGGGGGGTATGTGTGGACCTTGTTGTGGTTTTTTATGGTTGTTGTTTCATGCCTGAGCTGTAGGAGAATATTGTACAATAAAAAGCATGAGCTATTGATACTATTTAACTGGGGTGAGAGAAGACACCGAGAAGCCCGTCGCCTCCCTCCCTTCCTCTCTCCTTCCTCTCTCCCTCCCTCTTTTGACAAGAGTTTCCATCTAACGCCGTATGTGCACTCCCTGGGCTGATTCCCCATCAGCCCAGCCACAGCCCGTTCTATACGTCAGGCACAAACACAAAAAGCTCAGACCTACGAACGTGCAACGCATCCGCAAGAAACTTGGGAGTTAGGGAAGATAGACCGAATATGTAGCTAAAACCGTATCACAGGGTTGTATAAATGACAGTAGCTTCTGTGTTTTTGAGCCACTTCTGTATGACAGGCACTCCTAAAGTCAGCGCTATCCTGTCCGCTAGTGGGTGATTTTCTCCCGTGATGAACGTTCAGACTCTCAAGACGACTGGAAGCCGGAGTGGGCGCTGGGTCTCTTCAGAGGAACAGTGGGCAGGGCCACAGCTGGCCAGCAGGACAGCATCGGGCCTTCTGTGGAGTCCTCGCTGGCACACAGTGGTCTGTACAGAGGCAGGGAGTCAGGATGCCCCGCGGGCAAGGGTGGGGGCTGCCCTGGCAGAAGAGGAGCCAAAAGTCCCATAACCCTCCACGGGCATACTCCTCAGTTCCCCGCCGGAATGGTCTAGATACAAGATCACCGCACGCAGGAAGCCCGAGCTGTGGCTTCCTGTCACGAATGAATAAATGGTTTCTCACTCCTCCCAGTCGAGAAGCGATTTACCAATCGGGGGTCAGTGTGATCACAGGGAGTGCTTGCCTACTAGCATAGTTGGCCTACCATCTGAGCTAACCAAAGATCAGAGTCTCCTGCAGAAAAGGAAGAGATGTGTCTTAACCCTCTGCCGATGGTCCTTAGTCCCATTTTACGGAGAATAAAGCTGAGGTTTAGAGAGGTTTATCAACCTTGCCTCAAGTCACATAGAAAGTAACACATGCAGGGGCGCCTGGGTGGCTCAGTCTGTTAAGCGGCCGACTTCGGCTCAGGTCATGATCTCACGGTCCGTGAGTTCAAGCCCCGCGTCGGGCTCTGTGCTGACAGCTCAGAGCCTGGAGCGTGCTTCCGATTCTGCGTCTCCCTCTCTCTCTGCCCCTCCCCTGTTCGTGCTCTGTCTCTGTCTCAAAAATAAATAAAACCTTAAAAAAAAAAAATTAAAAGAAAAAAAAGAAAGTAACACATGCAGCCTGGCTCCAAGTCCCATGCTCCTAACTAAGGTGCAAGATGTACATTTTACCTTCTACTCCATAGAGTCTCTCCATAGAGTCTACTTCAAAAAGTCTCTTTTCTTTTTACCATTTAAAAAACTGACCTGAAATCCCTACATGGAGAACAATTGGTCTTTCTAGAGGAAGCAGCATGTCCGTCCCGTGGTTGTGCCCGCTCCCGGGCATACTGTGAACCCCCATTCGAGAAGCTTGGTGCTGTGCCACTTAGTAATTCTACTTAGAATAATAGAGGAAAGCACTTGTTCTTTTTCCTTATTTTGAGTAGTTGCCATATTTTGAGAGTCCATATTTTGACTAGAGGTTTCTGAGGGGGGTGGGGAAGCAGTTTTAAGAACAATAGAGCCAACTTTGGCATCTGAAAGTAAATGAGTACTGGATACGAGGCACAAACAATTCTGTTTTGCATTGTCCTTCATTTCTTTTTAAACCATTGCCATCTTGTAGCACAAAACCAAAGAGCTCAAGGCAAAGCATTTAGCTTTATTACCGTTCAGATCGTCATAAATATCTGGTTTAGTATATATCTTTATTGTATTGCAGAGGCCGTTCAAGAAATGAGCCATGCATGTTCCAAGTACAAAAGTAGACATTGTAAGACGTTGTAACAATACTGTAATATTGTTTCATTGAGTGTTTAAAGCTTTTTAACCAGGCATGGGGACTATCTGTTGACTTCCAAAACTCCCTAGTGTAATGAAGGCAGATACTAAGAAATTTTGTAGACAGAATGTGCAATGTGTTGGGTAATTAACACTGTGTTTAAGTGCGATGGAATTAATTAATGATGAATTGTATTAAAATGGAACGTAATGATGGGGGTGGGGTACAGGGAGGACTTGAGAGGCCTGGTTAGGTCCTCTTGGCCAAGGCAGTGGGCATAGGTGCTTCTTTTATTGCCTAAAAGCTTTCATGTGTTCTATGCACTAGGCTTTCTGCCACAATTTTATTTTATTTTATTTTTTAATTTTTTAACGTTTATTTATTTTTGAGACAGAGAGAGACAGAGCATGAACGAGGGAGGGTCAGAAAGAGGGAGACACAGAATCTGAAACAGGCTCCAGGCTCTGAGCTGTCAGCACAGAGCCCGACGCGGGGCTCGAACTCACGGTCTGTGAGATCATGACCTGAGCTGAAGTCGGCCACTTAACCGACTGAGCCACCCAGGCGCCCCTCTGCCACAATTTTTAAAAATGCAGTTGACAAAGCCCCACCTGCGGGTAATACAAAAAAAAGTTTGCTGGCACCTGGCTGGCTCAGTCAGTAGAGTATGCAACTCTTAATCTCAGGGTCATGAGTTCAAGACCCACATTGGGCATGGAGCCTATACTTAAAAAAAAAAAAATGTATAATCCAAAAAAATAGTTTGCTCTTTAAGCGACAGATACCATTTCGTAGATTGTTTTGAATCTCGTATAACATGAACTTATGAAATGTTATACAGTGAGAAAAGAACGAAGTTTGAATATGACTAACGTAAGAGAGGGGTTGAAGGGATAACTTTGACGTTTCCAAAGTGAAATGATCAGTCACCTTTCCCTTTATGAGTAATAAAATCACAATATAAACAGGTCTTCAGCTGTGAGCTTCCTCCTTGTACTGCTCTCTTCCCTTCTTCATGAATCTGCTTTGGGCAGATTTACTCACTCTGTTGACTGAGATTGACTTGGTGGTGTGCTGGCAGCGATCTGTGGGGACGGGTGTCCTTCCCTTTCAGCTAACGGTTAGGGAGACAAGACCTTCCGTCTGCCAAGACAATTTTCAAATCCCAAATAACAGTATGAGGAACTGGAGTAAGACCAAAAAAAAAGAATCCATTTTCAGGGGGTCATAGATGGGAGGTGGCAGTGAAGTGCTATGAACAGTAAATTCTACCAATCTACAGATGAAGGAAGCCCTTTCCCCCTGGGAAGGTTGGGGAACTGTGAGATGGGTGGGCTTTCTATGAGTCGAAAGACAAGAGAGAACCTTCCAAGAGAGAGGAAGTCTTGTCACCAAAGGCACTGCCCTGAGTACAGACATAGTCTGTGTGTACACGTTTCCCACAAGGAGGGTTTGCCTCAGGAAGAAACGCCCCCCCCCCCCCCCCCCCCCCCGCCGTGAGGAACCTGAAGACGCTGAGCTAGAGATCATTCCGTCGTGTAGGAGAAGGGAATCTGTTGTGAGTCTCTGAGATTCGAGACCTATGAATGAGCCCCTTTCCCAGGGTGGGGCATCTGTCCAACTCTGGGTAACTGTCCTCATTCCTCACGCTCCATAAATGGTCCTGGCTGCTCACCCTCCGTTGTTGCTTCAGATTCATGACAGATGCTGCCCGCCGAGAGCAGGAGTCCCTGAAGAAGAAGATTCAGCCGAAGCTCTCGCTGACCTTGTCCAGCTCGGTGTCTCGAGGGAATGTGTCCACTCCACCACGCCACAGCAGTGGAAGCCTTACCCCTCCTGTGACCCCGCCCATCACCCCCTCCTCTTCGTTCCGCAGCAGCACCCCAACGGGTGAGTGGCTTGGCCCTGCCATCTTGGGGGTGGGGTTGGAGTTACTGGGGAAGAGCGTGTGGAATGTGTGCGTGCGCGTTGAGGTCTGATATGCTGGGGGGCAGGAGGGGGCTGAGGACAGATGATGATTCAGAGCCACCCCCATCTTTGACCCTTTACTGGTCTCTGTAGAGTTTGTTGATTTAGTCTTCTGTTTATCGCTGAAGAAATATTTATGAATTACTGGGAGTATGTAGGTGATAATGGTTCTATAGATATGTTTTCAAGCCTTTACCATTTGCGACGTATGAGCTGACACAGTGTCTTGGACTGGCTTCGGTCGGGTGGAAGAGTAAATGAGACAAGATGGCCATACGTTGATTACTGTTGGCATCGGCTGATGACTACCCAGGGGTTCGTTATGTGATTTTCCCTATGCTTGCTTATTTTAAACATTTTCCATAATAAATGTAAAAAAACAAAACCAATCAGAGTGCCTTCTACCTGCCAGACACTGAGCTATAATTAGCGAGCCAAAGGAGACCTCGTCCGCTTCCTGAAGGCAGTTGGGCCCTAGTGGGAGATGTGGGCGTTGTAGGCGGTGAGGAAGCACACTCTTGTCTTCCCCTCCCAAATGTAGAAGCAACTGGAAAAGTAGAACAGGAGCCCAAGGAGAGATCAAAATCCACTTCATTAGTGAATAAAGCTAAATCGCAGGATGGAATTTGGACCCGTGACCACCAGGCTTCTGAGTGTGTCTTCCCTGACTTTAACTTCTTTCCCAGACTGCCCTTCTGCCTGGAGGCGGGGCAGACCAGAGGGCGTCCTGGGATCGCCCTGCGATATATTTCCCTCCTCCTTCTCCACAGTGGGAGTTTAGGCAGGCGTTAAATAAATGGAACATTGTAACCATGACAAGTGCTATATAGAACTCAGTGATAGGAGGGCACCCAGACAGAAATGGAGAAAACGCTTCCCCTGAAAGATAAATAGGACTCAAGTGGAACGTCCAGCCAGGGAACAACCTTCTACAGAAGTTCTATGAGGAGGAGCCTGGCAGGTCCCAGGTACTGAAATAGGCCCGCTGACCAGTGTGGGATGAGGCCGGGGCTTTGGACAGGAGCCAGGGCACCATGGGTTGATCCTAAGAGTAAAGAGAAGCCACCTGGAATCACACCGTCATCTCTGTAGCATCACCCCCTTGACTGTGGGTAAAAATGTTTATTTTCTCTCACAGTTTGTGGATTTCTCTTTTGGCCATCTCCCAGCAAGGGAGGGGACTACAGTGCTATTTCTCAAAGTGTGTTTCAGAATATTGACTTTCACGAAATAGTAGCGGGAAGAAAGGCATTTCCTAACAAGATGGGGGAAGTTGATGGGTTAAACCAAAGCAGACTGATTTCTTTAATGTGGGGCTTTAATATATATTGTTCTTCTCCAAGGGAAAGATTTAGTAAGTTTCCCAAACTTAGTTGACTCTGGTCATGGGACCTCCTTTGTAAGGGCAGTTTTGGGGGGCTCATGGCTAACAGATACCCTGTGTCCTGTCAGGATTAAGCATTTCGAAGTTAGGGCATTTGAGGCGGACCCATCAGAGTTCCCACCTGTACGTCTCCCTTTACAGATCACTAATAATACCCATTATATAGGTATGTGTGTGTTAAATGTGAGAGCCTACGTATACACCCGGCATCCAATAAATGTTCATCTCTGTGGTCTGGAGTTTTCAACTCTATGCTTCAGGAACAGAATCAGGGTCACTCATATGTGTTGGGTACTTGCCCATTTCTTTAATAAGCCACCCTATATCCCTTCTTTAGATAAGCCACCATATTTTATTCTGTGAAGATTTACTTGCCAGGATCTTTGTGTGAATCTAAGAAATGCTATGAGAGCGTAGTGTAAGTCTGCGATCCTCTTTTTTTGGGTGTTTCTATGGATATTTATTCATTTATAACATGAATTATGGGGGCAGTTTTGTACCGGAGAGTGTTTTATACCTGACTTCATGTGGACTGATTCGTGGCCAACAGCAGATAACCATGACTGCCCCAATTAGTAACCAGTGCCATAGGACCCAATGAAAATAGGCAGTTTAAAAGTGAGAGTTTATTATTGTTCATATAAGAATGTTTGGAAGAAATGGAATCATTTCCTTTCCTTCAGACATAAAGAAATCTTTCTGACAGCTTGCCTATTTTAACAATTTCCCACTGAGAGAATTAATTTATGTCGTGGTAAAGACGTGTCATGTTCAGTCTGTCACAATCACTGGTAACTTATTTGCTGCTTGAAGAACATTCCGTGTAAACATCAAAAATTAGGGGAAATGGTTGCTTAAACCCCTACCCTGTACAGTTTTGAATGTGTACATTTTTCAACGTTTGAAATGTTATTTTACCTGTAGTTAGAGAGATCAGCTTGTATTGCCTGACTAATGTGGTTTCGTTCACTTTCATGGCCAAGTTATAAATAATATTCCAAGTTTCTGCCTCCTAAATTCACTCTTCCAAGTTCTATATACATTCAAGGTGTATTCCAGGTCCAGGAGTAATAATCCCCTTGTAGAAAATCTCACTTATAAAAATATTCTTTTAACTATACCGTCTTGACTGAATTAGAGCTGAGCTTCATCCTACAGTTTCAAGTATTTCTCCAGTGCTCTTGGACCTAATATTTATTTTGCAATTTCTAAATCCTAGGAAAATTTCCTTTCCTCATCTTTTTCATTTTCTCTCTGTTTTGTTTTCTTTAAATATAGATGCATATTATGAAAAAGAAAGTATTCAGTTAAGGAAAGGTTAGAATGGTTTAAATCACGGGTGTAGCAAACCTTTTCTGTAAAGGACCAGATAGTAAATATTTCCTGCTTTGTAGGCCACGGGGTCTCTGTTTCAGTTACTCAGTTCTGCCATTGAGCTAGAGAACTCCATAAATGAACGGACATGGTGTGTTCCTTTAAAACTGAAAGTTTCTGTAAAACCTTCTTTATTAAAAAAACAGATTTGGCCCACGGGTCATAGTTTGCCAATCCCTGGTTTAAATCATAAAGGTATATAATTTAAAGATCAACTTAATTAAATTCCCTGCAAATAAAGTGTCAACAGAATTCACACTGTCATAGAAGAACATCTAGAGTATGATCACTAAGGGGGAAAGACAACTAACATTTATGGAGTGCTGACTGTATTATATGCTTACTATATACTTTATGCATGAGGTTGTTTTTTTACTGTTTATTTCTGAGAGAGACAGAGCACAAGTGGGGGAGGGGCAGAGAGAGAGGGAGCCATCAGCACAGAGCCCGATGCGGGCTTAAACCCACGAACAGTGAAATCATGACCTGAGCCGAAGTCAGATGCTTAACCGGCTGAGTCACTCAGGCGGCCCTATGAGTGAGGTTTTTAATCCCAACACCACCTCTATTGAGACAACATTATCATTCCCATATACAGATTAAACACATAGAAGCATGATAAGGTTAACTTCGCAAAGCCCCATGTCCGTCTATTCAAAAAAAAGGTGGTCTTTCCAGTGTACTAGAACTTTCCATATTAAGACCGTTTAGAGAACTCTTATTAGACCTTCAGCCATCTAGCTGCCCCAGTTACCAACCTGACAGCTCCCAAACCAAAATACAACAGAGTGTTAAGATGACTGTAATTACGGCTCACCTTCATCCACAGAACTTCCACTGTACCATTCAAACAACATGTCACAACTGGAGAACTGGCCAGTTTAGTTTAGCCAGGGTTTTCTTGAAGGATGAGTTGGAGCTGATTCCAGAGAGCCAATTGTTCCATGTTCAGGGGGCAAACCAGCTGGTAGAAGGACGATCTTGAAATTGGCCATGGTGGGAGTATTTACACGGATCAAATCGGCAAATGCGACCTATCAAGACCCTCCCACCCCACCCACCACCTGTTTACGTGTTATACCAGTGGTTTATCCTTTCGGTAGTTATCAGGCTAATCATACTTCGTGTCGGAGGGATCACGGTCCTAATTGTGTCCGTGAGTAAACCTAAAGCAAACATCAGTCACCAATAAATAATGGCCGTTTCAAACAATGGACTGCTCGGCAGTCATTCACAGCAGTGTTGTGGGGGACTGTGTAATGACAAGGAAAGGTTTTCACATTATTGGATTACAAAACCATATGTGCATGGTCCCGATTTTATTTTTTTACTCCAAAAAAAACTTAACTGTGGTTACCTTAAAATGACAGGAAAATGGTGATATTTTCTTCTTTCTTTTTTTTTTTTTCCCCCTATTTACAAAGTTGAGTCCGTTTTACTTTTATAACTAAAACAACTATTCAGTGCATATAACTGGAAGATCTGGACAGAATTACTGATGGCTCCTTCCCCCCGCTAAAAAAGAGTTTAGTGAATTTTGTTTTCTTCAAATTAATTTAACTATCTTTTCTGGGAGGAGTGAGATCATCCCGTAGGAAAGGCCTGGGTTAACTTTTGCAGATTGTATTGGTTATCAGTGTCTATAGATTCGTTAAGAAAGTAATTTCTCCCCTCCCCAGCACCCCCATATCTACCCACTGAATCTCCTTTTTTTTTTTTAATTGAAATTGTTTTTTTTTCTTTTTAATGTGTATTTATTTTTGAGAGAGAGAGACAGATCATGAGCAGGTAAGGGGCAGAGAGCGAGGGAAACACAGAATCTGAAGCAGACTCCAGGCTCTGAGCTGTCAGCACAGAACCCGATGTGGGGCTTGAACTCATGAACCGTGAGATCATGACCGATTGAGCCACCCAGGCACCCCTCCCACTGAATCTCTTAAAACAGTGATTCTCCATCAGGCTGAAATCAAAATCACTTGGAAGATTTTTATTTATTTATTTATTATTATTATTATTATTATTATTATTATTATTATTATTTTAATCTTAAATAAACTCTACACTACACATGGGGCTCAAACTCACTACCCCAAGATCAAGGGTCACATTATTCTACCCACTGAGCCAGCGAAGTGCCCCAACCTCAAGGATTTTTAAACCACTTTTTGCCTGGGCTCCATCCCTGAAACTCTGATTCAGTTGGTGGGTGCAGCTCAGACACTGGGCATTTTTAAAAGCTCTCCCAAACTAGATAATTCTAACCTATAGCCCAAGTTGGGAAACTACTTTTTTTTTTTTAACTTGTTTTATTTTTCATTTTTTAAAATTTACATACAAATTAGTTAGCATATAGTGCCACAATGATTTCAGGAGTAGATTCCTTAATGCCCCTTGCCCATTTAGCCCATCCCCCCTCCCACAACGCCTCCAGCAACCCTCTGTTTGTTCTCCATATTTAAGAGTCTCTTATGTTTTGTCCCCCTCCCTGTTTTTATATTATTTTTGTTTCCCTTCCCTTATGTTCATTTGTGTTGTCTCTCTTTTTTTTTTTTTTTTTTTGTGTTGTCTCTTAAAGTCCTCATATGAGTGAAGTCATATGATTTTTGTCTTTCTCTGACTGACTGACTCATTTCACTTAGCATAATACCCTCCAGTTCCATCCACGTAGTTGCAAATGGCAAGATTTCATTCTCTGTAATTGCTGAGTAATACTCCACTGTATATACGTACCACTTCTTCATCCATTCATCCATCGATGGGCATTCGGGCTCTTTCCCTACTTTGGCCATTGTCGATAGTGCTGCTATAAACATGGGGGTGCATGGGTCCCTTCGAAACAGCACACCTGTATCCCGTGGATAAATACCTAGGGGTGCAATTGCTCGGTCGTAGGGTAGTTCTATTTTTAGTTTTTTGAGGAAACTCCATACTGTCTTCCACAGTGGCTGCACCAGCCTGCATTCCCAGGGAAACTACTTTTTAAAATGTGATCTGTCTAGTTGTCAGCCGCGTGTTTTCTCGCTTGGGTTAACATATTTCCACCTCGCCTGGAGAAAGGTTACTGTAGTCTACTTGATAGAACTCCAGAGATGGGTCCAATGGGACTGAACAGATGCTCGCTTATGTCTTAATGGAGGGAGAAGCCACAGAAAGAGTTGGCTGGATTTCTGGTTATAATAGCATTGCATAGTCTTCTCCTGGAAAATATTTGTATATATATTTTGGCCCACTCAGGAAACAGGAGCCAGAATGCAAATATTAAACCGGTGAAAGGCGCCCATGGGAATTAAGCCCATTTTTTTTGTTTTCTTGTTTAGGCTCCCTAAAATGACTGTGAAGTCACAGATTATGTGTATTAATGCCTAATTTGAGTTTTTATGTTGTGTTATTTCACTTTATATTCCTGTGTCTCCTGCTGTATGGCCTTACAGTAGATCCTTAACATTCCTTTGTGGCTTTTGCAATAAGTTATTCAAACTATAAGATTTTTAAACTTCCAGGAGTTACTGATACACAACAGATCTTTTAAGAAAGTACTAATTTTTCTCTAAGGATGGGAATTACAACATAGACTTGTACAACTAATAAAATTTTGCTTGACATTTAGAAACTACTTAAATGGAGCTGAGGTGGGGGCGCCTGGCTGTTCAGTCAGTGGAGCATGGGATTCTTGGTCTCTGGGTTGTAAGTTCGAGCCTCAAGTTGGGTGTGGAGATTCCTTAAAAATAAAATCTTGAAAAAAATAAATAAATGGCTTCGAGGTAACTCTCCCCACGCCTGCCGTTTTGGGAAGACAAAATAAACTGAAGTAGGCTTAAGAGAAACAGAAAACCTCTGAGATGACTAAGGTGAGGTCTAAACTAACATACCTCCCCCTGCCCATCCAAGGAAGAGGATGAAATAGAAAGAAAAACCTCAAAGAAGGAAATCTATTCTGCTTAATGGTGGAAAATGAGAAAAGCAACGGGAAATATTTCAGCATGACTGAACTTCGTGGCCTATTTATGAATTCCTGAAGCCACATGAGTGGCTTTTTCTCATGGACAGGCTCTGCCCTAAAGAGTTGAATATCTAGACAGTGCCTAAGAAACATTTCCCCAAATCTTCCTATTAAGAAAATGGCCTTGGGGCACCTGGGTGGCTCAGTCGGTTAAGCCTCTGACTTCAGCTCAGGTCATGATCTCACGGTTCATGAGTTCGAGCCCCACATCAGGCTCTGTGCTGACAGCTCAGAGTCTGGAGCCTGCTTCAGATTCTGTGTCTGCCTCTGTCTCTCTGCCCCTCCCCCACCCACACGCTGTCTCTCTCTCTCTCTCTCTCTCTCTCTCTCTCTCTCTCTCTCCTTCCAAAATAAATGAACCTTAAAAAAATTTAAAAAAAAAGAAAGAAAGAAAATGGCCTTGATTGACATTTCCCTTTCATATACAAGTGCTGTCTTGTTGCTGGAGAATGACAAGATGTTGCCGTATTATCTGGCTTGCGTTATGTTCAGGGTCACTAACACACCCTTTCCTGGCCCATGGCTGCTTTGCTTGTTTGTTTATATACTACTTTGGTCTGATTGTTCTTTCATCTTCTTTTCTGATTGACTCGTAAAACCTTTATCCTGCTTCCTGAGGGTCATGGCCCAATCTTACGCTAATTCTGCTTCCGTTCCCTTGTTTTGAATCTCCTCTTGCCCTTCAAAGTGTTGGCAGAGTAAGGATGGCAACAATGAAGAAGTATTTCATTATTCTTCTAGAACTCCACAGCTCAATAAGAAACGTTCCTAAACAAAACTCTTTCGTGACTGGAAGAAAACCATCAAATCAATGGTGATGTGTAATAATAATAATAATGGGTTATATCTTTATAGCATTTTATGGTGCACAAAAGCATTCATATTCACCATGATTAAGGACCAATTTAAGGACAAAAGAAATTCACCCCAATTTAAGGACAAAAGAAATTGAGCCTCACTTCAATGATAACTTGCCCAAGTTCAAGTGGTTCCCAAATGGCATAGCCACTGTTTTCCATGGCACTAGGATTGGGCATCTTTTCTTTCTTTTATTTTTTTTTCTTTAATGTTTATTTTTGAGACAGAAAGCAAGTGGGGGAGAGAGAGAGCAGGACAGAGGATCCGAAGCGGGCTTCACGCTGTCAGAGAGCCCAAAGTGGGGCTCAAACTCACGAACCACGAGGTCATGATCTCAGCCGAAGTCAGACGCCTAACCAACTGAGCCACCCAGGCACCCCGTGGATTGGGCATCTTTTCATTTGACATAATTTACTAAGTATCTGGTTTTTTATAAGTGCTGTGCCAGGCATTGTGGATACAGAAAAGCATAGCCATAGCCCTAGTGGATTAGAACTTCCATCTTTTAGTAGAAGCCAGTTGTACACGTGCAGGACGGACACATAATGAACATGACTTAATCGCAGATGCCCTAAATTCTCAGGAGTGACCAAGACAAGAGAGAAACATGTGGCGTCAGTCCCTCTGTGCTGTTTTAGCACAGTTCTGAGCTGTGTAGTCACACCCACAAAATGTCTTAGATATTGTAAGTCAAATGTAAAGTCCGAAGGAGCTGGAATAAGGTGAGATCAGCGGGAAAGCGATTTGGGGCAGACAGTTTTATACTCCATGATCATTCTGGAATGTCAGCTTGGGGAATTCGTAATCAGACTTGGGTATGTTGACAAAACACATCATAGTGTATCTGGGGTTCTCTGGGTCGCTTTTGAAACCTCAGGGAACGTGTAAGTAAAGGGGTGAGAGCCTCAGGCCGTCAGGCGGATCTGAATTCAGATTTTGGTTCTGCTGCTCGAGACAGAATTGGCCTTAAACTTTCCCGCTTCTCCATTTCCGGGTCTGCACGTTGGAGGCAATGCCCACCTCACTGGGAAGATTAATGACACAGAGACAGGGACGGAGAGAACCACTTGTGTGAACACTCTACTTAAGCCACCGGTTTAGAAAGGACATTGGCTTTGGAAGTGCCCTCCTCGGCAGCAAGACGCTCTGCCCCGGTAAACAAGCCCAATGTGTTCAGGAACTGTTGGCTGTCTATGGTGGGAATGGCGGACGCTGGCAGGTGGGTTAGGGCTCCTCGAAGTGGCTGCATGGCATGTTCAAAACAAAGAAAACACTATCTGCTCTTAACTGAACCCTGCCTTCTCGGGCAGACAGTATTTCGCCGGCCCCGGCCAGGACTGCCTGTGTGTGTTTATTTTTGGTCTGCACTAACCTCAGAAAAGGCTGGTTCCAGGAATGTGCATTACAGGTGGTATTTGCTAATGACCTGCTCTGGGCATGGGCGCGTTCTCTCAAGGAAGGGGCACGGGGGGGTCCTATCTGGAGACACAAATGACCCGATATGGTATTAACACAGGAGCATTTGAGATAAACCATCTTATGACCAAGGATGGCAGGAGCAAAGAGTTAGCAGGTTTACAGATTTTCATATCTTAATTTTTTTTTAATTTTAATGTTTATTTTTATTAAATTTTTTTTTTCAACGTTTATTTATTTTTGGGACAGAGAGAGACAGAGCACGAACGGGGAAGGGGCAGAGAGAGAGGGAGACACAGAATCGGAAACAGGCTCCAGGCTCCGAGCCATCAGCCCAGAGCCCGACGCGGGGCTCGAACTCACGGACCGCAAGATTGTGACCTGGCTGAAGTCGGACGCTTAACCGACTGTGCCACCCAGGCGCCCCTATGTTTATTTTTGAGAGAGAGAGAGAGCACGCGCAAGCAGGGGAGGGGCAGAGAGAGAGAGAGGAAGACGCAGAATCCGAGGCAGGCTCCCGGCTCCGAGCTGTCGGCACAGAGCTCAATGTGGGGCTCGAACCCACAAACCATGAGATCGTGACCTGAGCCGAAGTCAGATGCTTAACCAGCTAAGCCACCCAGGCACCCCTTGTTTTGTTATTTTAGTAAGTGAAGTAATAATAGCCCTTTTAATTGTGGAAATTCAAAGCACTAAAAAAATGGAATATTGGATGTTTCTAACAGATGCACACATTCATTATTGAGCTCTGTGCCCTTTCTTGTTGAACGATATGCCCGATATGCCCACGTAGGCCCAACCACCGTTGCAGCCAGAGGCCACAGGCATCCCTCGGCCCCACCTTCTTTGAGGTTCTTTTCCGTTTTCAGTGCCTTTTAAGATGTGGAAGGTCTAAACAGTTCACTGATAAGATATGTCTAGGTCACAGGGCCACGTAAAGGTCATCCCAAAGCCGTTAGGACCACGTGGATTTTGACAAGAGCATGTTGGAAACTCCCTGCCCTCGTTCCCATGAAGGGCAGAGAACATCCTCAGAGCTGCTCTGAGGGGAGAGAGCGTCAGAGGTCACTGCCTCTCCACCGGCTGAGGAGGGCCAGACCTGCAGAGATCACAGGGCTTCTTCCAGAACCAAAACGGTGTTGGCCGGGCAATCCCACGCTAGGAATTTGCCCAAGGGGAACGGAAACACGTCCACCAAAGACAAGTACAAGGAGGTACAGAGCGGCTTTATTCACGGTAGCCCCAAACTTTTAATTCACTTAGAGGTAAATGGATAAACAAACTGTGATCTGTCCATACAGTAGAATACCACTTAGCCACATAGAGGAACAAAGTAATGTTTCGCCGAAAAACGGGGGTGAATCTCAAAACCATGGCACCGGCTGCGAGGAGGCAGACACGAAGACGGACACAGGAAGTTCAAGCACAAGCAAACCGGTTCGCGGTGACAGAAATCAGAACAGTATTGGACCCCAGGAGAGTGGAGAGAGGGGTGTACGCACAAGAGAACTTTCTGGACCTCTGGAACTTTCTAGAATCAAGGCCTGTTCCGTGTCTTGATTGAGATGTTGGTTACACAGAGGCATACGTTTATCCCACTTACCAGTTACACGCTCGAGATCTGTGCATTGCACCGGGTGTTTGCCTCCGTTAGACGACTTGGGGCCCGGGCAGAAGTGAGGAGGCAAGACCCCACAATTTCCACCCCCTCCTTGAGCGAGCAAATAGTGGTTTCCTCTGCTGTAAACAATCCGTTGAAGAACAAGGGAAGTAAATACATGTGGTCCTTTGAGTGCGAAAATCTCTGGAATTTCCTCTCCGTTGAAGATGGACAGTAAGTGGAATCCCTTATCCTCAACTTTCTTAGGCACCGTGAGGAAATCAATAGTGCGGTCAAATAAAACAATCTTTGCCTCTAAAGAGACCCGGTTTCCATCATGCGCAGCGACTTAATGGCAGCTTGCTTACCTTCAGATGTGCTATTCGCGGCGACAGAAGGTACCTGTAACTCACGCTCGCTAAAGAAGCCATTTTTGAGGCCTGCCATTCTAGCAATGCCCTGCTGAACCCTGCCCGCTTAGTTATACATCTCAATGTCATCTCTGCTATGAACTGCGTTGTTTAATCAAACCCAATAAAAATAATATGTCCACTGTTAAGAATTCCCACAAGACATCCTAAAAGTCTTGACAGCCCTGTTTCACCTCGTGCTAGAAACCGTTCGCGGCGAGGCTTTGGCTCCCTGTCAGTGTTGCTTTTTCTTTGTCCCAGCAGGGGTCTCTGCGCCGGCCAAAAAAATATCGGGAAAGATCACAAGATAAAGTTGTCTTAAAGGGCACACATTACGACTCTGCTGCCCACACCCCCCCCCCCCAACCCCCCAGAAAGAATGCAGTCTCTTCAAGCCAAGATCCAGAGCTCACTTGTATGCCAACACCCATCAGTGCACACGTCTCAGTAATTTTCCTTTGGAAGCAAGTACCAGAACCGAAATACGAATGCTAAAGAGAGCAATGTATTGTAAGCCGGGAAAACGGTGCAGATTCCACTGGAAACACGAATAAACAAACAGACACGAGGTGCGCCTCTACCGCGAAGGTGATGGGGATTTAACACCTGATGAATTTGTCGCCCGGCCAAATGCCTGCGTTTCCAAAGAACCGTTTTCTTTTCCCTCCCACCTGAAACACAGCGTATGAAAATCAGAGAGGCCCTTTCATCTTCGTGGGTATCACGGCAGCAAACTTGTTTTAATGTCTTTTCCATGTGGGTCCGGTTTTTCAGACTAAAATGATCCCCAGGCACATCCAACGGCACAGCATTACAGACAGACTCAGCAGGAAAATGGGAACGCTTTAAGCTAATGTGTTCCTGCTAAAAGGACAACCGAAGTACAGTATCTCTCTGCGCACGTCTTGGAAATGCACTAAGAAGGGAGTGGTATTTGACAGGAAGGGAGAAACGTCAGGCGGCTGGAGCCTCTCCGGTGCCGGGGATGGAGAGGTTTCTAGCACCTTGCCACCAGAGTTAACTTAGTTCCTCCTCGGGAGCCTGGTTGCTGGTGTTAATTTATATCCATCAGAGCAGCCACGAGTTGGCTTGATCTTATCAGGTCGCAGATGTGTTTCATACTCTTAAAAAAACAAAACGAAACGACCCCCGAGAAAGTAAAGTTGGTTGGGGGACAGCCGTGTAGGAATCTGAGATTTAACAATGCCATGACGTGCTATGTCTCTACGCAGGTACCCAATTATTATTATTATTATTATTATTTTTTCCCTAATGGCAAAAAAGGGCAGCCAAGGTGTTCCAGATGGTGCCAGGCCTGAGAGCAAGTCGCTCTGAAAGAACTCGCTTTTCCTCCTGTCGAATAACTTTGGCTAAAATAGATAAAGTAGCTAGACAGTGCCTGCCGTTGTCTACTAGCTAAGATGTCTCTTTACAACCTGGGTCTGGGGGGAGTTTTTAGTTTCTAAATTGATACATTTTTTTTTCAGACTTACCAGAATAACAAGGAATACCAAATAATTATTTATTTATTTATTTATTTATTTATTTATTTATTTATTTTACATTTATTTATTTTTGAGACAGAGAGGGACAGAGCATGAATGGGGTTGGGTCAGAGAGAGAGGGAGACACAGAATCCGAAACAGGCTCCAGGCTCTGAGCTGTCAGCACAGAGGCCGATGCGGGGCTCGAACTCATGGACCGTGAGATCATGACCTGAGCCGAAGTCAGTCGCCCAACCGACTGAGCCACCCAGGCGCCCCCCAAATAATATTTTTAAAAACACGTGTAAAGCAGATTTCCCTTGTAGCAAATAGCGAAAAAGGCGTTTTCTGTATGAGATACGTCACAGGCTATGTAACTGCATAGTTAAAATTTCAGTCACAAAGCTTGACTAGAAAGCAGTTGCATTGACTTTTTTTTTTTAATTTTTTTTTTAATGTTTATTTATTTTTGAGACAGAGACAGAGCATGAATGGGGGAGGGGCAGAGAGAGAGGGAGACACAGAATCGGAAACAGGCTCCAGGCTCTGAGCTGTCAGCACAGAGCCCGACGCGGGGCTCGAACTCACGAACCGTGAGATCGTGACCTGAGCTGAAGTCGGACGCTCAACCGACTGAGCCACCCAGGCGCCCCTGCACTGACTCTTAAACTCAGCGGTGGAAAGGACCGCAACATGCTTTTCCACTGGCTGCTGTTGGCTAGTTTCTGGCCACCAGGCAGAACCGTGTGGTGTTATTTAGGCTAACCTCGGGTGCACTAACAATGACAAAGACCGCTGTCAGTCACGCAACTTTGGATGATGGTTTGGGGACACAGTTATGACCCTGTGTCTTCAACAGGCCCCCTCACCACCGCCGGCAGTGGCTACTCTCTAAAATAAAGCTCTAGACCATTATTGTGTTGAAAGTCTCCCGAAAATTCAACTCGATCAAGTTCATTCTGGTAGAACACGCAGGTGCCGTGAACAGTATTTCACTGCCATTACCAAGAAATAGTCTTTGAAAACATTGTTCGAGTAAAGCCACTTGGCTTCAGTAACATACGCGTGTGTGATTTAGAATATGCTACGTTGCACCTAAAAGAAATTATTTCCTCGAGACTAACAAAACCTGACAAATCATTAACTGTTAAAAGCATAAAATGAAAATGTTGCACCTCCGTTGTGCGTGAACTGCCCAAGGGGCCTGGAGTTGGTTGTGACAAGCTAGATGGGTTCCTTGCACGACCTGTGGACGATGCCACCTCAGCCTAGAAGGGTTCGTGGGTTTGGGGTCTTGTTTTTTTTGTTGTTTTTTAACCCCCTGGGAGAGGAATAAGCCCCTTTGGGAAACTAAAACCATAAAATTATGAAGTAACTGCAGATACAAAAATTGGGATTTTAAAAATCGTTTCAAAAATAAACCAGAGGTTCTGGGATAGCTACGTAGGAAGTGTGCATTACGGAAGCATACGGACGCCATTGGTAATTAATACGTGACACTTGGGCGAGTACGGAGCAAATTAAAAGTTAAATAAACCCAGTTAACATATTTATAAATAATCCATAGGGCCGTGTTTCCAAAAAGGAATCAGTAACACACATTCCAAAAAAGGATTCCTTTTTTTCCCCCCTCCCTTTTCTGCTTCCCAACAAAGAACTGTTTCCCGGCATCATCAGAAGAGGAAGGTTTGCCAGGCCTAGAAAGTTTGTCCTTTGCCACGTGGGAGCCCTTGAGCTAAAGCTATCGATGTGGCAGACTGAGGAGCATCGTCCCTTTAGTTCTATCCAGCAAGGAGACCAAACTGGAAAATGAATTATGCTATATATAAACTTGAAAGGAGCTTCATGTTCACGGTAGTGGTGCCTCTTAAAAATAGCATCTCACAGCCTCCCAGAATTTCTCTTCACTTTGTCTGTATTTTCTATTATATAATTGTATATTTTGGAAAGATGACAGGACTGAAAAGCGAACGGGTGTTTTCTCAGAACGTTTTGCCTCTTTTGTCGTCTTCCAGAAGATGGCAGTTTATGGCTCCTTCAGAGTGATGTGTCAAGGTCATGTCTAGAAAGTGTTCTGAGTGGCCTGAATTTATTAACGTAATAAACCATGTAGTTACTCAGGTGCCCAATTAATAGTTGTTGTTGGTTCTTCTCATTGACAGAGAAAGATACGAAACAGAATCAGCTCTGCGTACTGATTCTTCACACTCTCGTAGTAAACCGTCTTCCCCTGGGTTCATCTGGAATTCTGTGGCTTGAAGTTAGCTCCAGTGACCACAGCATGGTGTTACTGAGGTCTTGGACTTGATCGCCATGTGGGTCAGTTCACTTGGCTGCACCTGGGACCACGAACCGTGCCCTTGATTGATGCTAGCTGAATGTCAAACAGCGTGTAGTATGGTCCCTTGAAACCTCTCGAGAAAGAGATGGTGAAGTTCTGGCAAACACCCAGGGGCGAATTGGGTTCTCAGAGATTTGCCTTTATCCTCTGGCTTGGCCCAAGGGGATCGAGGTCAGTGGCCATATGATCGGGAAGAAAACAACTCAGAGTGCTTGTCTCTGAAGTACTCTGAATGGCCTCAACTTATTCAGTGACAGCAAGCAATATATTAGCCGTGACACGTTCATCTTCCATGGTCTTTCTCGTTCAGTACAAACGTGTTTGGAATATTCAGAGGAATGGGAGACTAACGAAGATGAATTGGTAAAAATAAATGTTTTAAAACTGGGGAGGCCTCAAACCATTTTGATGCTTGTTGCTGAGAAAGGACGGAGATTCTACGGCTTGGGTGGGAGGGGCCCAGTTACACTACCTTAGTCCCTTTGAAATGATGGTCGGAGGGCCGCCTGGCTGGCTCTGTTAGAGGATCATCATACGACTCTTGGTCTCAGGGTTGTGAAGTCGAGCCCCACGTCAGGGGTGGAGATTACTTTAAAAAAGTAAACTTTTTAAAAAATGTTTAATTTTTTTTTTTTAATTTTTTTTTTTTTTCAACGTTTATTTATTTTTGGGACAGAGAGAGACAGAGCATGAACAGGGGAGGGGCAGAGAGAGAGGAAGACACAGATCGGAAACAGGCTCCAGGCTCTGAGCCATCAGCCCAGAGCCTGATGCGGGGCTCGAACTCACGGACCGCGAGATCGTGACCTGGCTAAAGTCGGACGCTTAACCGACTGCGCCACCCAGGCGCCCCTAAAAAATGTTTATTTTTGAGAGAGAGAGAGAGAGAGACGCGGAATCTGAAGCAGGCTCCAGGCTCTGAGCTGTCAGCGCTGAGCCCGATGGGTGGCTCAAACCATGAGATCATGACCTGAGCCGAAGTCGGACGCCCAACTGACAAAGCCACCCACCCAGGTGCCTCAAAAAATAAACCTTTAAAAATAAGCAAAGTAAAATAACCTGATGGTCAGAGACGCTAGAGCAGCCCGTTCCCTCCTTCGCCCCACGGAGAGAGTTTTTGGAAGAGAGTGGCAGGTGGGTGGTGCCTTATTATGGAAGTCGTGGTTCCTTAACACCCCTGAAATTAGGAGGTATGGTACTGCTCCAAACTCCTCCCCACGACAGAGGAAAAAGCAAAAGAGGAAAGACCACATGGCATAAAACAGCATCAGATGTAGTAGCGATCATTTTGGCTGTTTTGTAATTGTAAGTTATCGCCAGCATTGAAAACAAAAACCAACAAAAGAAGAAATAGAAAATAGGGTAATTTACACTCAGTAACCGTAAGTATTGTCTGGGGAAACTTAGTTTCATGCTCGTGTGTGTTGTTTTCTGCGTTGTGACATAAAATGTTATTTCTTACTGAATCACGGTCAGAAAGTTTGAATGGCCATGTGATACAGGCTCATGCAAGGGTAGTGTCAGACTCAAGGTCACGTAGCCACACTGGGCCAAAACAGAGGCCACCGTTCCCACTCTGGTGCTTTCCGTCTCCATCACACTCCAGCCACTACAAAATACTGAGTGGGCTTTCATAGCCGGTTGTGTTAGATTTGGAGTTCTCCGTTCCCAAGACCTCATCAGACCGTGGCCGTGCAATTCCTTCTGGGCCTGCAGACCTCAGAGCATGCCTAGACTCCCATCCCCAGAACAAACACAAGGTTTTTTACTGGAGCTTAACCACCAAGAGGAAGAAAAATGCTTTTTCTCTATTTACCTTTTTTTTTTAATGTTTATTTTTGAGAGAGAGAGAGAGAGAGAGAGTGTGTGTGTGTGTGTGTGAGCAAGGGAGGGGCAGAGAGAGAGGGAGGGAGGGAGACAGAGGATCCAGAGCTGGCTCTGTGATGGCTGCAGTGAGCCCGACTCCAGGCTCAAACTCGTGAACTGTGAGATCATGACCTGAGCCCAAGTCAGATGCTCAACTGACTGAGCCACGCAGGTGCCCCACTCTATTTGCCTGTTGGGGGCGGGGGGAGGGTGGGCAGAGATTTCTCCTTTGTTTTATCAGTGATCCACTTAGCATGCACTTAGCTGAGCCCTTAGCACGTAAGAGCATCATTGGGTTCATCAGAATGAAACACTCATAGAAAAAGGTGCAGTCTATACCCTAAGCAACTCAGTGGGAAAGAGAAGAAACTGTCACAACAAATAAGATACTGGTGAGAAAACTGTATCCGTGCAAGGTCGTAAGAGAGCAGGGAGGGGTGCAGAGGGCAGAGAGGGCCCCTGTGTGGGGCAGGCGTGGTCTGGAAGGGCTTCCGGAGAAAATGATCTACCAGAACTTGTTTGCATTTGGCTGTGACACCTGGGAGCCCAGGCCTTGATTCCCCTTCACAGGAGCCCGTGTTTCCTCCCAAAGAGTCCGTCAACCAGAGTCCGAGGCTTACTCGACAGGTGTCTTGGCTCAGTCCTCGGGGAAAAAAAAAAAATAGCTGTGAGTCCCTCGGGGTTTTCGCACCACGGCTCTGATATTTCGGGAAGCATTTTACACCCATACGCAGTTCACAACACTGTGTCTTTACACCCTCTCTTCCAAAGATCTACAGATGCAGAGAAAAGCTGAAATAACTTACGGAGAAAATAGAAAGCAGAGAGAGGGTCAGCATCCCCCTGTTTCTCCAAGAAAGCTCTGCTTCCTCAGGCACAGCTACGGGCAGCCTTCGTTTGTTTTTTTGTGGGGTTTTGGTTTGGTTTGGTTTGGGTTTTTTTGGTCCTCCTGGTTACCTAGAGTTGATTTGTCTCCCTAGGGCTCTCGTCCCCCTTTCCTGTCCCTGTTTTGACAGGGGAGAAAATAAACGTAGTCGGTGATAAATCTGGGAGTACTGGCTTTCCAACCTCAGCCTCTGCCAAAGCCCAGCGTCCTCTCGGTAGCCTGCCCTTCGGAATGGTAATTAGTAGTATGGGAATTTTTACGGTAACCTCCCCGAGGAGCAGTTTCACCAAAGAGTAACCCGCTTGTCTAGACCGTACAAACCCATAAAGTCATCACTAGCTGGGATTTCCAAGCTACAAAGCAGCAGTGGGAAAGACTGCCTCTAGTCTCTCAGGGCTTTCAAACATAGAGCATCCATTGTGGAGACCAGCCATCCACACCCGTGCACGCACCTCTCTCCCGAAAGAGTAATGGAAACTCTCCCACTGACCCCCATCAACCAAGGAAAGACACCCAGCTTGCGATTTCTGCTTTATTGGCATCTACACGGCCTTGCCATCCCCTCCCGTTTTAACCCTACTTACGCTATCTGGGATTTTATTATTACAGTTTCTTTTTGAGAATGATCGAGCTGTGCCGTTTACTTTCTTGCTTGCCACAGCTAATTATTCATTAGTGAGATAAAAGCAGCTTAATGCTTGGCATTTTAAGAAACCAGGCTGGCAAGACTTACCCAGAGAGAGAGAAAAAGGGTTCAGACTCCTAACCCAGTGTTCCTTCCACTTTAGGTATTTAGCAAGGTTTGGGCGGGTGTGATGACAATAGCGTTCGTGACACTGGACAGCAGGAATGTTCATGCCGGAGGGAGAAGGGCACAAGGGGTAAGGTGTCCCCCGGCAGATTCTCTTCTGCGTAGAGTGGAATCAGATGACTGAATTCTACTGCTGGTAGACTTTTCTTTTCAGAAATGATGATGTGGGTCTTTTTTTGGTGTGTGTGTGTGTGTGTGTGTGTGTGTGTGTGTGTGTGTGTGTGTGTGTGTGTGTGTGTGTGTGTAAGTAAACTCTACACCCAACGTGGGGCTCAAAGTCACAACCCCGAAGTCAAGAGTTGCATGCTCTACTGACGAGGCCAGCCAGGCACCCCAGAAATGATGTTAAAACAGAGATCACCTAAGGAGGAAGACAAATCAGGAGATCTGACTTATGGAACAAAATAGTTATGAAAGCAAGTTGAAGGAAGACCCTCTGACCCCAACCGCAGCTTGGTAAAGGACATTCGAGTTAGCCTGCGGTATGCCCACCTGGAGGACTAAAACTAACAACATTAGTCACTGTGTGGGGACACCTAGAATGTGCTGTGCCCTTTGCTAAGCATGTTTTTTCACATCCTCATTTTCTATTTGGATGGAAACTGAAAGTCGGAGATGTTGAGTAACTTGCCCAAGGGTGGATTTTAGTACACGTAGGCACCTGGATCTTAACCCAGGTGTGCCTTTCCCCAAAGCAGCCTCTGGTTCCTTTCCTCTGTGACTCATGGAGACGTGAAATAGGAGATGTGATGCATCTGTGTGCCCTTCAGAAATATTCAGTACATGCCCTTCCTCTAGAATAACTATTTCCCAGGAATCATTGGGAGAATTATTCTTGTTAATACACAGAAAAAAAAAACATGAGCATCTACCGTGTGCCAAGTGTATGCGCCAAGATAAAACCCATAAGCCACATCCTCAAGTAGCCCGGAGACAAGTGGGGAAGAGAGAGATGATGAGACCCACACAGGATGCTAAGTTCCTTTGATGGAGGCAAACTTGGCTTGTACCTATAAGGAAGGGACACCTAGCCCAGCCTTGAAGTGAAGAGTCATGGAGAACTTCTTGGTGGCGACGACATTGACTCTGAATTTTAAGAAGCAGTTCATCTTATGTTGGCGAAGATGCAGAGAAAGAGGAACCCTTTGCACTGCCGGTGGGAATGCAAACTGGGGCAGCCACTCTGGAAAACAGTATGGAGGTTCCTCAAAAAAATAAAAAATAGAACTACCTTCCGACCCAGCAATTGCATTACTTGGTATTTATTCAAAGGATACAGGTGTGCTCTTACGAAGGGGCACATGCACCCCAATGTTTATAGCAACACTATCGACAGTAGCCAAAGTATGGAAAGAGCCCAAATGTCCATTGACTGAAGAATGGGTAAGGAAGATGTGGTATCTTTTTACAATGGAGCATTACTCGGCGATCAAAATGAATGAAATCTTGCCATTTGCAACTACGTGGATGGAACTAGAGTGTATTATGCTAAGCAAAATTAGAGAAAGACAAATATCATATGAATTCACTCAGATGTGGAATTTAAGATACAAAACAGATGAACATAAGGGAAGAGAAGGAAAAATAATATCAAAACAGGGAGGGGGACAAAACATAAGACTTTTTTGTTGTTGTTAAATTTTTTTTAATGTTTATTTATTTTTGAGACAGAGACAGAGCATGAACAGGGGAGGGTCAGAGAGAGAGGGAGACACAGAATCTGAAGCAGGCTCCAGGCTCTGAGCTGTCAGCACAGAGCCCAACGCGGGGCTCGAACCCACGGACCGTGAGATCATGACCTGAGCCGAAGTCGGACGCTTAACCGACTGAGCCACCCAGGCGCCCCAAGAGACTTTTTTATTTAAAAAAAATTTTTTTATGTTTATTTTAGAGGGCGAGAGATAGGGTGGGAGCAGGGGAGGGGCAGAGAGAGAGGGGGATACACAGATCTGAAACAGGCTCCAGGCTCTGAGCTGTCAGCACAGAGCCTGACGCGGAGCTCGAACCCATGAACCATGAGATCATGACCTGAGCCGCAGTCGGATGCTTAACCAACTGAGCCACCCAGGCCCTCTGAAACATAAGAGACTCTTAAATACTGAGAACAAACTGAGGGTTGCTGGAGGGGTTGTGGATGGGGGGGTTGGGCTCAATGGGCAAGGGGCATTAAGGAGGACACTTGTTGGGATGGGCACAGGGTATTATATCTAGGGAACGAATCACTGGATTCTACTTCTGAAGTCATTATTGCACTATATGCCAACTAACTTGGATGTAAATTAAAAAAATAATAATAATTAAAAATTTAAAAATACATCTTAGATGAAAAAGAAAGAGGATGGGTGAGCTGGCTGGTTCAGATGGGTACTGAGGGGGAAGAATGCCCAGTTGGCCAGAGTTTGCCTTATTTTCACAGTATGGTAGGAAACCACTGGAGAGTTTTAAACAGGAACGTCATGGCTCGTTTTATGTTTTTTAAAAGATGATCCTGCTGATTCTGGGGGACAGGGCTAAGAATGGCTGAAGGGTGGTTGGTATCGACCGCAGCCTTCCAAGAGAGGTGGCAGTGACAGGACCAGAGCATAGGGTGGAGGTGTGGAGGGGCTTGGAGTGCTTGGAGGTGGAGCCTTATGGGAGTTACAGGAGTGGATGGACAGGGAAAGGCAGGAGTGAGTCCTGAATTCTTCGCCGGAGGAGCTGAGTGGGTGATGGTGCCATTTCTTGGGTATGGCGGGGCACGAACAGGTTTGCAGGGGCAATATACAGTCCGGGGCTCTCTTTTAGAAGCAAGGCATGATCTTAAATCATCGACTACCTCTATCACGATATACTGTATTTCAGTAGTTCCCAAATTTTTGCCAGTGACCCGCGAGCATCTTACGAATATGGATTCCCCGGAATCCACTCTAGGTTTAGTCAGATTTGAAGGGCAGAGCCAGGAATCGGGAGCTCTCGGCAGTTCCCAGGTGATCCTAGCCCCGCCAGCCCAGCATCAGGCCACGGACGTTGTGTGCGAACCACTGCCGTTTCATATTTGTGAAGGCCAGTCTTGATAACTTGGGGACTCTTTGAGCGATATTCCCACCCAGATGCAAAACCCGTGTCATGCCGCGCCGTCTCTCCTTTTTATTGTTGCAATTTTCCCAGAGAAGTCATTCTCAGATTAAAGGTTTGCTGACTGGCCTATGCTTCTTTGATGTTTTTCCCTGGATGTCAGGCGTATTCTAGTAAGTGGGGAACCTTGAAAGAATAGCCTTTTCCTAAGTGACGGGAATGTTCCCACATGCTGATGCTTTTCATAAGGACCTAAGGCTCGGATGTCTGTCCGAATGCTCCGATCCTCGTAAATCGGCGGATTGGTTCTGGAAATCCCATGAGCCTCAGCTTTCTTGAGAGATTTATGGCACTTCCTGTTCCTGTGGAGGCCAGGAATAACATCATCGCTCCCTCGGCACTTCTGGTTTTCGTTCCTGAGGGGGGCGGCAAGGGAACGGAGAAGCGTGCTGAACCAATACCGCTTCGAAAGAAGACCATCTCGACTTATTTTCCAAAACCTCAGACAAAGCCCCATGTTCTGCTAAGAGTATGCCAGTTTTCTGCCCTCTGGTCTTCTCGCCCTGGAGATTTTCCCATCACCTTTACCCGAGTGGGTTCCGTGGTGTGGGAATGGGGCCCCAATTGGCTGGAGCTTATGGACACATTCCAAGGTGGGGCCAGCCTCCTCCGGCAGGGGCCCTAGACCTTTAAGCAGGCAAGGTGTGCTGAACTTGAGAAAAGCTCATTCACGCCGTGTTTTAAGATCCTTCCAAAGCAATGTTGATGGCTAACAATGAATTCCCCTCTTGGCCTGACCAAGAAAAGGGACTAATGAAGGCTGCCATTCCAGTTAGAATCCACGCCTGGCCAATCTGTGCAACCAAATCACGCCTTGCGTTGGTGAAAGTGAGTATGATCGTTTCTAGTTCACACAACAGTGGATCAAAGTATCTGCATCTACCTTCGCAGCAACGCATCAGACAAGAGCCAAAAAATGTTCCACCAGCTCTCTAGAAGAACGACACCCAAAGAACTGGGTCTGATGGCTCTGCCTGAAAGACCCAGTGCCGCGTGCCGCAGGGAGGGGATGAAAGGTGAATAAAAGAATCACTAGCCTCTGGGAGAGGAGAATCTAGTTGCAGAGGAAGACAAGTGTACGAATCAAGCTCCTCTAAGACCCGGAACCTAAGAGCCTAAAATTAAGTGTCGTCAAAGAAAGGGGCAGTCACTTCCACTTGGGAACAATTCAGTTACCATGTAGTTACCTGGGGAACGGTAGCGTTTGGGATAGGCCTTCAAGGATGAGGACAGGTAAGCGTTGTATGTATGATGGAGTGGGTGTTGTGGACTCCAAGCCCCCAAACCGTGCCCAGATAGCATGGAGACGGTGTGGGGACCTGTCACAGTTGATGCACCAGTTTGGTGGCTGTACCGGGTTCACAAAGCGTACACACAGATATAACAGCCTCAAACGCTAGGCTGGGGAATTCGTGTTTAATAGAGTTGGCAGCGGGGAGACATTTTTCATACGAGAGGCAAGTAATGCAATCAGAGAAGAATGATCTTCGCGATCGCAGTGATTTCCGAGAATGTTCATCTGGCAGAGGAAGGAGGACGGGTTGGAGGGCGCGAGACCAGAGGCCGCTGGCGTCTCAGTTAGGAGGTTATTTCAGTAGCCATGGTGCACGTATGGAAGCACATTTGATTTTCTTGATGAAACGTCTGCGTGTCGAAGGGGAAATGACTTGGTGCGGGAGGCTTTTCGGCGCCGTCGTGTGTAACACACAAATTCCTCCAGGTTGATAGGAGCCTGCCCGGCTTGCTCAACAGAAAGAGGTAAACCTCGTAGACATTGGAATGTTTATGTTCAGTCCAAAATGGCTCTGGTTTTTTACACAGCTGTAAAGTGTATTTAACTCCCAAATATAAAACACTTCTTGACTACTGTTTCATAGCTTCATAAAACGAGCCTCGATTGCGTAGGTGCTGCCTGTTGTCATCCCCTATCTTTCCACGCAAATCTGTTTCCTGGTATTGTTCTTCCGACGGGAAAAAATGCAGCCCAGCGTAAACTACCTTTTTTACAAGCAGCCATGAGAAGAAAGCCCCAAAGACAATAAGGAGCCTCTGCATTTATATTTTTAACCCAAGATTACAGATCTAACGAGCAGGGAAGCAAAATCGCTTTAATTACGAATGTTTTTCATTGTGGTTGTGAGCGTAAGGCAGTAACAGATGTTCATTTTCCCCAGCTCAACTGTTTTTAATTCTTTCTTGTACATGGAGAGAGAAATCTTTAAACATTTGCCAAAGTTCAATTAACATCCCTGGCTGAAGGTGGAAAATGCCCTACTTTGTTTTTTCTCAGCCGTATACCTGCTTTGGCTGTCTGTGCCACAGAGCACCGGGGAAGGATTCCAGCTGGCACACGTTTTATTACTGCAAAGTTAATTTGCAGAATAAGCCTTTGGCGGGAGGGGTCTGCTGGACTTTTTATATATTTATTTATTTACTCTTTTTCAGTTATAAATAAAATGACACTGTAAAACATTGCAGCTTAATTGCAGGAAACCCGGCGCATTTTTTGGTTGTTGTTCTGCAAGTGGTTAATAGCTCGTGTTTTGTTTATACAGAAATCTTGGGTAAGAATATGTTTACAGCCAAGGCCGTGCGACTTGGGTTTATCATGTTTTTCCTGTGCTCTGTGGAACAGAGCCGGCTGTTCGTTATTGAAAAGCCCGTTTCTGTGGAGAGTGGAGTTTGGGGGTGCTGGGGGACGCGTTTATGTAAGAATGCAGAACGACTGCCAGAGACTGTGGGCACTCGAGCTATAAAGCCTCAACGGCACCTCGCGTGATGACATCACAACAAGTTGCCTTCGCCCCTTCGAAGTAGTTCAGCTGGATTTTCTGGAGAATTGCGGGACAAGGCGCATGGGATAGCACCAGTCGACTTTTGTCCCCGTCTTTGATCCCATGACCTGCGTGTGTGCGTGTCACGGGATCACCGTTTGATAGTCAGCTCAGGTAGAACCCGCTTCCAAAAGATTGAGGAGACCGTCACATCATTTACATTTGGGGTTTGGCTTGCTGAGCGTTGACTTTCCAGAAAACCGCAGGCCTACAAAGCGTGTCTCGTGGACGGCTGAAACTTGAAGATTGTGCCCCTGAAAGAGCCCGAAATTTACAAATGCCACCCGTGCCGGTGGCGTGGGCTCCGATGATAATGCCCATTCCAGAGGTTTCCTTGCGTCTCCCCAGAGGTTTGCTGAATATCTGTCCATTCATCCTCATTGAGGCAACTGGAAAACACATCCCTTGTTGGTCTGTGACACACAGATTCGCCCCTGAGGAAATCTGTGGATGACGTAGAACTTACAGGCCTTGCAAAGGGTCGTTGGGTTTGTCTTTGGATCAAGTGCATTCTCCTTACGGAGCAAAACAATGCCAGGGAGGAAGTAGGAGACCCCCCGCTGGAAAATGGGAGGTAAGCTAAGGGTTGTAATAGTCGAATTACAAATACCACAACCCCTCTGGCACGCAGGACTGGGTTTGCTTCTTCAAGGTCGACCTTTATGTCTCTGGGCCAGGGCTGATTTGAAAAACGGGCCATTTGGATTTAGCGCTGGCCACAAATCAAACACAGTGGAGGAGGAGGACGGGGCCGTGAAGTGACTCAGTGATGCGAGAACTTAGAAAGAAGAATTCTCACCTTGATTTTCCCCTCAGGACCCAACTTCTACCTTGATATTAGAGTAACCGTTTAAGAGAAGGGTTTAAACCTCTTATCCCTTGTATAGCCACGAAGCTGCCTCTGTGTGTGCAGATCATGGCTGGGGAGCGCCTGGACTCCGTCAGAGCTACCTAGGAAGCACTGTTAACGGCTGGTAGTTTTGGAAAGAACTTAATTCTTGCAGCATCACCTTCTGAAAAGTAGATAGGCAACCTGTTTGGGTAGACGTGGTATCAGAAGACTGAGTGTGTGTCCCGAGCCCATTTCTGGTCATACGCTTTGAACAGCTTTTACGGCTCAGGATCTGTGAGGTGACGGAGGTCTCGATCACCTGGCTTGCAAGGGCTGGGGTTCCCACTTCCTCGGCCCATGGAAGCCGCTGACCAGACAGGAGACTCAGACCTGGGTGGCAGACTTTCGCCCCCGTCGGGACTCGCGCTGAGTATGTGCCCGGGGACAGGTCACCTCCCCGGGCATCGATGCAGGTAGTCCTCTGTCGGAGGGGAGGTCGGCGCAGAATATCGGAGGTCCTTTCCAGGCTTGAAATGTTATCGTTTTGTGACTCAGTGATGACATTCTCTAAAGGTCCAGCTTGGGCATTTTTTTTTTTAATTTTTTTTTTTTCAACGTTTATTTATTTTTGGGACAGAGAGACAGAGCATGAACGGGGGAGGGGCAGAGAGAGAGGGAGACACAGAATCGGAAACAGGCTCCAGGCTCTGAGCCATCAGCCCAGAGCCTGACGCAGGGCTCGAACTCACGGACCGCGAGATCGTGACCTGGCTGAAGTCGGACGCTTAACCGACTGCGCCACCCAGGTGCCCCCAGCTTGGGCATTTTAAAATCAGTCGGAGGGGCGCCTGGGTGGCGCAGTCGGTTAAGCGTCCGACTTCAGCCAGGTCACGATCTCGCGGTCCGTGAGTTCGAGCCCCGCGTCAGGCTCTGGGCTGATGGCTCAGAGCCTGGAGCCTGTTTCCGATTCTGTGTCTCCCTCTCTCTCTGCCCCTCCCCCGTTCATGCTCTGTCTCTCTCTGTCCCAAAAAATAAATAAACGTTGAAAAAAAAATTTAAAAAAATAAAATAAAATAAAATAAAATAAAATCAGTCGGAAAGTAGGTACTGATGGTGTACTCGGGATTTGTAAGTGTAGGTGGGAAGCATACAAGCCAAGTCCGGACTCTTCTGGAACTGAAAACAGCTGAAAGATGTACATGAAAGGGGCACAGGTAGAGGCTGGAACAGGGGCAGAAGAGCAGGAGCCGAGGGAGACTGGAGGGTCAGAGGAGTGAACACCCCCTGTAAGGTCCCAGGGGAGGGGAACTAATTGGGGCAAGGGGTGCTTTTTTTTTTTTTTTTAATTTTTTTTTTCCAACGTTTATTTATTTTTGGGACAGAGAGAGACAGAGCATGAACGGGGGAGGGGCAGAGAGAGAGGGAGACACAGAATCGGAAACAGGCTTCAGGCTCTGAGCCATCAGCCCAGAGCCTGACGCGGGGCTCGAACTCCCGGACCGCGAGATCGTGACCTGGCTGAAGTCGGACGCTTAACCGACTGCGCCACCCAGGCGCCCCAAGGGGTGCTTTTTAAAATGAGATTAGCGAGGTGGGGCCCGTTAGTGGAGGCTCTCGGAAGAGGAGACCCAGAAATTCACCATTTCTCCTTTATCTTGCACAGAGGGTCAGATCTTGCTAGAAATGCCGTTTCCCAGCTCTAAAAGAGAAGAAAATGGGCAAAAGGACCTTGGTCTTTTGTCACTGTGTTTCTGTTTTTGCTTTTTATGGGCAAAGCCTACTTCCTACCACATGTCAAAGATGGCGGGTGGGGCATCTTCCTGGCCTGCCCTCTCCTGGATAGGATTCTGGAAAAGAGGCCAGAAAGCAGCCCGTCAGCGCTCTCGGGGGATTAGCACACCAGGAAGTGACCCAAATAGAAGCCCCTGCTTCGGTTTGATAACGTATCTCGGAAGCGGGGGAGGCCGGGCGCGAAGAATGGGAGAAGCCAAGCCAATGCCACGGCGTCTGCTCCTCCGTGTTGGTGCCATCAGGACACAGATGTCTAAAGTCTCCGAAATAACAGCTTCATCTTCATCCATTGTCATACAGACAGATTCCCATCCGACTGGCCACGGGCAGTTCAGGCAGAACAGAACTGAAGCACCTGGTGATTTCGGAGTCCGGCTTGTAAATACATCACCCGTCACGTTTCCGTGTGAGGGTTTGGGCGGGATGACAGGTCTTTCCTTATGTCTGTTGCTGCTTGCCTGGGGACCGATAGATGTGGTTTATTGGGGCCAGGACTATTCCTGTTTCCAGCCTTCAATAGATAGCTAATCATAAACCTTTAGTCTTGTTACTAAACCAGGGGGACGCCTCTTGTTTTTCGCCCCGTGGCGTTTATATGGCGTCGTTCTGTTAGACGTGACTTGCCGTAAACACGCTGAGGAGAGGCAGCCTGCGAGTCGGGATTTGCAGTCTAATGATGCTTGTGTCCAGAGAGACCCTGTAGTTGAAGAGGGGACAAAGATGGAGGAAAGAAAAAGAGTCCACCCCCCTCTCTTCTGGGCAAGGAAGAAAGACCTCGTGCTACCAGTGCGTGTGACCATCCACCCTGTTCTCTGCCGGGCCCTGTGGAAAGCCTGTTCTGTGACCTGGCCCAGTTCTTACCAGTGGGCACATAGACACTGCTGTATCCTCTTTTTTTTTTTTTTTTTTTTTTAATATTTATTTATTTCTGAGACAGACATGGCGTGAATGAGGGAGGGGCAGGGAGAGAGGGAGACACGGAATCTGAAGCAGGCTCCAGGCTCCGAGCTGTCAGCACAGAGCCCGACGCGGGGCTCGAACTCACGGACCGCGAGACCGTGACCTGAGCCGAAGTCGGACGCTTAACCGACTGAGCCCCCCAGGCGCCCCATGCGGTTCTCATTTTTCAGTGAGGTAACTGGGGCCTGAAAGGAGGTAAGTCGCCCAAGATCCCGCAAACAGGACGTGAATTTTGGCAGTCCGAGTCCCGGGGCCTCGCTCTTATCACCGGGCCACCTCCCGTGGCCAGAGTTGATGCTTCTGTGTCTCGGCAACAGGGAAAGCTCAAAGCCATTTCTCAAATCAGCTGTGTCCACCTTAGAGAAGAAGGTCGTCGTCCTCTGAGGAAGTAGCATCGTGTCTTTGTCACACAACACGTCATATGTCAGGGGAGTTGAGGGAGTCAGGCCGGAGCAACCCATTCCACATGTATGTCCAGGGTGGAAGGCTAGAGAAACCCCAATGGGGTTGACCATGAACCGCGCTCGGCGTGGATGAATCTGGAGGTGTGGTGGCCAGGTGCAGGGTTGCTGAAGCACGTCCCAGCGTAGGTCAAACCCAAGCAGGCCAGAGCAAGCCAAGGGCGAGAGGCAGGAGCACGGGAGCCAGCCCAGGGAGCTGAGCAAGGGGGCAGGAGCCAGCCACGGCCATGCGCATGCCAGTGGGCAGCTTTGTTGACTTCTGCGGCTCCTGGGGTCTGTCAGTGACCCAAGATCTTCAAAAGCAGCTGAGCATCGTCCATTGGCCTGATGGACGTTTCAGTTTGTGAAGTCACATGTCTGCTCAGCCCGTGAAAACGCCAACAGCAGATAGTTGTTGCTAAATGGCAGGTACTGGTTGAAGCACCTATGTGTGTATTAACTCATTTAGCCCTCGGCCGTGGGTGCTGTGCCCAGGAGGGACCTGAGTGAATGGCCCAAGGTCACCTAGTGAGTCACTGAAGGAGCCAGCGCCGGGACGCACGCTGTCGGGCTCCACGGTGTCCTCTTGTGACCCTGTGAGATATTGCCAAAGAAATAGAAATAAAAAGCAAAGTGCCATGGGGGGAGGGGGAATCACTCCATGGCGCCCCGCCCCCGGGCCTAGGAAAAGCCTGGTAAATCAGCTCGTAGGGAGTGGGTGGAGCTATGGGCGGAGCTAGGAACAGACAAGGCCACGTTGTCTGCTTCTCACCTGAGCCTTTATTATCATGTCCTATCATGTCCGGAGTGGAAAAAGTCTGACTCGCTTTTATAACATGTCCAAAACGATCTCTTTGGCTGGGAAGTTCTTGCCCCTGCAGTTCCTCCCTCCCGATCGCTGTTGTCAAGGTTTGTCCCACGCGTAACGTTCCGCCGGATTTTAACGCGGCCCTGATGAGTCTGAAGCCGGCCTGATAGGGGCAGTATGTAAAAAAAACGACATCACTGGTGCTTTCAGGAAGCTGCCTTGTTACGAAGCCAAATAGCCTTCTTAAAAATCAGAAGTACTCTCATAAAACTCGTTTTTCACGCGGCACAGGCTGTAGTTTCCACATGGGACGAAGTGTGAAACTGAGCTTTTATGGGAGATCTCGGAGATTTGTGTGAACTTTCAGTGACTCCCATGACATTATTCCCCAGAGGAATAACTTATTTTCTGCGGTGGTGCGTTTCCCTGTCATCGGCTGTGTCTGGAAAGGGACCGTTACTCCGGTGCAGTGGAAACTGGTTCCTGCGGGCGGACCCTAATTATTTCTCAGCTCAGTGATTGCAGGCTTTTCCTCAGTATCCGTCATCCTCTCCTTCCCAGCCCTCTTCTTCGAGCCCTCTCTCGGCACAAAAACACTCACCCCGTCTGTAGGTGTGCGCTCTGTGAACACAGCACACCGTATTTCGGAGTTCGAAGGCAAGACCCTTCGAACCGATCGTCACCTGTCGCAGGTGCCTGTACTGCACAGAGAGGCTGTGCTGGGTTCAAAAGATCCTCCCGCCCCCTACTGTTTGTCGAGTTCGTGTTTTTATGTTTTTAATAATGTTTTTAATGTTTTTTTATTTTTGAGAGAGAGGAAGGGAGAAGGGGGAGGAGGGAGACAGAGTAGCTAAAGCAGGCTCAGTGCGTCTGCCGGCAGAGAGCCTGACGCAGGGCTCGAACGCACAAACCAGGAGAGCACGGCCCGAGCCGGAGTCAGACTCTTAACCAGCTGAGCCACCCAGGGACCCTCAGAGTTCATGTTTTTAGAAGCAGGTCATTTCCCCAGCGGAGGAGTCTGAGGTGTGAGGACAGACCACCGGGGTGCCCGCATCCTCACTGCACGCCTCGAGGGCAGAGAGTCTGTCTTTTTCATCCCCGGGTCTCCAGTACGGTGAACCAATTAACAAAAGTCAGTTCAGCGGTCTTATCCCAAATCAGCGTTTTATTTTTTTCCCCCCGACAGCGTTAGAAATCAGTACCTCGATCCATTGTATTGGAAATGCAAAGTACAGGTATTTTTGTCTGTGCGTTTTAGGCAGATGACTGTAACCAGGTGATTTCTTGTTAGGCTTTGTCTAGCCTATGTCATTTCTTTCAAATTGAGACTTTTTTAAAGTTTATTTATTTTTGAGAGAGAGAGTATGAGCAAGCATGAGTGCGGGAGGGGCAAAGAGAAGGTAGACACAGAATCCAAAGCAGGCTCCGGGTTCCGAGCTGTCAGCCCAGAGCCCGACGCGGGGCTCGAACCCACGGACCGTGAGATCATGCCCTGAGCCGAAGCCAGACGCTTCACCGCCTGAGCCACCCAGGCGCCCAAGTCTAGACAATTTTAATTACTGATTAAAATAATAATTCCAGCTAGTGCTAATATGTACACGACTATGTGCCAGAAATTAATCTGATCACCTTATCCACGCTGAACCGTACGGTCTTCCCGGTAGCTGTGTGAGGTCAACCCTAGTGTTGTTTCAGTTTCACCGATAACAGAAAGGAGGTAGAGAGAGGTGAAATAAGGCTAGCGATGGCAGAGCCAGAATCCTAATGCGGGCAGCCTGCTCCCAAGCCCCTGAGCCACCTGCCTTCCCACACAGCCTCTGCACAGGGTTGGGTGTGGTCTTGCAGCCGTGCTCATCAGGGTTAACTGGAGGATGTGCGTCTCGCAGATCCCCAGATCCAAGGTCATCCCTAACGTCGTCATCATGCATCCTTTCGTTATGTCATGCACAGATGGCGTATTTTAAAGAAGCATAATCACGAAGTACAAGATGTGCACATTACGCACACAGCAAATGTTCTTCCGGTGCAGGGGTCTCTCCTGTGGATTTCGTTCATTTTACAAAGACGAGCTAAGGCGCCCTGAGGCCAGGCGCTGTGCTCGGTTCTGGGGATGCTGCGGGGAATAAGGAGAACTTCCCCTGGGACGGTGATTTCCCAGTGAGCCGATCAGGGTGATGGGGAAGGCGGATCTCCCCACTGCCCTTGGACACACTTAGGTCTCTCCTTCCTGAGTTTGGCTCCAGCTCCTTCCTGGTTCAGGGCAGTTGTGATTCTCTGGGTCTGGCCCAAAGCATTGGCTCCAGAAGGCCCACTCACCACTCACAGGCCTGTGCTTGCTACCTGCCCTACTTAGCTTGGCTGATTCGAAACTCTGAGAACCCATTCTGTTCGGCAACCTGATGACAGACCGGGCAGAGTCCAGGGTACCGTGGGTGACCCTTCTTAGTTCAGCACAAGGTCTGTGAATGACTTGTGCCATTCTTTAGAACCGGATGCACCTACTCTGAAAACAGAGATTGTCCCTGAGAGCATTGACCAAGATCATGGTGGGACGCAGTCATAAAGGGTACCACAATCTTTTTCGTTTTGTGACGAACTGTCTTCATACTTGGTGCCCATTGTATACACCTGTCACTTTCCTATTTCACCTGTTGGCCCCCCGTCTATGTGTGCCCTCCAGATGGTCCTGAGGTTGGCTTGCCAACAGTCCACGTTCTCAGGTAGATTGTAGGTTCCTGCCAGCTGACGCAATACCTTGGTGACGGTCGCCAAAAATGACCTTTCTCTTCTCTTTTAGCCTGTCTTACATCCTACTTAAATGTTGGTTAAAACTCTTTGGTGGTTTTCTAATCTGGATGAAATGGTTCTTGTAGTTAGAAGTGCTATAAACTGAGATGCTAACGGTCAAAAATAGCCTTAAGCTTGTTTTAGCGTGACACATAGTTAAGAACTGTATTTTAAATTGAGATGCACACCTGAGACAAGTTTTATGAAGACTTCTTAGACTCTGACACCTTCTATTCCATTCTGTCTTTATTTTATTTCTTTCATGCCCCACCAAATTGATTGTATGACCCGCTTCTGGGTCACAGTCTGCATTTTTTTTTTTAATTTTTTTTTCAACGTTTATTTATTTTGGGGACAGAGAGAGACAGAGCATGAACGGGGGAGGGGCAGAGAGAGAGGGAGACACAGAATCGGAAACAGGCTCCAGGCTCCGAGCCATCAGCCCAGAGCCCGACGCGGGGCTCGAACTCACGGACCGCGAGATCGTGACCTGGCTGAAGTCGGACGCTTAACCGACTGCGCCACCCAGGCGCCCCCAGTCTGCATTTTTAAAACACTACGACTCTGCATCGGGGGTAGGTCTCCAGAGCAGCCAATTGTCACAGAAAACTTTTAGGTTAAATCTCTATGACTCTTGAGCAACCACTCGAAGGCTAAGGGAAAATAAGTCCTTTTACTCTTCCCCAAAGGTAAAAGAGTGGAATTCCTAATGGTGGGTATTGCTGAAATCTGGGCTGTACTGAAGAGACATTGCCATGTTTTCTTATGGTTGACACACAACGTTACGTTAGTTTCACATGTATGAGATGTCATTTCTCGGTGCCCATTTGTCCTGAAAAATAGCCAAGAGCTGGGGACAATAAAGGAGGAAATGATATTTTGTTTTGGGGGGGCAGTTTCTTTCTCCTCCAGCCAGCATGAAGAGCTGGGAGATTGGGGACCCAGAGAAGTATGCCCAGCTGGAGCCCTCAGTTGGCAAGGGGACCCCTCCAGGGTGGGAGAAGAAGTCCTTCGGATAATAAAGTTCCAAGCAGCTATGACATGGAATAAGGTCATGATGAGGCATCGGGTTGCTCCTTGATATGGGAAGTCATTAGAGGGTTTTAAAAGGCAAGTAAGATAATATATTCACTTTAAAAAACAATTTGTTTAATGTTTTTTTTTTATTTTTGAAGGAGAGAGAGAGAGAGAGACAGAATGTGAGTGGAGGAGGGGCAGAGAGAGAGAGAGAGAGACACAGAATCTGAAACAGGCTCCAGGTTCCTGGCTCCGAGCTGTCAGCACAGAGCCTGATGCAGGGCTCGAACTCATGAGTCTTGAGATCATGACCTGAGCCGACGTCGGATGTTTAACTGAGCCACCCAGGCGCCCCTCACTTTTTCTTTTTTTAAGACTGTGGGAGGTCAAGAGCTGTGTAATATGGGGTCCCTTTCTACTAGAGCCGGAGAATTATATTCCCTCATTTTTTTTTTTTAATTTTTTTTTTTCAACGTTTATTTATTTTTGGGACAGAGACAGAGCATGAACGGGGGAGGGGCAGAGAGAGAGGGAGACACAGAATCGGAAACAGGCTCCAGGCTCTGAGCCATCAGCCCAGAGCCCGACACGGGGCTCGAACTCCCGGACCGCGAGATCGTGACCTGGCTGAAGTCGGACGCTTAACCGACTGCGCCACCCAGGCGCCCCTATATTCCCTCATTAATTCACCCAACAAGCTCATGTCTTTGGCTCCTTAAGTGCAAGCACAGCACTGGGCACATTATCAAAGATAATGGCCAGGCACCTCCAAGTAAGTTAGAAAGTGTTGAATCCTATGAGGGAAAGGTTGCTTCTGGCTTGGAGAGCCAGGACCATTTGCATAGTTAAGGAGCAGTTGGGGGAGAATGACATCCAGGAATAAACTGAGGCCAGGAGCAAGGAGGTCAAGAACTTTCGAGGCTCGACACATAGTCCCCAGCCATTAGCGTGTCTTCCATGGTCATCATAATGTTGCCAATTATTTAGACGATTGTTGCTGTAGCTTCTATAAATTGGGTCAGTACCAATTAAAGCTAATTTATAATGATAAATCTATAAGGCAGGCGACTCTTTGCTAATGTATTTGCCAGAATTTGACACCCCAGGAGAGTTTTAATTTGCTGTCACTGCAGTTAGCACTTGTGCATGAATATTAATGATCTGCATTATAGGGAAAATGGGGTATGCTGGGTTTCTGGAAAAGGTTGACTTGTTTTCATCTATCTGTGTGTCAGTGTTTTATGTTTATGAATACAAGGAATGAGAACACTGTAGGTGCTCCAATGGAGAGCAGGCCATGCGCACAGGCTAAAGGGGTAAGCAAAGGACAGATGGGCAGAGGTTGGAGGGGAGTAGACAAGATTTGAAGTGGCTCCTGGGGCGAGTGACAGTGAGCTTGCCAGAGGCACTCAGCAGGGCTCCCGGGCAGTGATGTGGGTCCAGGTGGGTGAATCTGCGCGCGCGCGCGCGTGTGTGTGTGTGTGTGTGTGTGTGTGTGTGTGTGTGTGCGCGCGCGCGCGCAGAGGCTCTGGACCACCTTGCTTTCTCATGTGATGCATGAGAAAGGCTCTGGTTTTTACTTCCTTTGCCAACCACCGGTAGGATCTTTCTGGCAGTCCTGCAGAATGGTAATTGCCTTATCACGAAACCCTCTCTGCTAAGTTGTGCTCCTCCCCAAACTGAGATGCCAAAATGGGGCGCTCGGGGTTGCCTCTCTTGGCTGCTGTCCTGCCCACCGCAGGCCCCGCGTGGGGATTGTGCAGTGTGGATGGTGGCGATAGAAAAGTCAGCCCGAGGCAGACCACTGGCAGCCACTGTTTATGTGGGCAGGGCGCGGTGAAATGACATTTTCTTGGAGAAACTCTCACATTGACCGGTGGCATTTTAAAAGTCATAGTATCTAAGACAGAGGAGAATCTGAAAAACCAGCTCATGTAGCTCCTCTTTGGAAGACGCGACTGTGACCACCCTGGGAAGGCAGTGTTGAAACCACTTGGTGTTCGAGCCCAGTGCTTCCCACACACTCCCGTGTGCACCCCACGAGCGGCTGTGACTCCACACGACGATGCGTCCTTCCTCTCCGGTCTCTCCAGGGCCTTGTTTCGTGTGTCACGTCTTTATCCGTCACGCAGGGGATGTTCAATTTGAAAAGAAAGGAGCACGAGGTTTGGGACCAAGTACCCTCGCACCCGTCCAGTCTGCCTGTTTCTGGCCAGGTGACCTTCGGCACATCTGTCACTTCCTGAACCCCCTGCTCTCCCCTCTGTTAAATTGGGGCAGTAGAAGGTTGGTTGCGGGACAAGCACCAGGCACACAGGAGGCACCCAAACCCTAAGCGGCAGGAGCAGCTCCCCACTCCTTCTGGTTCCAGAACGACGCGTGTAAAAACAAAACCTGCTCGTTCTTGGCTGCGATTCTCATTAAGAAGTCCAAGTAGGGCGCCTGGGTGGCGCAGTCGGTTAAGCGTCCGACTTCAGCCAGGTCACGATCTCCCGGTCCGTGAGTTCGAGCCCCGCGTCGGGCTCTGGGCTGACAGCTCAGAGCCTGGAGCCTGTTTCCGATTCTGTGTCTCCCTCTCTCTCTGCCCCTCCCCCGTTCATGCTCTGTCTCTCTCTGTCCCAAAAATAAATAAATGTTGAAAAAAAAAAAAATTTAAAAAAAGAAGTCCAAGTAAACACAGAGAGGTTTAGGCATGGGGGGGGGAGGTTAGGTGGGGGGGGGGAAGCGCCAGAATTTGGGGAGCAAATGACTAAAAGCAAAAGGAGGCCAACAGAAAGCAGGCATTGTTACTGTGTCATAAATGCCTCCCCAAAATCTTCCCTTGCGGCCCACCGGTGGACTGAAATGAACAGGCCGTGTTAGGACAGGCCCTCCGTGCCATGGAGTGTTGTAGCCAGAGGACCTGCAAAGGCAGTGACCATCGTAACAGAGAGGTGGCTGGGCTAGCGTCCGCCAGAGTGCTCAGCAGCCTGTCTTTCGTTCTTGGGCTCCCTTTTGAGATGCAGATCTGGGAGGGTGTACTCTCTTCTAATAGGGAACAACGGGTTCGTCACGTTTGGACACCTGATCAGGCCAACCGATGTTTGTTTCAAAATGCAGGGGAAATGTCTCCGAGAGGGTTCTCTCTTGCGCTGTTTCCCAGGTAGCACAACCCAGGGCACAGGGGCGCCACGACTGGGATCCGTCAAACCCGCTGGCAGTTTTCACCTGTTCTTCTTAATTAGGGTCCGTAAGCTTTCGCTCTGTTTTGTCAGAAAGCCTTCCTCGGGGCCCTCTAAGCATGAAGTTGACGAGGGGCTGTCCGTTCGTGGCCGGTGTTTTCCTGTTTTGTGTCTGAGCACCTCGCCCCTTTCAACGGGCCCTTGCGAGGATCTGGGGCTGCCCTGTAGAAAGGAGAGAGCGAGAGTGGGGAGAAGAAAGGAAGATGAAGACGAAAGGGAGAACCATAACCTTTTGCCGCTTACGATCCTGGGCCAGGTAGCTCTGAGAAGGCAAGCCCTCCGCACAGACCGCCGTGGGCCAGCTGAGTGTGGGGTGCAGTGGCCCGTAAGTTCCAGGATTCTGATTCCATGACCCAGTGTCCCCCAGCAGAACTTGATTGATTGACTCATTGATTGAGACAGCATGAGCGGAGGAGGGACAGAGGGACACACACAGAGTCCGAAGCAGGCTCCAGGCCCCGAGCTGTCAGCACAGAGCCCAATGCGGGGATCGAACCCACGGACCGTGAGACCATGACCTGAGCCGAAGTCGGACGCCTAACCGACTGAGCCGCCCAGGCGCCCCTCTATTATGATACATTTACTTTTTCTTTTATCCTCATCCTTTGATTTGCGTATGTTTGTACAGTAACGTGTTCGTGCACACATGCCTTTTCCAATAAATACATTCCCACATGCTCATACTCAACAAGGTTTAATTGATCGGATGTAGGACCAAATTGTCGGGCGGCCCCTGCTGGGAGAACCAGCTTTGCCACGCCCCACTTCCCATAACGGGCGGGGCAACTCCGGCAATGGTCTGGAAGCTACCAGGAACTCATGAAGTTCGTTTTGAAAATCGCAGATGCAGCACACATGACAAATGAACCGCCCTGGGGCTTATTTTTTCTCCATGCAAAGATGCGAGGAAATGAATACAGCACGAAAGAGAGGGGCTTGGCCCAAATGTTTTCGTAACTCCGGAGGTAACTTTAGTTTCGGGTTCGCTCTTCCTAGGGCGCAAAGATGTTCAAGAGCAGACGAAGGGCGGTGGCCGTTTGCAGATGTTTTCTGCAGGACACCCCGGGCCCTGCTGGCACGTCTTCCAGATGTCAGCACCAGGCGGGTGCTGGCACGTGCGTGCGTGTGGCCTGGGAGCAGAGCGCGCCTGTCCCCACCTGCCGCAGGTCCCCTGGCTGCAGAATGAAAGACGGCCAGCAGCTGAGGACCAGGCCTCGCCTTCCAGCTGCTCACAGCTCTGTTGGACGACAGGGTGGCATTTCGGGTACAGTTAAGATAAGCAACAGAGCCCCCCCCCCCCGACACACACACACTTCTGTACCCTCAAGAGCGAGGGAACGGTGGGCGAAATGAGGAACCTGTTTTTATAATGTTTTACTTGTTTATGTACCAAATACTCCTTTAATGTTTATCCTGTGCCAGGCGTTGTTCTCGGTGTATTGTTTTAAATTTAAAAAAAAACAACTCTTTTTTAACATTTACTTATTTTTGACAGAGAGAGAGCATGCGAGCGCATGGGTGGGGGAGGGCCAGAGAGAGCGAGGGAAACAGAATCCAAAACAGGCTCCAGGCTCCGAGCTGTCAGCACAGAGCCCGACGCGGGGCTTGAACTCACAAACTGTGAGATCGTGACCTGAGCCGAAGTCGGCCGCTTAACTGACTGCGCCACCTAGGCGCCCCGTTGGTATATTGTTTTGAAAAACAGGAACTCGGGGCGCCTGGGTGGCACAGTCGGTTAAGCGTCCGACTTCAGCCAGGTCACGATCTCACGGTCCGTGAGTTCGAGCCCCGCGTCAGGCTCTGGGCTGATGGCTCGGAGCCTGGAGCCTGTTTCCGATTCTGTGTCTCCCTCTCTCTCTGCCCCTCGCCCGTTCATGCTCTGTCTCTCTCTGTCCCAAAAATAAATAAACGTTGAAAAAAAAATTTAAAAAAGAAAAACAGGAACTCAGCTATGCTTCACGCAGCCTTAAGGGCTGGTTAGTAGCATTAGCCCATTTTACAGGTGAGGAGTCTTAAAGATCAGAGAGGTGACGTCACTTGCCCGGGGCCACACAGCTTGTCAGTGGCAGACCAGGGCTCACACAAGCCCCCAGACCTGGGCTCACAGACCTCCCTGTAGATGGGGAGGTGCTTAGCTCTGCCCACACTGAGAAGTCCACACAATGCGCTTATCTTTCTAGTGGAGATTCCCATGTCTTTTTTTTTTTTTTTATAATTTTTTTTTCAACGTTTATTTATTTTTGGGACAGAGAGAGACAGAGCATGAACGGGGGAGGAGCAGAGAGAGAGGGAGACACGGAATCGGAAACAGGCTCCAGGCTCTGAGCCATCAGCCCAGAGCCTGACGCGGGGCTCGAACTCCCGGACCGCGAGATCGTGACCTGGCTGAAGTCGGACGCTTAACCGACTGCGCCCCCCAGGCGCCCCCCCATGTCTTTCAGAATCATCTTAGTTTTTGCTTGATTTCACAACAGGCCTTTCTAAACGTATTATATGCAACGTGTTCATGTAACGTTATCACAAAAATGATGTTACGTTGTCTTCCACGTTTTTGAGCACTTACTATGTGCAGATGTTCTGTAGGCGTTAATTGTAATCCTTAAACTGCAGGGAAGAGATTTGTGTCCCTTTCACAGAAGAGAAAGCGGATGCCAGTAGCTTGTCACTCAGCTGACATGCCCAGCCAAGACGTGCACTGATGTCTGTTATAGGATAGAATTCAGTGTAAACAGGTGCTTCTTGATCCCCTACCAAGGGAGCCGGTTAATTTCGCAGAGCGCCCCAGCGGTCCCTGTGGTGAACTGGTGCGTTGCCAGGGGGTGGGGGGGTGGGCAGTTAGCCAGGGACAGTGCCCCTTCACGCCTGTCATCCGGGGCTGGCGTTTCCCCTCACAGGCGCCCCAGCTCGGATGATGAATTGTGTGGCCCCCCTACCTGCAGGATGCCGCGTGGTTTCCAGGCGACTGTGTCCCCAGCCTCCACCCCTCAGGGGCTGGCTCCCTTTGATCCAGCGGAGTCTTGAAGTTTTCTCTTCTGCTGGGCTTCATTAAGCCCTCAGTTGGTCTGAGGTTTTCCCCCCCAGTTGTAAATGTCGCATGGTTCTTGGTATTCAGGTTAACAAATTAGCCCAATTAGATGGGTAAATTAGTCATTCGAACTTTCCGAAGGCCTGCTGGAGGAGCTTTGTGAAATAGCATTTATAGTTTTCTAACAAGCAATTTAAAGGACACCAGCATGTGGCATTTGTTTAAGAGTAAAATGTCCTAAACAATGCCCTACTTAAAAACAGATTTCAGAAGTTGCTCACAGACTCCGAAACACGGCGGAGTATGTACCCCTGTGTTGTCTCGTAGAAGCATTTCCAAACGGGTCTCTTATTCCTGGGGGCTACAGGCCAATACAGCAGGGTTACCGAAACCCAGAGTTATTTCAACCCAGTTGAAAGTTGAATTCCAAACCTTTTGCCAAATTGATTTTTCTGTGCCAGCCGAGTTTCTAAATAGGCCTCAAAACAGACTGCTCTGGACTCCAGAGTGATAGATGATAAAGAACCAGCGAAAGGGAGTGCAGCTGGCAGTGGAGGCCGGGAGGCACGGTGGGGGAAAAAAGCAGTGTCCCTTAATAGCTCATTGAAAGCTCATAAGCTCTTGAACCTCACCGGACTCGGTTTCCTCCTGTTTCGAAAGCAACAGTCCTCTCCAGGGTTGAATGAGATAATGCATCGGCCGTGCCTGAAACACAAGAGGCGCGCCATCAACCTGAAGTCCCTTCCTTCCTTCGTGGATCCTTTTAAGTGTTAGCTTCAGAGGCCGGCGTCCTTGTGCCTGGCTCAATTGGCTCTTCAAACAATCTTATTAATGCCTATTAAAATGAAACCCAATAAAAATGCCAATATTTGGTGTTGAAATAATTGATGTGGCAGAGACAGACCACGGAGCACCCAGGCAGGCCCCTGGTGCAATTTAGCCTCACACCTGGGGGATGAATTTCACAACTGTAATTGCTACCATATAATTCTTATTAATGTTGTGCTATAATTCCTATTTATTCCACGGGGCTTGTAAATGCATTAAGACTTGTCAACATATTATTTTACACTGTTTATGATCTTTAGAATTATGTCCTTCGGGGTTGTATTGTGCAAAAGCTCGACATAAATGGCTTTGGGCCTCATTAAAAAAAGAGCAAAAAGCGGCTGCTTGTTGAAGTGGTTCTCCGTCCCCACCGTCCTGAACAGAAGTCTGGGAAGCACATTTTTGATTCAATTCCGAACAGAGCTCTTAACGTCAGGAACACAGGGGAGTCCCCTCCTCCCATCCGAGCAGTCTGACTGGGATGGGTGAGCCCGCCCTCGCAGGGAATGCCGTGAAAAGACAGGTGTAGACAGGACCCTGGGGACAGGTGTGGCAGGGAGGTGTTTGGTCCTCCATGAGCTGCAACTTGTACTGGGACATGAGTTGGGTTTGGAGCTTCAGGTGTTTCCGGGTCCCCCCAGCCCCCCGCTCCCTAGCTTCTGGTAACCCCCTTTTAGTTCCAGATTTCCTCGTAGTCCTCTCAGCTCGAGCTGTAAAGGAAAAGATCTGAAATTAAGTCCCACTGAAGCGTAGATAGCTATTCAGTGTCAAGTGTAACCCCCCCCCCCGCAGGTGTTTGCATTTACGAGGCTAATACGCGTGAACTTCTGGGGACAGAGTTCTGTGCATTGGAACGTCAGGCGTAGCCGGTGTGTACGTGTTCGGGCAGGGGTGTCTGCCGTGGCTGGGCGTCTTCGGCTTGGGCCTCAGAGCCTTCCCGGCACCTTTGGAGTCACGGACTGTCCTTCCAGGACGTCCCGGTCAAGTTCTTGCTCAGCTAATTGCCCGCCAGGAGTCGTCGGGCAGCTCTTAATCTGGTCTCTTAGTGGAAACGCAGGTCTCTCTGCCCCCAGGGCAGTCCCTTTGTGCCTGGAATGTTCTCCCAGGGCAGGAGGAGTGGCCCCCGTGTGGTCACCCATTCCTCCCTGCCCTGCGGGTGGCAGGAGCAAACTGGAGGGAGCCCTAGGACCGCTGCTGACGGCTCTTGCGCTTGTCTGACCCTGCAGGCAGCGAGTACGACGAGGAGGAGGTCGACTACGAGGAGTCCGACAGCGATGAGTCCTGGACCACGGAGAGCGCCATAAGCTCCGAAGCCATCCTCAGCTCGATGTGCATGAACGGAGGGGAAGAGAAGCCTTTTGCCTGCCCGGTTCCTGGATGTAAAAAGAGATACAAGGTAAACGCGGTACCACCACCCCACCGGGCATGACTGCGTGGAAAAACAAGCCCCACGTCGGGTAGCAGCTCCTCCTTCCGAAGCGAGCGTGCAGCCCGGGCAGAGACGCCCCCCTCTCCCGTGCCGGCTGAGTGCCCGGTCCTCCCGGAGACATGTGCCTGGGCACACGCGGGCCCCTGGTCCCTGGCAGTTCGGTGGGGTTTCCCCTTTGCTCATCTGCGCGGGAGCTGCAGGTCGAAAGAGGGGTGTTTTTGGTAGGAGGATCGTGTTCCCGGTGGTCTTCAAACTCATGTCCTATCAGTCAGAATATCAAGTGTGTCACCTGTTTGCCAAGCACCTGCCTCAGTGGTTGGCTGTGTAGGTGGCTCACAGAAGGCGGCCTTGACGTAAAAGTAGTGGATGTGCTAGGGTATTTAGCTTTCGGGGAGGGAGCTCTTGCCCCCTCCCCCCCCCACCAGCCCCCCCTTACTGGCAGGAAAGGCAGAAAAGGGGGCTTTGAAATCTTTCTCACTAATGGCCCACCTCAGTGCCCTCTCTATATAGATGATGTGGAACCCGTGTCTCCGAGAGCCTGGCTGGGTGTCATGAACAGCCCGGGGCACTAGATCTTCTGTTAAGTAAACTCAAAGGGACAAAACAATGAGAAACACCCACAACATTCAGGTGTCAGTCCAGAGGGCGCCTTAAAAAACAATTTTTTTTTTTTTAGGAAGGAAGAATATTTATTATATAAATATTAAAATCTATACATTCTTAGCTGATGATATATACTTGATTAAAAAGTCTTTTACTTTTCGGGGCGCCTGGGTGGCTCCATCGGTTAAGTGTCTGACTTCAGCTCAGGTCACCATCTCACGGTTTATGAGTGCGAGCCCCACATCGGGTTCTGGGCTGACCGTGTGGAGCCTGCTTGGGATTCTGTCTCCCTCTCTCTGCCCCTCTCCCCCTCAAAACTAAATAAACAAACACTTTAAAAAAAAAAAATTGCAACACTTCTGCCAAGTGTCAGCAACTCTTTAAGATCCAGCTGTGAGACAGAAATATAAAAATCAGAAACATACTTGGTACATTTGATGATATGCGAATTTACCCATAGCTCAGCAGGTTGACCTTTTTTTTAATAAAAAGGCTTAAAAGATGTGCAACAGCATAAGCAGTTCTCACATTGCTCTTAAATATGTCCCTGAACACTAAAAAAGAAAACGACTTCAGTATTTTTTGTGCCAGCCACTATATAGAAGCATGCAACACAAATGAATCACAAGACTAAGTGGCCAAGGTTTCACCTATTTTATACTGTTAGCATTTTATCATGGAAAAGTCCAGATATGCTTTGTGTAAAATGAAAACGCCAAGGTGGAGGTGTGAGAATCTCCCATCAGGACAGGGGAGCTGTTGGGGTCAGAACATGACTCAGAGTTACAGACGCACATTTTCTTTCTTTTTTTTTTTTTTTTTTTAATTTTTTTGTTAACGTTTATTTATTTTTTTGAGACAGAGAGCATGAACAGGGGAGGGTCAGAGAAAGAGGGGGACACAGAATCTGAAACAGGCTCCAGGCTCCGAGCCGTCCGCACAGAGCCCGACGCGGAGCTCGAACTCGCGGACCGCGAGATCGTGACCTGAGCCGAAGTCGGACGCTTAGCCGACTGAGCCACCCAGGCGCCCCCGGACACACATTTTCTACGTCAGAGGCATGGAAGGCAGAGTAGGAAAGGCCAGGAGGCTGTTACCTCGGGAGGCCAGAAAGCCAAGGGATTGCCAGGCCCATTTTTCCAGAGGGTAGCTCTTGCGTGGCAGAAAGAGAGTTTTCCTGCTCTATTTATTTCAAAGGGGACAAAGCTAGACCGAGAACTCGCTCATTGATTCCTGCCTGCTTTCCAGATGGCCCTCTCTCCAGGCTTCCCTGCACCCTTCATTCCTTCTCCACAGCCTCCCCCCGCCTCCCCACCTCACTTGTTTTCCTACCATTATTCTTCTGCTGTAATTTTGCTCTTGGGTTTCCAGCAATTCCCCCTGTAGTTGTCTGCATCTGGGTGGTTGGGGACTTGAGTGTTCTTTCTGCACGGAAGGCCAAAAGAAAATTGAGTGAAGCTTGGGCTGCGGAGGCTGCCTGACTCAGTACCTCCAGCTGACAGATGACCCCGGGTGGCAATGAGTGGTCCTGATTTCCATGAGGGAGGTGTGAGTTTCCTTTTCGGGGCCAGAATGCCAAGCAATGCTACGTGGGCCAAGAACAAACACGTAACTGCTTCTAACCGGGTGCTTGAGGAAGCGTGGTCATACTCCTTTCAAGCTTCGGTTTGACTCTTCCTGCTGGGAAGTTACTGGCCGCAGGGCAGTGGTGAGCTCTGGTGTAATTCCTGCCTCTTATTTACTGCGCGACGGTCAGATTGGGTATTGGCTTGAGGAAGGTTTAATGAGCGGCTGTGCTGTGGCGTCAGGCAGAATCCAGAAGTGGTGCCATCTTGTTGTTCATTCCCAGGGCTCTCTTCAGACTCGTCCGCTGTTGGCAGGGAGTCTCTAACCCGTTAGCCGCTTGGGCACCGACCCCAGATCAGTGCTTCTAGCCACTTCCCAGCATTTGCAGAACAGAGAGGTGCCGTTCCTAACTTTCTAGACTTCATGCTGAGCTGGGCAAGGGAGAGGGGCCCGGCAGGACAGCCGAGTCTCCATGTTGTTTCCCGGATGAATCCCTTTGCCTGGGGTGCTCCCTTTCCCTCCTCTCTCCATCAGCACTTCTCATTTGAATTCCCCTCACTTCTCAAGGCACGGCTCAAATGCCACCTCCTCTGGGGGAGGCTGTACCAAGTTTCCCGGCGCTCATTCCCCAACTGGAGTTCGATCCCCTGACCTTTCCGCTCGCTCTGTTCATACCACTGGAGAGAGCACTTACTAGCTTTTCACCCCAAGGGTCCACACAGCTCATAGACCCTTCAGCATCGATCACAGGGCTTGGACAAGTAGATACTCTGAGGATAAAGGAGCAGAGGCAAAATGTATGGGGAAGAAGACAACGCCCCTCCCCGCCCCCAGCCAACCACCAGGACCCCAGAGCAGTAACGTGATTTTGGATTTGTCCCAGACACGTTTCAGGCCTGGAATAACTGATCCCATCCACCTTGGTGCAACCCACACTCTCCTTCTGACTGCAGGCAAGAGAGAGAGGACCCCCCAGGCTTGTAACTGGGAATGGCTTTAAAAGATGGGCTGTGGTGCTTTGAGGTTTTTTTGCCTTTGATAAGTTTAAATATTAGAGTTGTTAGAATTAAGGGTATTTTTAAGAAATAGGCAACAGAACAAGCTGTCCCCTGCACTTTCTCTGGAAGGGTCCCTCTGCTACATGGAGAACTTTAGTGGTTTCAGCATCGTGAAGAAAGCGTGAAGGCGGCCTCTAATGTCCAGATACACAGCCAGGCAGGTGTGAGCTCGAGGTTTCCGGGAAGGCCACATCAGCCCTTCTCTTCTTCAGCGGATCTAAATCTCCTTCCCTCTCCTGTCCCATCAGAAGCCCTGGTGGGGGTATAACAGGCAACCTTTCCAGAAAGCAACTTGGCAGTAAATAATCAGAACTTCAAAAAAAAAAAAAAAAAAGAAAGAAAGAAAAAGAAAAAAAAAGTCCATGTTCTTAGCTCCATAGTCTCCTAGAAATGCATCCCAAGCACATCGTCAGGGATGCAGAGATTGATATACAAGGATGTTCATCACACTATGACAGCACAAATTTAGGAAACACTAAATTTCTAACAGTAGGGCAATGGAATAAAATGATGCCCTCAAAATCCTTCTTTCAAAAAAAATACATAATGATGGGAGACTCCAATCTCCTATGATAGATCTCTCATGGGGAAAATGCTGGAAGGAGGTAGCTCAGATGTTCAGTAGTGATTAACCTGTTCTTTTTTTATGTTCCTTTGCATTTTCTACATTTGTACAATTACCTACCCTCGACACAGATTGCTTTAATAAAGGGACTTTAAAGATGTGACTCCCACCTGACTCATCCTGGACGTTGTATTTGCGGCCATGCGGAGTCCAGTGGGGGAGTGATTTCCATTTCAGCTCTCAGGCTGGTTGGTGTCACCACGCTGCTACAGGTGGCTTTACTTTCCACTCTAACATCACCACCCCCTCCAACCCCAGCTCGTTTAATTTTTCTTCCTTATCAAATCCCCAAGTGATTTCATCCTCTCCTTTATGTAGAGTATCAAGGCCTGCGGGGAACTGAAAGTTAGTTTTTATATCAAGGGCACATGTCACATATTGTATTTATTCGGGTCTGAGTACCGTCAGGCTCTGAACACAGCCAACTGATTGCTGTTTGGCACCCCTGTAAATAGTAATAATCATCACTGAACCCATTTTAATGGCAACTCAACTTATTCCAGAATAGTGAACCACGTTCTAACAAATTCGCCACTCACAGATGCTTATGGAGCATCTACTACGGGCCAGGCACTGTCCTAGATGCCCATGGAACAGCAGGCTGTCCCTGTACCTGGGAGCTCAGGAAGGGCATCTGATGAGTAAAGTTCAAGACTGCTATGTTGGAATCTGAGTTGGGTTTAGGACTAGGCTCAGTGGAATCAGATTCATGTGATACTTTAGGAAACGGCCCACTCTTCTGACGACCTGTTCTCCCGTCTTTGTTTCAAGCTCGCTCTTGTGTCCTCCCTTACTCCCAAATCTGGCAGTGGCAGACCTGGGAGTTGAGAACCTATGCTCTAATATCACCTAATCATCTAATTTTTTTAGGCCATTTATTTTTACTTAAATCTTTCATCACTCAATGCCCGTTTTCTCCCCACTTAATTGGGACTGAGCAATAGGAAATTAAGTCCGTAGAGTGATTCAAAGCATGGAATCTTAGTAGAAATCCAGAATGTGCACGCCAGCTTGAACTTTGGAACTCTTACATTGTTGAGACTTCCATAACCTATGTTTGGAATGCAGCACATAAATGTTCAGTCTGTCCACGGGTGCTTATTTATTTATTTATTTATTTTTTTTTTTTTATTAAATTTTTTTTTTCAACGTTTTATTTTTGGGACAGAGAGAGACAGAGCATGAACGGGGGAGGGGCAGAGAGAGAGGGAGACACAGAATCGGAAACAGGCTCCAGGCTCCGAGCCATCAGCCCAGAGCCCGACGCGGGGCTCGAACTCACGGACCGCGAGATCGTGACCTGGCTGAAGTCGGACGCTTAACCGACTGCGCCACCCAGGCGCCCCAACGGGTGCTTATTTAACACACACAACTGGGTCACGGCATGATTTGGGGCAAGATTTGGGGCAGAGACCCTGCCTTAATGCAAAGTAGAAAATGGACGAAAATTCCAGGTAAGGTAGGTTATTCCAGCCGTCTGGAAGCAAAACACTGAGGTGAGTTTCCGCACCAGGGATTTATATAGATCTTGAACTCTATTGCCCTGTGTCTTCTTTCGAAAGACAGTTTTTTTGGTCATCCTGAGGCTATGTTTAGATGACTGTTTGTTGTTAACGCTCTTCCAAATGGAAAAAATGATCCAGAAAGGAAGTACAGTTCTAGGCAGAGGAACTCACTGTGCTTCCTTCTACAGTCTCGAATACATAGTCTATGTAAAATTTGTCAGAGTAAATGACCCACTCTGCACGGCCCACGATCACATCAGGCTGCTGGCACTAGAGCTCAGGCAAAGCCTACCCTGTACACACCTGCCATCCAGGAGACGTCCATTGTAATCCAGACCCACACCGAGGTTTTCCCCAGTCTGACATCTTGGTTGCATCTAATCGGTGACGTTTTGTCTTCTCCACAGAATGTGAATGGCATAAAGTACCACGCTAAGAATGGTCACAGAACACAGATCCGCGTCCGCAAACCATTCAAATGTCGTTGTGGTAAGAGTTACAAGACAGCTCAGGGCCTGCGGCACCACACAATCAATTTCCACCCCCCGGTGTCGGCTGAGATTATCAGGAAGATGCAGCAATAACATGCTGGTCCCCAACTGTGCCAAGAAACCCTCACCAGCAGTTGCTGATTTTGAAAACAGCCACCTTTTTGCAGGGGAAGCATTCAGCAACCCTTTAAAGAATTAAATGCATGCTTTAAAACTTTTCTGTAATTTTGGAATGATGTATCTTTGTAGAGTTAATGATTTTGTACATTTGCACATGTCATCATCATACCCATTTTCATTACTTTGATATAAGGTGCTAAACAGAAAAAGCTCTAGGTTCTTCAGCACATTTCCCCCAAAAGAAAATAAGATTGAGGGCATGTTGCATATTATTAGGTTGTATTGCAGTGATATCAACTGGGGGGAGGAGGGGCTGGCACTGAGATTTTTTTTTTCCCCCAAGATTGTAATGTGATTGAAGTTTTTCAACACATCAACTCACTATGTTCAAAACCAAAATAATACCTTCATTATCAGACTGGTTACCATGCCTTACATAATGGAGTTAGTATTTGTGAGTAGAAAGACTTTAGGTAATGGAAATATAAATAAGAATGTTTAACATAATATGCTAAAAGTATTTTCATATTTAAATAACATACGTAAAAGGTGTGCTTTCTGTGTTTTATATTATCTTGCAAATCCTTCTGCCCCTTAAAAAGCTGAAAATCTTGCCATCTGACTTACCAGTCATTTGTGTTATAAATGGCATTTTTGTACAAAATAGTCTATTCAGTTCACTCATTAATTTCACACACATTCATGGAGTGCCTGCTGGGTGCAAGGGATTCAGTTAATGCCTGTTGATATTTGTGGACCAAGATACAAGTTTAGTGAAATACTTTTCCCTGAAATCTGTTAGAAAACACTTTGAAATACTTAAGTGCAAATTTTGTGTGTGTGAAATTTAGTTCTATCTTCATCTTTAGGTGAAGTTTTAAAGCACTTTGTAGTTCTCTATTGCCAACAGATTTAATGTTTTATGTGTTGCCAATTCTTGCAACCACTGCCCTAACAAACCTATGGGTTGCAAATAAGAAAATTACAAGCACGTTTCAAAGAACATTTTTGGTAAGATCCCCCCACGCCACCCCCCAACTGCCTCTTCTTCACGCTCATTGTGTTTTTAGACTTTTTTTTTGAAGGCACTTTTCCCATCACATTGTAGAGGTCTGTGTTCCCATTGGCAACGTCTGTTTAGCTTTATAAAACATTTTGCCGAAACACGAAATTGAGCCTTATTGACAATTAAGTGCTTCTTGTGGCAGGTGGTCAGAGAGTGACTAATATGACCCATTAGAGTGACCTACGTCTGGACCATTCCTGAAGTTTTTCTCACCAACAATACCATCATGCCTTGAGTGTTCTTTTCTCCCAAGTGCTATTCCTTAAACATGCAAGAGTTTACCAACTGCCTCATTATGCAATAAAAATTGCTCTGAGATGGCTAACTGCCCACAAAACTGGTGAAAAGCAAACTCGAACTGCTTACAAAATAACTTTCCATGTTCCCATTTGATGAAAGTCTTACAGCTGGGAAGAAGGTGTCCCTCCTCAATTCTTCACACAGTCTGAAAGGATGACTGGCCAGATGGGTAAGCTTCTATATTCTTCAGTTGTCGATCCCTCATAATGAGGGATTTTAAAGTATTTCTAAAGACACTGCCCTCGAAAAATTTCCTCAGATCTCTGAAGAGTGGTCTTGGTCCTGAATATACAGTGTTCTAGGTTCAAAAAGGGTGATCCAGACAATGAGAAGCAACTAGTTGGTGCATAAGAAGGCCCTGCTTGGATACTTCATATCTACCTATAATTGACCAAAATTTTTTTAGGCCAGCAATCATTATTTAGCTTTGCTCCTTCTAGTGCAAGAAATGTAGGCTGGATCAGTAGTTCAACAGCTAAACAGTCATAAAATAGTCATTGTGCATGTTAAATTTCTTTCAACTATAAAACAAATTCAATTTCTATTTACTTATTCCTTGTGACAGTATTACTAAACAGGTAAGGATGGGAATATTTTGTTATACCGTGTATAGTGAATGTATCGTACTGTGTCTGTGAAAACTGTGCTTTAAATTATATTTTCATATGTTTTGTTGGGGACAGAGCACATTAAGTTTGAAAGCAACAGAGGTTTGTTTTAGAACTGAAGGCAACTTAATCAAAATTGCTGTCAAGAAAAGCTGCTTATAAATGTAAATGAAATCATTTAAAATAAACTGCCTCTGACCCAAAACAAACAGGGCTCTGTATTTTCAGTAGTGTCCCTTACCACCCTAACACGGGGAGGATACTCGTAGGTTGGCTTGCTCCGTAACGAACGGACGTGGCGTGAGACTACCCCCACTGAACGTGTTTTACCCGCACGTCCGCCTCCCGGGAAGGTGAGCCGCGGGCGTCTCGGCTACTGCTGCCTTCTAGTCTGCCACAGCCCGTCTTGCCCTGCACTCACAATTCTTTTTCAAGGATTCCAACTTCGGCTTTCAGAAACCAACACAAGCAACACGATGTGAATGCAGTTCACACAGCACACCGAAATGCCACCACGCCGATTATAAGGTTAACATCCCAGCTACCTTGCTTAAGCTTAAACATTTTGATAACTACAAAAGCAGCAAAATCACAGTAAATTCTTACCATTCATATTTTAAGAGAAACACTGTTTGGAAACTTAACAGCCCAAACCAAAAAAAAAAAGATGTTAATGATGTTTACACTTAATGAAAAGCTATCGTAAATAAATTTGACAATGAAATTACACATCTCCAAAAATGTGTCCTCTTTAATGTTAATGAGAATACTACATAGAGACACAATGAACACATTGATTTGCATTTATACATCACATTTTCAATCACTTAGAATCTTCTTTCAAAATTCTCCATCAGGAAAATGTGGAAAAGTTATGGATACACTTTCTGTGATTTTATGCCACAAACACCACTGTTTAGTAGATCCTTTCTATGCAACAGTTGTTATGAAACAACTGCACTGGTGTATTTGTTCCATTTTCCCATTAGACAGAAATACAACTTCAAGATGGCTTAAAAATAATCACTCAAGTCATTCTAAAATGTTTTGGTCATAAAAGTAGCAAAATATGCCTTCTATTCCTAAAGCAAACATTTCAAATATCAAAAAGCATTTGCTATACTGCAAGCATGTGAGCTGATTCTACATGCAGCTCCATTTTTAAAGAAAGTTAAAAAAAATCCTTTCATGGGTTAAATTATGGAAGTTTCTGTATTCAAATAATTATTTTGCCACACTTATGATAAATTATTTTTATTACATAATATTTAGTAGTCATGCTCAATCAACAAGGTCAACAGAAACTTGTAAATATTATGCTAAGTCACACACTCCACATATATATTCAGTGTGGTAACATTAAAACAATCCATTTCCTTTATTCATATAGTTCTGCAAACTGGGGAATAAATAAAGATACAAACACAGAAAAAGTTTTCTTAAGCTGTAAGATTAACAGGGGTTACAATTATATTTATTGGTAAGCTGAAGATTGACCCTAGTAACACAAAACTCCAAAGCAGCGCTTGTTCAGAAAAGTGTGGTAGAGGGTACGTGGAAGGGATACCTTGTGGTCTCCATAGTGGTCTATTGGAGGTGATTTTTTTAAATTGTTAAACTATATTGCTAACTCATAATAAAAAGTAACTAGTCAAAATTTAAAACATTCTGATCAAAATGGGTCTGCACGTGCCTTTCAAAGCCCTGCTGGTCATAGTCAGGAGGGAACTGCTCGCTGCACATTGGGCACACCTTCCAGTGACTTTCAACATGTTCTTCAAATTTGCTCTGATCATAGTTGGGAGGGAACATTAATTCACAGAGGGGACACTTCTTGTGAACATCAAAGCTTGAAGAAACAGAAAAATGAAAGAATTACTATTTCCAAAAAGTAAAATTTCTAAACAGCAATAATCTTCAGGATAGATGTTACATTTATCTACGTAAGCCGATATTTCACACTAAACTTACCTTGAAAGTCTTCACTTCAGAAACCTCTGCTTCTAAACGCTTGCTATTGACAATTATGTAATAAACCACTGTTAAAGCCTCTCAATGGAGTTTTACAATTAGACTGACAAAAACTTTTCCATTAAAAGCCCCAAAATGCAATCACATTATGTAAAATGAAGCTTAGTGACAAGAATTCCTCAATTTTTAACAGAAAATGCCTTTTGTAAAACTCTAAAGATTAACAGAACTTATAATGTACCTACAGTATTCATTCAGTTTGACCACTACGAGTATTCATGAGCACTGCTTCTTAAAGGATTGCATGCATCCAAATCACCAGGAAGGCATGTTAAAACACATACTCCTGGGACCCACACCAAGAGTTTGGGGTTGAGAAGGTCCAGGTACAGCCCCGATCATATACATTTCTAACAAGTTTCTAGGGACCATACTTTGAGAACCACTCATCTACATAATCCAAGCTCTACACAAGGGAAAGAAAAATTACCTGGAATCAAAGCAGAAGCCTGTTCCATGCCCACGTAAATGCTCACTTGGAGGATCGGGAGCAGTGGGCACATGTTCATCTTCCTAGGCAAAACATAATTTTGCAACTTTTGAGAAGAGAGAAACTGAATGCTCTTTAATTCAAGCACAGTACAAAGGAATCAAGATTATACTTTTTAAAATTTTACTTCCGTTACCAATTAGTTTTCACATAAAGGTTTAAAAGTCAATTTTAAAAGCATTCACCATGGGGCGCCTGGGTAGCTCAGTCGGTTAAGCATCCAACTTCAGCTTAGGTCATGATCTCACAACTTAGGTCGTGATCTCACAGTTTGTGGGTTCGAGCCCTGCGTCGGGCTCTGTGCTGACAGCTTGGAGCCCGTTCAGATTCTGTGTCTCCCTCTCTCTCTGCCCCTCGCCCGTGCCCGCCCCCCCCCCCAAATAAACATTAAAAGCATTCAGTATGGACTAAGTCTTCGTGAAATAAAAGCAGTATTTAGTGGAAGAATGTACCACACCTGTATATAAAGTACGGATCCATAAACTTTTTTAAACCTATTACGTGTAGGTAACCTTTTGACTTTTTATTGTTCCATACACGAGACTAGATCACCACTTTCATAAAAATTTTAAGATTGCTTTGTTTCCTATTATTCAATGAATTTGTAACCTACATCCCATCACATGATACACAGAAATTATCAAGGAAAACTAGTAAAATACGACTTTGCATGTGTATGTTCTTGGGGGCACACACACAGGCAAATCAAACTGGAAAACTATGATAAAGCAAAGAATGTACCAAACTACAGGCCTCATAACTCTGTTGTGAAAGAAGGAAATTCAGTATTAAGTGTCTGACAGATTGCCAAGGAAAATTGCTAAAAACCTGTAAATCTGAGTTTGAATCAAAGCAAATGCTGGCTTGGATTTCCATGCCCACATCCCTGTGGTCACTTTTTAGAGATGTGCATGAGCTACATCAACAGCTAAATATAGACTCACGTCACATCAAAAGCCAACCACATCGCCATAAAGTGCCCATGTGCTTTCTTCCTCTGAGCAGCTGTTGACTGCTCTCATGTCATGAACAATACGTAAACAGGTATACCAGGCACTGATGAAAGTCCTTATATTGCTGGGTAGTTATGCTTGTTCCAGAGCCACTACAAATGGGCTAAGCAATCGAGTCTGTCATGGGAAAAGGTACCAACAAAGTGTATACAGTGTGAAATTCTAAGGAAACAAAAGACAAACTGAGTTCTTTCATCAGAAGTGGGAGGTAGGAGAGGTTACCTGGCTATTACTCTGATTATTGCTTCCGAAACAGTCCAAGAAAGGGTAAGGGAGATCTTTTTTTTTTTTTTTTTCATATTCATCACATGAGAAAATATTTTTGTTTACATATGATTCCCTGTTAAATACTACACTATGTACATATTTTTTCAGTGTGGTAACATTAAGATAATCCCTGTTTCCTTTATTCATAGTTTTCAAACTAGGAAATAGATACCAACACAGAAAAACAAGTTTTAATCTTCAGTAAGATTAAGAGGTTACATTTACTGATAAGCTGAAGATCGACCTTGACCCAAACTCAAAGTAGCTCTTGGTCAGAAAAGTGTGGTAGAGGGTGCATGGAAGTGATACTTTGTGGTCTCCATAGTGGCCTATTTGAGGTGATTTTTTCTTTAACTGCTAAACTGTATTACTAACTCACAATAAAAAGGAGTCAAAATTTAAAACATTCTGATCATAATGAGTCTGCACATGCTTTTCAATCCCCTGGTGGTCACAGTCAAGAGGAAACTGCTCACTGCACAAAAACAAAATAGATATAACCTAATGAGGGACTGAGAAATTGGGGAATATACTTCAAGAATATTAAGTCTTCAAGTAACTAAAATCTAGATAGCTTTTAAATCTGTAGGTACAGTAAAATGATACAGTAGTTGAATCTGCTAACCCTAGTATTTAGGACAATAAATTTTAATTCTGTGCCACATTAGCTGCCAGATTTAGGGCTTCCAGCAGCAATATTTGAACAATGAATCTGCTTAAAGAAGTACATATAAAATGATAATGAACACAATTTTCCCAATTATCTCGGAAAAAAGCATAAAACCTATTTTCAAATACTGTCTAAGAAAATAATGGAAAAGAAAAAAGGAAAGGTCTTGAAGCTCCACTATCAAAATTCTTGATGACAGATACTTCTAATAAAACTCAACTTTCTAAGGATCAAAAATATAATGGAACCAAAAATCTCATAACCTTTTTTCCCTGTTTTGGAATAACTTAGAGCCTATACCAATTCACTGCTCCCATGAACCAGCTAACAACAGAGTCTGTTGCTCAAGTGCTAGACTTAGACCAACCTAATCTGACACGTTCAACATCAGGTAGAAGGGTGCGAAGCAACGCATACCTTTTTTTTCTTACCTTTATACTTTCTGAAGCCATATGTAATTTGGCAATGATAACCCTATTATTCTGTATCTTCTAACCACCTATTACCTAATAAAAGGGGAAAGGGATTCAAGAGTAGAATTCTGATGTTATAATGAGACATAAGAGCTCATGAACTAAGAAAAATCACCTACTAATTCAAAACCAGAAAATAGGTTGTAAGTTCTCTGAGTAGCCAATTCATACCAAGTCTTATGATCCTGACATGGAAAATGACATTTTCACTCACAAATGCATTTATTCTATTTTACTCATCAAGCCTGGTTAATTAGTTTCCAAAACCATACTAGATTAAATATAACAAATTAGTTTGGGAAGTAAGGCTATTCAGGCAGGCCCACTGTCAACAACAAAAAAATGGCTACCAGTAAAAAGAAAAGCAGACAACTCAAAACATCCAATAACATTTCAATAGTGGATCACACAGCTTTAGTAACAGAACATGAACACACTGTTTACTGTTGATGTTTCAATTAATAAACTTGAATCATCAAGATTAGGTATTCTTTAGGAAGGCAGAGAGAATCACGTATTTGAGAAAGATTCCTTCCCCAAGCTGCTAAAATAATCAACAGTTTAGTACTGAAAGTTGTCAATGCAAAAACAATTTGTAAATAGGCATTAAAATACCAGCACCTAGTCTGTTACCTAAACTGCCAAAATAATCTCGTAAGCAAATTTTACTGGGAATACCAAACTGAGAGATATTTATGAAAAACTGCAAATAATTAAAAACTAACATTTTTCATAGCATTTTAATCTCCAGAAACATCTAAACCACTTTACATTGTTCATCTGCCTTTAGACTCACCATGACAATACTATTTCTGTAACAAAACAAAGCAAACAAGCTACAGTAAACTGAAGCTCCATATGAAACTCAAAATCTTCTCATGCGATTCCCAACTCAAAATCTAGCCTATAAAAAAATTCTTAGTGGGGACACCTGGGTAGCTCAGTTGGCTAAGCATGCAACTCTTGATTTCAGCTCAGGTCATGATCTCACAATTATGAGATCGAGCCCCATGCGAGGCTCTGCAGAGCAAGGAGTCTGCTTGGGATTCTCTCTCTGCCCCTTCCCCATGCTCTCTCTCAAAATAAACATACATTAAAAACAACAATAAATCATAAAAAAAAATTCTTCGGGCACCTAGCTGGCTCGATTGGCATACAATTCTTGATTGTGGGGTCGTGAGTTTGAGCCCCGTGCTGGATGTACAGATTACTAAAACATAAAAAGTAACTCAAAACATAGAATAAAATAAAAACAGTGTAATTCTTTCTTATTAAAGTACATAACTTGAATGTCTGAAATAGTATTAAGAGGGGTTAATCTCTTGGACAATAAAAGAGGACAATCATAATAAAATAAGATTAATCATACTAAATTCAAAATGCAATCATAATTCAAATGCAAAATGATTACAAAAATAAAATTACCCTTTGATACAGCAATTCCATTTCTGGGTATACATGTACAAGAACTGGAAGGAGGAACTCAGATTTGTACACCTATGGTCATGGCAACATTATTTACATTAGCCAAAAAGTGACAACAACCCAAATGTCTTATCAATGGATAAATGGATAAACAAAATGGAATATTAATTAGCCTCAAAAAGGAAATTCTGACACATCACAAAATGGATACATCTTGAAGATATTATGCTAAGTGAAAAAGCCAGTAATAAAAAAACCAAATTCTACATGACTCTACTTATATGAGGGATCAATAGTCAAATTCATAGAGACAACAATCCAACGAGAAGACATAAAAATGCGCCCAATATAGGAGCACCCAAATACATAAAACTGTTCATAACAAACATAAAGGAACTAACTAATCAGTAATGGAATAACAGTAGAAGACCTTAACACCTCACTTACCTCAATGGACAGATTATCCAAACAGAAAATTAACAGTGGCTTTGAATGCCACACTGGACCAGATAGATTTAACATATATAAACATAAATATTTAAATATTCAGAACATTCCATCCTGGAACAGAACATACATTCTTTTCAAGTGCACACGGAACATTCTCCAGAGCAGACCACATATTAGGCCACAAAACATTGGTCTCAACAAGTTAAAAAAGATCGAAATCACACCAGGCATCCTTTCTGACTACAATACACAAGAAAAGATCAGGAAAGAGAATACACAGAGGTTAAATAACCTGCTCCTAACAATGAAGGGGGGCCAACCAAGAAATGAAAGAAGTTAAAAATTCCATGGGAACAAATGAAAATGACCACAGAGCAGTCCAAAATCTTTGGGATGCAGCAAAAGTGGTCCTAACAAGGAAGTTTATAATGGGTCTGCCTCAAGAAGCAAGAAAAATCTCAACCTAACCTTACACCTAAATAAGCTAGAAAAACAAAAACCTGAAACCAGCAGAAGGAAGAAAATAATAAAGATTAGAGAGAAATAAATGATACAGAAACAAAAAAAAAAAAAATGGAACAGATCAATGAAACCAGGAGCTGGTTCTCAAAAGAACATAAAATAGGGGCGCCTGGGTGGCTCAGTCGGTTGAGCGTCCGACTTTGGCTCAGGTCATGATCTCACAGCTCATGAGTTCGAGCCCTGTGCTGACAGGTCAGAGCCTGGAGCCTGCTTCTGCTTCTGTGTCTCCCTCTCTCTCTGCCCCTAACCCACTCACACTCTGTCTCAAAAATAAATAAAAACATTAAAAAAAAATTTTTAAAAACCACAAAATTGATAAACCTCTAGCCAGACTCAAAAAAAAAAAAAAAAAACAACCTCAAAATCACAAATGAAAGAGGAGAAACAACCAACGTCACAGAAATACAAGCAATTCTAAGAGAATATTATGAAAAACTCCATGCCAACAAATTGGACAACCTAGAAGAAAGGGATAAATTCCTAGAAACACATAACCTACCCAAACTAAAATGAGAAAAAATAGAAACTTTTAACAGACTGATAACCAGCTATAAAACTAAATCGGTAATCAAAAAACTACCAATAGGGGTGCCTGGGTGGCTCAGTCGGTTAAGCGTCCAACTTCGGCTCAGGTCATGGTCTCACGGTTTGGGAGTTCAAGCCCTGCATTGGGCTCTGTGCTGACTGACAGCTCAGAGCCTGGATCCTGCTTTGGATTCTATGTCTCCCTCTCTCTCTCTGCCCTCCCCTGCTTATGTTCTGCTGCTCTCTCTCTACAAAAATAAACATAAAAAAATTTCTAGTAGACTTAAAAAAAGATTCTCTCTCCCTTTGCCTCTCTCCCCTGCTCGCACTCTAAAAAAAAACAAAAAACAAAACTAAAAGGCAACCTACTGAGAGATTTGCAAATGACATGTCTGATAGAAGGGTAGTATCCAAAATATATAAAGAACTGATACAACCCAAAAAACAAATAATCCAAGTAAAAAACAAGCAGAAGAGGGGCGCCTGGGTGGCTCAGTTGGCTGGGCATCCAACTTTGACTTGGGTCATGATCTCACGGTTTGTGAATTCGGGCCCTATGTCAGGCTCTGTGCTGACAGCTCGGAACCTGGAGCCTGCTTCCAATTCTATGTCTCCATCTCTCTGCCGTCCCCTGCCTCTGACTCTCCCCCCCCCCCCCAAAAAAAACATTAAAAAATTTTTTTTTTTTTTTTTAAAATGAGAAGACACAAACATTTCTCCAAAGAACACATTCAGGTGGCCAACAGACACATGAAAAGATGCTCAGCATCACTCATCATCAGGGAAATGCAAATCAGAAACATAATTAGCTATCACTTCCACACCTGTCAGAATGGCTAAAATCAAAAACACAAGAAACAACTAGTGTTGGTGAGGATGTGGAGAAAAAGGATTCCTCATGCACTGTTGGTAGGCATACAAATTGATGCAGCTAACTGTGGAAAACAATATGAGGGTTCCTCAAAAAATTAAAATAGAAACACCCTATGATCCAGTAATCACACATTAGGTATTTACCCAAAAAAGACAATTACCAACCCAGAACTCAAATGCACCATGACAGACAGGAAAGAGGCCCTGATTCTTTCAAAATGTAGTTTTAATAATTTCAGTCACAGACTCTTGTTGAGAATCACTCATCAGGAAAAAAATGTTCACCAACAAAACTGTCTTCAGTTCAAGGATTCACAGTGAAGGAATCTTATGAAAAGCTGCAAACAAACCACACATCAATAGAATGTGTGGGCTTTAGTCTTTCAGAGATAGAGAGAAGGAAAAGGAATAAAGGCAGTCCAAGGAGTTTAGTGAACAAAGGCATGAAAACAACTGAAAAGTAGGATGTGTGTTAAAGGAAGAAAATGTATTCCTGTCTTGAATGATGGGCTTAGGATGTTTAGACCAATGCAACTCAAACTCTACTGAGCATATGATCATGAAAGGATTTTTGTTAAATCCAGTCTGAGTCTCACTAGGTACAGAGTGAAGCTGGAGATTCTGCATCTCTACCAAACTCCCAGGAGATACAATACTGTTGGTCCACATACTGTATTTCTTAGTATCAAGGGCTTACATGGTTCCTCTATTGCTAAGGCACCACATCAAATTCACAGAGTACTATGGGAGATTTTTAATTTTCTACGTTAATTGTCAGATACTACATGAACAACTAGTTCAAGATAGCCCACAATTTCAACATTAGATAGTGCTACATTCCTTTCAGTGACACCTTATCTTTGAGAAGAAGGTGGGTTTTTGGCAGTTGATGAAACAAAGCATGTGCTTTGTGAAAATCAATGTGAATGAGGAAATGAAGGTGGCTTGTCCAATCTGACTCTGAGGTTTAAGCAGCTGTACAGTGGTCAGCAACCACATATATCCCATTAATAACTATGCTTATTTAAAAGTGAAATAAAAATATGCATTTTTCGGGGAGCCTGGGTGGTTCAGTCAGTTAAGCATCTGACTCCTGATTTTAGTTCAGGTCATGATCTCACACTTGTGAGACAGAGCCCTGCATCAGGCTCCATGCTCATAGAAGGACTCTCTCTCTCCCCCACCCTCTCAAAAGAAATAAATAAGCTTAAAAAATATATATGAGTTTTTCTTTCAATTCAGAATACGTTATTTTTTTCAAATGGTTACTACATTCATTAGGAAATTGTTCAGTATTTCTTTTCGCCTATATGGTGTCATGCCATGAACCTCTGGTTTAGTCTATTTGATAGGTGATTAGGACCACAGCTCTTATAGCCAAACTGATGAGGTTCAAATCCTCATCTGACTGTACCCTTAACCAGCTGTGTGATGAAGCAAGCCTGTTATTCTTTCGGTTTCCTCCATTATAAAAGAAAAGATCATAATAGTTCCTACCTCACAGGACTGCTATGAAGAATAAATGAGTTGATATATTTAAACAGCCAAGCACCATTATAATTATGATGCTATAGTTATTGCTACTACAATTATTAGGGAAAAGGGAGTCACAAAAGGCCTTTGATCTTATAGCTGACCAGTTTCTGGTACAGAAGGGAGGAGGAGATATGGCAAGTTTATGACTGAGGTAGGCTGGAGAACAGGCAACCTCAACCCTGACTCCAGGGTCCTGTGGTTGTTAATTACTCCCTGGGCAGGGAACCACAGAAAAGGAATAGGTCAACTCAAATCTGCTTTCTATATTCTAAAAATTATTCATTAAAATACTTTACTTGCAAGTGATTGTTGTAATGACAAGATTTTTTGAAAAGTCTAAATGTACATAAAAATTAGTTTCTGTCTAAAGTGAAAAATCTTCTGATTGCAAAATACAATTCCCCAAGGTGTTGCCTATTAAGAGTCCTTCCATCTCATTACCAAATCTAAGCATGTCAGCAAATGAGCACAAGACTCTAACACTGCTTCTCATGGGTTTGCAGAAGGGCAAAGCACACAGATCAGAAAGAACATTCTCCTAATTAAACTGAAGCAGATGACTATGGAAGTGAAGGGCTTGTCACATGTAACATCTGTGCCAAGAATGATCAGATTAAATATGCAAAATGTGAAGTAAAGGTGTGAAAAAGCAGTAAGATTATACTCTAGACCTTAAATAGGCTACAAAAGTTCTGACAGTTTTTCTAATTATTCCCAGTAATGGACATAGAAGGCCAAAAGGCAGGCGGGAGAAATACATTTTTCTCCATTATGGGTGTTGAGCACCAGGGCTAAAATCATGCCTGTCTGAACACTGATCAGTTTCTGCAAAGGTTAATAGCAATTAAATGCAGCAAACTAGATTAAATGAGAAACAGGTCATGATACTGCTGTACTTGCAAAGAGCACAATAAAGCATTTCTTTTAAATTCATCTTAATGCACAGGAAATCCAAAAAGAGCTGCTATGAGGAAAAGAATTTATTATTAAATAGTGAAGAAATCTCTTCAATGAAGTAAAAGTAAAAATGACATGCTACATAAACGAATTCAATAATCAGTATTGGGTTGCTAAAATATTAAATACTGATGATGTCTAAAAGAATTATTTCTCAGAAGAAGAAAATTGTGATATAATTATATATATATATTTTATATATATATTAAAATATTTTAAATATTTTAATATATATTTTAAATATTATATATATATAAAGATTGCTCTTTTTCTAGCTATATATAGTCCATCTTAAAATTTAAAATGGGGCATAAATGTTAAAATTAAAGGACACATACTGAAGCATAATATTGTCATTAACACTGCTTCTTCCAACCTAGTACATCTACATTCAAAAGAATAAATTACTTAGTGATAATTAAGACTAACCTATCCGTGATTATAGCTAATAATAATGTATCATACATCTGAAAGCCACCGAGAGCACATCTTAAAGGTTTTCATCACAAAAGGGAAAACAATTTGTAACTATGTGTGATAATGAAAGTTAACTAGACTTGTTGTAGTGATCATTTAGCAATATATATAAATATGGAATCATGTTGTATACTTGAACTAATGTTATATGTCCATTATATCTCAAAAACATTTTTTAAAGATTAAACTGATAGCTATGATATTCTGAGGCCATTCTCTGAACTTAATCTTTTACTTTAGTATAAATCCTAAAGTGTAAGTCTGACGCATATTGATGGTTGATTTTTCAAATTTAAATAAAAGCAGATTTTTCCAAAAATTAAGTAAGCAATCACATGTATACACAAGCACACACACTCCCTTCTTCCACAAACCTCTCTACAGGAAACAAAAAATAAAAGGGACAGGCTCAGAAAATGGAAATTCAATTTACTTTACTATCCTCAGGGTCTTCTAAACCATCCGGCCGACTAAGGTTTCGAGCAGGCTGGCTGCAGACAACATTATCTTCCACTCCCCAAGAAGGTACTCTTACAGGTGGCCTTTGGATTTCATCGGGGTAAAAAGCACCATCTGCTCCATCTGAAATAAAATTTTGGAAGAGTAGAATGAAACTTGGTACTAAAATGAGAATCTTTGTGTATAGCTATGACGAACAGGATATAAGAACCATTTTAGGGCATCACAAAAATGATGTCTTTTAACCCAAGTGATTTTTTTAAAATAAGAACTACATGTAATAAGCAAAAAGACTACTCATTCACGCTGCAGCACTCCTAGATGAACCCTAGTTAAACATTAAAACTACTGGTTACAAGATAATGTTTCTGGGGCGCCTGGGTGGCTCAGGTCACGATCTTGTGGTTCCTGAGTTCGAGCCCCACGTTGGACTCTGTGCTGACAGCTCAGAGCCTAGAGCCTGCTTCATACTCTGTGTCTCCTTCTCTCTCTGTCCCTCCCCTGCTGGTGCTCTGTCTCAAAAATAAATAAACTTTAAAAGAATCTCGGTCTAGGGGCGCCTGGGTGGCGCAGTCGGTTAAGCGTCCGACTTCAGCCAGGTCACGATCTCGCGGTCCGTGAGCTCGAGCCCCGCATCAGGCTCTGGGCTGATGGCTCAGAGCCTGGAGCCTGTTTCCGATTCTGTGTCTCCCTCTCTCTCTGCCCCTCCCCCGTTCATGCTCTGTCTCTCTCTGTCCCAAAAATAAATAAACGTTGAAAAAAAAAAATTAAAAGAATCTCGGTCTAGAGATAGCTTTAAAATGAATAAATAAACAGATAGATAAATAAATAAATAAGATTTCTATTACAGTTAACTGTACTAATAGTTCTCTAATCTCAGGAAGATGCAAACCAAAAACTTCATATTCAGTTAACCCAAAGCCAAAAATATTTCAATAACCTCTGGTTTCCTGTGTGGCATAAGGATTACCATATTGCAGAACTGGCTGTACATTTGGCACTGCAGCAACATGACCATTTTGCTCTGAGCATGTACTGAGACACTGTGAGATCTTCCGAGGACTCTGGGAATTCGGACCTTCTGTTTTCCTTTCTGCTTGATTTTCTAGACTCATTTTAAGTTCCTAAAATTAACAAAACCAAAGGTGAATAAGCAATGAAATATTTTAGGGGCAGCATTAAACATTTGGTCAAAATAAAATAAAATTATTTCCCTTTTATGTTCAAAGAATACAGGTGGCTCTCAACTACGCATAATTGTCCCTTCCAACATCAGAAGGCAGAATAAAAAAGCCCAATGTATTTTCAAATTTGTGCCACGATGATACTCTTTTTATTGAGCTAAGAGGAAACTGGGCAGCTCTTACAAGTTAGCTGTCAATAAAAGTCAGAAAACAAAAAACAAACCAGGCTGCTTCTCTAGTAAACTCTATCAAACATTTAAGAAATTTATTTTTAAAAAATACCAAACCCATATAAAGTCTTTCAAAAAACACTTCTGAACTTACTCTATAAGGCCAGCACTATTCTAATACCAAAGCCAAACAATGACATTAAGGAAAACTGCAGACCCCATCCTTCATAAATACTGATGCAAAAATCTTCATTAAAATATCAAACATGGGGTGCCTGGGTGGCTCAGTTGATTAAACATCTGACTCTTGATTTCAGCTTAGGTCATTATCTCATAGTCATGAGATCGAGCCCCCCGTCAGGCTCGAGATTAAGATTCTCTCTCTCCCCCTCTGTCCCTCCCCTGCTCGTGTGCGTGCACAACTTTCTCAAAACAAAAAAAAATCAAATATGATATTTAAAAATAACATGACCAAGTGGGTTTTATCACAAGAAAACAAAGTTCGCTTAACATGCAAAAATCAATGTAAATCACTATGTTCACAGACTAATGGAAAAAAAACCCCGTATGATCATTTCAATAGATGTAAAAAAAACATTTTACAAAACTCAACAGTCTCACATATATATATTTTAGATCTCCGCAAACCAGAAATAAAGAGGAACTTCCTTAATATGAAAAAAGACATTTCAAATAGCCAGACTGAACAACAACAAAGTGCCTACAGTGAACCTTAATGGTGAGAAACTAAATAATTCCACCTGCTCTACCACTTCTACTCCACATCATACTAGAGATACTAAACAGTGGATTAAGGCAAGATTAAGACTAAAGCAGACTGGAATGGAAGAAGTAAAATCATCTTTATTCATAGGAGATATGATTACATATGTAGAAAATCCTAAGGAATCTACTAAAACTAGGAGAATGAGTGGGTTACCAAGACTGCAGTATACAAGGTCAATACATAAAATCAACTGTATTTCTATATATAAGCAACACACAATTGAAAAATGAAGTTTTTAAAGATACCATTTATAGTAGCATCAATAGATAATATTAAAATATTCCGATATAAATTAATTTAAAAATGTGCAAGGCCTATACACTAAAAACCACAAACTTACTGAGATACTAAAGAAAGCCTCAACAGAAAGAAATATACCACATTTATGGACTGGAAAACAGCATTTTTATGCTATTAACTCCTCCCAAATTGATCTATACATTCAATACAATCCCAACAAAATCCCAGCAGGCTTTTGTATAAATTGACAAGCTGATTCGAAAATAAAGACTGAAATACAAAGGTGCTAAAATAGCCCATTTAAAAAAAAAAACAAAGACTTATGCCTGATTTCAAGATTTATGATATAAGAAGCTATAAAATCAGGAGACAACAATGTTGGCCTATGACTAAACATACAGATTAGGGGCTGGCAAATTTTTCCCATAAAGGGCCTGATAGACATTTTCAGCTTTGTAAGAAACAGTCTGTCACAACTACTCAAATATGCCTCTACTGTTGCAGCCAGAGGTAATACCTAAGTGAATGGGCATGGCCATATGCTAATAAAACTTTATTTATAAAATAGGCCATGGGTCATATTTGGCTTGTAGATGTTAGTTTGCTGACCCCTGATATAAATCAGTAAAGGACAGAGCCCCAAAATACCCATATTCATAGTCCATTCAATTTCAACAAAGATGCAGAAGTAATTCAATGAAGGACAGGGATGGGCTTTTTTTTTTTTAAATTTTTTTTTCAACGTTTATTTATTTTTGGGACAGAGAGAGACAGAGCATGAACGGGGGAGGGGCAGAGAGAGAGGGAGACACAGAATCGGAAACAGGCTCCAGGCTCTGGGCCATCAGCCCAGAGCCCGACGCGGGGCTCGAACTCCCGGACCGCGAGATCGTGACCTGGCTGAAGTCGGCCGCCCAACCGACTGCGCCACCCAGGCGCCCCAGGGATGGGCTTTTTTAAGCATAAGCTTAGAAGAACTGGAATGGACAAATCCTGATTATATACCATACCATACAAAACAATTAACTTTAAGTAGATCATAAATCTAAACATAAGAGCTAATGCTATAAATCTAGTAGAAGAAAATAAAAGAAAATTCTTTGTAACCTTGAATGAGGCAAAAATGTGTTAGGACACAAACAGCATGAACCATTAAGAAAAATACTGCTAGGGGCGCCTGGGTGGCGCAGTCGGTTAAGCGTCCGACTTCAGCCAGGTCACGATCTTGCGGTCCGTGAGTTCGAGCCCCGCGTCGGGCTCTGGGCTGATGGCTCAGAGCCTGGAGCCTGTTTCCGATTCTGTGTCTCCCTCTCTCTCTGCCCCTCCCCCGTTCATGCTCTGTCTCTCTCTGTCCCAAAAATAAATAAACGTTGAAAAAAAAAAAAAATTTAAAAAAAAAAAAAAAAGGGGGCGCCTGGGTGGCGCAGTCGGTTAAGCGTCCGACTTCAGCCAGGTCACGATCTTGCGGTCCGTGAGTTCGAGCCCCGCGTCGGGCTCTGGGCTGATGGCTCAGAGCCTGGAGCCTGTTTCCGATTCTGTGTCTCCCTCTCTCTCTGCCCCTCCCCCGTTCATGCTCTGTCTCTCTCTGTCCCAAAAATAAATAAACGTTGAAAAAAAAAAAAATTTAAAAAAAAAAAAAAAAAAGAAAAATACTGCTAAATTAAACTATTTTCAAAATGAGAAGATTTAGCTCTTCAAAGATATATATTTTTCTTAAATGCTTAGTTGGGGGTGGGGGGGAGGGAGGGGCAGATGGGGGCAGGGCAAGGTACCCAAGATCTGAAGTGGGCTCTGCTAACAGCAGAGATCCTGATGCAGGGCTCCAACTCACAGACCATGAGATCATGACTTGAGCCAAAGTCTGACACCTAACTGACTGAGCCACTGAGAAGGCCCTCAACGATAGTATTTTTAAAAGTGAAAAAGAAAGCTACATATTGGGAGTAAGTATTTCCAAAATATATGACAAAGGAATTGTACGTACAATACATAAAGAACTCTTAAAACTAAATACAACCAATAACGATAACTCAATAAAAAAAACAGGTAAAAGATATGAACACTTTACAAAAGAATCAAGAGACGCCTGGGTGACTCGGTTAAGCGTCTGGCTCTGGCCCAGGTCATGATCTCATGGTTTGAGAGTTCAAGTCCTGCACTGGGCTCTTTGCTATCAGCACAGAGCCCACTTTGATCCTCTGTCCCTCACCCCCCACCCTCTTCTCTCTGCCCCTTCCCCGCTCATGCTCTTGCTCAAAAAAAAAAAAAAAAAAAGTATATATGAATAGCCTATAAGCACATGAAAAGATACCCATCACCACTAATCATCAAATCAAATTAAAACTTAAACCATAATGAGTTAATACTACATACCCACCAGAAAGACTAAAATTAAAATCTGATAATACCAAGTACTAAGAGCCTACAGAGCAATTGAAATGCTCACACACTGCCAGTGGGAATGCAAAATGGTACAGTCACTCTGAAAAACAATTTGGCTGTTTCTTAAAAAAAATTTTTTTAATGTCTATTTATTCTGGGGAGACAGGGAGACAGACAGAGAGCAAGAGGGGAGGGATAGAGGGCAAGAGGGGAGGGGTAGAGAGAGAGGGAGACACAGAATCCGAAGCAGGCTCCAGGCTCAGAGCTATCGGCACAGAGCCTGACATGGGCCTGAGCCCATGAAGCACGGGATCATGACTTGGGCCGAAGTCAGACATTCAACTGACTGAACCACCCAGGCGCCCCACAGTTTGGCTGTTTCTTAAAAACAAATCCATCATATAAGAGAGCAATTCATTTGTAGGTATCTACCCAAGAAAAATGAAAACACATGCCCACAGAGAGATGAGAATGTTCACAGCACCATTATTCACAGCAAAACATTAGAAATAATCCCTATGTCCATCAGCTGGTAAAAGGATTAATGTCCAACTAGTGAATGGATAAATTCTGCATGATTGCATTTACATGAAATGCTAGAAAAGGTAAAACTATACAGTAGCAGAAGACAGATCAGTGACAGTCTGGGACTGGGGATAACTGAAGGAGCTGACTAAAAATGAGCATGAAGGAAGTCTGTACAATAATGGAAACATTCTATAGTTTGAATACAGTGGTAATTACAAGACTATATATATTTACCAGAATTCATCAAGTTACACTTAAAATAGGTGGGTTTCATTAAACTGTACATCAATAGAGTCATTTAAAAAATCAACCAGAAATTTTAACATAGAATATAAGAGTGGAAAAGTTTATCTGTAAAGCAAAACTCAGCTGGTTTTGCTGAATGTCATCTATGAGAAAACAGATAAGACTCTTAAAGTCACTATCATAGAAAGAGAAACTGGTAAACATGAAAAATTCAAGTCAATTTAGGAGATACAGCAGAGAAGAGATGAGAAGAGATACAGCAATTACCAGCTGTCCTAAGCCTGTGAAAAGAGCATGGGGGTGCCTGGGTGGCTCAGTCGACTGAGCGTCTGACTTCGGCTCAGGTCATGATCTCGCAGTTCATGAGTTTGAGCCCCGTGTCAGGCTCGGTGCTGATAGCTCAGAACCTGGAGCCTGCTTTGGATTGTGTCTACTCCTCTCTGCTCTTCCCATGCTCAGCTCATGCTCTGTCTCTCAATAATAAATAAATGTTAGAAAAAAAATTTTTTTTTTTAAGTATAGAAGATACATGAAATAATAATCATATTGCAGGATTGGTTAAGTGACCAATGTGGCTAGAGCACAGGTTGCATGTTAAGAGCAAGAAATATGTAGCTAAAAAGTCAAGTGAAGGCCAGATGTGCCAAATCTTTGTCATACAGTTTATTACAATGGGTCTAACTGTTCTTGAACAGTAATAACATGGTAAAATGGTCCTTACTAAGGTTATTCTAGCAAAGCTATTCTGGGCATACTTGAAATTAGAAATAAATAAGCAGAAATTAGAAACAAATCATATGGCAGACTGGAGTCAGACTTCTCCAGCACTAATAACCCTGAAGAATCTATCTTTTCCAGCCCTAGGAGGACTACTGAGAAATGAGTAGAGTGTTTAGAACACAGCAGGACCTCAATAGAGGTTCCCTCATCTTCTGCCATGAATCAAAAAACCCCAGAAGCGCTGCCACCGTAATTCAGTATTGTGAAAGTGCAATGTGAGTAGAGAAAAAGTGAGAGTAAATTAAAAAAAAAAAAAAAAAATTTTTTTTTTTATTTTTTCAGAGAGAGAGAGAACACACCTATGCATGCGTGTGAAGGCGAGCACACCAAGCTGTGGAGAGCAGAGAGCTGGGGTGGGGGGAGGGGCGGAGGGGAGGGGGGAGAGAGGGGTGGAGGGGGGAGACGTGGGGGAGAAGGAGGGAGGGATTGAGATTCAAGGCTCTGAGCTGTCAGTGCAGAACCTGACGCGGGGCTCTAACTCCCAAACAATGAAAGCACGACCATGGCTGAAATAAAGAGTCAGATGCTTAACTGACTGAGCCACCCAGGCACCCCCAAAAAATATTTCCAAAAGGATTCAAGAAATGAGGAAAAGGACAGGAAAGAGTAAAAGGTTTAGACCGGGTCAACTGCTACAAAAGTTTAAGCAAATTATATGGAGTCAAGGGTTTCAACAAGAGATTTATGCATTCATTGGTATAGTCAAGCAACTTCAGAGATTCCAACACAATAAAGAGTTCACTCTTAAGTTAATACCCCTCTCCTCTACCATCAGAGATGCAATAAATCCCCTGCAAATAGGATGCAGGGTAAGAAAAGGTCCAGTAACAAGCAACTTTGATTCCTCATGACGGAAACTGGAGGTGGGGTGAAGAGAACACAGGGATATGAACAAGACAGTTATAGGTAGGCTGTTTGGTAAATTGGAAGACTGAACTGTTGACTTAGAGAAGATTCTTAAATTTGCATTTACAACACCCCCCAAAGGGTCCACGTTTAGAATTCAAGAGATAAATCAATTTAGATGGGGAAAATAAATGTGTATCTTTTCACTAACTTCTAACTGAAATTTAGCATTTTCTTCGATTATGAAGGCCAAAAAACCACAGTAGAGAACGGTTCCAATACCTTTGTCACCTACAGAATCAAAGATATGTTCACTTCATATTACAGTCACTGCAGCCATCTCAAAACAGCCTTTATATTTCACTACTTTGAAATTAGTAATTATTAGACATGCTAAATCTTAACATTTTAAAATAAGCACATATACTACCTGTCACATAGATCATAAACTGAAAATTTTGATAACTTTTAGAATTTGATTCCTTTGTGATTCTGTATATTTTGCTTTAATCACTTAAAACTATTTCTGAAAACAGACTTCACCAGACTATATCAAAAGGCCCTTAGAACAAAAATGGTCAAGGGGCACCTGGGTGCTCAGCTGGTTAAGCATCTCTCGGTTTCAGCTCAGGTCACGCTGTCACAGTTCGGGAGTTTGAGACCCATGTCAGGCTCTGTGTTGACAGTGCGGAGCCTGTTTGGAATTCTCTCTCTCTCTCCCTCTCTCCCACTCCCCTTCTCCCCCTCTCTCTCCCTCTCCCTCAAAAATAAAGAAGTACAAAAAAAAAGAAAAATGGCCAAGAACTCAGAACTCCTCCAAGACCTCCTCTACCTTCAAAGACATGCATGACAGGATACAGCTATGTCACCTGGGCAAAACAGTGTTAATGGCTGACTTAGAATCCTCCTAAAATAAAAGCCTCCACAATTTAACTAATAGATTTTGTTAGGAATCCTCTTTTATAGTTCTAAGGCACAAAAGTGTGGTTAGCTGGTTTGCCTCTGCTAGAATGCCTACATCTTTTTTTCTTCTTCAAGGCCCCAAAATGGCTCACAGTAGCCTTGGTTTTACAAATTACCCAACGAATTAAGGAGGTCTCTGGTACTCCCAACTGTTAAACAGGATGAGTAATATATTTCTCTTATATGCCACATGTCGACCCAATCAGAAGTAGAGGAGGAAAGACATTAAATATTTGGAATTACAACTCTGAACAAGTTGTTCAAGGTATTATAGAATTCTCATAACCTCCTTTTATCACTCCTAGATAGCTGCTAAGTTATAGCTACAAAGGGAAACATGGTAGTCTACGACTTTTCTAGGACCAGTTGTGTGGGGTCACGATTATTTAATCGTGCTATTATTATAACATTTCATTACAGCTATCTCCCGTTAATTTTAAGTATATATGCTACTCTTCCATTGTCAGGTAGGAAGCAAACCGTCTGGAAACACAAAATGATTCAGAAAAAAATAGGTATATGATGTTAAATATTCTGAAATGGTTTTTAATTTAAAAAATTTTTGTAGGGGCGCCTGGGTGGCGCAGTCGGTTAAGCGTCCGACTTCAACCAGGTCACGATCTCGCGGTCCGTGAGTTCGAGCCCCGCGTCGGGCTCTGGGCTGATGGCTCAGAGCCTGGAGCCTGTTTCCGATTCTGTGTCTCCCTCTCTCTCTGCCCCTCCCCCGTTCATGCTCTGTCTCTCTCTGTCCCAAAAATAAATAAACGTTGAAAAAAAAAAAAAAAAAAAAAGAAAATTTAAAAAAAAAAATTTTTGTATTTCCCACAATCTTTCTTTTAAATCATTATTTGCCATTTTGCTTTTGCTTATTTTCTTTACTCTCCCCCTTTATGTTTCTACTAAGGCGTTTATGCAGAATATTTGAAATAGTATGAAAATATGAAAATGATAATTCTATTAAATAGTTTTTGAATGACATGAAAAGATACTTTAAGCTATTAAGTTCCTAAATGAAGTTAAACTGGTAGGGATTTATTTATTTGTGTATGTATGTATGTATGTATGTATGCATGCATGCATGTATGTGTTTATTTGTTCATAGTAGACTCCACACCCAATGTGGGGCTTGAACTCACGACCCTGAGATCAAGAGTCACATGCTCTAGCGATTGAGCCGGTCAGGCATCCCTAAATTAGTAGGGTTTTTAATCTTAAGAGAGCTACTACTTCATACTATTAGTTCTTTTATTCACACACATGTTCAATAAATATTTAGGGAGTACTATGTGGTAGGCACTAGGGATTCTGGAATAACCAAAACAGACAAAAATTCCCACTCATATGGAGTTTATACTCTAGGGCAAAGAAAAACTACAATACACAAAATATGTAAAATAAATAGATGGTGGTAAGTACTTTTCATTTATCCACTCAACAATCACTTGGTTCATTCTAGGTACTATGTGTGGATCTAGGTTTTAGTGATACACAAAAGGGACTTAGTCCTAACCTTGTACCCTACTAGGGTAGGGGTTCTGATGGTTCTGAGATAACATTGGGGAGATAAACATTAAATAAGCTGTTAAAATAGGAAACAGAAATTCTTATAAATACAGACTTTTTAAGTAACATAAAACTACAGTGTCACCAGCAAGAAAATCAGGAGTAACTCAGGGAGACCAGAAGCAGAAAACAAACTGTCCTACTTCTTTTTTTTTTTTTTTTAACGTTTTTATTTATTTTTGAGACAGGGAGAGACAGAGCATGAACAGGGAAGGGTCAGAGGGAGGGAGACACAGAATCTGAAACGGGCTCCAGGCTCTGAGCTGTCAGCACAGAGCCCGACGCAGGGCTCGAACTCACGGACCGCGAGATCATGACCTGAGCCGAAGCCGGCCGCTTAACCGACTGAGCCACCCAGGCGCCCCCAAACTGTCCTACTTCTATTGCACCCTGACAGGGCAGGGTACTTACAATAAAATTGCTGATTCCAGTACATTTCTTTCACCAAATGTTTTTATAAGCAAAAGCTATAAATTATGTTTGCCCCATTAATTTATTAATTCAACTAATACTTAACTTCAAGTATCAGGCACTATACTAGGAGCTACAAATGGTGAATAAAATGGACAATTCCTATCTTCATGTATCTTACAATTAAGCAGAGGCAGAAATAAACATTAATTACAAATTATGTTAAATGCTACGAAATAAAAGTAACAGGTCCCAGGTGTGAATTCAATAAAGGTATATACTTCAGAGTGGGAGGTCAAAGAAGGCCTCACTGAGGAAGAGTCAGTAAATCTGGGACTTGAAGGATGAATCAAGAAAAGAATATTTAAATATTCAGAGGGAAGTAATATGAATTCTGGAATATAGTTGAAAAAAAAATCACTGGGGAAAAAGGTAATTATGGTTGCATAGATAAGACAGCCATAAAATAACAATTACTGATGTTGGGTGAGGAGTACAACAGTTCATTCTATTATTCTCTCTATTCTCATATATTTAAACTTTTTTTTTTTTTTGTATTTATTTTTGAGAGAGTGAGAAAGTGCAAGTGGGGGAGGGAGGGAGAGAGAATGAATGAGAATCCCAAGCAGGCTCCATACTGTCAGTGTGGAGCTCAATGCAGGGCTCGAACCCATGAACCATGAGATCATGACCTGAGCCGAAACTGGATGCTTAATCGACTGAGCCACCCAGGCACCCCTAAACTCTTTTTTTAAAGTTTACTTATTTATCCTGAGAGAGAAAGTGTGAGTGGGGGAGGAACAGAGAGAGAGAGAGGAAAGAGCCAGGACCCCAAGCAGGATCCACACTCTCAGCACGAAGCCCAATGCAGGGCTTAAACTCGCAAACCAAACCATGAGATCATGACCGGAGCTGAAGCTGGATGCTTAACTGACTGAGCCACCCAAGGGCCCCTCTTAGGTTTAAACTTACAAAAAAGTCTAACAAAATAATAAGGAATTGTAGGCAAGAATATTCCTGACAAAGGACGTGAATGCGGGCCCTGAGAAAACAAGGCAATTGGTGAATTGTACAGACTGAGTGACTAGAACAGTTCTCAAAGTGTGGTGCCCAGACCAGCAGCACCAGGAACTTAGAAACACAAATCTCAAGCCCCACTACAAACCTACTGAATTAGAAACTTTGGGAATGGAACCCAGGAATCTAGGGTTTAACAGGCACTACGGGGGATTCTGACACAAGCTCAAGTTTGAGAACTACTGGGAGAGACTCTGCAATGGAGGATAGTGAAACAGGACATTGTGGCTTAAGATGGGAACAGAGAGAGAAATGGAGGCCAGTCATACAAAATATCACATGTTAAGGTTTAATCTTAAGTGCACAACAGGCCCATTAAGGAGCTTTAAGCAAGGAAGTGATCAGCTTTACATTTTTAAAGGTTACCCTGTGTTTTGAGTAACCTTTCACCTGAGTCAAGAGTACAGGAGAGGAGTGACCGCATGGAAGATGGCAGCAGAGGAAGTGTGTCTGTCCCTTGGACTAATAACCACCAAGGAACTGAATCCTGACATCACCTGAGTGGGATTGGAAACAAATCTACATCCATGAGATGACTGAGCCCTCTGACAACCTAACTGCAGGCTTGTGAGAGGTCTAAAGCCAGCAGACACAGTTAAGTCACACCCGAACTCCTCACTCACAGAAGCTGTGAAATAACAAATGCTTTGAGCCATTAAGTTTGGGGAAAATTTGTTAGTGCAGTATATTACAGTTACAATGCTATTTTATGTGATTTCAGCCATTTATATCATAATAAAACATACAAGCAGTTATAATCATTCAGGACTATATCCTATATAAAACTTCAAACACATTTTATTTTATTTATTTATTTTTATTTTATTTTTTTAACGTTTATTCATTTTTGAGAGAGAGAGAGAGACGGCATGAGCGGGGAAGGGGCAGAGAGAGGGAAATACAGAATCTGAAACAGGCTCCAGGCTCTGAGCTCTCAGCACAGAGCCTGATGCGGGGTTCGAACTTACGGACCGTTGAGATCACGACCTGAGCTGAAGTCGGATGCTTAACCGACTGAGCCACCCAGGTGCCCCTCAAACACATTTTAATGTAGAAATATTAATTGTAAGGTACGTAATATAACCATTATATAAATTCTAAACAATCTTATATATGTATCATATATATAAATATTTCATATAAAAATGTCTTTTTATACTTGTAAAACATATAAAGTATCTTGACTGCTTCTCTCTAGCATTAGCAAATATCTCTAAGCACAATACACACTTAGAGCTGGGTTTCTTATTCACAATACTGAAAATAAATCCGTATCTCAAAGTTGTCTGAAGCATTTGTAATATATATACATCTCTTCCCAACTTCTTGTCAGCTCTGATTACAGCATCACTGATTTTTTATCTTACAGAAAGAGAGTGAGCAGGGGGAGGAGTAGAGGGAGAGGTGGGGGAGGGAGAGAGGGGGGGAGAGGGGGGAGGGAGAGGGGGGAGAGAGGGAGGGAGAGGGGGGAGAGAGGGAGGGAGAGGGGGGAGAGAGGGAGGGAGAGGGGGGAGAGAGGGGGAGAGGGCGGAGAGGGGGGAGAGAGGGAGGGAGAGGGGGGAGAGAGAGAGGAAGGGAGGGAGGGAGGGGGGAGAGGGGAGGGAGGGGGGAGAAAGGGGAAGGGAGAAAGGGAGAGGGGGGTGGAGGGAGAGGGGAGAGAGAACAAACCCCAGGCAGACTCCACACTCAGTAAGGAGCTGGACCCAGGGCTCAATTCCACAACCCTAGGATCATGACCGGAGCAGAAATCAAGAGTCAGACACTCAACTGACTGAGCCACCCAGGTGCCCCATGATTAAAGCATCATTGTTTTAACTTTGCAATACGCTTGACCAAAACTCATACCAGAAATTTAAAAAAAATCATTTTCTCACTCTTCATTTGTGCTATTGTTTTAATTATCTTTAATTGTTTACTTGCAGCAATCTTTTTTATTTATTTTTTTTTAGAAAAAGCAAGCACTAGCACATGGAAATGGGGGAGGGGCAGAGAGTGGAAGGGAGAGAATCCCAAGCAGGCTCCGTGCTCCCTCCCACAAACAGTGAGATCATGACCTGAGCCCAAATCAGGAGCCACCGCTAAGTCACCCAGGTGTCCCTTTGCAGGAATCTTTATAACCCACTTTTCATTTTGTGTTCCCACACACTAAAAGCAAAGAGGAAGGGGAGAGAGGAGGAAGAAAAAACTATTTCAACATAATACTCTAAAGTGTAAGAGGCAGGAAAAACAACTTCAATCTCAAATTCTTTTTTTTCTTTTCTAGGTTTATTTATTTTGCGGGAGGAGGAGAGAGAGAGCGCTCGAGAGCAGGGTAAGGGCAGAGAGAGGCCCAAGCAGGCTCCACACTGTCAGCACAGAGCCCAATGTGGGGCTTGAACTCACAAAACTGTTGAGATCATGACCTGAGTCAAAAAAGAGTTGGATGCTTAACTAACTGAGCCACCAGATGCCCCTCAAATTCTATTCTTACTTAATAGGTTTCTGTCTCATAGTAATATTTGTGGATTATTGGGTTTGGCAAATGCATACAAGTGTCGGTATTGTTGGACACCAGAATTCTCACGGTAGACGGGACATACAGACAGGAAATGAGGAAGGAGAAGAACTGTGCGGAGTTGGACCAGAATTCATGATATCTAAAATAACATTTCTTAGTTCTGTCCACTGAAAAGATCTAGAGGCACTGAGCACCAGGAATCATGGACACACCGAGGGCCCATATTTTGGTTTCTAAATACCATCTCTAATAATAAGCCAAAAACTCTGTTCTTATTACAAAAAAAAAAAAAAAAAAAAAAAAAAAGGACAATTCCAGGGGTGCCTGGGTGGGTCAGCAGTTAAGTGTCCAACTCTTGATTTCAGCTCAGGTGATCATCTCACAGTTTCGTGGGTTTGAGCCCCATGTCGGGCTCTGCACTGGCAGCATGGAGCCTGCTTGAGATTCTCTCTCTCCCTCTTACTGCCCCTCCCCACTCATGCTATCTCTGTCTCTCTCAAAACAAATTAAATAAACTTTAAAAAAGAACAAACACAACAACGGACAAACCAAAAATGAGTTAAGAAGGGTACACGATGAGATCCTTTTGTAGTTCAAAAGCGTGATGACTGGGTGTTTGTTTGTTCCCATTGTTGTATGACATATGCCTCCCTCAAACCTTGTTACAACCTCCGCAAGGCAGGAGGAAGAAGGGTACAAAGATAAGCCAGAGTATCTTGCAACGCTGGAAAGATATTAAGTACTCAAAAAATCAACAACACCCTTTTGATACAGGTGAATATCAGGAAACCAGTTTCAAAGTGCTTCCATTGACCAAATCTAGAACTGTAGAAACATCAAATTAAGAACAGTAATAAATTCTAGGGGTGCCCGGGGCACCTGGGTAGCTCAGTCGGTTAAGCTTCCGACTTCGGCTCAGGTCATGATCTCGTGGTTTGTGAGTTCAAGTCCTGCACCGGGTTCTGTGTTGACAGCTTGGAGCCTGGAGCCTGCTTCAGATTCTGTCTCTCTCTCTCTCTCTCTCTCTCTCTCTCTCTCTCTGGCCCCTCCCCTACTCACACTTTATTTTACAAAAATAAACAAACATTTAAAAAAAAAAAATTCTAGGGGTGCCAGGGTGGCTCAGTCCATTAAGCATCCAACTCTTGATTTCAGCTCAGGTCATGATCTCAACTCATGCTGGGCTCCACACTCAGTGTGGTGCCTGCCCGAGGTTGTCTCTCCCTCTTCCTCTGCACGCTCACCTCAAAATACACAAATATTTAAAACAAAACCAAAGAGCAACAAATTCCAATCCACTGACTAAAGAGTTCATACTCATGACTGTCAGGAAGATAGACAGATGGACACAGACACCTAAATATAAATTAAAAATATATTCATACACACACACAGATACAAAAATGTACTTGGCCTTTGTCCCTGGTTCCTAGCAAAGATCTCCTAAAACTCTTAGAATTTCCTGAATAGCAACAATGTCTTCTGTCATTCATAGTAAGTCCCTTTAGACTAATATAATTTATGCTAACAAGGTGACTCCTGGGAAGCCCTCAGACAGTTCCACCAGAAGAACCAAGCACGTGACTACAGAGAGTTAGAAATTTTACTAACAGCCCCCCTCTACATCAGGGATAGGAGGGAAGATGGAGACTGAGTTAAATCATCTGACCAATGATTTAATTAACCATGCTATTATATTCAAACCCCAGATTTAAAATTTTTAAACAATTCCAATTGGTGAACACACCAATGTGCTAAGACAGTGCCATGCCTGGAGAGGGTAGGGAAGCTCTGTGACACCCCGAAGGTTCTTCTTCTTCCTTATAGAATGCTAAGGGACAAACAGAAAATGATGGATTTGAAAAATCAGAATTCAGGGAGCCTGGGTGGCTCAGTCGGATATGCATCCAACTCTTGATTTTAACTCAGGTCATGATCTCAGAGTTCATGGGATCAAGCCACGTGCTGGGCTCTGTGCGGACAGTACAGAACCTGCTTGGGATTCTCTCTCTCCCTCTGCCCCTCCTCCCACTTACACACACACACACACACTCTCTCTCTCTCTCTCTAAATAAACTTTAAAAACAACAAAAAAAAGATAAGTCAGAATTCTGCAACTGTCACACAGCAACGCCACTCAACCGTAAGATCTGAATGGCCTCCTTATCATGGGTGATTCTGTAGTATCATCATTGGTCATTTGGGAAACTTGACTGATTCACTGAGTCATGTAGATCTTCCAAATGCTGGCCAATTTAACTGAACACTTTTTAAAAATCAGTCTTAATATTACTGCCCATCTCATCAGAAAAGTGTGTAAGCACTGGGAATTATCAAGCTCACGGTAGCAGATACAAGTTACCCAAAGTTCTAGTTTTTGCTTAAAAGCCTGAATTTTATCACTGGCAATAAATACTATCATTTGTTTTTTCCTTAAAGGTCACTTCTTTTCAAGAAAACACCTACCAAATACCTTACCTTTAAAATAACAATATATTTTGTCTACTAGTCATTTTTTTTATATATATTTTAGAGTGCACGAGAGCGCATAAGCAGGGGAGAGGAACGAGGAGGGAGGGAGAGGGACAAGGAGTGGGGCGGGGAGAGGAGAGGGTGGGGATATCTTAAGCAGGCTCCACGCTCAGCATGAAAGCCGATACAGGGCTCATTCCCATGACCCTGGGATCATGACCTGAGCCAAAATCAAGAGTCAGACAACCACCTGAGCCACCCAGGTACCCTTATTAGTCATTCTTTTTTTTTTTTTTTTCCAACGTTTATTTATTTTTGGGACAGAGAGAGACAGAGCATGAACGGGGGAGGGGCAGAGAGAGAGGGAGACACAGAATCGGAAACAGGCTCCAGGCTCTGAGCCATCAGCCCAGAACCTGACACAGGGCTCGAACTCACGGACCGCGAGATCGTGACCTGGCTGAAGTCGGACGCTTAACCAACTGCGCCACCCAGGCGCCCCATTAGTCGTTCTTTAATACAGAAACGATATGCTAGGAAAAAAGCAGCTAGTTCAGCTCACAACCCAAACAACTGCACAAGTACTTCACTTTAAGATAACCATCATACTTCAGGCAGAAGCACTTTGGGGGTACTTCCCATTTCATCACATAGAATATTAAAAAGACATGCACACCCTGAGATCAAGCTTCGATTAAGATTACTATTTTACTGTTTCAGGGCACCTGGGTGGCCGAGTCGGTTGAGCATCTGACTTCAGCTCAGGTCATGATCTTGCAGTTCATGAGTTCGAGCCTCGCATCGGGCTCTGTGCTGACAGCTCAGAGCCTGGAGCCTGCTTCGGATTCTGTGTCTCCTGCTCTCTCTACCCTTCCTCTGGTCACACCGTGTCTCTCTCTCTCAAAAACAAAGATTAAAAAAACGTTTTGAAAATAAAAGATTACTATTTTACTGTTTCATCATCAGGCTTTTTGGTTTTAACCTTTACTGCACTGGTTAAGATGAACGGTTAACATGTTTTTTGCCACCTTACAAAGCTTTATTATGGCGACTTGACAGAGCCGACTCACACGGACCATGAGCCAAGACACGCCAGCTAAAACACAACTTCAAGTTTAACCCAGGATCCAGAGCAGAGGTGCCAAGTCTGCGGCTAGTGCCATTCCCGTGGGAATGGCCGCGCCACATGGCCTCCCACGCGAGCCCCAGCGCCCTCACACTACAGAGGCGCCCCTGCTGGAGGCTGCAAGGCAGGGAGCCCTCAGAGACCCTCTTGGGACTCAGGGCACAGCGGCTCCTCTCTGGGGTTGCCAAGTCCCGGCAAAGGAGGGGAGGGGGACAACCGACCGACCTCCCTTAGTGCCCAAGTGTGTGTGGTTGGGGGGAGGGGGGAGGGACCAACACGAATCCATTTTTATTTTCGGGGCAGCAGGGCAGGATCATCATGCGACAATTACCTTTCGTCATGCAACAATTACCAGGTGCACTTCGAGGACCATCTTTCTAAAGCTCTGCCCGTGCCACAGAAGCAACCCGGCTCTTCACAGCCTGGCTTCCCTCATGACACGTAGCCTTTCCGCTGGACTGGAGAGCTGCCCAACAGCAAGAATGGCAAGCAAATTTTCTCCAGACTTTTGGGCCGCTGGCGGCTGGGAAATCTGTTTTGGCCCCAGGAGAAACCAGCAGCCACTGGCATTGCCCAGATGCTGCTGCGGGGCAGAGATAACAGGCACAGGAAAGGTGGGGTGGCAGGGTCCTCCCATGTATGGTAACTACACCAACGGAGTTTGGTGCAACTGCCTTGATTCAAAAACTAACACACCAGCAGTTTTAACACCACTGCTTACATACCAGCATGTTTAAATGTAACACGGGGGGGTGGGGGTGGGGGGCAAATAACACTCTAGTATTATGAAAATAGCTTGTAACTTTGTAGACCTCTAAAAGGGGATAGGGGCCCCCAAAAGAGCTCAAACAATACTTTGTGAAATACTGCACCGTAGCATTTTTTACATTATAAGTGTACATTCTGTTTCACTGGTAAGTTACACTATAAATCATTAAATAACTTCTAAAATGTTTCCTTCACAAAAGAAAACCAGATAAAGACAGTATCATGTATAACTTTTAAATTTTTTACTCTTTCTAAATTTAAACATCCTAAAATTTCTTTATTATTAAATACAATATATGTAACAAAGAGCAAGCTAAACTTAAACACTTCAGCCTTTTCCTCATAAAGTATTTTAAAAATATTATTTAACCAAAAAGATTCTGCACCTAAGCATACTAAGATCTGCTTCAGTCTTTTCTTTATCCTAACTTTAATTTTTTTTTTTTTTTTTGACAGAGAGAGAGCGCGAGCGCGCAGCATGCAGAGCAGGGGAGAGGGGCAGAGGGACAGAGAGGATCCTAAGCATGCTCCATGCTCAGCGAGGAGCTCAGCAGGGCTCGAGCCCATGACCCTAGCATCATGACCCAGCCAAAATCAAGAGTCGAACGCTCAACCCACGGAGCCACCCAGGCGCCCTTAATTTAACTTTTTTTAGCCACCCTCACGTGATTATAAAATGTGTGTCTTCATAAAGCTGTAGTATCATTCACTGTCTCATGAAAGATGTTAAAGTACACCATTCGATACCTTCTCCCCGGAGAGTTTTTCCAAATGTGTCGTCAGTCCATTTATTTCTTTGTCTTTCTCTGCCAACTGAAGCTGAAAAAAGAAATCATTTTTTTCATTATCCACTCTCTCCCTACACATCAAGAGCTAGTTTATACCATTCTATCAAAATACTTACTATTACCATAACCCATGTATTTCCTTGGGTCTTATTCTTTGACATCTCTGGATATATCCCCCCCCCCCCCAAAATTTGTTTAAATGTGAGTGTTCTCGAAGTTTCTTCTCTGGCTTCTTCTCTCTATATTCCCCCTAAAAACTTCCTTTTTTCTATGCCTTCAACTATGATCCCCATGGGAAAAATCACAACTATTAACTAATGTGGCACACCTCTTTCTTCCCCAAGTTCCAAATCTTTTTTATAGATACAGTACTTTTCTTTTTTAAGTGTTTATTTACTTTTGAGAGAGAGAGAGACAGAGCAAGCAGGGGAGGGGCAGACACAGAATCTGAGCTGTCAACACAGAGCCCAACACAGGGCCCAAAATGGTGAACCACAAGATCATGACTGAGCCGAAGCTGGATGTTTAACCGACTGAGCGACCCAGGTGCCTCTCTTTTTAAGTTTATTGACTTATTTTGGGGCAGGAGGAGAGCGGGAGAGAGAAGGACGGTCACATTCAAGTGGTGGTGGGGAAGCAGAGAGGGAAGGAGAGAGAATCCAAAGCAGACTCTGCACTGTCAGCACAGAGTCCAATGTGGGCTGTGAGATCATGACCTGAGCCAAAATCAAGAGTCGCACACTTAACTAACTGAACTACCGTAGGCACCCTCAAATCTGTCTTTTCAATTGACGGATGACATGTTTTCATTATTGTCTTTCTACATTTTGAGGGCAAGGGGTCCCAAACCTACTTTTCTAACTTTTGCTAACAGATATTACCAATCTCAGAGCCCAGTGTGACTGAAGCTAGGAAGCTATGTTACACTTCCTACTCCTCTTCCCACCATCGTCAGTCTAAGTCATTCATTCATTTAACCACCGCCCATTTGCATTATAAGCATTATGGATACAAACACAAAACTATCCTTCAAATAATTTTTCCCTGAGGATGCCTTTCAAAGATTTCCTTGACAGACTCATGTCCTATTCAAGAGTAAGTGATCAAGGACGGTCCCCAAAGGGGTGGCCTTTATCAAGTAATTCTCTAATATTTCTATCTGATTTTCTCACCTTCAAAAACTCTTTCCACCTGTAAATCTCCTCAGTGTTACCAAATTACTTCACAAAGACTCACTATAGTTGGGTCCCTTTCTTTACTCCTAGAAAATTCTTAACAACAAATAGCAATAAAATTCCATTTTAGGCCCCCCAAAACGTGGCTTCAATCTATCAAGTCCAATCTACTCCATTACAGACATTGAAGTCTTATTACTCAAGATTGCTCATAATCTCCAGACTATGCTCTGCACTTTTCACCCCCAAACCTGTATATTAATGCTTTTCTATCTGCTTAGAATGCCGCTTCTTTCTTTCCCGAGCTCTGCTTCTCCTCCCCTCCAGTTTTCTCTTTCAAGGGTCTGTTTTCTCCATGTTTAACTCCTAAATATTCCCCTGAAAACAGCTCTAAGGTACTTCTTAGACTTATCATTCATATAGAACTTCATCCCATTTTGCTTTGTCCAACGAGTATCTGTTTAGTGAGTACTATCTCAACAGTGCAAAAGAAGTCAAAGGGCATTAAACAAAAAGCCAAGCACCTTTACCAGCAGCATAATCTAGAACATTAATTTTGATGCTCACTTTGATCATTAATGAACTAAAAACATTATTTAACTTCCCATGAATCTGACAGATGATTAGCTGGGTCACGAATATCAAGGAGTTGTGAGTATCACCATGATACCACTAGCAATCTCTAGTAGACTGTAAACTCCTTAAGCATAGACAGCATTGTGCCATACCTGTGTGATCACCCAGATAAAAGCTAACACAGTGCTCTCTCTATATAGTAGGCTTTAATTTTACTAAATGAGTTTTTTTCTAGTCAATATGCAAAGATAAAGTTCACATAAATTCAGTATTCACACTTTATAATAAGGAAAGTTGCCAGTCATTGAAAACAATATCCACAGAGATTCCAGAAACAATAATCTCATTGATTAAAAGTCTGAAAATTTCATTCTGACAATAGATCAAGATCGAAAAAAAGACCACCAGTAAAATTACCTTAGTATATAATGTGCACCCTCTCCAGCCCCCAGGGAGAAACCTAATCTTTGGTGTCTTTAAGAACATTTAAAAATTGTAAGTAGAATTAGCTACACTATAGCAAAGTTAAATCATTCAAAACTTCCTGATCTTTAGTCACACAAAATATGCAAATTACATGTACATATAGATACCAAAATATGTAAGATTATACTTTATTCCTTAGAATAAAAATATCTTCCTACTTATTAATTAGCTAAACAGCCTGCTATTTTTTTTCTCTAACACTCTTACAAATATAATTTAGTATTTAAGCTTGTTTGTTGCCTATTATCACACTGGCAAAAACAATTTTAATTAAGATTGTATTACTGGGGTGCCTGGGTGACTCAGTCAAACATCTGACTCTTGATTTCGGCTCAGGTCGTGATCTCTCAGTTCATGTGATCAAGGCCCAGGTCAGGCTCTGCACTGACAGTTTGGAGCCTGTTTGGAATTCTCTCTCTCCTCTCCCTCTGCCCTCTCTTCTGTGCACACGCTCGCTCTCTCTCAAAATAAACAAGAAAAATAATAATAAACATGTGGCCTCCTAATGACATAATTAAAAAAAGATTACATCACTCTGCAGTACTTTTTAGGATCACAGGTAACACATTTTGGTGATTCATTTAATAACACTCATATAAATTTTAAAATTACTAATCATATTATTATATCCCCACAAAAATGTCAAGGCCCTAAAATTATTTTTTTCAATATATTTGAGAGAGGTTGAGAGGGAGACAGAGACAGAATGAGAATCCCACGCAGGCCTCACACCGTCAGCGTGGAGCCCAATGCAGGGCTCGAATCCACATACGATGAGATCATGACCTAAGCTGAAACCAAGAGTCAGACACTCAACAAACTGAGTCACCCAGGAGCCCTGAGGCCCTAAAATAATTTTACATACACCCATGTTTGTTTCTAAATGAATAAATAGGGGGATGCCTGGGTGACTCAGTCAGTTAAGCATCGGCTCAGGTCATGATCTTGCAGTCTGTGGGTTAGAAACCCACATCGGGCTCTGTGCTGACAGCTCAGACCCTGAAGCCTGCTTTGGATTCTGTGTCTCCCCCTCTTTCTCTGCTCTTCCCCCACTTGCACTCTGTGTCTCTCTTAAAAATAAATAAACATTAAAAAACTTATTAATGAACAAATATGATAATGAAATGATCACTTTTCATCTTAGAAATGAAGCAATTAAAAGATATCATTTTAATCAGCCATCAAAATGAACAGAATTAAAGCCACAATGGTAATATGTATGGGTATTCATTTTCTCAGTTCATAGTTAATTAACTATACTCCACTAAACATGTAGTACATTTTTACTTATACACAAAAATACTATCCCAATTATCTATGTTAAAACTGCACATCAGATTGATAAAAATTATAGCTAACACATCTGCAAAAGTACCAGGTGCACCTGCCTCATGTTATACAAATACTGACTTACTTTGTAATTGTCCTCTACTTCAGCTAGTGCTAGTTTTATATTTTCAGCAATCTCCACTTGTTCTTTCCATTTCAGTTCCATTTTTGCAAGTTCATCGGCATATTTATTGCATTTTGTTTTCTCATCCTAAATGAAATTAGAATTACCAAAGACTTTTAAAAACACAGATACAGCCATTATCTTTATGAACATATTTAGATATGTACTGAATGTTTCATTTTAACACTAACAATAGAAAAACTGAAATAATGTCAGTAGACAATGGGAAAAATCATTTTAAGTCCATACAATGAAATAGTATATATGTAACAGAACAAAGTAGATCCACACATTAATAAGGAACAAGATACATTAATTTAAAATAGCAAGTTGCAAAAACAAAATATACAGTATAATCTTATTTTTGTTTTAAAAGTTAGCACAATCTTATATGACTCTATATCATGTTGTGTAGAAAAATATAAACAAAATATGAATAGCTCTCATCACTTGGAATCAGGATCATGATGGTACCTTTTACCATTTTTACTCTTTATTTCTATAATGCCTAAGATTTCACAATAAGCATATACAACTTTTGCAAAGAGAGGTAAGAAAAAAGAAAAAAGAAAAAAGAATCATATGATTATAATGACGCTGCTTCCAGATGTAGACAAACAAAACTCTGGGATTTCCTAACCAAGATATTATCTAGGTTGACTTCTTATACAATGCTCTTCTCTACAACCAAGAATATTAAAAGAAAGGAGTTACAAACCATGACAAAAGGGTAAATTGGCAATTTCATTTTGAATGTCTTATATTCAAGGTAAAAGTTTAAAAATATGCTCTAAGCAACTTTTTAGCAATTAATCCTAGATCAACTTACTATCCATTACCATACCTCACACCACACACAAAAATAAACTTAAAATTGTTAACAGGCCTAAATTTAGTGAAACCCAGGACTATAAAACTTATGGAAGAAAAAAATCTTTACAAGTTGGATTATAGGTGTGTGTTTCTTAGAACATAAAAAGCAGAGGGGTGCGTGGGTGGCTCAGTCAGTTGAGCATCTGACTCTTGATTTCAGTTCAGGTCATGATCTCACGGCTCTTGAGTTCAAGCCCCATCAGGCCCTGCACTGACAGCACAGAGTCTACCTGGGATTCTGTCTGCCTCTTTCTGCCCCTTCCCCACTTGCTATCTCTCAAAATAAATAAACTTAAAAAAAAGAACATAAAAAGCACAAAACATTAAAGAGCAAACTGACAAATCTGTACTTAATCAAAAGTTTTTCTAAAAACACCGTTAAGGAAATGAAAAGGCAAGTTACAGACTGGGAGAAAATATTTCCCAAACATGTTTCAAAAGACTTCTACCCACAATAAAGCTTACAATTCAGTAATAAAATGAACTCAATGTTTAAAACAGCAAAGATCTGAACTCTCCCAATAAAAAGGAAAATGAACTACCAATAAAAGCAACAACATGGATAAATTTCAAAATAATTATGCTGAAAGAGGACAGGAAAAAAAAAAGAGTATATACCATATGACCGCATTTATACAAACTGTATAAAAGGTAGGCTACAGTGGCAGAAAGCAAGCCAACAGTTTCCTGGGGGTGGCAATAGAGGGAGGAATGAGTTCCAAATAGAACTGCTCATTTCAGCAGCACGTATACCAAATGGGTACATAAAAACTTTGGCAAGTAATAGAAATGTTATCTTGGCACTATAATATTTTCACCACTGTATGTATGGCAAAACTGATCAAACTGCAGATTTTATACAGCTCAAGGCGCCTGGGTGGCTCAGTTGATTAAGTGTCCAACTTCAGCTCAGGTCATGATCTCAGGGTTTGTGGGTTTGAGCCCGCATCGGGCTCTGTGCTAACAGCTCAGAGCCTGGAGCCTGCTTGGGACTCTGTGTTTCCCTCTCTCTCTCTGCCCCTCCCCCACTTGAGCTCTGTCTCTCTCAAAAATAAACATTAAAAAACATTTTTTTAAACAAATATAAGCAGTTCATTGGATTTCAACAAATATATGCAGTTTACTGCACCTCAACACAACTTGGAAAAAATATGTACCTTGAGGAAGTTTTTGGCTTAGGAACATTCTATCATCCTTTCAGTAATACTGTATGATACCATTTTAAAAAACAGGCATCCTGAATTGTTTCAGACTTGATGAAAAAAGTTTAGTCCCTCATAAACAACTACTTTTAACAAAACTATTCTCATCGATCCTTCTACAGAAGAAAGGAACAAAAACTTTCAAAGTTTAAAAGATTAAGTACTATTTAGAAGGCAGTAACAAAATATTTTAATTACTACAGTAACATTGAACTAATGTATGAACATTATTCTATAGTTCTAAATATCTCTTTCCTCTCTACATGCACAGAAAAATACACACACTCACAAAAAATTAAAAAATCACAAACACAAAATGCCTTTGCCTCCCTTCTCCAAATCAGGTATAAATGAGAAGCATTTTCCCTCTGTCCTTGAAATACTCCGGGAGTGAATGCTACCAAGACAGTTGTAAAACTGAAATGTATGAAGAATACAGTTTTAAAATAGTCACCATAAGTAACACCATAAAAGCAATAGCTCATTTGGTTAACATTCTCTTTTCCCACTTTATAATTCTGGTCAATTTAAGATGTGGTAAAATTCTTTGCTATTAATACAGGGACTATAAAAAGAGCACTTCCCTTTATCAAGTTCTATCCAGCCTCAATTAATCACTTGCCCATTATCAAGAAAGGACACTAATGATGTTAGGATAATTTTACATACAGGCCTATGTGTGCAGGTACACAGAACAACCCCTCTCATCATCTCAAAAGTGAAACTCAATACCAGTATATGGATACGAAAAAGAAACCCCAAGATTTATAAATAAATATAAATATAGGTAAGCTAAGCCATTATATCTGATAAATCTCACACAAGAGAGCCAGCTTACCTGCAAGAGCTGTTTACATTTATTGTATTTTTCTGTTTTGTCAGCAATTTCTTTGGTCATTTCACAGACTTGTCCCTTTGTTACAATGTCAGAATCTGTCTCAGCTATTAGACAAGAAAATAATATTATCAATTATCAAAACAGAAAATAATATTAAAAATTATTTTGCCCCCATATTACCTTCCTGTTCAAAATAACTTAAAGGTCAGTATACTGTGAGATACAATAAATGGGACAATGAAGGAGAGAAATATCTATTTAAAAACATCTAATCATACACTAAATAAAGATAGTATAAACTCTACATGAGATTTTTTAAAATGTCAGTCTGGCCAGAAACAAGATCACATTCAGTAACGAAAAGTGATTTTTTTAATCAGCTAAAAATAGTTCTTAAATGGCATGCTTGTTCTCTTCATGTAACTGAATACACAGGATAAACAGAAAGCCATACTCTGAGAAAACACTTTAAATTATTTTTCTAGTCCTTCATTACTATTCAGTGAGTATTAAGTAACTTACACAACACCACTCTACATACTACAAAAAGTGTAAATAAATGGAAGTCAGGATCCTGTTATATAGTGGCTGAACCTGATTAAATATTTAATAGCATGGGAAATTTACAATACATTTAAAAAGTCTAAAACAGCAATTACCCCAAACACTACATTAGGAAATGTATTTTTATATACTGGAGTGCTGACTTCCATTATTGTCAATCTTTAACATAAAGTGAAAAAAAGAAATTAGGACAAGTGAAAACCTAGACTTAATTCAAATTGTCATGTTCATACATTCACCAGATCTTCCTAATCTATTCTAGAAGTTAATAAACTAATAAAAATTTAACTTGCCCACCAATAGGTATACTAACCACATAGTACCCGGGTCAAAAAAATTAAAAGAAAAAAAAAAAGAGAGAAACATAAATAGAACAGGAGATTAATCCCCACCCCACCCCCTGCAACAGAACTATACAACTGAATTACCATAAATGCCTCGAGATTCCACAGATTTAGTGGAATATTAATTAAAAATTCAATTATTGGCTTCTATCCTATAGCCTAACTGCTGTAACCATTTAAGCTTACAAACTCCAGCTCATTTAATACTTATGAATATTCTCATGAAGATAAATACTAGTTCACACTCATTTTATGTATTTCACATGTAAGACTTTCTTATTATTAAGCCCCTTACTTTATCTTTGCCTTAATCCTCTCATAAGAATTTTCAGAAGCTCCCTAAGACTCACACACTTGGAATAAGGCAGTATAAATAAGTATCAATACTCATCAAGGCAGGACACTACACAAAATGGCTAAAAGATTTTTACCTGTAGAAGGCTTTACATCTACATTAGAGGCAGTAGTAGCTGGGTCTGTGTTTATTGAAGCATCATTCACTTTTTGCTGATTTCCGATTTTCTTTGTTAAGACACTGGTGCTACTGGCCTATTCAAAATGTAACAAACTGTTATATGAGTTATATTTCCTTCCTTCAGTAATTGTCACGTAAAGAAATTCTGAGAAGTCTACAAAGCTGCTATTGTGTCTTAAAGACCAGCAAAGACTAAAGGTAACACCCATCACTTTACTAACTGACCTAAAAGTTACAACAAAAACTTTATTTTGGTTTTCCTTGCCAAATAATCAAACTACTACCAAAGCAAGCCAATCACAGAAATCTCATAAGTCATCTACTACAAAGTCATAATATACTTACAGGCCTCAACCAAAACCCGTACATGTGGGTCATACTTAAAGTATATTTTTTCACAAAAGCATTCCTAGCTTACCACATGCATTTCTGTGTAAATATCATCTGTATCAATACAGTATACAAATAAAAGTCTTTATAGCACATTTTGTTTGCAGAGATAACTTGGTATCATTTTCAACCGCAGGTTTTAAATGTGTTTCTTTACTTCCAGCATTCCATTACATAGCAAACCTTATATTTAAGTACAATTTAAGGACCCACATTAAAACACACACCAAGGGGCACCTGGATGGCTCAGTTAAGCATCCAACTCTTAAATTAGCCGTGGGGACGGGGCTCCTGGGTGGCGCAGTCGGTTAAGCGTCTGACTTCAGCCAGGTCACGATCTCACGGTCCGTGAGTTCGAGCCCCGCGTCAGGCTCTGGGCTGATGGCTCGGAGCCTGTTTCCGATTCTGTGTCTCCCTCTCTCTCTGCCCCTCCCCCGTTCATGCTCTGTCTCTCTCTGTCCCAAAAATAAATAAACGTTGAAAAAAAAAAAATTAAAAAAAAAAAAAAAATTAGCCGTGGGTCACGATCCCAAGGTCATGGGATTGAGCCCCACAGCAGGCTCTGCACGAAGCGTGGCACCTGCTTGAGATAGTCTCTCTCTCTCCTCCATCCCCACCAATGGCACATGCAGCATGCCCTCTCAAATAAATAAATCACACACCAAAACAGAAACAATTTCTTTGTTTTCATTAAATCTGCTTACCCTCTCAGATGGAATACAAAATAATTAGCTACATTAACTCTTCCTAATCTAGTGGCTATGAGTAGGATGGAAGAACCCAATAATGACAACGAGAAACCATCTTTGACTCTGAGGATAACCAACAGTGAACCCCACTGAGGACAGGCATCAGTCACAGGAGGGATTCAATATGTACAGAGTTTTTAAGTGAAGACATTTAACAAGAACTTAGAGGGAAACGGTCAAAAAAGAGGGCCTTCCCTCCCTGTTTTCCCCTGCTGCTGCCCTTGCTTCCTTTCTTGGGTTTCCAGCACACAAAAATTTCAAATTTAAACATATATCATTACAAACATTAGGCCAATCACTTCAATTCATGCAGAGATAAATTATATCCAAAAGGTTGATATTTAGAGTATTATAAATTTGGGGGTGCCAGGCTGGGTCAGTCAGAAGAGTACACAACTCTTGACGTTGAGGTTGTTGAGTTTGAGCCCCGTGTGGGGTGTAGAGATTAGTTAAATAAATAAAACTTTAGCTACTATAAATTTGATTTGTAAACAAAAATACTGATAAAGGAACTATTCGGTAAGAATTCAATTGTCCTTACTGATTGGTCTGAAAGTTTGTTTATTTGTTTTTGGAGCCTCTGGCATTCCTTGAATTTTTCTTTATAATGATCTGCTGCCATTTGAAGACGAAGTTTCAAATCTTCAACTTCTCTTCTCAGTTCGTGTTCTAGTGTATCAGACTTTTCCTATGAGAAAAATAAAAGATAAAAATCTCCTATCTCACATGTAATAGTAAATCCCAACTTCCTTTTCACTTTTTTCTTTCTGGCTTCTAGTTTTTATTTGTTTTGGAGTTTGGGCAACAGAGCCACATTAGCTCCTAATAAATCTAGCTTTATATTCTTAGGACTAAGTTCATTAAAAAACTAAAGAAGAACAATCCCCCTCCTGAGGAATAAGTATTACCCTGTTAAATAACCATAATACCACTTTATGAAGCTAATAAATAAAAAATTCCAAACAAAGCAATATATACCTGACATCAGAAAGTTTAATAACAGAGCAGTTCTTACTAACCATTAAGCATTTGCCTACTTAAGTTTTTCTTAAAGTTTACATTAATTTCAACCCAAGAAGTTACAATGACTAAACAAAATGAATGGAAATTTAAATTTCTGTGATCAGGAATCTGACCTTATTCTGACATAACCCAATCTATTTTGTAAGTTCTAGTGAGCTTTTGATCAAAATGAAAATTCAAAATTAGCCCACTTTACCTGGTCTTTTTTCACAGCATTTAGTTTAAGTTCTGCCACTGCATCAGCTAACTGCTTTTTTACTTTCTCATTTTCCAAGCGTGCAGTATGCAGATCTGCCATTGTTTTATCTCTCACATTTACAGCATCACTAAGTTCTTTAGCCAGAAAGACAATTTCCTGCCGAGTTGCCTGAACCTGTTCCTCTGCTTTACGAAGTTGCTCCTTTAAAAGAAAAGTATCTTCCTGAAGAAAAGCAAATAAATACGTTAGCAACGAAACCATTAAAGTAAAAACAGTAGCAGAAACAAGTTTTACTCATATTTCAACACATCAAAGTTTTAAATTAAACACTGGTTTTCTACTCATGACTTAAAATAAAATACAGAAGTCTATTAAAAAAAACTTATGATAGGACTTTGTGTTGGAATCCCCAGATAACAATCCAATGCACTCAGTATCTCTACCACATTAAACACATGTACACTTAAGTTGATAAGCAACATGCCCAATATTTAAATCCCTGGTTAAAAAGAAATTTGAATGAAAGTTCCTGTCCCCCAAAATCTCTAGCAGCTAGAACTACTTACTGACTCACACTTTTTATGATTACCAATAAAAATAATTTCAAAAACTTCTCTGTAATTACAAAAATTTTGGTTAAGTTTCCTATTAACTAACCGAAAACATATCCGATATAATATTCATATACCATATCGTTATGAAACCACAGGGCAGATTGAAAACTTAGTTCTAAAAATAAAACATTTGATACACAAATATCAAAGTTGAGACAATGGGAAGATAAAAAAGTAATCAGCCTAACCTCTTACCTAACCTAAAAGTATCTTAAAAAGTTAAAATTACTGTTAAGGAAAAAAAAAAAAGAGAAAAAAAGTTTAAATTGCCATAGTAAAATTATTTCCTTTAACATTATGAGCCCAACACATCTAGTTTCCTATTTTTTATCTTTGTACTACAAATAATATGAACTGAGAAAAAGTGCAATCCATTCTTGGTTTTTAAACTGTTAGCTCCTGGGGCGCATGGGTGGTTCAGTTCGTTAACCATTCAACTTCGGTTCAGGTCATGATCTCACAGTTCGTGAGTTCGAGCCCTGCATCAGGGTCTCTGCTGTCAGCCTCTCACTCTGCCCCTACCACACTCACATGCGCACACTCTCTCTCTCTCTCTCTCAAAATAAATAAACATTTTTAAAAAACTGTTAGCTCCTTAGAAGGAAATATAAAGGATTATGTACACTGAGGTGAAGAAAATATTTGTAGATACAACATTAACAGATCTAACTATGTAAATGTCATCAGCAAAAGAGCAACAATAAAACTAGTAGAAGAAAATGTTTGGAATATAAAATTATTTTCTAATCAGCATTTTTTCAAATCAAAAAACTCTAACCATAAAAAAACCCAAAAAATTGGAGAAAGGCATAACCATGAAATTTTTAAAAATTGTTTATTTTTGAGAGACAGAGCATGAGCAGGAGAGGGGCAGAGAGAGAGGGAGACACAGAATGGGAAGCAGGCTCCAGGCTCTGAGCTGGGAGCACAGGGCCCGACGCAGGGCTCGAACACATGACCATGAAGACAATGACCTGAGCTGAAGTCACACACCTAACTAAGCCATCCAGGCACCCCTACCGTGAAATTTTTTTTAAAAGACAGAAATGGCCATTATGCATACAAAAAATAAAAAAAAAATACTCCACTCATCAACAAATAAAGAAGTTAAAACAAACATCAATTTCTTTCAATTAACAAAGATTAAAAAACAGGAATACTCCAATATTCAGATGACTTTAGGGAAATTAGCAAATTCATGAACGGTTAGGCTTATGTACATGTAGCTGGTGTAAAGTTTTTCACCAGATTTTTATAACATTCATCAACACCTTGAAAAAGCACACAGGTTTTGATCTAGCAATTTTATTTTTATGAGTTTCCAAGAAAATTAATAAAAGGTATGGACATTAAATTTAGCTTTACAGGGATTCAGTACAATATTAAAATAATGAAAAATTATTTAAAATTATTTAAAATATTTATAATATTTATAGAATATCTAATATGAGAATTTATTATAAATTCTATTATATATCCTTCACACGATGGAAGTCTGTGCTACCATCACAAACACTAGTAAATACAAATGCTGGGGTATTAATTTTTTTGAAAAGCAATTTGAAAATAACTAATTTTTTTTTTATATATACACATGCCTAGATATTTGTACAAGGATGATGTTTGCATAAGCGGCATGCTTATAAAAGCTAAGGACTATACACAACTAAAAAACAATTACATACACAGCTATTAAACGAGGGATACTATATAGCTGTTATAGTGAATGAGAAAGATCTATATGCGTACTCATACAAGATGTCCAGATTTTCCATAAAAAAAATTTAAGAGGTTTTGGAACACTGTTATAAATATTCTAATTTTTTATAAAATGTAAATTTTAGGGGTGCCTGGGTGGCTCATTCGGTTAAGCGGCCAACTTCAGCTCAGGTCATGTTCTCATGGTTAATGAGAAATAAATATAAAGCTCTTTATATATCCAAAAAAAAAAAAAAAAAGTAAATCAATGATTAATTAGGATGGGGGGAGGGGGAGAAGCAAATGAGAATATGGAGTAACTGCTAATGGGTACAGTTTCTTTGGGGGGTAATAAAAATATTCCTAAATTTACTGCAGTATTAGTTGTATAACTCTGTGAATACACTGAAAACCATTAAACTACACATTTTAAATGACAAAAAAAGGTGCAAAAAAGTATGTATATAGCATGGCACCTATTTTTAAGAGTGTGTATGTATGCACATGCTTATTTTTGCAAAAAGAGGATAAACTAAAAACTAATGGGAAATCTTTACATATGTGTATATGTAAAAAAAAAAAAAGGTTTTTTTTAGGGAAGAGACAGTAAATATTTTTGTAATTATTTTCACTTTTGAATGATGCAACTATTTAACATATTCCAAACACAAGACTCAATCAAAAGATTTAAAGAATAGGGGCGCCTGGGTGGCTCTGTCAGTTAGGCATCCGACTTCAGCTCAGGTCATGATCTCATGGTCTGTTGAGTTCGAGGCCCATGTCGAGCTCTGTGCTGACAGCATGGGGCTTGGAGCCTGCTTCCGATTCTGCGTGTCCCTTTCTCTCTGCCCCTCCCTAGCTCTGCTTACTCTCTCTCTCAAAAATAAACATTAAAAAAAAAAAACTAAGAAAGAATACCTACTAATAAGTGTAAAAGAAAAATTTTTAAGTGACCATTTTGTAATCATTAATTTAATAATAACTGATGCAGGTGAGGATCATTAAGGGATCAAAAATACTGGGTGAAAAGCTATTGGCATTACAGGATGTTACCATAATCTCAAAGTATTACCCTACATATTACTCAATAATCACAAAGAGGGGGAAAGCACCCATATAATGAATTCAGGCAGACACAACTTTAAACAAATGATTAATGTTACATCAACATTATGTGACATTTGGTATTGATGCAAAATAATGTACAAGACATCATCTATTTAGGCTTTTTCTTGCCAAAAATGTATGACCTAAATCTAGCTTTGAGGAAACAATAAATAAATCTAGATTACAAACCATCTTCTCAGACAAGCCTGAATTCTTCAAAAATATCAGTATCATAAAAGGTGTATAGGGACCCTATTCTAGATTAGAGCAAAAACACAACAATAATCAAATGAATGTGTGGATCTTTACCACCAGGTCAAGAAATTGTAAAGGTTATATATAAATATATAGTGGCGGGGGGGGGGGGGGGGGCGTGGTGGCAGCCCCTGGGTGGCTCAGTCAGTTAAGCATCTGACTCTCAGTTCTGGCTCAGGTCATGATCTCGTGGTTTCTTGAGTTCTAGCCCTATGTCAGGCTCTGTGCTGAAAGTGCAGAACCTGCTTGGGATTCTCTCTCTCCCCTCTCCCTGTCCTCCTCTCTCTGCCTCTCCCCTACTCATGCTCTCTGTGTCTCTGTTACAAATTTTAAATAAACTTAAACGCTTTATAAAAAATATATACTTGGGGGGCGCCTGGGGGGCGCAGTCAGTTAAGCGTCCGACTTCAGCCAGGTCATGATCTCGCGGTCCGGGAGTTCGAGCCCCGCGTCAGGCTCTGGGTTGATGGCTCCGAGACTGGAGCCTGTTTCTGATTCTGTGTCTCCCTCTCTCTCTGCCCCTCCCCCGTTCATGCTCTGTCTCTCTCTGTCCCAAAAATAAATAAACATTGAAAAAAATATATATATATACTTGGGATAATTTGATTATACTAAAACTGTATTATGAATGAGTATTATCAACGTTAAATTTCTTAGGTATGATCATGGTTTTATGGTTATACAGAATAATGAACCACAACTGTAGATAGGGAAGACATGCTAAAATATCTAGGGTGTGATATAATGCCTGCAACTGACTTCAAATGACTCAGAGGAAAAAAAGGTCATACAAATGGGGAGATAAAGATGGCAAAATATTTGAGGATACATGTTTTCGTTGTTCTGTTCTTCCAACTTCTCTGTAAAACTGAACTTTTTCAAAAGAAAAGGTTGGGAAAAGGGAAGATTAAAAATAAAAAACAAAGAATATCGCATACATTTAATAGACACAGGTTTTACAATCTTCAAACACGTATCACAAAAATACTTACCTTACTTGAAGTTGTAAGCAAGAATGTCCTTTGCAGATTTTCCTTTTCAGCCAAACAGAACTGCAGCCTGCCAATCTCTTCTTTAAAATGAGTAATCATGCTTTCTTTATTCCCATCTAAATTCTTTAGAGTCTGGACCTCTGACACAAGCTTGGTATTTTCTATTTCGGTATTCTTCAAATGTACCTGTTAACAGTGCTTGAAAATGTCAAGAATATCCTAACTCCATAATCTAAATTACTCAAATTTCAAAATACCACTGTTTAGCCCAATTATGATCAAGTGATGGGAAGACCTACTAGATCAGGAGTCAGGAGACCCAAGTTGTACCAAATAACTAGCTAATATGTGGGAACAGAACATAACCTTTCTAAGCTTTTTTGTTGTTGTAAATTTTCCATAGAGATTATATCTAAGGTCTAACAATATTACCTCATCTCTGAAGTTTTCTCCTTCGATTAATGCTTTTTTTTTTTTTTTTTAAGATTTTTAAGTTCTCTTTAAAAATGCAAATCAATTTGGTTGCTGTTGGGGGAACAAATTATTGTTATATAGTCAGATACAAAGGTATGGCGAGATTCTGGAAAACTAAAGGGGTACATTCAAGAACAACATCTTAAGCAATTCAATTTCTGGCTGGTGAGAAGTACTGTCATTTGCTTCCTGTGTGCCTAAAAATACATTTGATTCATTAACTCAACTATATTAATTTTCCCAGGAACTTTGGCAGCAGTTTGCCCATTAACAGATGCACAAGTCAAATTCCATAACTGGAATTATAAAGAGTATAGATATCTTGTTTTCACTATAAAGAGTATCTTGCTTTGGTTAAGAGTACCAGAGAGAAATGAATTGACATACTTTTCACACTTGACTCTAAATGTGTGACTAATGAAACACTAATTCCTGCTCACAAGGATGGAAAAAAACTCCAGGAGTCTCTGGGTGGCTCAGTCAGTTGAGTGTCCAACTCTTGGTTTTGGCTCAGGTCACGATCTCGCTCACAGTTCACGGGACCAAGCTCCACATTGGGTTCTGTGCTGACAGCACAGAGCCTGCTTGGGATGTTCTGTCTCTCTCTGCCCCTCCCCACTGCTCTCTCTCAAATAAACGTTAAAAAAATAATAATAAAAATAGCAAAGTATTCCAGATTCTCTGAAGGTGTCACCAGCCAAGACCTTTGCAGCATCACTTTAGAAACACTATCTAATTTTCGTAATTACCAGCTCAAGTGTTTTATCAATTCCTCTAAATTCTGATAGGACAGGGATGGGTCATATGATCTAATGGGGGGCTGAGGAGAGAGACAAAAGTAATCTCTCTGGTTATTTTTATAAACAATATGGAAAGGAAAGCATGTTTCTGAGGTTAAAAGTAGAACACGATGTCTTATCACACTAAATGGAGACTCCTTTCCATAAAAAAGAAAAACGACAAAACAAAAGTCTCTAAGGAAGAGTTTTACTTCCAGTTTTGGGGACACAAATGAAATACTGTTTGGAATGCTGGGAGGTTGGGGCAGAGTGTATTCAAATGAAGAGTTCAATGTCACTTTGATCCCTACTGATAATGCTTACAGAAAACTGGAGATATTATCACACTATAAAAGAATAAATCCCCAAGACACCTCATTCTTTCTCTTCCTTCCAGATACGAAGTCTTTTAGCAAAGGACTTGTCATTCAGGTGTAAAACAGACACAGAAAGTGGAAAAAAAGCACAAGACCTAAGGGAGAAACAATTTAGAGCTGTAAAGGAAAAATAAATTTTGGATTTGCCCTAAAATGTGCTTACCAATCCTCTACAAACACCACAAGTCCTATTCTAATAACAGAAAGAAAAGAAAGGCAGTGTGAAAAATGACCATTTTAAGGATAGGTCTTTTCTCTTTCCAATAACTTGTCCTTGTTATTATCATTCACTACACCTCTCCACCATCACTGGTTTACTTAGGATCTTCCCAAACCCTTCCCAATACTAACTAGTCTGCCTTCAGAATTCATTTTATTACTGAATTGAAGTGACCGAAGACATAGACATTGTGTTTCTCTTATTATCTCCCACTGTGTTAACAAGAAAACGACACGGAAAGCACTTTATCCACAGAGAAATAATGCTCAGGTCTTTTCCTGGCAAAAAACCTGAAATCCTCTCAGTGAAATTCACAGTAACAGTGAGTAAAAAATTATGAGATGCCAGATTTTCACTTTGTTAAAAAATGCTTTATAACTTTAAAAGTTTAAGCTGCATTTTTGGAGAGTGTTTGCAAAAACACTATGTCAACAGTAACCCAACTACATCAATTTCTCTAGGTATCTGTATTATTTCCCTTTTTCACAAAATCTTGTTCAAAAATCAAACATTACTTTGAGGTATAAATTCTTATAAAGGGTCAAATCATAAAACCACCTACAAGTGAATCATCACTATTTTTCTTCCTGTTTTGAGAGTGACACACATGCGCACACACACATGCTCTGGGGATAAGCTATTCAAGAAATAAAATGAGTATAATCCATGGCATGTAAAACGTCCCCATCCATGCTCTCTGCTCTAAGTTGCATGGTGGATTCAATATTTTTTTTTAATTTTTATCTTCCTAAAAAAAAAAAAAAAAACCAAAAACAAAACGAAACAAACAAAAAAAACCCAACAACAAACCACCACCACCACCACAAATAAAAAGGAAAAAACCACTGGCAATACAAATCATATTCCAGTTTCTACGTGCAAATTGTAGGTCTCAAATACTAAATATATATATGCACAGGTGTAGGTTTTTCTCTAATCAAATATATACCACAATACATAAGCGAGCCCTTTTCTAATCTAATCAAGAGACTGAATCTCTCCAAATAATACTGACTAAACTCAAAAAGTTCTTGAAATTCCTCATCTGGAACTGCCTTCAAGAACTGCTGAGCACCTGGGTGGCTCAGTTGGCTAAGCGTCTGACTTCAGCTAAGGTCATGATCTCGAGGCTCGTGAGTTCGAGCCCTCCGTCGGGCTCTGGGCTGACAGCTCAGAGCCTGGAGTCTGCTTGTTCTTCTGTGTCTCCCCCTCTCTCTACCCCATAACCCAGTCTCTCTCTCAAAAATAAACAAACATTAAAAAAAAAAAAAACTGCTAAGATAAGAACACTTAAGATAAACATGTCTCAATTTATATCCACAACATTATTGATATTTAGGCTAACCATTCTATTTCAGAATCATTTAAAAATGAAGAACAATTTCAAAAGGTAATGATCTGTCAGATTTCTTAAATTATTTTTTAACGTTTATTTATTTTTGAGATGGAGACTGACAGATCATGAGCAGGGGAGGGGCAGAGAGAGGGAGACACAGAATCCAAAACAGGTTTCAGGCTCCAAGCTGTCATCACAGAGCCTGATGTGGGGCTCAAACTCACAGACCACACGATCATGACTGAGTGGAAGTCGGACACTTAACTGAGCCACTCAGGCACCCCAGAAAGATTATTTTTTAAAATGACATTCTCTGAAGATTATTCTAAAAGTCAAACTCTGAAACATAATGATCATCACAGAAATAAATTAATGTTCTAAGATTTATATGTTCTTAAAGGGGAAAACAATTAGGTTTTATAAATTCTAATAAATAAGTATCTTGTTATAGTATTAAATCTCTTTGACTTATCATGTATTACCTGCTAAGCAACTAAAATACCAGCAAATTCCCTGAAAACTTTTAGGGACTATACACCATGGGGTAGTCTTAAAAGGTCCCCAAATCCTTTCATACTTCCTCTCTGCAAGAAGTGGAACTCAATTCCCTTCTCCTTAAGTGTTGACTGTACCAAGTGAGTTGTCTTTAATGAATAAGACAAAGTAGAAGCACCAGCATACAACTTCGCTGGCTAGGTCACAAAGTGCACTGGGACCTCCTCCTTGCTCTCTCTTGGATAGCTCACTCCAAGGGAAACGGACTGCCATGTTGTGAAAACATTCAAGCAGCCACTGAGGAGGCCACACAACAAGAAATTGAAGGACATCCTGCCAAAAGTCATTTGCATGAGCCACCCTGACAGATCCTCTGGTTCCAATCAAGCCTTTAAGCTGACTGCAGCCCTTACCAACATCCTAACTAACTGCAACTGACCAGGAGACCCTGAGCCAGAACCACGTAGCTAAGCTGCTCCCAAATCCCTAACCACTAAGTTTTGGGATCACTTAAGATACAAGTTACACAGCAAGAGATAACAAATAGAAATGGAAAGAATAGGGGCGCCTGGGTGGCGCAGTCAGTTAAGCGTCCGACTTCAGCCAGGTCACGATCTCGCGGTCCGTGAGTTCGAGCCCCGCATCAGGCTCTGGGCTGATGGCTCAGAGCCTGGAGCCTGTTTCCGATTCTGTGTCTCCCTCTCTCTCTGCCCCTCCCCCGTTCATGCTCTGTCTTTCTGTCCCAAAAATAAACGTTGAAAAAAAAAATTTTTTTTTTTTAAAAAAGAAATGGAAAGAATAAACTACCTTATAAAGTTCCTTCTCATCCTTTTCGGTCTTCAATTGACATTCCAGTTGTTCTCTTTCACACTGTGTCTTCCTGAGTTTATCCTTTAAACTGAATTAAAATAACATTAATACAGACCCAAAAAAACCTTCTTTAAAACATTTTTGGAACATAAACTTATTTTTTAAAACCATCAGAAATACCTGTCTAATTCAGTTTCTTTTTCGATCGCTTTATGTGTCACCGACACAATATCTTCCTCAAGCTGGAGAGCTTTGGATGTAGCATCATTGTATCTCTTCTTAAACTCTTCATTTTCCGTTCTTAAACTTTGTGATACTTCAACAAGACCCTTAGAAACAACAAGGAGTATTTTGGGAAACAAAATTTCTATGACAAATTTGCAAATCTTTAAGAAATCTATGTATTCTTAAATTGTTAATCCCACATTTGTCCCCTCTAAAGTTTATAAACTAGATTAAAAACTAAACCTGAAACTGAAATATACATTCAACTTTATATATACCAAATGAAACAATTATTAATTTCCTTTCCAGACTTCTCAACCACCAATTGTTGATTTCACAAACTTCTCCACCAGAGGGCAGGCAACAAAATATGAGAGAAAACATTTTAAACTGGTCACTTTCATTTTTGACATCCTGTTTTTCAATGCTACTCCAGTGACAAATCAGGTTTCAAATGATACTACCAAGGTTAACAACTTATTACAGCACAGATCGCTAAGTGCCACTGATAATTATACCAAAGCACTAAGTTAAGATACAAGTCTAAAGCAAGGTTCCTAATGATCCTGCCACTGTGGCTCAGAGGCCTGAATACTCAAAGAAACTGAAATACAAAAGTAGTAAATGCAGTTAAAAAAAAAAAAATTACTTCTATTTAAAATAGAATATTCCACTTTGGACAAATAATTTAAAAGTTTAAAAAAATTTTAACACATCCAGACATTTAACTTATAAGAACTTGGTCAAGCTCCTCACTAAGCCCAATTTATGTCTGTAAAATGAAGATTATAAAGCCTCTTCTCCCTCACTTTATAAAATCATGAGAATCAAATGTATCAGTGCATATGAAAGTACTGTTATGGAAAACTATACCTCAAAGAACTGATAAATTAAAACAAACTGGTTTTGTTAAAAAATACTTTTAACTTTCCACATATAAAAGTACCACCCATCTAGGCAACAGCAGAGGCTAAAGGAAAGCACCAGTCTTACAATTTAAATGTAACAAATGTTATACAGTATTTACAAACAACTTTTTCATAAAGTCAGCCAAATTTTTTACTTATAAGGGAAACACCACTTTAAATATATCACTAAAATATAAAAATTGCTCCAGCCCCATACTGGGTGTAGAGATTACTTAAGAATATGAAAATTGCTATGTTGCATCTTCATTAAAGAGCTCATCACAATAATGGTCAGATACACTCTCTTGGTTTTATTTTTGCTCAAAGCAAATGTTTACTGAATCTGCAACATTAACTAAAGACTGTCATACAAAAAAACTAAATGCTTGTCTGATTCCAATGACCACAGAAAGCAAATAATATTCATTCCCTCTGCTGTAAACTGCTGTCAATATCCAAGGATTCTTGCAAAATCTGACACATTTTTCATTTATTTGTCTTGCTCATTTATAAAGATAGCCAGAGAGGTTTCTAATAGCTGTGTTTTGTTTTCTTTTTTTTAATTTTGTATTGCTGGTTTTACCAAATGCTCTTTTTGCACAGTAAATAGCTTACAGATTTAATCTAGGTATTTCTTCCTAAAACAAAGATTAGATTGCCTAGAAGCAAAAACTAGTTTCTGAATCTGTAACTAATGAAGTTCTATATCAGGTAAACAGCATTCTAAAAAATGTATGGGCCAAGAATCAGAAGATTCATAAGCAACTAAATGCAAAATATTAACTAACTGCTTTACCTATGAGCCAAGTTAACTCTACAGTGAGTCACAAATTAATTCTAATGTAACTTGAAGAGTCTTAACATCTTTCTCCAGTACCCATTAAAGCACCTAATAGCTTCTCAGCATCCATACCAATTTTCTAAAGGCATGAAAATGCTTGAGATTCTTTTTCAGGCCTCTAGTTCCCATGTCTGAGTGAAGCATATAGCATCTCAATATGGCTAGGTCCTTCTTAGCATGAAAATGACATTAAAGTCTGTAGTAGTACACACAAACTAAAACTCCTGCTTTCTTTCAAAAACCAACTTTTTAAAAAAGAATTTAGAACACAATCTTTGAAAAGCACTTGAAATTTAAGATAAATATTCAGTCAATATTTGCAAATCATGCCCCAAAACATAATTCTAATATTAAAGTAAAACTTAAACAGATTAAGTCTGCTACACTGTGTACCAAGATAAGAACAATTACAACAATGGAGACAAAAGGAGATTAAGGGATTTGGACATTTCAAATTCATGGAGCCGACTTCATCCCCTCCTCTGAGATTAAAGAATCCCTGCTACCACGAGCCACTATTAGCAATTCCTTCAAGTCAACTCTCAAATATGAACCAGATAAAAATAAATAAGTAAGCCAGCCACTTGGGTGGCTAAGCACACACTAAAAAAATCTGAAGTAACAGAACATACTTATTCTCATGTTTAAAAAAACACCAAATTCTGATTTCAAATGAATACAATCTGAAAAAAAACAGATATAATATTAGGACAACTGGGGTGCCTGGGTAGCTCCGTGGGTTGAGCAACTGACTCTTAATTTTGGCTCGGGTCATGATCTCACCATCATGGGATCGAGTCCAACATAGGGCTCCAGACTGAGCTTGGGGCCTGCTTGGGATTCTCGCTCCCTCTCTGCCTCTCTTCCCCCCTCAAAATAAATAAATATTATCATGGACAACTATTTCGAAAAAGTATTCTGGATTCAAATGTATACAGTGGTAAAATTTAGTAAATTAGTACCTGAATGCTCTAAACAGCAAATTATTGGCAAATGGATTATGTTATTGAGGCCCTTGGGTGGCTCAGTTGGTTAAGCATCTGACTTCAGCTCAGGTGTTGATCTCAAGGTTCATGAGTTTGAGCCCCACATCAGGCTCTGCAAGGACAGCAGGAAGCCTGCTTTGGATTCTCTTTTCTCTTTCTCTCTCTCACCCTTCCCCCACTTATGCTCTCTCTCTCAAAAATAAACATTTTAAAGGATTATGTTTTTTATGGAAATTGTTAGATTTTAAAATGAACCTTACTCATCTGACTTAATCTGGCTTTTCTCAAACACTCTGCTTCCTGAAATCAACTAAAACACTGAGCTATATACAGTTATCTACATAGAATATAAGTGCATCTTCTCTGGTTTCTAGAAACATACCAAAGATATAATTAACAATGTTTAATAACATCTTCACGGCATTAAAATGACAGGATAAAAAACAAAATAAATGATAATTAGGCAATTCCTCTTTCATTAACACTGCCCCCATAAATACAACCTGTTCAGGTTACAGTTGGGTTATTTGTTTTTGTAAACTAATCTGAAATAAGTTATTTTAGCATGTTTATTTCAGTTTATTTTTTATTTTTGTTTTAGAGAGAGTGCTAGCAGGGGAGAAGGGCAGAGGAGAGAGAGAATCTTAAGCAGGCTCCATGCTGAGCTCAGAGCCCAACAGAGGGCTCAATCCCATGACCCTGGGATCACGACCTGAGCCAAAATCAAGAGTCAATGCCCAGCCGACTGAGCCACCTAGGCGCCCTTCAGTTTATTTTAGATCTCTGAATTAAAATATCTTTAAAAGTTAAAAATTCATATAATCTCTTCGGTAACAAATTTATCTTGAGAAAAACATACTTTATTTGAGGAGCAACAACAAATTCACTTAAAAAAATCTGCATCAAGAATAACTATTCTTCTTTTCCAAGAAGACTACTTCTGTCGAAAATCTGCTAAGAGCAAATACACTTATACTCTACCTTTATAATACCAGATTCAAAGGATTAAATTTTTTGGTTAGAGCTAAAAGGGAAGCTAGCCTACAAATAAATTTATTGTTTAAGTTATTTCCTGAACACATATACATTCCACAGACAAGTAATTTTTAATTTTTTTAACATTTTATTTTATTTTTTCAGAGACAAAGAGGGACAGAGCATGAGCAGGGGAGCGGCAGAGAGAGAGGGACACACAGAATCTGAAGCAGGCCCCAGGCTCCGAGCTGTCAGCACAGAGCCCAATGCGGGGCTTAAACCCACAAACGCAAGATCATAACCTAAGCCAAAGTCAGACACTCAACTGACTGAGCCAACCGGGCACCCCATCCACAGACAAATAATTTTTAAATTAGATTTCATGTGTATTTATTAATAAGGGAATATGAAAAAAATAGGACAGTATAATTTTACTTACACGGTCTTTTAATGAAACTGAATGATTTCTGTGTATTCCATTATAATGCTTATTACACATAGATATGTAACATATTTACACACAGATCAAGGGAACAGAAGAAAAGAGAAATACACCAATGCATATATGGTCAATTAATTCACGGAAAAGGAGCCAAGAATATACAACGGGGAAAAAAACAAACTCTTCTCTAAATGGTGTTGGGAAAAGTGGACAGCTACATGCCAAAGAATGAAACTGAACTACTACCTTACACCACATACAACAAATCAACTCAAAGACTTAAGACCTGAAACCATGAAACTCCGAGAAAGAAGCTCCTTGACACTGGTCTTGGAATTTTCTGAATTTGACACCAAAAGTGAAAAATAAAGAAGTGGACTACAGCAAACTAAAAGGCTTCTGCACAACAAATCAAATTATCAAAATGAAAGTGACTCCCAGGGCGCCTGGGTGGCTCAGTCGGTTGAGCGTCCAACTCCGGCTCAGGTCGTGATCTCGCGGTCTGCGAGTTCGAGCCCCGCGTCGGGCTCTGTGCTGACAGCTCAGAGCCTGGAGCCTGTTTCAGATTCTGTGTCTCCCTCTCTCTCTGACCCTCCCCCGTTCATGCTCTCTGTCTCAAAAATAAATAAACATTAAAAAAAAAATTAAAAAAAATAAATAAATAAGAAGTGACTTCCAAAATGGGAGAAAATATTTGCAAATCAACCATGTGGTAAAGGGTTACTATCCACAATTATTTTAAAAATCATACCAAAAAATACACTGAAGTACATCTTATATTATCAACATTCAAGTTAATATATTTTATGGTGGGGTGCCTGGGTGACTCAGTCAATTAAGTGTTCGACTTCAGCTCAGGTCATGATCTCACAGTTCATGGGTTCGAGCCCCACATGGCTCTGTGCTGACAGCTCAGGGCCAAGAGCCTGCTTCAGATTCTGTGTCTTCCTCTCTCTCTTTCAAAAATAAACATTAAAAAAAAAAATGTATCTTATTAAAAAAACTCAATTCATAGTTTAGGCTCCAAAAGAAAACTACAAAACTTAAAGCCATAGTTTGTTTTATTTAGTCCTATTTGAAAAACAAGACTCGTTATTATCATTTGGTTTCCTGAGCCTCAGTTTTTAATCTTCTAATTTTCAAATACATAATGAATATACCTACAAACTATTCATTTTTTTAATTTTTTAAAATGTTTTTTCATTTATTTGTGAGAGAAAGAGCACATACATGCGTAAGCAGGGGAGGGGCCAAGAAAGAAAGAGAGACTCTGAGGCAGACTCCAGGCTCTGAGCTTTCAGCACAGAGCCTGACACAGGGCTTGAACTTGTGAACCACCAGATCATGACCTCAGCCAAAGTCGGCTGCTTAACTGACTTGAGCCACCCAGGCGTCCCGAAACTGCTCATTTTTATGTAAGTCTAAAAAATGTAAGGTTAGGGTAAAAAAAGACTAATCGATACAATGGAATATTACTTGACAATAAAATGAAATAAAGTACTGATAATTATCATACTATGGATGGGCCTTGAAAACATTATGCTAAGTGAAAGAAACCAGTCACAAAAGGCCACACATGATTCCATTTGTATGCAATGCCCAAAATACACAAATCCACAGAGAAAGAAATTTAGTTTAGTGGTTGCCTGGGACTGAGGGGAAAGGAAATAGAGAATGACCACCAACAGGTAACAGGTTTCTTCTGTGGTGATGAAAGTGTGCTAAAATTAGGTTATGGAAATGACTGCATAATTCTATACATGTAATAAAAACCACTGAACTGTCTATTGTAAAGTGTTGGACTTTATGGTATGCCAGTTATAAATCACATTTCAATAAAGCTGTTTTTAAAAAAAGATCAATTAGATAAGCTCAAATCTTTAGTCCTTTCAGGCAAAAGTATAGAGCGTCATTAAGAGTACTAGAAGGAGACACATAGCCTGCCTCTACCACTTTACAAACTGTTCAATCTTAGGCAGGTTAAGTAACACCTCTGTGCTATCTTTGTAAAATTCCTACGTAACAATGCCCACCTTATAGGATTAAATGAGTTAACATAAGTAAACACTAGGAACTGCACCTGGCTTGCATTAAGTATAATGACTTATTTTTATTAATCAGCCTATTATAGGAGAGAAAAATCTACACTTAGAGGTGAATTAGAAATGAATGTAAAAATTATCCTTAATTATGAAAATAATTACTTTTTAAATCTAGGGTACCCATGAATGACAGAACACATACAGATCACATTAAAATACAGGTGAAATATAATATGTATTTTATAATTATTTATAGATGTTAGTTGGTTTCAGTTTTAACCTACTTTGTAATCCTAATTTATTCCTTTAAGCAGCCAATTACACAAAATAATCTAAAACATAATTAAACATAACATTTAAGCCAATCTGTTTTTGATAACCTTAACACATCCAATTCTTTTAATTTACAAAATAGGAGTGTTTCTATTGGCATTTTACAATGAAAAAAGTCAATATTTGTAAAAGATCAAAGTTTTTATTTTATAAACATTTAACTCAGTATCTGTCAGGTACTGAATGGCTAACAAGCTAATCTTATTTTATAAAACAATGAAAACACAATTTCTTCTATCATGAAGAAACTGAAGGGTGCTACAGATCATTCTGTTCCATACTGTCCATTCTAAAATTTTAAGTGAAATTGTAGATGATACATCGTAATAGCCCTTCAGATATTCAGCAGTACATACACCCAGGACCTCAAAGAGAAAACATTTAGAAGACAATTCTTAACAAGCATCAAGATTGTTTTTTAGAATTCACACCACAAAAGAGATTTAAAACAAGTGCCAAGAAATGTCATGGATTTTATAAGCCACCCAACTAAGGCAAGCGACATCTAGCTGCCCAGCAGGCCTGCCTGATTAGAGGAAGACTGATTCCGGAGGTGAAAAAAAAAAAAAATTCATTGAAAAGCCCCGTGATTAGAAAAGAAAAGGAACTATTTTTCCCTACAAGCCCGTTATTTCATCCCCAGAAATAAACAGGCAATTGCCAACATATGACTAAGAAATTTTTTTCAACATTATATAAGTATCATTTCTAGAATCTGAGGAAAATGGCATGGATTTCATATTTAGATTTTATTCACATTTTGGTTCTTTCTCTAGATCATCATTATGAAAACTAGTAAAATAATAGCTACATGTAGTGAGAATCTATTATGTAACAAACACCGTTCTAGGTCCTTTTTTTAATTACCATTTTCATAGTATAGAATACAATTAAAAAAAAAATATATCACTTCTACCTGTTTCATCTTCCCAGAGTACAATACCAACACAAGAATAGTAGCAGGGAAGAAGTCCCCTCCAAGATTAGTGTCTGTCATCAAGACTTATGAGTTGCCATAAAAACTTCTGAAGACCTCTTCTAGATACAAGAGCCACAATCTCCTACAAATTTTATTTTGCTTCATTAATCCCCTGCCCTCAATCTACCACTTTCTCAATCTAAGTATGTCAGAATAAGCTCTCTTATAATAGTCTTATCTGTAGCGCTTAACCCTCGTCATGTGGACAGCATTAACTCTCAGCTAATACTCGACTGAACCAGAGGCACGACCTGATGCACATGAGTAATCTCACACAATTGAAAGCCTACCATTCCACCATTCCTATTCTTCCAATCATCCATTCTTCCCTTGGATTTCAAGTTGATCAGATTTGAAACCTCAAAGGCCACATTTCAGGGCATTTTTGATCTTATGGGCCAAGTACATGCTGTGATGGGCCATTTTCATGAATATCATCTTCCATCTCACTTCCACCCCTCTAATTTGTTGTAATTGAGTGAAAGAAAAAAAGATTGGCATTCCACTTTGGAAAACCGACAAACCCAGGCACAAACGAAATAAACATGTAAAGAATAGAGAGAAAAGAATAAGAACTATACAAAACAGCCAGGGAGTTAAAATAACTGGATACATAATTTAGCTGAAATGTCCTAACAATCAAGGTAGGCACATTTGGTATCTTATCATATTTTAATTCAGTATACCTGCTTTTACTGCAAGATACTAATAGTAAAACTGGGGGAATAACTGCTTATTTTAAACAAAAAAGGCAAATGGTAATAACAGAGACATTACAGATATCTAAAGGAAGAGTTAGAATTGTACACATTGTTTGATAGGTCACCCTCTAACTCAAAAGAATACTCTTCAAACAACTACAAGTCAAGAGAAAGTTTTTCAGAATTTAAGCCCTATTTCTGTATCATCTCTGTTCAGGTGTGCAATTTACAACTACTCTACTGGAGTATAAAAATTATTGAAAATCATTGTACTGTTGGTTCAAGTAATAATTAACTGCTCTAGGCCTTGTTGGACAAGAGAATGGAACACATCCCATCTTTAGGGTCAATCATGTCAAAAGACATAAGAATATCCAACTAGTTGTGAGATTGTGATATGTATCATCGCAATCTGTGTTTGAAAAACTAACCAATTACTTTTCTTATGAAAATAACAGGTCAATGACCAGGTGATTGCTTTTTATTTTCAACTATTAAGTTATATCATTTTTTTTTAATGTTTATTTTGAGAGACAGAAAGACAAAGAGTGAGCAGAGAGGGGAGAGAGAGAATTCCAAGCAGGATCCACACTGTCAGCACAGAGCCCGATGTGAGGCTCAAACTCACGAACCTTGAGATCGTGACCTGAGCTGAAATCAAGAGTCAGATGCTCAGCTGAGCACAACTGAGCCACCCTAAATTAAATCCATTTGCATCTCTAATGAAACTACACTGTTTTATACTTATACTTCTTTTTCTTGCCTCAAGAAATTGTGCCAATTTTAATTATGTGGGTTTTTTTTTTTTAGGATAATTTATAGCACTGCTCACATCAAAGATTTCAAAATTTTGCCTAATACTACATTTCATTGAATTCCACTTTTTGGAAAAGTAACTTTAACTATTTTGTTCTATTCTCCCCTTAATCAGCATTTATCACTCCTAATTGTACTTCCAACCGCCCCCCCCCCCAAATACTGATCAATTATTTTACAATTAGATATAAATCATATAGAAACAGTTGTCAGTTGCGGCACCTGGGTGGCTCAGTTGGTTAAGCATCCAACTCTTGATCTCAGTTCAGGTTGCAACCTCGTGCAGGTGGGACTGAACCCCACGTCAAGCTCTACACTGAGCCTGGGGATTCTCTCTCCCCCTCTCCCTACTCACATGCTCTCTTTCTCTGTCAAAATAAACAAACATTAAAAAACAAAACAAAAAACACAGTGGGGTGCCTGGGTCGCTCAGTCGGTAACCAACTGCAGCTCAGGTCAGGATCTCAAGTTCATGAGTTTGAGCCCCACATGGGCACTCTGTGCTGACAGCTCAAATCCCGGAGCCTGCTTCAGATTCTGTGTCTCCTTCTCTCTCTCTGTCCCTTCCCTGCTTGTGTGCTCTCTCAGAAATAATAAATGAATAAATTTACAAAACAAAAAAACAAAAAAAAACAGTTGTCAGGAACCACCTCATCAAGTCTGGTACCAAAAAAAGCTAAAAGTATTTTAAACATTTATAACATAAAAGAAGCTGTGGAAGAAAACTGACAGGAACAGACCTATTCTCCTCTAAGTATGTATCTAAATGCTTTTTTTTTAAACAGGTAGTTTTTATTCACTTTAACTGGTTTAAGTTCTTGAAAAAGTGGAGTTTCAAGCAATATACTATCAACTCCAAACAGTGACATAAAACACAACTAACCTTATGCTCTGCTTGCAGCTGGTCACATCTCTCTTTCTCATGGTTAAGCTCTCTTTCCATTCTTCCAACTTGTTCTCGAAGTTGTGTTGTATCTTTTTCCAGGACAGCAATTAACTTTAATAGTTCTTCTTTTTCTTTCATGGTTTTCTCAATTTTCAACTATAAAACAAAAAACTCACATTGATTTTTTATAATCCTAAAATGTGATTAGTTGTTTTCCATCTCAAAAAAATAGTAAAGAAATGCACAAAAAGAACTTTTACATACGATTTACTTCATGAATCATACATGTAAATAAAAACTCATAAATCAAATTTAAACCTTCTTTGGGCAAAAAAGGAAACATTAAAAGGTATAAAATCAATAAACTTTATTATGAAGTTGCCTGCTAATCAATTTTCAAATTAGTACCAAAAACAGGGCATATTAAGTTTTCTAAGTGACTTAATTCTGGGTTTTTCTTGAGTATTTATCAAGAAGAAAATGTATACCACTTTTTTTTTTATTTAAATTCAAGTTAGTTAACATACAGTACAGTCTTAGCTTTAGTAGAACCCAGTGATTCATCTCTTATATATGACACACAGTGCTCATCCCCCAAAAGGTGCCCTCCTTAATGCCCATCACGCATTTAACCCACCCACCCCCCTAACCAGCAGCCCTCAGTTTGTTCTCCGTATTTAAGTGTCTCTTTATGGTTTACCTCCCTCTGTTTTTATCTTATTTTTCCTTCCCTTCCTCTATGTTCATCTGGTGAGTTTCTCAAATTCTACATGAGTGAAATCACATATCTATTTCATAACTCTTCTTAAATGTAAAGCTAGGAGAGATCTTTGAATGTACTAAGAACTCCCTTGTGTGTTATAGAAGACCATCACCTATGGCATTACTCTTAAAACTTTTGGTACTAAAGAATAACAGCTGCTCTATTTAGCTAAATTAAAACAAACTTTAAAAAACTGCAAATTTTAGGACAAAAATGCAGATTGTAACAATAAATTACATAATTGATTTTGGGGGGCACACTAACAGTAACTCAATTCAGCAAAACCTCCAATATTCTAAAATTACTAATTAAAGGACGTAAAATAGTAGTAAATAAAATAGTTAACTTTTCTCTTACAAGAAACAGTCTTTGATTCAAATGGGAATAATGAAGACTCAGAGGGAAAATTCTGCAAAGGAGGCATCATACATTTAGCTAAAATAAAGTTTTCTCCTGGTACACTAAATTTGTTTCTCCAGGGTCATGGAATCAAACTGATTAAACTCTAAAATGGGTCTTATGAAAGTTGGAAGAGCAGCAAATTTTTAGAATGACCCTTCTACCTCTTCCATCAGACCAAATGAAAATAACAGCAATCAAATGCCCTCAAAAAAGAAAAGTTTATTTATTCACTAAACTTCCTTTATACCTTATATTCTGAAAACCAATTTCTGGCTCTAAATTTTCTGGCAGCTTAAAAGTGAAAACATATCTTGACATGGTGCAACAGAAACATTATGAAAGAACCAATTTTCCCAGTGATACACTTAACTGGCATATACTTTTTGAAGAGTTTACTGAATGTTAAATAGAAATTTTAAAAAGGAATTCAAATTAGATAAAAATGTATACAAGTCTAATTCCTGCCTCCAATTTTGTATCTGAAATCTTCCAAGCACACAAAATAGTGAAAATTTTATAACTGACACCCATCACCTAAATTCACTGATTATTAATATTTCACCATGTTTAGCTCCATCTCCCTTTATCACTTGCTTATGTTTTTGTTTTTTGTTACAACCATTTGAAATTGCAGACATTTCACCCCTAACTACTCAGAGCAAGCATCTCCTAAAGACAGTCTCCTTTTCAACAACTACCACTATCATAAATAAGAAAATTAATAATTTTATAACATCCAATAGATAGATATTTTGGGAATAATGGTAGATAACTATGACCTATTTTTTAAAAAATCGAAAATTCAATCAAGGTTCACCTGTTAAATTAACACAAGACATAACCCTTCAATGTCAACAACAGTGCCACAAATAATATCTCATGTATTTGTACTATTTTTGTGTAGTTTTAGATAAAACCATTAAAGATTTTGATGAATGTGGAAATTCAAAATATTTATCAAAAAAATTGGGTCAGATATAAAAATATTTTATCTCAGCATTTAAGAGACAGAAATTTCAATTTTCTTTATCAAGTACCCCTTATGAGTAGGAAGAAGTGGAATAAATTGTGCGACATCCCAATTAACTTAGAGAAGGAACATAAGAGAGACACCGATGCCTGAATGTCTGTTTTTCTGCTGGACGTCCTGAAATCAGGGTGGTCTAACAAGTATTCAAAAAGCTGCAATATAAACACTAACTGCATTCTTTTTAAGAGCTGGGCTGGTTTCAGCATCTTTGACTAGCATTCAAATACCAGGCTAAAAACCTTGATCATCAGGCGGCTGTCACCACAAAATGTTTCAGTCACCCTATAAAAGTTACATTTCTTTATTTAAGATAAGAAAGGAATTTCTGGAAGGGAAAGGGAAGATATGAAGAATTCACAATAAAAAATGGTTCCTTCAGTTTGACTACCTAATGAAAGTATTGTATCTATGACCTGTTGTGTTTTTTCTCTAGCCTCAATTTTTGAAGATAAGGATATAAAATCAATAAAATCAAAGGCATAAAATATTTACATATAAAAAATATCCATCTGGGGCACTCGGGTGGCTCAGTTGGTTAAGCGTCTGACTCTTGGTTTCAGTTCAGCTCATGATCTCACAATTTGTGGGTTCGAGCCCCATGTCAGACTCTGCGCTGACAGTTCGGAGCCTGCTTCAGATTCTCTTTCTTCCCCCTCCCTCATGTGGTCTTTCTCTCTCTCTCTCAAAATAAATAAATAAACTTTAAAAATCCACCTGACTATAAAGAAAAAGCAATGACCTGCCGGATTAAACATGAATGTAAATTAACCAAAAATACATAGCGAACCAACTAAATAAGCCGTTTTTCAGAAATTCAAATGTAACATTCTGGTTTCTTAGATTTTAAAGATACTGAAAAAGATCTTAAAGTAAGAATGTTGTTCTATTTTCTCCTTCAATAATTACTAAAATTTAAGACGTAAGACATTAGACCATCTGCACAGTAAATTTCTATTAGAGCCAATGAGATGACTCCCAAATAGTCAATTAAAAGAATGTAAGAAGGCTTTCACCTTCTCTCTTTAAATTATGGTTAATCCAGGCTATTTACTTGATAAAATGAACACGGAAATCATTCTAAAAATGCTCAACCTAAGAGACAGGGATATTCCCTGATTCACCCTTCCACAGTGAAATCAATAACTGACAGGAAGATTTTTAAAGTATTCCAAAAACAACACTCTAAGTTTATTATTTAAAAACCATTTGATTTTCAGGTTATTCTTTTAAATTCTTTAAATGCCAACATGAGCCCTGTTCTTAAATTATCTATAAATCACTAGTTCACTGTTGGTACTAACCTCAAGAAGACCAGCTTTTGTGGTCACCACCAACATGTCAGAATTTCCTTCATCTTCCATAGTAAGTAACTCTTCAACTGGAGAAGAAGCCCGAAACTGGAAAGGTGTACTTGCTCCACGAATTTCACCCTTATGGGTAACATAACAGAACTGATAAAATTCTCCATCATCATTTGGAAGGTAATATCCTAAAAGAAAATTAATTAAAAAATTGATTAACTTTCCTATTATGAAATTAATGGGGTTTTTTCCCCCCATTTAACACACCTTGCCACACCTTGCCTGCTCATTCCTGACCCTGTTTAGGTTGCAGGTGGGAATATATCATATAAAGAAATCTTCCCTCAAATTTGACACTCATTCCACGAAAAGAAAGATATTGAACGGAAGGAATGTGCTGTACATGAATTGTATAAAAGAAAGGCAGATGAAGTCCACTTTTGCAGAATAAAAAATAACCTTTGGAATCACACAGCTTTATTCAGCTGTACTACTAGACATTGTAACTCAACCTCCCTGAGTCCCAGTTTCTTATCTGTAAAACAGCTATGAAGCCATCTACCTCAGAATTACAATCTATAACATATTTACACCATCTAGCCCATTATCTGATGAATAGGTTTGATATTTGTTCCTTCTTCCTTCGTCTCAACTGTTACCCCCTTTTAAGATTTGCTGGATTATCCCTGCTCAAAATTAAACTTCACCTCTTCTTCTCCAAAGCTCCCAGTATTTTTTACAGTTAAAATACATACATACATACCTACCACACTCCATAGTACTTTCAATTACCTTGCTTTATATCCTATCAAGAACTCAGAAATACTGAGGGCAAATATATAATATATATAAAAATTCTAGCATCCCCCACAATGACTTTATAAGAAGGAAGCATTCAGTGGTGGTGAAATGACTACACAAAGATCAATACATTCACCTTATCTTGAATATTCATAACTACCCAGAAATTTGTAATCACTACATCTAGTCTTTCATAACTTGAAATTTTCAACCTCATTATTATATCTACTTCACTTGATTTCCTTCTTTAAAAAAATATTTAACTCTCTTCCTAAGCAAAAAGAGAGAGGATCATTGAAAATACAAGAAAAGCCTGGGACAACTTGTGGTGCTTGCAAGAAAGAAGTTCCCAAAAAAGAATTCAAAGTGGCAGGGGGTGGAGGGAATGTCAAAAAACACACGAGCCCACCTGATGGAGCTCCCAATGGCCAAAGAAAGCTAGAATAATTTGCACAACAAAAAAGGATAGTATTAGATTTTATTCCATAGAAAAAAATAAATACCTATGAGCTTATGGGGAAAGAGACAACTACTCAACATAGTAATTCCAACTAGTAAATGTCCAAGGAATGAGCATAGAAAAGCACCATTAGTGAAACACAACAATAAAAATTGTTGCAAGCTAGGGACTCCTGGGTGGCTCAGTTGGTTAAGTGCCAGACTCTTGGTTCCAGCTCATGTCATGGTCTCACGGTTTGTGGGTTCGAGCCCTGCATCCGGCTGTCTCAGCTGACAGCACAGAGTCTGCTTGAAAATTCTCTCTGCCCCTCCCCTGCTTGAACACACTCACTCTCTCACTCTCACTCTCTCTCAAAAACATAAACACACATGAAAAAAAAAATTTTTTTAATTGTTATAGGCAAGATCTTACTGATACTAAAATTAGAGGGTGAAAATTTGAGGAAAAACAAGGTATTTCCTTAGTCTCAAACTAACTCCCCCATAGTATTCATTAATTACAAAAGGAAAAATACTAACTTTACAGTAGAGAAACCCAGCAGATACCAAGTGATCAAGATTAACAACACCAGGGCCACCTGGGTGGCTCAGTCAGTTAATCATCCAACTTCAGCTCATGATCTCAAGGCTCGTGAGTTTGAGCCCCGCATCAGGCTGTGTGCTGACAGCTCAGAGCCTGGAGCCTGCTTCAGATTCTGAGTCTCCCTCTCTCTCTCTAAAATGAATAAACGTTTTTTTAAAAAAAATTCTTTTTTTAAATTAAAAAAAAGATTAACATCACCAGGAATGAGAGAGGAACATCAAGTACTCCCTGATACAACGCACTGAAGAGTGACTATAAAACAGCACTTATACGATATTCTTCCAAAAAATGTATACCCTTAATCTAATCATGAAAAAACACCACCACACAGAAGTGCCTGGGTGGCTCAGTCAGTTCAGTGTCCTACTCTCGATTTTAGCTCAGGTCAGGATCTCACGGTTCATGAATTCCAGCTCCACATTAGGCTCTGCACTGACAGTGGGGAGCTTACTTGGGATTCTCTCTCTCCCCTCCCCCACTTGTGCACACTATCTCAAAATACATTTTAAAAAACTTAAAAAATGTGGGGCACCTGGGTGGCTCGCTCAGTCGGTTAAGTGTCCGACTTCGGCTCAGGTCGTGATCTCGCGGTCCGTGAGTTCAAGCCCCGCATCGGGCTCTGTGCTGACAGCTCAGAGCCTGGAGCCTGTTTCAGATTTTGTGTCTCCCTCTCTCTGACCCTCCCCCATTCATGCTCTGTCTCTGTCTCAAAAATAAACGTTTAAAAAATTTTTTTTTCTTAAAAAAAATGTTTTAATAAAATAAAAAATAAGATTGTAAAAGTCATGAAAGAGGACAGAATGAGGAACTGTCACAGATTGGAGGAGATAAGAAGATAGGACAATTAAATGTAATGTGGAATTTTGGATCGGATCCAGGAACAGAAAAAAGAACACTACTGGAAACAATAAAATTTAAATAAGGTTTATACTTTAGTCACTAGCAGTGCACCAATGTTAAATTCCTAATTTTTTAAATAAATGTACTATGTAAGATGTTAACATTAACGGAAGCTGGACAATGGGTACACAGAAATTCTGTGTACTATTTTTGCCACTTTACATCCAAAATTATTTCAAAATATATAGTTTAAAAATAAGGGTAGCTCTAGCAATATATTTTTAAAAGCTTTTAAAAACCCCACCCTCCTAGTATATACAACCAAATTTATTAAGCCATGGCTGAGTAACTTTGCAAATGGCCAAGAGACTTACATAAAAAGTTTAAATAGAAAAAATACATATAGTCTGACTAATCGGCTCTAGTATCGTGACATTAGAAATTCTATCAACTAGAGGCACCTAGATGGCTCAGTCGGTTAGGCATCCGACTCTCAGTTTTGGCTCAGGTCATGATCTCATGGTTCAAATGATCAAGCCCCACATCAGGCTCTCTGCTGACAACATGGAGCCTGCTTGGAATTCTCTCTCTCCCTGTCTCTGCCCCTTCCCCCACTTGTGCACATGTGCGTGCACATGCGGTCTCTCTCTCTCTCTCAAAATAAACATAAAAAAAAAAAGGCATGGACCTGTTCAAAGTTTTCTCTCCCTCTCCACCACCCACGCTGTGTCTGTCTCTCTCAAAATAAATAAATAAACTTAAAAATTCTACAAACTAGATACTCAAGGTCTGATAAATCACACAAAGGTAATCCACTAAGAAATGGTTCAAATGTTGTTTGAGATACCAGATGTAGTTATTCAGAGCTGAAATCTAAAGCTATCTAGAAAAATCTCTCATTAGGTTAATAACATTGAAAAGAAAATAGGAAAGCAATCAGTTGAATTACAACAAGAGTTCATTTGGGCAAAGAATTACATTTATATATCTGTGTTAGTTGTTTTGAGTTTTGCATTTCAAGATTCTCATGACTCATTCACAAAATGAGCAAGGTCATTTTGGATTGTGCTTAAAATCTCTTCTAGCTCTAATACTCTATGACTAAGTTTTTCATGACTATCTTGACTTTATATAACAAATGAGTTTTAGGCAGGCAGAAGCTTTTATTTCTGAATTTCAAAGTAATATTTCACCTGGTAAATTTTTAAAAGCTTGGAAAACAACTGCATTTATGCTTAGCTCCCATGAAAATGCTCTTAACTAACTGGATACTTTTCTCTTTATTTACTGCATTTTAACTTCATGGTAAACCAACCACCAGTGAAATCATTAGTCACTGTAACAAATTCATTAAGTTAACTGAAGAAAATTAATCACATTAAAAATGACTGAACATTGAGCATTCAACTCTTGTTTTCGGCTCAGGTCATGATCTCAGTTTGTGAGATCGAGCCCCACATTGGGCTCTGGAAAGACACTCACTCTTCAATGAAAAATAAGCAAAAAAACTTAAAAAAAAAATGTTTATATTTGAGAGAGCACAAGCAGGAGCGGCAGAGAGAGGGGCACACAGGATCCGAAGCAGGCTCTGCACTGACAGCAGCGAGCCCAATGTGCAGTACAAACTACAAGATCAAGACCTGAGCCGAAGTCTGACACTTAACCGACTGAGCCACCCAGGTGCCCCAAGCAAAAATAAAAATCCTTTTAAATGCCTAGATAAAATATGTATCCTACACTCATATTTATATTCTTATGACTTTTGCTAAACAAAGACACTAATTAATTCAACTTTGGTATGTTGGACATGCCTAAGTAGACCATTACAATGGAGAACAACATTTTTAATGGCATAAAAATTAAATTAAAACATTTAATTTCATCAAGTTGTGCAGTTTTCGGTTCTTACCTTGAAATGCTAATACACAATTAACTGTTGATCCTTCTATGTAATGTTCAGGCATAGGAGACCATAAAAATGTGTAATAATCACGAGCAGTACTCCATCCAACCTAAAGGAAAATAATAAGAACACAGAGATTATAAGTAGTTTAATACTAGAGTGATATAGCATATTGTCTTTTACTGCATCCTAAAATTAAAACATGGGTTGCTATGTTTACAAATTATTGGGTATTTTAACAAGCCTGTCAAATTTTTATGATTTTTATTAAGCTATAACATAGTGTTATAAAGACCTATGTAAATGCAACAGTCCAGTTTCTATTATGTATTAAAAATACAATTTGATACCCAATTTCTCAAGGAAAATCTTAGTATGCACGTGATCAAATATAACAACTCATGTTTCTCTTTATAACTTCACTATACGTTAAGTTTTTAAAACTTACTATTTTAGATCTCAAATTTCAGTGTGTTTAGATTTCCTTCTCCCCATTAACGTGGTAACTAAAACTTCACTAATCTCTCATATCAAGTCTTACCTGCAGCCAATTGGTAAATTTTGTAAAAAGGCATGTATTGCCCAGACATTAATATACACATATAGAAAACCTATGTCCCACCTATATCTAAAACATCTTCAACTTACAAAATGTCTATGTTACATATATCAGTCTATATTTTCTAGACAAACTGTACAGTGTTAAATACTGAGTATTAGAGATGTTTAAAACAAGTACACACATAATTCATTCTACTGTGCTTCACAAATACTACATTTGGGTTTTTTTTGTTGTAGCTGTTGTTTTTACAAAGTGAAGGTTTGGGATAACTGAATCAAACAAGTCTATCAGCACCATCTTTCCAACAGCATTTGTCGCTTCATAACTATCACATTTTTGGTAATTCTCACAATATTTCAAACTTTTTCATTACTATTGTATTTATTATGGTGATCTGTAAGCAGTGGTCTTCAATGTTATAATTATTTTGGAGTGTCATGAACCACAGCCATATAAAATAATGAACTTAATATGTATGTTCTGACTGCTCCACCAACTGGCCCATTACTCTCTCCCTCTCCTCAGACTTCCCTATTCCCTGAGACACGATACTGAAATCAGGCCATTTAATAAACCTACAGTGGCCTTTAAATGTTCAAGTGAAAGGAAAAGTTGCACATCTCACTCTTAAAATCAAAGAAGTGATTCAGCTTAGCAAGGAAGTATGTCAAAAGCCAAGACAAGCCAAAAGCTATGTGTCTTGCACCAAACAGCCCAATTAGGAATGCAAAGGAGAAGTGGCTGGGTGGCTCAATGCGTTGAGAGTCCAACGCAGTCGTGATCTGAGGGTTTGTGAGTTCAAGCCCTGCATCGGGCTCACTGCTATCAGTACAGAGCCCACTTCGACCCTCTATCTCCCTCTCTCTCTCCCTCTCTCTCTCTCTCTCTGCCCCTCCCCTGCTCATGCTTGCTCTCTCTCAAAAATAAAACATTTAAAAAAAAAAAAAAAGGAATGCAAAGGAAAGTTCTTGAAGGACATAAAACTACTACTCCAGGGGCACCTGGGTGGCTCAATCAGTTGAACATCCGACTTCAGCTCAGGTCATCATCTCCCACTCCTTGAGTTTGAGCCCCCGTGGGGCCCTGTGCTGACAGCTCAGAGCCTGAAGCCTGCTTTGGATTCTGTCTCCCTCTCTCTCTGCCCCTCCCCCACTCATGCTCTGTCTCTCTCTCTCTCAAAAATGAATGTTAAAAAAAAAAAAAAAGTACTACTCCAGTGAACACATGAATGGTAAGAAAGCCAAACAGCCTAATTGCTCATATGGAGAAAGTTTTAGTGGTCTGGATAGAAGATCAAACACCACCACAACACTATCTCAAGCCAAAGCCTAATCTAGAGCAAGGCCCTATCCTATCTTCAATTCCATTAAGGCTGAGAGAAGTAAGGAAAGTGCAGAAAAAAAACTAGCAAAAGTTGGGTCAGGAGATTTAAGGAAAGAAATGTCTCCATAATATAAAGCACAAAGCAAAGCAGCAAATGTTAATGTAGAAGCTATAATAAGTTATCCAGAAGACATAGCTAAGATATTTAATGAAGGTGGCTACACTAAACAACAGATTTTCAATGTAGATGAAACAGCCTTTATATTGAAAGAAGGAGCCATCTAGGGCTTCAGAGCTAGAGAGAAAAGTCAATGCCTGGCTTCAAAGCTTCAAAGGACAGGCCAACTTTCTTGTTAAGGGCCGATGCAGCTGGTAATTTTAAGTTGAAGCCAATTCTCATTTACCGTCTCAAAATTTCTAGAATTATGCTAAATCTACTCTGCTTATGCTTTATAAATGGAGCAAAGCCTGTACGATGGCACATCTGTCCGTAACATGGTTTACTAAATAATTTTAAGCCCACTATTGAGACCTACTGCTCAGAAAAAAAGATTCCTTTCAAAATCCTGCTCACTCACAAAGCAGCTGTTCACTCAAGACCTCTGATGAAGATATACAAGGTTAATGTTGTTTTCATGCCTGCTAACACAACATCCATTCTACAGCCCATGGATCAAGAGGAATTTCAACTTTCAAGTCTTATTACTCAAGAAATACATTCTGTAAGGCTATAGCTGCCATAGCGATTCCTCTGATGGATCTGGAAAACCTTCTAGAAAGAATTCACGATTCTAAAACGTTATTCATGGGAACAGCTCAAAACATAAACAGGAGCTTGAAGAAGCTGATTCCAACCCTCACGGCTGACTTGGAGGGTTCAAGACTTCAGTGGAAACAGTAACTACAGATGTGGCGGAAACAGGAAAACTAGATGTAAAGCCTGAAGATGTGACTGAATTGCTGCAATCTGATGATAAAACTTGAGTGGGTGAGGATTTGCGTCTTATGGAGGAGCAAAGAATGTGTTCTTGAGATGGTGCAGACTGTTGAAATGACAACAAAGGATTTAGAATATTATAGGAACTTAGTTTATAAAACAGCAGTAGCGTTTCAGAGGATTGACTCCAGATCTGGAAAAACGTCCTACTGTGGGTAAAATGCTACCAAACAGCATTCACTGCATGCTACACAAAAACTGTGAAAGGAAGAGTCAATGCATGTGACCAACTTCACTGGTTTTTTTTTTTTTTGGTTTTTTTTTTAAGCAAACTCCACTCCCCAGTATGGGGCTCAAACTCACAACCCCAAGATCAAGAGTCACATGCTCCACCAACTGAGCCATCCACGTGCCCCTTTTGTTGTCTTATTTTAAGAAATTGCCACAGCCACCCCAACCTTCAGCAACCATCACCCTGACCAGTCAGCAGCCATGAATCATCAAGGCATAACCAGCAAAAATATTATAAATCACTGAAAGCTCAGATGATGGTTAACATTTTAGCATAAAGTATTTTTTAGTTAAGATATACATCATTTTTTTTAGACATAATGCTATTACGCACTTAACAGACTACAATACAGTGTAAACATATCTTTATATGTGCTGGGAAACCAAAGAAAATCATGACTTACTTCACTGTAGTGACCTGGAACCCAACCAAGCTATGCCTATACTAGATATCTATTTGCAGGTAATATAAGAAATTATGCCTCATCCACAGGGTTAGATTATACATATGTTCTATAATTCTGATAAACCTAGGATTATAGATTACAGAACACTGAAACTAGAAGAATATTAGCAATCTTTAGTCTCTCAAGGAATGTTTTCAAACTGTAGGTCACAATCCAGTAAGAAGTGGTAATATCAATTTAGTGGTTCACAGCCCTATTTATTTTTTAATTATACAGAATTAGAAGTATGAGTGCATGAAGGCTAAATTACACTTCCTGAAAATTTATTTCCAGTGTATTTGCGTACAAGTCTTTGCTAGGTCAAATCACATTTCTTTCTTTCTGTATGTCACAGTCAAGAAAACCATTTGAAAACATTTGAAAGATGCTATTCGTCTCTATAGATGAGAAGTTTGAGTAATCCATGATGATCTACTTCACTTAAAGGCTGCTATTTTTTCTCTCAGAACTGTTAGAAGAATGAGATTAGATGATGAACATAAAAGCAACACCCAACAGAGTGCCTGACCCACGGTAAGCACTCCATAAACGGTAGTTTTTGCAAGCACAGTATATTACAGTGACTAAGACCACAGGAAGTTCAGGTCAGACTGCCAGAAAGAGCACTTACTAGCTATATGACTTCAGACAAGTTATTCTGTTCCCTCCTCTTTAAAATGGAGATGATGGTAACAATCTCAAAGGGCTGTGTATTAAATAATTCCCATAAAGCAATCAGCACAGAGCTGAGCACACTGGTATTCATTAAATGTTACCATTCATTAATACCCAAGGACACAGAGCCTATTAGGGACAGTGATCTTGATTTTATGATGCTCTCTCCCCTCACTTTAGATCCCCCAATGCTTCACCATCTCCTAAAAAAGAGCCCATCTGAAGTTCTTCCCCCAACAGATACACCTGGTACAAATCAAAGCTTGTATTCTTTGTCTCCATTTACTGATCTTGAAAGAAACACTTATCTAGAGCGAAGGAAGGAAGGAAGGAAGGAAGGAAGGAAGGAAGGAAGGAAGGAAGGAAGGAAGGAAGGAAGGAAGGAAGGAAGCTCCCTAAGTGAACAGGCTCTACCTGGACCAGGTAGTCAAGAGAAGGAAAAACAGTGTGCCATTTAACTTCTGAATGACTGACACACAAAACTGCAAACATCACAATTACAGGTATCTGATTCAAGTGGCACTGGGAATAGCAGTTAACAGAGACTTACTGAATGTTTGTTTTGTAGTAAGTATTATCATCTTACAAATTAAGAAACTAGTAAAAGGCTAGGAAATAGCAGAGTTAGGATTTGAACGTAAAGTTTAAACTCTTAACCACCAGGACACTACTCACTCCTTTCCTGGCAAGATATGTAATACTTTCATACCTTCTGAAATTCCACCACTTTCAACACTGAGTCGGTAACCACATAATTCTTAAAAGAAGTGCAGTTGACAAAAGAGAAACAGCAAAGAGCGAAAGCTCTGTTTGTAGCTAAGAAAAACAAAATGGGAGAAATGAGATCCATTATCATATAAGAAAAATATGTGTAACAAAAGAGATGTTGAGTGGTTTGGTCTTTGCTGTGTTTTCTCCAAGTGAATCACAATAGCTCAGGCTATTCCTTATTGGTTGCCTACACTGGTAACTTAGAAAGTCTATCTAACATTTTGCTTTCCTTTACTGCCTCTATGTCTGGGCAACTCTTCTCAAGAGAAGTAGCTGACAGTGCTACGAGATGTCACAGGTATCCCCTGCTGAGACCACTGAGGAGACGGTCAAGATGCAACCCAGAGTATAAAGTATAAAACTGTATTTTAAACTCCTTTTGAGTAAGAAACACTGAACAATGGATCTTAGGTCACTCTGGAAGGGCCATGTCAGGCATACATAAAAAAATAAATGTAGGGGCGCCTGGGTGGCTCAGTCGGTTAAGCAACTGACCTCAGCTCAGGTCGTGATCTCGTGGTTTCTGGGTTCAAGCCCCGCGTCGGGCTCTGTGCTGACAGCTAAGAGCCTGGAGCCTGCTTCGGATGCTGTGTCTCCCTTTCTCTCTGCTCTGCCCCTACTTGTTCTGTCTCTCTCTGTCTCTCAAAAATAAGTAAAAGTTAAAAAAAAAAATTTTTTTAATAATAAATAAATAAATGTAAAAGTCTCTCTATCTGGAAAGATACAAAGTACAGGCTCCTTTAGGATAGGTATGGCTTGCACCTAAACTCATGTGAAAATACAGCAGAGCAGGTCACAATGGAAAAAACACAGTACACCTCTGGAAATTATGTACAAGTGCATAAGAACAGTAAATATCTAATTTAAAAAGTCAGACAACAAAGTGTCCAAGTCACAGCTTGTTTTTATTTTCCTGGTCACGTGGTTAAAACATGATTGGAATTCAGATTTCACAACTCAGACTACAGATTTCAATCCCTTAAAATGCAAGGGAATTTGCCTTTTAGTCTACTAACAGCAAATGGAAAGAAAATACATTTAGAATTGATAACAGCAATTTTAAAACAATGAAAAATGACAACAACAACAACAACTTAGAACAAAGGAACAAAGTTCCCATGACTGTCAAAACACTTTGCTTCTAAGAGCTGCACTTGAATCAAGTTAAGAGGGCATATCTATACTAAGGAAGGAACCAAAGCAACCGTTATTGCACATAGTTTAGTTTGAGGAATTACCAAAGTACTGGGCATAATTCTTCTACTAATGCAACAGCAAAACAAAAGCATAAAAAGGAAAAGAAACAAGGATAACATGGAAGGAAAAAAAACCACAAATGTTTTCCCTTTATTCTTTTTAAACTGATTTATTTATTTTGAGAGAGAGACAGAGCAAGCAGGGGAGGGGCAGAGAAAGAGGGAGAGAATCCCAAGCAAGCTCTGCACTGTCAGCACCAAGCCGGATGCAGGGCTCGAACTCAAGAAACCGTGAGATCATGACTTGAGCCGAAACCAAGAGTGGGCACTTAACCGACTGAGTCACCCAGGTGCCCATGTTTTCCCTTTAAATAGGATTAACATTTCAGAAAAATATGTTGGATGAGAAGCACGGACAATAAAGGAAATTCTGAGACGGAACGTAAAGATCAGAAGGACATCAAGATTACCTAGTAAAACTAAGATATTAATAAATTCTGGAGAAACCTTAACACAACAAAAGACAAACATTAGGGACAGCATACAAAGAGCACTTGTAAAGTGAGAAACAGACTCAGAGGGACTGATTTTAGGGGAGAGGTAAAGGAAGACAGACTTAAGAGTTGGGAGTAAGAAAGGCACTGAAAATAAATTTGTTAGTTACATATGGATAAATATATAATCTACAAAATAGTATAAAATGAGCCTATGGATGTTTAAAAGCTAGAAAAATATACACCAAACTTAACAACAGGTATTTCTGGGGAAGGTGGGGGTACAATGGATAAGGACATGCATTTTCTTTCTTTTGTATATTCTGTAGTTTCCCAAAATCACTTATAAGAATAAAGATCCTCCCTTTTTAAAAGAAAAAGAACTCCAAAAATGCCTAAATATACATGAGAAAGTAATGCTGATTGTAAAATAGAAGTATCAACCAGTATAAACGTCCCTCCATAAGACAAAACGTTACAAAGCTACTTATATTAAGAAAGTGACAGGGGCACCCAGGTGGCTCAGTTGGTTCAGCTCAGGTCATGATCTTAGGATTTGTGAGTTTGAGCCCCTCATCAGGCTCTGTGCTGATGGCTCGGAACCTAGAATCTGCTTCAGATTCTGTGTCTCCCTCTCTCTCTGCCCCTCTCCTGCTTACACTCTGTCTCCCAAAAATAAATAAAAACATTTTAAAAATTAAAAAAACAAGAAGAAAAAGATAAAGAAAGGGACTATCAGGGTGCCTGTCTGGTGTGGTTGGTGGAGTATGCAACTCTTTACTCAGGACCGTGGGTTTGAACCCCATGCTGGATATAGATTAAAATCTTTAAAAATCTGTCAAAAAATCTTGTAAAGAAGTGATTATAATCCTAAGTGAAAAAATTCAGGGCATAAAAAAGGGCATGCAATATTATTCAAACTACTTTCAAATATATGCAATAGAAAAAGTGAAAGTCTTCCTTTAATTAAAAAAAGACTGGAAGGAAATACTTAAACATTAATAGTATTAGCCACTGTTATTAGACAGGAATATAGCTGGGCAAGAAGACTGCTGATCATCTTAATTTTTTTAATACTTTATTCCAAGTTTTCTAACATTATGATTATTTTACAATTATTTTATTTTTAGGAGAATACTTTTTAAAAACAAAAATGAGACAAGGTTCAAGGGAGACCAAAGCAGAAAAGCAGAAAAAGCAAAAAGAAGAGAATATGAAAAGGAAGTATGAGAAGGAAAGGAGAAACAAGGAAAAATAAACAAAAGCTTGAAACAAGATATTCATGCATAAAAATCACTGCTCAGGTTCACTGTCCACGCCAGGAAATTAAGGGTTTTTTTTTTTTTTTAACCTGGTTGGCAGTGTGATGCGTGAAAACAGTATCTTACTGGGAAGCATGGTCTGCCTAAAAAGACTTTGGAAACAACGATCACTGCACTCCCAATTTCCTCACCTAGAAAAGTATCTGAAACATGAGAACTGTTAAGTCTCCTTCTCAAGTCTTAAAAAAAAAAAAAAAAAAACCTCATGGACCTTTAGTTTATTAAAAATTATTTTAATTATAAGGTAATTTAATTTGTACTAAGCATAAATCTAAATGTAAATTCCTTGTGCTTATATATTTGTACAACTAAAACCAAATCAAATTCATAACAACTAGGGGCACCTGGGTAGCTCAGTCGGTTGAGCATCCAACTCTTGATTCTGGCTCAGGTCACAACTCCAGGGTCATGGATCGAGCCCCATATTGGGCTCCCCACTGAGCATGGAGCCTGCTTAAGATTCTCTCCCCACCCCCCGCCCCCATCTCCCCCACTCACATGCTCGAAAATAAATTTAAAAATTAAAACAAATAATAAACACAAACATAAATAAAACAAAACTCAAACATAATGTGACATATATTTTACTGCAATTAATGTTGCATTTACAATAAAAATACAGCATGAGGTATAATTCTAAATCTTTTCCTATATTTTTACTTCAACTCTATCACTCATAAAATGCATGTTGAACTTACTAGGAACTCTGTTGCTAATTTTAGATAACCAGATCTCTCAAACTGCCAGAGAACATTTTTTTTTAAAGTTTATTATTTTAAGAGAGTGGGAGGGGGTGAGGGAGAATCCCAAACAGGCTCCACACTCTCAGCCCAGAGCCCAATACAAGGCCGAACTCATGAAACTGTGAGATCATGACCTGAGCTGAAACCAAGAGTCAGCTGCTTAACCAAATGAGCCACCCAGGCGCCCCCAGAGAACAATTCTTGAATGCCAATTTACATGAGGTTTAAGATTCAGCTCCAAAGTTTAATGAATAACTGTAAGTCACTTCTCTCTGGACCTCCATTCCATTATCTGTAAAATGGGAACTATAATGTTCTGATGAAAAATCTTTGCAAAGTATAAATAAACCAATGTTACGTGTTTATTTTAGTTATAATCAAAAACAGTCCATACAGAGGAGAGGGAAACTACAAGGAAAAAATAAAAATCTCCAACCCAGTCTACATCCCTTGACTAGCTTCATTCATTTCCCTACCCAACTTCATAATCAGTTAATCATATCAACAGAGCACCTAAATCCACCCTAGTATCCTTTGTCTTCTTGAATTCCCTTCCCATTCTCTCCCCCACCTTTACCTCTCCAAATCGCAATCTCAATGATTACCACCTTGGAATTCTTCACTCATAATTCTGGGTGCTAAACCTTTCTGGATAAAATCCTAAAACTGATGCTCAGCAATCTCCAATTCCCTAGGACATTCTTCCACAGTAGCAGAACCAAATCTTCTGCATACTCAAGTCCCCTCAACTCTTATTTAACACATAACCTTGTTCCTCCTTACTGAATATACCGAAGCCATGAATGAGTTCCACTCCAAATTCATTCAAATAATTGCTGACAAACCCCCATGGATTCTACTTAGGGATTATTACCTACAACTGACTCCCTTTTCTACCGTCGGCCTTCATTATCCCACCTAGGAAATTAGGATAGTCTAAACATTTTCCCTGCCTCCATTCTCTTCTAATTCCAATTAATCTCACTCAACCCTCCAAAATAAAAATTCACCTCTAAACTTTATTACTCTTTTTACTTTATTCCTCAGCCAGATATTAAATCCATAACGTAATCCAAACCAACCATTCATCTTTTTTTAATGTTTATTTATTTTGAGAGAGAGCATGCACGCAAGCACAAGCAGGGGAGAGGGGCAGAGGGAAAGAAAAAGAATCCCAAGCAGGCTCCAAGCTGTCAGTACAGAGACCAAAGCAGGATTCAATCTCAAACTGTGAGATCATGACCTGAGCTAAAATCAAGAGTTGGACACTTAACTGAGCCACCCAGATGTCCCCCCCATTTATCTTCTAAAACTGTTACCTGTCCCAGGCAAATCAAATTCCTTAACACTTTCTCAAAACATACCGCACACACCTTCCTTTCATTCCTTCTCCCTTAGAGCTACCATCTGGGCACTTTCTCCCTGCTTGCCTGTCAATATCATATCTATCAAAATCATCCTAGAGGGCAATTTGCAGTATGCATAAAGTGTTTAAAACATGCAATAAACATGGCAATTCCACTTTATTAAACATGATTTCTTGAGTCTTCCCATAGATTCTGAAATTTTTACTATATGCCTGAAATTACTATGGAGTTTTAAAGTATTATCTAGGGAATTCTATAATCCAAGGGCATTCTACACAATTGTATTCATTTATATATTTATTTCTTAAAGAAAAGTTATAGTCCCTGGAGTACACAAGAGATAGTTTAGCATTACCAAAGCACAAAATATAAAGCAGGCAATGACAAAAAAATAAGTTTTCAATCAAATCATATAAAGAAGCCTTATAAGGCACAGTGGTAAAGTTATTTAATGTTGGCATTATTCCATAGATGATAAAGAACCACTTAAGAGTTTAAAACCAAAGGAAGGGGCGCCTGGGTGGCGCAGTCGGTTAGGCGTCCGACTTCAGCCAGGTCATGATCTTGCAGTCCGTGAGTTCGAGCCCCGCGTCGGGCTCTGGGCTGATGGCTCAGAGCCTGGAGCCTGTTTCCGATTCTGTGTCTCCCTCTCTCTCTGCCCCTCGCCCGTTCATGCTCTGTCTCTCTCTGTCCCAAAAATAAATAAACGTTGAAAAAAAAAAAATTCTAAAAAAATAAAAAATAAAAAATAAAACCAAAGGAAGATATGCTCAGATTTTCATTTTATATTATAGTTTTTATAGAGTAGTTTGACGAATAGATTGGGGGGGGGGCAAGAATGAAAGCAGAGAAAACAAGTAACCTATTGCAATAGTCCTGTAAAGAGATAAGGAGGCATAAGTCTACGGCAGTGAAATTACAAATAAAGAAATAAATAGGAAGTAAAATGGATGGAACTGGTGTTTGACTAAATTTGAAGGGAAAGTCATAAGCTTGTGGCTTAGGCAACAGGCCATTAACTAAAAATTTTTTAAATTAAAAATCAGAATAAGCAGTCTGAAGGAAAAAAGGGAAAGATTCATCTTCTTGAAATGCAATTTATCATACACCAGCCTAAATACCTACATATACAAAGACATACCACTACCCATAACAAACCTACAAACAGTTTAGACTAACACTGAAGGTCCTCCATTAACAGACTAAAGCTTAATTCCACACTTATCTCTCTCCACTTCCCTAAATGAAACATATGTTCCAGTCAAACTAACCTGTACTCATAACATTCTCAACTTAATGCCTTTGCTTATACCACTTTCCTGTCAGAAATGCCCCTCCCTTCCTTTAAAAAAATTTTTTTTAGGGGCGCCCGGGTGGCTCAGTCAGTTGAACATCTGACTTCGGCTCAGGTCATGATCTCACGGTTGGTGAGTTCAAGCCCTGCGTTGAGCTCTGTGCTGACAGCTCAGAGCCTGGAGCCTGCTTTGAATTCTGTGTCTCCCCCTCTCTCTGCCCCATCCCCACTCATGCTGTCTTAAAAATAAATAAAACATTAAAATTTTTAAATTTTTTTTTAACATTTATTTTTGAGAGACATAGTGAGACAGAGCACAAGTGGGAGAGGGGCAGAGAGAGAGAGCAGGGACACAGAATCTGAAGCAGGCTCCAGGCTCTGAGCTGTGAGCACAGAGCCTGACGCAGGGCGGGGCTTGAACTAGAGGACTGCAAGAACAAGACCAGAGCCCAAGGTGGAGGCCCAACCAACTGAGCCACCCAGGCGCCCCTCCCTTCCTTTAATCTTATTTCCCTACTGTATTCTTCCCTGACCCATTCTTGCACAAAACACCAATTCTCACTCAGTTTAACTTGATACTCTTAGCTCACATAAAATCAAAACAGGTACTGATTTCATAAAATGTTGCAATGAATGTGTCTCCATTTTGGAATTTGACTTAAGAAACAAAACAAAAAAATAGTAAATGACTCCTCTATCAGGCAAAATCAAGGCAGGAGGGATTCAAAATGAAACTGAAGGGGCAACTGGGTGGCTCAGTCAGCTGAGCATCCAACTCTTGATTTCGGCTCAGGTCATTATCTCAAGGTCACTGATCAAGCCCTGCGGGCTCCACACCAAATGGGGAGCCTGCTTAAGATTCTCTCTCCCTCTAGCCAACTAATCTTTGACAAAGCAGGAAAGAATATTCAATGGAATAAAGACAGTCTCTTCAGCAAGTGGTGCTGGGAAAAGTGGACAGCGACATGCAGAAGAATGAACCTGGACCACTTTCTTACACCATACACAAAAATAAACTCAAAATGGATGAAAGTTCTCAATGTAAGACAGGAAACCATCAAAATCCTTGAGGAGAAAGCAGGCAAAAACCTCTTTGACCTTGGCTGCAGCAACTTCTTACTCAACACGTCTCCGGAGGCAAGGGAAAGAAAAGCAAAAATGAACTACTGGGACCTCATCAAAATAAAAGGTTCTGCACAGCAAAGGAAACAATCGGCAAAACTAAAAGGCAAGTGACAGAATGGGAGAAGATATTTGCAAGTGACATATCAGATAAAGGGTTAGTATCCAAAATCTATAAAGAACTTATCAAGCTCAACACCCAAAAAAACAAATAATCCAGTGAAGAAATGGGCAAAAGACATGAACAGATGCTTCTCCAAAGAAGACATCCAGATGGCCAACCATCACATGAAAAAATGCTCCACATCACTCATCATCAGGGAAATACAAATCCAAACCACAATGAGATACCACCCTCACAGCTGTCAGAATGGCTAACATTAACAACTCAGGCAACGACAGATGTTAGTGAGGTCGTGGAGAAAGAGGATCTCTTTTGCACTACTGGTGGGAATGCAAGCTGGCACAGCCACTCTGGGAAACAGTATGGAGGCTGCTCAAAACATTAAAAATAGAACTACCTTATGACCCAGCAACTGCACTGCTAGGCATTTATCCAAGGGATACAGGGATGCTGTTTTGAAGGGGCACGTGCACCCCCATGTTTATAGCAGCACTATCGACAATAGCCAAAGTATGGAAAGAGCCCAAATGCCCATTGATGGATGAATGGATAAAGAAGAGGTGGGGTGCGTGGGTGTGTGTGTGTGTGTGTGTCTACACACAAATGGAGTATTACTTGGCAATCAAAAAGAATGAAATCTTGCCATATGCAACTACATGGATGGAACTAGAGGATGTTATGCTAAGCGAATTAGTCAGAGAAAGACAAATATAGGACTTCACTCATATGAGGACTTTAAGATACAAAACAGATGAACATAAGGGAAGGGAAGCAAAAATAATATAAAAACAGGGAGGGGACAAAACATAAAAGATTCTTAAATATAGAGAACAAACACAAGGTTCCTGGAGGGGTTGTGGGGGGGGGGGGGAGGGAATGGACTAAATAGGTAAGGGGCATTAAGGAATCTATTCCTGAAATCATTGTTGCACTGTATGCTAACTTGATGTAAATTTAAAAAATTAATCAATTATTTAACAAATAATAAAAGATTCTCTCTCCCTCTCCCCCACGCACACACTCTCTAATAATAAAAGGAAATGTCATTGCATGCCAAACTTTAAAATTCAACAAAATAATGTTTATTTTTGAGAGAGAGGGAGAGAGAGAGAGACAGAGTATGAGCAGGAGACAGGTAGAGAGAGAGAAAGGGAGACACAGAATCACTAGCAGGCTCCAGGCTCCAAGCTGTCAGCACAGAGCCCGATGCAGGGCTCAAAGTCGCTTAACCAACTAGCTACCCAGGTGCCCCTTGTTCAATAGTTTTTCTGCCCTCCTCACTCTGTACAACCATTTTTCACTTCTAGATACCCTCAATGTCCCTAATTCTAGCAGCAACTCTTCTTTTCTAGTTTGCTGCTTAACCTATACACACCAATCAAAATTTCAGAACCATTAAAATCAGATCTAAAATAAATTTATTCTGAGGGAGAATCTAGAGGAACCCAGTAGAAAAGTTTTACTGTTGACATTTATGACATTTTGAATATTCAAATGACTTAAAATTTTATTTAAGTAATCTCTACATTCTAAGTGGGGCTTGAACTCGACTCCAAGATCAAGAGTCACATGCTCTTCCAACTAAGCCAGCCAGGCACCCTGAAGAGATTCTCTTGTTTTAGTTCTCTACTACATTGTAAAGAGTTGAAATTGCCAGAAAATCTGTAGCACAGTAAAGCACCACCATAATGATCACCTCAATGTAATTCACAAATATTATAAAAAATGGCAAAATTTAAGGACTAGGATACCTGCCATCATAGAGTTTACTATTTAGTCATGTAAAACAGAAAACTCTTATAAAAGCATAAGACAATATGAACAATATTTAAGCAAGTGAATAGTAGAGTAACATGGCTATAGAATTGTATAATTAACACTAATTACAAATGACTGGAAGAGACAGTAAATGATATAACAACTCAAAGGAAAAGATCTTTTTTCAGGTAAGGAATGGAGAAAACAGAAGGAAAAAAAAAAAAGGATTCTGAAAAGTTTTCACAAGACCTGGAGTGACACTGAACCTTTTGATCAAAGAGAGGTGAGTCTGGCAAATTCAAGTTCCCAGTATTTGTTGTATACTACTCAGTACTGTTAAATATTTCATGTTTACAAAACGTTTAAGTTTACAACTGTAACAAAGGCCCTCAATGCAGAGTTAAGACGAGGCTTATATAAGCTACATATCAACCTACTTAAATAGAAAACAGAATACCTAAGTGGAAGAAATACACAGAAAGTTCTTACCTTGAATATACCAACCCAATCTTTTGGATGTGGATGAATATATGGAGTTAAGGTGTAATGACATTCCAGGTGTGCATTAGGAAGATAACTCTTGGCCACATTTTGAAAGATGACATGGGCAAAGTTGGAAGTCTGCAAGGGGACTTCTTGAAAGGATGTCATTGTGAATCTGTAACAAGTAAATCATGTAAGTTGAATGAAACCAAAAAAAAAACCAACAAAAAAAAAACCTTACACCTTCAGAAAATGCATAACATTGAATGCAAATTACATGAGAATTTGCATGCCATAATTATTGACAAGATATATAGTTAGAACTCGTCTTTAAAAATGTGGTTAAATTTTTTTAAATGTGCTTAAATATAAAAACACAACCAGGAAATAACAAGTTATAAAATGACTCAGGAAGTTACATAAGGATTAAAAAAAACGTTAAAACCAAAATCAAAAACTCTCAACTCTCTTGGAAAGCCTAGCCCACTGTTTCGTTTGCAAGCAAAAGCAAATGAACCAGAAGTGTTTCTATGCTGAACCTTGGAACTTAGTAATTTTCTTCCTCAATCTGACCCATCCTCCTCTAGGTCTTAGGCCCCTATTAATTGATGTTAACCTCTCTGTGTCTGCATTCCTGACCCATGTTCGTGATCCCTTAGACCAACATTCTCAACCTGAGCTACATATTAAAATCATTAGGGGCTCTCCAAAAAGGGGGGTTGGGTGGCATCTGGCTGGCTCAGTCGGTACGTAGAGCATGTGACTCCTGATCTCAAGGTTGTGAGTTAGAGACCCACAATGGTTACAGAAGTTACTTAAAAATAAAATCTTTAGGGGTGTCTGGTGGCTCAGTCAGCTAAGCAGCCAACTTCAGTTCAGGTCATGATCTCACAGTTCATGAGCTGGGAGCCCAACATCAGGCTCCCTGCTTTGGATACCCTGTCCCCCCCTCTCTCTGCCCCCACCCATACACGCTCTCTCAAAGAACAATATATAAAAAATAATAATAAATTATAAAAATTTTATAAAAAATTATAAAAATTATAAAATATAATAAATTATAAAATTTATTATAAATATAAAATATAAAATTATATAAATAAAAATTATAAAAATTATAAAGATATAATAAACATAAAATATAAAAAATAATAAAATATTATAAAATATTATAAAAAATAATAAATAAAAAACTTTAAAAAAATGAAAAGATGACAATGACTTTCTGAAAGCAGGATCTGGGGAAGTATGGGTGTGTGCATGCATTTTTTTTTTTCTTTAAAAAATAAAGATTACTTGGGGAGACGTTTTAAGATTTTTAAATAACCTCTACAACAAGAGGCTCGAACTCACAAACCCAGAGATCAAGAGTCTCATGCTGTACCAACTAAGCCACCAAGGCACCCCTCCCCAAGTAATCTTAAGTATTCATTACCACCTCTCACTCATTTCCACAAATGCCCAGACCTAGCCTGTCTTCATTCAGGACTTCTGGTACATGCTTGTTCAGATATCTCAAATCACACAAAATCTCAGCTGGTCTACTTGACACAACTCAGCTTATCTGTTCCTTTCAGCCTATACTGATTTTATACCCTTTCATTCTGGGTATAATAATCCTACCTTGGCTCTTTCCATAGATTTACTGATTTAAAAATAAGTTATTTTTTATGGGCACCCAGGTGGCTCAGTCGTCAAGTATCTGGCTTCAGCTCAGATCATGATCTCACAGTTCAGGAGTTCAAGTTCCACATTGGGTGAGCTCGAACTCCACTTTGAGTAAAACACTATCCCCGCTTTCTCTCAGTCCCACCCCTTCCTCCCTCTCTCTCAGCTCCTCATAGGATTCTCTTTCTCTGCCCCTTGCTCAACTGCGCCCTCTCTCTCAAAAACTAAGTTGTTGTGTTTGTTTGTTTTTTAACGTATAGTGCCAATGAAATACATAGCTGTTGAAAATCTATTACAGATTCAGTGAATGTTCACTGCTTAGTGAACACCAAGCATGAGAGATGGTGAAAATGAACTATAAAAATCTGCAAGACACAAATATTTTCCATATTTTGTACTCGACTTTTTGAGAAAAAGGATACAACTGAGAATTTACTCGTAAAAGCCATCTATACGTGTGTCACAGACTCAGTACAATTATTATTGATTCTACAGTACACATGAACTAGACAACATCCCTATGGTACTTGCTTCTTAGTCATCACAACAGAAATCTCCGTGATGGGGAAAAAAGAGGCAAGATTTTTGCCAACCAAATTAATCTCATTTACTTCACAATCAATAAAGTCTCTATAGGGCAAACACAGCAGTTAGTCTATACTCATATTTTAACTATTAAAAAAGTCTTGGGGCGCCTGGGTGGCTCAGTCGGTAAGCATCTGACTTGAGCTCAAGTCATGGTTTGTGAGTTCGAGCCCCATGTTGGGCTCTGTGCTGACAGCTCGGAGCCTGGAGCCTGCTTTGGATTCTATGTCTCCCGCTCTCTCTGTCCCTCCCATGCTCATGCTCTGTCTCTGTCTCTCAAAAATAAAGGTTAAAAAACTCTTTATTGCTAAGAAGATCTCAGACAACATGCTTTTACAATATGTTTCTTTTGCTGACCTATTTGAAATACTAGCAAATTTTTGAAGTTTCAAAATAATAAACACTTCAGAAAATATGCACTTTTCTTCTTGTGTCTGCTCAACTTCTATTCAAGTACTGCTTTACTGAATATACTGGACATCTCATAAAGAGAATGTCAATGGTGAACCTAGAGGCCACTGCTAGAATACCAATCTGGTTGACTGTTAGCTAGCTGTGAGCTCTGCCAGGATTCCAAGGTAAGGAGAGCGCATTCAGTAGCAATCCTTCTAGGTAAGATCTCTGCACTAACAAAAAGGCTTTATGACCAGCAGCCCTATTTCACAGAAGGACTTAACTAGTATTCCCCAGCTGGTATGCCAAAGCCTTCAGTAAAATGAAAAAAGGTAGCACTTACTTACAAATATTGGGAACTCTGCATAAAATAAATGAAGTGTTATTTACTTTGCTGCTTTGAATTGTCTGACCTAGGGGCGCCTGGGTGGCGCAGTCAGTTAAGCGTCCGACTTCAGCCAGGTCACGATCTCGCGGTCCGTGAGTTCGAGCCCCGCGTCAGGCTCTGGGCTGATGGCTCAGAGCCTGGAGCCTGTTTCCGATTCTGTGTCTCCCTCTCTCTCTGACCCTCCCCCGTTCATGCTCTGTCTCTCTCTGTCCCAAAAATAAATAAACGTTGAAAAAAAAAAAAATTTGAATTGTCTGACCTAATTTGGGCTCAGGGGGATGTCATGGTGCTAATAAAGTCACTAATGATAATCTCTTTTCAAGTCAATGGCTTCATAAAGAAGGAAAAAATAACCCATCAATTCCAGTTTTGAAATATTGTTCAGTACTGGTTATATCAGTAAGAGAAGCTATAGCTAAATCAATGAAACCAACCTCTAGCAGACTCACCTACCAAAACTGAGACAAGTGAATCAGTAATATTTTTCTACAAAGAAAATGAATATTTCGGTTTCTCTGAGGAGGGTATTTATTAAGGAGAAAATAAGGCTAGATTAGAATGAGTTGCCATGTTTTTAATTAAAAGCAGTTTAAGAATGAAACTTTTTCTTAAAATTTAACATGTTTCCTAAAGTAAACTGAATTAACAAAGCTGTGATTATGTTATAAAACAAGGCAGTGACGTTTAAACTTTTGTTTAACCTCAACTACAAAAGTGTCTTAAAAATCCATAATCAATCTTACACTTTTACTTCACTGAAAAGATGAAAAACAGCAAGAAGGTACAGATCTATATATTTATGGATGTTTGTTTATATGCTTATAAGTTGATCAAAAAGGACTCAAAAAGTACACACAACAGTCTTTACTCAAGAGGAATCTGTGTGAAGACAACTTTTAATTGATATTTTACTAGTATAGATAAATGCATTGTTTTCACTGTTTTAAATAAACATATTAACATAAAATTGCATTTTTAAACCTTCCCCCCAAAATTCAAGTTTTTAACAGAAAACCCTAAATCAGACTTTAAATATATTCATGATTATAAATCTTAAGATAATTTGTGATCCTAATAACCTTAATCTCTCTCCAACACCCCTTCCTCCCTTTTCAAAAATTTCAATGCAATTATAACTACAGAAATGTTTTACAAGTCATTCCACTCTCATTACTAGTTTTTCAAACTTTAAAAATTAAATTCCAATATATTTCCTAGTCATAAAAACTTAACAAGGGTAAATGTAATCTGAATGTAATTACCACATGAATTAATCCATTTCAAATAATAAAATAAAGATTTCCCATAGAAGTCCTGTTTCACTCCTTACTCAGATAAAGAAATGAAAAGATGGGCAAGCTTTAAAAAATGCTGAAATTCACTGAGAATGTCAATGTATCAAGATGATTCACAGGCAGATTTATACAATATCCATGCACACCCGCTCTCACACACACACACACACACACACACGCACGCAGAGACACAAAGCCCAGGGGAGAGGTTAATGTGCAGTCACTGCATCACCTTGTGGTAATGCTTGGGAAGTGTAGCTTCACTAACATCCTGAGGAAAAGAACAAACTGCACCTCAGCTGGAGAGGAAATATAGCCCCCCCTACACACAAAGGGAAATGGAAGCAGCGGGACTAGACCAAATTCTACTTCCCATTCTCTAAAGTACATCTCCAGAAACGTGGGTACGCTAAGATGCAAACGAAGGCTAAGCAAAAATTTTCGACTCAAGAATTAAAGAACCAAACACATTCAGCTGGGAAACCAAGTCTGAAATGCATACACCTGCTGCCTGCAGTGACCTCTTCCATGTTTCCTACTGTATTCCCGAACATCTCTAGAGTCGCTTTGTATGAATTATGCTGTAAACTTTATACTATTAAGTCTTTGGTCTAAAATCCAATTGTGTTATTCTGGGGATTCATCAATATCTAAGGAAAAGACAACGTGCAGTGGGCACTCAGTTAAGTAGCTAAAATAAATGGGGGGGCGGGTAGGGAAGAGGTGGAAGCACTTCAATGTTGTATTTATTCCCGCTGGAACTTTTTCAAGCCCAAAACAAATCTGTCTTTTGTGGTAGTATTTTTCCAGTGGCTTCTGCTACTTATTTTATTTTGCTGGATTAGTCCAAAATGTAAGCCTCAGCCAAGCGAACTAGAAAATATACTCTGAATTTTGTTCTGTGTGATATGATTGTGGTAATTGTGGGGTTTTTTCCCCCAAAGTCCTTATCAAGTTAAAGACACTAAACTAATTATAAGTGAAATATCCTGATGTCCAGGATTTATTTGCTTTTAAAACTCCAGGGGGAAAAATGTTTTGGAGGAGATAAAACAAGATTAGCAAAACGGTCGTTCCTTCCACTGTTTGTTCTCCTTTTGCGTATGTTTGTAAGTAAAGATCAGTAATAAAAACTCCATGTATGACCTGCAATAGAACACCTTGTATATAGTGAATGACAAACTCAGCAAAAAAAAAAAAAAAAAAAGTCTTTAAAATCTTCAGTTAAAAATATATGAACTTTTAAAATTATCTCCAAACTTCAGTCCCATAGGACACACAAATATCTGAAGGAAAAACTGTTTAACATTCTAATAGTTTCCAATTATTCATACTTTAGTTCAAAGATTATCAGCTGGTTTATAGAGCAGAAAAATGTTATCTGAAATCTTTTTGGAAGGCAGAAGCAAAGCCAACAATCTGTTAATTTGCACTCTTACAATCAGCATCCCTATCTCTAGAATTCTTTACAGCTGAGTACCACTACACTCTGCCCAGGTGTCACTCATACCACTTTTATTTACTCCGTAGATTGTTTTTAAAGGTGGTTTCTAAAAAACTCTATATTGGAGCACCTGAGTGGCTCAGTCAGTTAAGCCTCCAACTCTTGATGTCGCTCAGGTCCTGATCTCACGATTGGTGAGTTCCAGTCCAGCGACTAGCTCTGCACTGTCAGCACCGCTCTGCGTGGTGTTCTCTCGCTCCTGCGCCCCTCCCCCTGCTCACGCTCTCTCAAAATAAACTTACTTAAAGATTTTATTTTTATTTTTGAGGGGGGCGGGTGGGAGAAGCTGGTTCTGCAGTGAGAGCAGAAAGGCCAATGCGGGGCTGGAACCCACGAACTGTGAGATCATGACCTGAGCTAAAGTCTGATGGCTAACCGACTGAGCCACCCAGGCGCCCCTCAAAATAAACTTTAAAAAAAAAAGAGAAAGAGAGAAAATAAAAAAGCTATGATCTTGGCCCATATAAAGAGAATTTTTATCTTTCTGTAAGGATTTGAGCCAAAATAAACTTTAAAAGCCAGAAGAGCATACAGCCAAAATTTTACTTAGTAATATCCAAAATCCAAAAAACTAAAATCCAATAAACCTCACATATGTATTCCCCCAAAGTACATGAGCATCGTTAGAATGTTTCATATTTAACATTAAAATGGCTACAGCATTAACTGTAAACAGGTATACAACTCAATGTGACTACAAGAAAAAACAACAGGATGTTGTTTGAAGTTGCAAAAAATAAATTGAAAAGACCTAATAAGTCATTTCTAACGTAATCAATACTTCGAGAAACCAAGTTTAAGAACAAAACAAAGGCCTGACCTCAGGCCCTTCTCTCTACCTGCATGGGACTTTGAGGGGCAATCGTCCCACTTTTGGATTAACATGTTATTGAATTCATCTCTTTAAATGATTTGGAACGGAGCACGAAAATCGTAATTAGTGCCACAGTTCGCGCTGTTCGTAGAACTTTTACAATGAGTATAACGCAGACTTGAGTAAGATTTCCCGTCTAAATCCTTGTCGTAAATCTTTGTCCTAAGCAACGTTTGAAGCCTTAAAACCTATTATACAGAAAGTCAAATGCCACCGTGTTTTCAAATAAACCTATCATTAAAAAGGGAACTAAATGTATCAACAGTCACAGACAGACACAGACACACAGACCGACACACACACACACACACACGCACAAAACCCCACCCACACCCAATTCAAACAAAGATTGCCCCAGGCGAGGAGACCGGTCGGAACCAGACCACAACTTGCTAGCCTGCAGGGTGTTGGGTGGAGGAAAGGGGGGGTTGTGAAATCAAGAAAAGTTGCCTAAGCAAAAGAAGACATGTGGCCCTCTTAAGACTTTTTTTTTTTTTTTTTTTTTTTTTTGAGATCCCTCGGAACGTTAAGCGTAGAAGCCACCCATAAACAGACGAAAGAAACGTTTACCAGACCTGTAGCCCAGGTGAAGGCTGCGATCCGGCCCCAACAGCTAACTCCGCCCCCCGCCCGCAAACGGAGGCGGCGCAGTGAGTCTGCGCCTCTTTCTCCAACGGCGACACAAACCAAAACACCTGGGTTTCACCCCACCCGAGCAAACCCAAGCCTCGGACTCGACCTGTTTTCCCAAGCTCGCCTACGCCGGCAGCACACATACTGCCCTCAGAGCACACCCTGGAATGGGCCTCGGGCAAGACAGGTTCTTCTTCGGGGGTCCCCCGTGTCACTCGCCCCCGCCACAGTGCCCACGTCCCCCAGGGCTCCCCCCAAATCGCGAAGGCCTATCCCGGGGCCTCCCCGCCGTGTGGGGCGGCCACCCGTCGTTTTTCCCAGCCCCACTGCTAACCGAAGTTGCCCACACCCCCGTTACAACCGTAGTCCAGAAGGAAAAGTTTGTCCTGGGGAAGGAAAGCATCGTCATTTGGCTGCGTCGTCACCACGGCGATCATTCCCGAGACTGGCCAGGCCCCTAGACTCTTAAGAGCTGAGGAGCGTACCGCGAGCCCCCAAAGAGCTCCAGCTGGGGCCCCACACAAGTCGCTGGAGCCGGTCGGGGAAGGTACTTACCCTGCGAGGAGCCCCAAGACAGAGGGAGCGTTAGAGAGGCTTCCGAGCCGGTGCCGCCATCAGCCGCCGAACCTCTTCCGCCACCACTACCTCTCTCCGCCGACCGGCTACACCTCCCCTCAGTGCCAAAAAGCCGGCGATACGTCACTTCCGGCTGTGGGCCCGCCCCTTCCGCCACCGCCGCGCTTGGTGGGCCGGGCCATTCAGCTGAAACGAGGTCTCTGCAAACGTGACCTTTCACCAGCTCTGCGGGCGGATCCAAACTCCAGACCGGCCTTTTAACCCGGCTCGGCTACTCCTCCTCTTTCTTCGGCCTCACAGGAATCGCTCGCAGACCTAGTCAAACAGGGTCCGTTTGGATTTGCGTTTTTCATTTAATTATTACTTTGACCGGAAAGTTAGGTAACTTACCAGTTAGGTTGAAAGGGTAGTGCAAAGTTACATGGACTATTACCATGGCATTGCCCAGCTCTTAAAAATCCTGTCTAAATGAATCCGTTTATTTTATAGATGACAAAGTAGGGAAACGAGAGAAGTGAAGGAGCGGACCACAGGGCTCGGACTGCAACCCCTAACTCGAAGGCTCTAGTCCAACTCCTGGTCCAGTCCTGTGCTTGCTTGACTGAGATTTTGTTCATTGGAAGACCTCGGTTCTAGACGCGATACACTTCCAATGCTCTAGGATTCTATTTCCTCTTGTCCCAGCAGTGGTCTCTTTCTGCCCGCACTTCTATGAGTGGTTACCTGCTTTTATTATCTGTGTTATTGTGTGTGTGTGTGTGTGTGTGTGTGTGTGTGTGTGTGTGTGTGTAAATTTTGTCCTGTGTTTTCTGTTCAAATATATTTTCTAAAATCACTTTTGACTGTGATGTCTCTTACCTTCCTATAGCAGGCATTCAGTTTGAATCCAAACTCCACGGAAGCAAGTGTTTCTGTTCTATTTCATCATATTCCTCTGTTGCTATAAAACCCTTTTAAAATCGTCAATATCTCCAGTAAAGAAAGGATAATTACCTCACATTAAATGCTCTAAATACAGAACATACAGAATCTTGTCATAGTCTTTCATTTTTTTCTTCCACATGCTTAAGATTACAATACCTTCAGGGGCACCTGGGTGGCTCAGTCGGTTGAGTGTCTGACTTGGGCTCAGGTCATGATCTCAAGGCCCGGCCTCCTGCTCTGTGCCAACAGCTCAGAACCTGAAGCCTGCTTTGGATTCTGTGTCTCCCTCTCTCTCTATCCCTCCTCCACTCTCACTCTGTCTCTCAAAAATAAACATTAAAAATTAAAAAAAGGTTACAATACCTTCAATAATACAGGTTCTCAATGTTTGCTCGATTGCTTCCTATAAAAACCTTTGAACTTGGTTCTGTTGTATATCATACTTGATGGTAGAATTTCGGAAGAACTTTATAGGTCATTTAGTACCAACCTCCTATTTTACAGATGATGATATTGGTGGGATAATATCACTGATCACTAGTGTTACCAGTAGCAGTCTTCTAGTAGTGGAAATAACTGCATCCCTTAAGAAATGAAAGTATAGTAGGGGCGCCTGGGTGGCTCAGTCTGTTGAGCTTCCTACTTAGGCTCAGGTCATGATCTCAAGGTTGGTGGGTTCGAGCCCACGTCGGCCTCTGTGCTGACAGCTGGGAGCCTGGAGCCTGCTTCTGATTCCCTGCCTCCGTCTCTCTCTGCCCCTTGCCCACTCAAGCCCTGTCTCTCTTCCTCACTAAAAAATAAACACTAAAGAAAAATTTTTGGGGGCACCTGGGTGGCTCAGTCAGTTAAGCATCTGACTTCGGCTCAGGTCATATCTCTCGGTTGGTGAGTTCAAGCTCCACGTCAGGCTCTGTGCTGACAGCTGGATCCTAGAGCCTGCTTCAGATTCTGTGTCTCCCCCTCTCTCTGCCCCTCTCATGCTCTCATGCTCTGCCTCTCAATGATAAATAAACATTAAAAAAATTTTTTAATAAAAAAATCTTTTTAAAGAAATGTAAAGATAGTAGTAAATTTTATAAGCACAATTTTTCAGAGGTGTCACTCTTTTTTAACCACATTACTTGTTTATATGTAATTTCTAATTGTCACCAATTTTCAGTTAATGAAATCAGAAAAACAATGTGCTTAAGAAAAGCCATAAATAGGGGCGCCTGGGTGGCGCAGTCGGTTAAGCGTCGGACTTCAGCCAGGTCACGATCTCGCGGTCCGTGAGTTCGAGCCCCGCGTCGGGCTCTGGGCTGATGGCTCGGAGCCTGGAGCCTGTTTCCGATTCTGTGTCTCCCTCTCTCTCTGCCCTTCCCCCGTTCATGCTCTGTCTCTCTCTGTCCCAAAAATAAATAAAAACCGTTGAAAAAAAAATTTTAAAAAAAAGAAAAGCCATAATTGGAAAGCATTTTTATGCAAGTCTTTTTACTTTATTTTGTTATTTTTGATAATTTCTTGAATTTTTAGACCTTATTTTCCCCATGAAGGTATTTGCTTAGAAACTGTAACTTGCTTTAATCCAGTTAATAATGGCCCCTTGAATTTTTAGACCATGTTTCTCCCAGTAAGCTAAATATATATCCTTTCGGTATTTAATTGAATTGTTAAAAATTAGCCTATTGTAGATACAGCAGTGTACTTGGGCCGTAAGGGATATGGATCCACACATGAAGCCTTTGGGCCAGGTGGGTTTCAGAATTCAGAAATTTTTTAGACTTCCGAAAAATGTACTTGCTTTATGTTCCATGACATTGCACAAGGTCTGCAACAGCACATCATAATCAAGTTAACATTTTTTGAGGAAAAATTATGACTACCACACTACAAAGTAGGATAAAGCACACAGTCTTCAATTCAGATCAGGTTTTTCAGATCAAGCTTTGCCACTCTGCTATGATGCATTCAGGTGAGTTCAGGTCAAGACAGGTTTTGCCACAAAACGTGAAGAGAACATTTTACCTACAAAACAGTGAATAAGGGATTGTAGACCTGTTCCAAGAATTATTGGAAAGTAAACCCCTTAGGATCTCATAATATTTCTGGAGCAGTTATAATTTCAAGTAGTTTCTAGATGGTTCTCCTAATCTATCACCTACCATCTGTCCCGTGTTTAGATTGAGCAAATATCTAAAAGACACCATTCCTCTGTTAGAAGGATTCATGATAACAAAGGGAAGAAAATAAATGAATCTGTGAAAATGTGGGTGACTCTAAAATATGACAATAAAACAGGTATAAAAGATACTCAGAGATGAGAGAACTCAGTGTAGTCTTGCGTGAGCAGTATACTTTTCGTGGAGGAGGTAGACCGCTGGTAAAGCATTTTGATGAAGGCATGGAAGGAAGAAGACCAAGTCAGAATATAAGAGCTTGGGCACAGGAGTCAGGCAGGGAGAAGATCGTTAACAAAAAACAATCGCCATCTGTTTGGTACACAGTGCTGACCAGCCACTCTGCTGGATATTTCGGTTGCCTCCACTCGTCACAGCAATCCTATACGGTATCACCCCAATATGCAGGGAAATGTAGCTTCGGAAAAGTTAAACAGCTTGCCCATGATCATGAAAAGGGCAAACCAGACTTGCACTCAAATCTGTAACTCTCAAAGTTCATCCATTTTCCCCCGTACCATGCTGTTTCTTTTCTTTTCTTTCTTTCTTTCTTTCTTTCTTTCTTTCTTTCTTTCTCTCTCTCTTTCTCTTTCTTTCTTTCTTTCTTTCTCTTTCTTTCTTTCTTTCTTTCTTTTTGTTATGCTGTTTCTTGATAAATGCTTTTTGGTCATACAGAATGTGAGCTGGGTTATGCCAGGTGCTCTGGGAAGACAGAATAAAGCATGGTAAGAAATGGACCTTGAGAAGTAAAGGAGAAAGAAGGCACGATACAAAATACTTCATTTTGAATTAGCAAGACTCTGTTAAACTGAACTAGGCCTTGAAAGGTGAACAGGATCTGAGAAGGCAGACAAAGGGCTTATTGGAAAGAATAATTAAAAGGGCACAAATTTGACGAATAGGTGGGACAACATGGTTTGAAAATTGGAAAAACTAAGTTCCAATAGACATGTTATAGAAATATTACGAGTTTTGAAAACCAGGCAAAATAAATCGTTTTCGTCTTTCGGAACGGTGATTTTCCTCAGAGTTTATATTAAAGATTCCCTTTGCTAGAAACGATTCTTTCCTTAAAAATCAGTACAACTGTTTGGGGTGCCTGCGTGGCTCAGTCGGTTGAGCATCCGACTTCAGCTCATGTCATGATCTCACAGCTCGTGAGTTCCAGCCCCGCGTCGAGCTCTGTGCTGACAGCTCAGAGCCTGAAGCCTGCTTCGGATTCTGTGTCTCCCTCTCTCTGCCCCTAACCCACTCGCATTCTCTGTCTCTCTCAAAACGAAATAAACATTAAAAAAAAAAATTTTTTTTTAATCAATACATCTGTAAACCTTTGTTTTAAAAACAGGGCTTTTTAAGATAGGACTTGAATAATGGTGGGTTCTGGATAGAGAAACAGAGGATTCCAACACTGTCAATAGGGTTATCTTCTCTTACTCTGTTAGGAGATGGTCTTGATGTGCTTACTCCTTACCCACATTGCCTCTCTTCTGCTACTCTCCCAATTGTTTATAAAAAACTTCGCTCAGGGGCGCCTGGGTGGCGCAGTCGGTTAAGCGTCCGACTTCAGCCAGGTCACGATCTCGCGCTCCGTGAGTTCGAGCCCCGCGTCGGGCTCTGGGCTGATGGCTCGGAGCCTGGAGCCTGTTTCCGATTCTGTGTCTCCCTCTCTCTCTGCCCCTCCCCCATTCATGCTCTGTCTCTCTCTGTCCCAAAAATAAGTAAATGTTGAAAAAAAAAAAAAAACCTTCGCTCCTTTGGGGTGCGTGCCAAGGAGCCATTACCCTCTCTTCTGTCCTTGTTTCTGTCATCTGCTGATCTCCAAGTCACTCTTCCTCATTCAGTGAAGAATATCACCTCGTGCAGTCTTCCTCTCCGTTTGGTGTCTCCTTGGATGAGATCAAAATTAGAAGGCCAACAGGCTGGGCTTTTAATTTCTTCTTTTTTTTTTAATTTTTTTTCTACATTTATTTCTTTTTGAGAGGCAGAGAGAGACAGAGCACAAGTGGGGGAGGGGCAGAGAGAGAAGGAGACGCAGAATCCCAGGCAGGCTCCAGGCTCTGAGCGGTCAACGCAGAGCCCGACGCGGGGCTCAATCTCACAAACCGCGAGATCATGACCTGAGCCAAAGTAGGATGCTTAACCGACTGAGCCACCCAGGCGCCCCTGGGCTTTTAATTTCTTGAACCCCCTCATCTCCAATAACCTCCACCCCACTCCAGATACCTATTTCCATGCTCATACCTTGAACCTTGTCCCCACCTGTAACTCCTTAACCTTCAAAATTAAGCATCTTGCTCTTTGACAACAACCTTGAGGGCTTGAATTCAGGACCCTGAGATCGAGACCTGAGCTGCAATCAAGAGTCAGATGCTTGGGGCGCCTGGGTGGCGCAGTCGGTTGGGCGTCCGACTTCAGCCAGGTCACGATCTCGCGGTCCGTGAGTTCGAGCCCCGCGTCAGGCTCTGGGCTGATGGCTCAGAGCCTGGAGCCTGTTTCCGATTCTGTGTCTCCCTCTCTCTCTGCCCCTCCCCCGTTCATGCTCTGTCTCTCTCTGTCCCAAAAATAAATAAATGTTGAAAAAAAAAATTAAAAAAAAAAAAAAAAAAGAGTCAGATGCTTAACTGACTGAGCCACCCCAACGCCCCAACCTTTTATTCTTCTAACTTGCTTGTTCAAATATGCCCACTCTCTTTCTCAAACTCATTGAGATCTCTAATCCATCCAGCTTTCTCCTTTTAATACTTCCCTTCTTATCCAACTCCAAGTCCATGGATTCTCATTTTGTTAACATATGTTCAATATCCTATCCAATATTTCGATTTTCTATCTTACAAATGAAGTGCAATTTCCCATAACAAATGTGTTTATAGACTCTGGAATCGTCATATGCTTTACCACAAAAGTTATGTCTGAGAGTACTAAGCAAAAACTTTGGTCTTAAAATTGAATGTTTTGGGACCCAGGTATCAACTGATAGATGAATGGATAAGGAAGATGTGACATATACACACAGTGGAATACTATTCAACCATCGAAAAGGATGAGATCTTGCCACTTGTGACAACATGCATGGACCTAAAGGATATTATGCCAGGTGAAATAAGTCAGAGTAAGAACAAGTAATATATGATGTCACTATAGAAGGAATCTAAAAAACAACAACAAAAATGAATAAATGAACAAAAAGAAATACATAAATACAGAGAACCAACTGATGGTTGCCAGAGGGGTTTGGGGTGGGAGGATGAACAAAATGGGTGAAAGGAAGTGGGAGATACAGTTATGGAATGAATAAGTTACCCGGATGAAAGGTATAGCATAGGGAATACAGTCAATGGTAATATAATAGTATTGTATGGTAACAGATAGTAGTTATGCTCGTGAGCATAGTATGATCTATAAGCTTGTTTTTTTTTTTTTAACGTTTATTTATTTTTGAGACAGAGAGAGACAGAACATGAATGGGGGGAGGGACAGAGAGAGAGGGAGACACAGAATCGGAAGCAGGCTCCAAGCTCTGAGCCATCAGCCCAGAGCCCGACACAGGGCTCGAACCCACGGACTGCGAGATCGTGACCTGAGCTGAAGTCGGTCGCTTAACCGACTGAGCCACCCAGACGCCCCTATAAGCTTGCTAAATCACTATGTTGTACCCCTGAAATTAATGTAACATTGTATGTCAACTATACTTCAACAAATATGTACACACACACATACATACATAATTAAAAAAAAACTTTAAAAATTAAACTAGGCACCTAAAACCACCTTAGCAGTCTTTAGGTACAGCATTGTATCCTTTATAGCATTTTCTTTTTTTTTTTTTTTTTTTTTTTAATTTTTTTTTTTTTTCAACGTTTATTTATTTTTGGGACAGAGAGAGACAGAGCATGAATGGGCGAGGGGCAGAGAGAGAGGGAGACACAGAATCGGAAACAGGCTCCAGGCTCTGAGCCATCAGCCCAGAGCCCGACGCGGGGCTCGAACTCACGGACCGCGAGATCGTGACCTGGTTGAAGTCGGACGCTTAACCGACTGCGCCACCCAGGCGCCCCTTTTATAGCATTTTCATTCTCAAACTTTCTTGACAATTATTTTGTAACTGATTATACTTAGAATTTATTTTCTAGAAATATATAGTCTTGGGGCACCTGGGTGGCTCAGTCAATTAAGAGTCCAACTTCAGCTCAGGTCACGATCTCACAGTCATAGGTTTGAGCCCCATGTCAGGTTCTGTGCTGAGAGCTCAGAGCCTGGAGCCTGCTTTGGATTCTGTGTCTCCCTCACTCTCTGTCACACCTCACTCCCACCCTGTCTCTCTCTTCCTCTCAAAATAAATAAAGATTAAAAAAATAAGAAAAAAAAGAAATATAGAGTCTTTAGAGTTTCTATTAGCCTAAGCAACACTTAAAGATAACTTTATTCAAGTTTCAAATAAAATTATATACGATGTAGAACATACAAATTGTCTTTCAACTAATAAAAGAAAAGCATTTATCATAAAAACATTAAAAATTAACAAGTTAAAGGAATAAAATGAGTGTCTTCGGAAGTTTCTTGCACTATAAAGAGAGAAACTATGTAATTCATGATATTAATAAACACAGCCTGGGGTGCCTGGGTGGCTCAGTCAGTGAAGCGTCTGACTCTTGAAATCAGCTCAGGTCATGATCTTGCCATTATGGGATGGAGCCCCGCATCCAGCTGTGTGCTGAGCTTGGGGCCCACTTGGGATTCTCTCTCTCTCTCCCTCTCTCTAACCCTCCTTTGGTCACGTGTGCGCATGCACGCACACAAGCTCTTCCTCTCTCTCTCTCTCTCTCTCTCTCTCAAAATAAATAAATAAGCCTTAAAAAGAAAAGAACAGAAAAGAAAAGAAACAGAGCCTGTAGAGATTTATACTTGAGTAAGACATTTGCCCCACCCAGTTCCTAACAGTGCTCTCTGATCCTTATGAAACTGGAGGTCACTGGAAGTAAATATTCTCCTCTCTTCCTTACTGAGAGGAGAATTCTTTGAATTCTTAAGATACTATGTCAAGAAGATTCTTTCCTCTCAGTGTTTTAAATTACACACCTTTATTTTTTGGGCTCGCTTGCATATCAGTGGTAATGAAAGTTAATAAAGGTACTTTTTTAAAGGTAATCTCTAACCCCTAATGCGGGGCTGGAACTCACGACCCCGAGATCGAATCACATGCTCTACTAACTGAGCCAGCCAGGCGCCCGAACAAAACAAATAAAAGTTATTTTAAGAAAATGTTGGGGCACCTGGGTGGCTCAGTTGGTAAGCTCCCGACTTCAGCTTGGTCATGATCTCAGGGTTCATGGGTTCGAGCCCCGCATCCAGCTCTGCATTGACAGTGTGGATCCTGCTCGGGATTCTCTCTCTCTCTCTCTCTCTCTCTCTCTCTCTCTCTCTCAAAATAAGTAAATAAACCTTTTTTCAAAAAAGTAAAAGAACAAAATGTTATTAATATAATCTCCTGAACTTTTAAATTTTAACAAAAGCTGAATCAAAATTTTAGGTTGAAATATGTTTTTACTTCAGATTTCATCTCCTCCCGCCTTCTCAGGAACTCTGTATTTTCTCTCTTATATTCAAGCCCTCTGTCTCCACAAGGTCCTTCCCATTGTCTCTTCTATTTAATTTTTTTTTAATGTTTATTTATTTTTGAGAGAGAGAGAGAGGCAGAGTGTGAGCCAAGAAGGGGCAGAGAGAGAGAAAGAGACAAAGAATCTGAAGCAGGCTCCAGGCTCTAGCTGTCAGCACAGAGCCCATCGCGGGGTCGAACCCGTGAACCATGAGGTCATGACCTGAGTGAAGTCTGGCACTTAACCAACTGAGCCACCCAGGCATGCCTCTTCTATTTAATTTTTTAAATATTTCCTGATTCCAGGGGAGCCTGGCTGGCTTGGTCAACGGAGCGTGCAACTCTTAGTCTTGGGATGGTGAGTTCAGGCTCCATGTTGGGTGTAGACATTATTTGAATAAAATCTTAAATGAAATAAAATAAAATCTTAAAAAACAAAATTTCCTCCTTATTTTCCTTCAACTGCTATTGCCTCTTGCCTTCACCTTCACAACCAAACTTCTCACTTTTGAAAAGAATTGTCAATATTCCTCCTCATCATTCCCCACTCTTTCTTATCCCCCCCTTCATTCTGCACGCTGCCCCCATCACATCAAAACAGGTTGCATTAATACCAGAATGTACATAATGTGCTCTAGACAGGCGAATCTATCTTAATATCCATTCACGTCCCACGGGTGCTAACCTGGTTTCTGACCACATCTCATGATTTGCCAGGAACTCAAAAATCCATGAAAAGGAATTTAAATTTTATCTGTATTGGAGAATTTGGTCATTCCCCTGATTGATACCCATCCTACTCATAGAACAAAACATTTTTGATGGGCTTAAAATTAGGAGTGGGGGGAAAGAGTTTGTGGGTTATTGCCACATCAATTACCAGTTTGTTGCTTGTCCATTTTACATTCTCCCTTTTTCCCTGCTTTGTGAAAGTGCACCTAAGTCCTTTAATTTTTTTTTTCTTTGCCAGCTGGCTTAATACAAAGCTTTGTCAGTAGAAAGTGCTGGAGAGACATTGCAGTAGACAAGAATTCTGCTTCCTCATTCCTGTCCTGAAATACTTCATGAACATTTTTCTCTACAACCCTAGAGGGCAGATTTCCAGCAAGTTCTACATAGTGGCTGTCCAGCAGGTTCCAAAAGGTGGATTTCTGGCTAGTTCCAGAGAGTGAGTTTCCAGCAAGTTCCACTAGCTCAGTAATACAGGTACTTCTTTGTGAAACTTCTTCCTTCAATGACTCATATCCATGCCCTCTCCATGAGATCTCCTGATCTCGGCCCCGGAGGTGCTCTTGCTTGGGCATGTGTCTCAGCCATGGGGATAGTGTCTGTTCCTTTTATATTTTTTCTTATGATCCTTTTAGTTCCCTTTACACCTTATTCGCCTGGTTAATTCAATCCCTTGTTAGAGTCAAGAATTCTTTTTTTTTTTTTTTAATGTTTATGTTTTTGAGACAGACAGAACGTGAGCAGGGGAGGGGCAGAGAGAGAGGGAGACACAGAACCCAAAGCAGGATCCAGACTCTGAGCTGTCAGGACAGAGTCCAACACCGGGCTCAAACTCACAAACCACAAGATCGTGACCTAGATCAGAGTTGGACGCTTAACCGACTGAGCCACCCAGGCACCCCCAAGAATTCTTTCTATTTAAGTTTCACTGTTCAAATCACTGTGTAGTTTCCCTCTATTGATTGGACCCAGACTGATATAACCACTATGCCCCTTACTTTAGCTTCATAGGTAGAAACTGTCTTGATTATTTTTCCTTCTTCCCCTTAAGTAATTGCTCAGTGAGTTAATTTATTTCTGACCAGCTAGGGTTATTGCCATGTAGCTCTTTGTTGTGCTGCAATCTTGTACTACTATTTGATGTTAATTATGATGCCTAGGGGCTAGAATTTCTTCTGTAACATATAGTTTAGGTTGTAGGATTCAATGAACAATGATTTATTGCCATTTAGCATTGGCTTTCCTTGATGAAAGAAATGCCTTTATTCCCAGATGAGGCCACGGCTATGCTGATCCTGCCATGAGGACAAAGGGAAAAATGAAATTATTACTAAGTACCTATGTTGAGCATGTTTAGAAAGTGATTTGTAGTACACTTTATTGGTTAATTGTGAAAATTGACTTTTGAGTTTGGTTAGTATATAATAAAGCAAGTTCTAAGAAGCTGAGAGTAGATAAAATTCCCCTTCTAGAATCCTTCCTTCTCTACACTTCTTCCTCCTCTTCAGGAACTCTTTCCCAGGCTCAACAACCCCTAACCCTCAGGCAGCAAGCAGTCTTGTACAGGGAAAGAAAAGAAGCTTAAGTTCAATATTAATCTCTGTGACTATGAGGGACTTAATACAAGTATGGGGATCTCGAAATAAGACCCGAGCATGGGGCACCCGGGTGACTCAGGTCATGAACTCACAGTCCGTGAATTTGAGCCGTGCATCAGGCTCGCTGCTGTCAGTGCAGAGCCCCCTTCAGATCTTCTGTCCCCTTCTAACTCTGCTCCTCCCAGTTCATGCTCTTTCTGTCAAAAATAAACAAACATTTAAAAAAAGAAAAAAGACTTGTGAGCTTGAACAAATGAAACTGTCATTGTAGATTTCCATACGGCCATGGGGAAATCTCCATAGAGAAGCGACCCTTCTTGTGCTTTTTAAAATCACAATTGTGGGGGCGCCTGGGTGGCGCAGTCGGTTAAGCGTCCGACTTCAGCCAGGTCACGATCTCGCGCTCCCTGAGTTCGAGCCCCGCGTCGGGCTCTGGGCTGATGGCTCAGAGCCTGGAGCCTGTTTCCGATTCTGTGTCTCCCTCTCTCTCTGCCCCTCCCCCGTTCATGCTCTGTCTCTCTCTGTCCCAAAAATAAATAAAAAACGTTGAAAAAATTTAAAAAAAAAAATAAAATAAAATCACAATTGCTGTCATTCCAGAAGAACTTTTTTTTTTAATCCCATATCCAACTATTATGCTATTTTTCTTCTTCCCTTCCCAACTTAAGTTCTTTAAATAGCAATCTAGGGCACCTAGGTGGCTCAGTTCGTTAAGCATCTGACTTCTGCTCAGGTCACGATCTTTGTGAGTTCGAGCCCCATGTCGGGCCCTGTGCTGACAGCTCAGAGCCTGGAGCCTGCTTCAGATTCTGTGTCTCCCTCTCTCTCTCTCCCTCTCTCTCTCTCTCTCTCTCTCTCTCTCTCTCTCTCTTCCCCTCCCCCGCTCACGCTCTGTCTCTCTCAAAAATAAACATTAAAATTTTTTTTAAAAAAAGCAATCTATACGACAAAATATATTTGAAATATTAACCTTCTTCTTCTTCTTTTTTTTTTTTTTTGGTGTCTCCCCCTTCTATATCTTGCCACCTTCCCAAATGTTGCCCACTATCAAACCCATAGGTTTGTTGCCATGGGGGAGAGATATAGAAGGAAAATCTTTCTGGCATTTGTTTCCAAGATCTCAAACCCCAAAACAGGGAGAGGATTTAGGATATAGAGAAAATAGCTTGAAAAGAAGGCAAGGATCGGGGAATAAACGTGGAGCGAGAACAGACAGCATCCTTTTCCCCAACTCTGGAAATGGATTTCCCTGGATCTGGGGAAAAGTAAAAGGGTACCTGTCAGTGGACAAAACCACCCAACCTGTCTAACCTTGCCGGTCTCCAAATATCCCTGCCCCATCTTAGTACTGAGTAATATTCCAAAATCCTAACAAAACTGGGCTTGAGGAACCCAAAATAGAAATTGAAATGGTGGACTAGATCAATGAATTATTAGCTTTTTTGACAGACTTGAGCCATGGACTAATATTCATACTCTACATGTTCATTATTTTGTTTTATTTATTAGAGTGAGAGACAGAGAGAGTGGAGGAGGGACAGAGAGAGAGAGGGAGAGAGAATCCCGTGTGGGTTCTGTGCTGTCAGCCCAGACCCCAATGCAGGGCTCAATCCCACAACACTGGGGTCATGACCTGAGCCGAAATCAAGAGTCGGGCACTTAACCAACAGAGCCACCCAGGCGTCCCTTCATATTCTACATGTTCATTAACTTTGTGCCCCCATTTCTTCACTCACCATTCTTTCCTCACTTCACACAATGTGCTCACCCACACAGGTCCACTGCAAAGTCCCATGATAAGGTCATCAATAACCCTCAGATTTCCCAACCTGATTTTCAATTCTCAGACCTCACCCCACATACTTTTCAACGGACAGGAAACTGTTGTCGATATTATTGTCCACGCCTTCCTTCCTGAAACTGTTTCCTACCACCCCTCCGTGATGCAATTGGATCCCAGTCTTTCTTCTGTTTCTCTGAACACTCGTCCTCAATTTCACTTGCGCGCTTCTGACTTTGCAAATGCCTCCCTGAATACTGATCTTCTCAGAGTCCAGCTGGCTGTACCTTCAGCTTTCAATTCTCTCCTGTTATTATTACCTATGTTCAACTGCCAAATATACTAATACTTGTGTTAATAACGACCAGATCTCCAGCCCAGACTTTCCTGCTGACATCAACCCCATGTACACATTGCCACTCGTACGTCATCGTAAAGTCAGCACAAACATCATAAACTCAAAGTCCCACAGGAAACAGATAATAGACTAAAGAAGTCATTGAAGGGAGTTTAGTAAAGTGTTTGAGAGATTCCGTAAGGATTCTCTAGCAACAGAGGGAAGCAGTTATCCCCCATCAGGCCTAAAGGTGCTGGGGAAGGAGATGTTACCTGCAGGTGGAGAAAGGGCTTCCAGACAGAAGCTGTGGCCACACCCATGACCACTATGTCTGTCTTCATGATCTCTTACTGATACCCATTGGCCAAACCCAACCTGAAACCAAAGGTCAAAGGAGCACAGGTGACCATGTCCACAGAGGTCAGCTCCCGGGGCCACAAAGCAGTGGGGTAAAGAGTGGAGAAGGGCGCTGGTGGGGCAAACGGAGACTCATTAGCACATCGCTGCCGTGAATGGCATCACCGGTTACCCAGTCTTTCCAGCCAAGAATCTGAGAGTTTTCCTCACCTCCTCTGTCTCACTTCCTCCACTGTATCCAATCAGTCACCAAATCGTGTGCATGTTACTTTCTGAGTGTTTCTCACATTCATCCCCTCCTTGCATCCCACCAGTGCCCCAGCTCTTCTCATCTTGATAAATTTGTGCATCTCTTATTTAGTCTTTCAGCTTCTAGCTTCAATCATTCCTTCACCATCCCATCACGGGGCTATTGAAGCTATCTTTCTTTTTTCTTTTTTTTTTTTTTTAATTTTTTTTTTTTCAACGTTTTTATTTATTTTTGGGACAGAGAGAGACAGAGCATGAACGGGGGAGGGGCAGAGAGAGAGGGAGACACAGAATCGGAAACAGGCTCCAGGCTCCGAGCCATCAGCCCAGAGCCCGACGCGGGGCTCGAACTCACAGACCGCGAGATCGTGACCTGGCTGAAGCCGGACGCTTAACCGACTGCGCCACCCAGGCGCCCCGTCTTTTTTTTTTTTTTTTAATGTTTATTTAATTATTTTAAGAGAGAGAGCCCATGCGTGTACATGGGGGAGGGGCAGAGAGAGAGGAGAGTGAGAATCCCAAGCAGGCTCCTGCTGTCAGCGAGGAGCCCAGTGCGGGGCTTGATCTCATGACCATGAGATCATGAGCTGAGCCGAAATCAAGAGCCAAGTCGCTTAACTGACTGAGCCAGCCAGGTGCACCACTACTGAAGTTATCTTTCTAAAAGGCTAAGCTCTAAGTTCGAAGCACTTTAAGGGCAGGACGGTGCTTTTACTCTCAGGTTTTAATTTTTTTTTTTTTTAATTTTAAGGGGCGCCTGGGTAGCTTAGTCGATTGAGTGTTCAACTTTTGCTGAGGTCATGATCTTACAGTTCATGAATTCAAGCCCAGCCTCAGGCTAGCTGCTGACAGTGCAGAGCCCACTTTGGATACCTCTGTCCCCCTCGCTCTCTCCCCCTCCCCTGCTCATATGCATGCTCTCTCTCTCTCTCTCTCTCTCTCTCAAAAATAAAAAAATAAACATTAAAAAATTTTTTAGGGGCGCCTGGGTGGCTCAGTCAGTTGAGTGTCCGACTTTGGCTCAGGTCATGATCTCATGATTCGTGAGTTCAAGCCCCACATCAGGCTCTGTACTGACAGCTCAAATTCAAATTCTGTGTCTCCCTCTCTCTCTGCCCCTCCCCTGCTCACACTCTGTCTCTCTCTCTCTCAAAAATAAATAATAAAACATCTTTTAAAAATTTTTAATGAATTACAAAATTACATAATTATAATCAAATAAATTATGAAAATCACACACAGTAATTCCAAGGAAAGCAAGAAGTATTGATGTGTTAAATAAAATCTTCTAAAGAAGTAATTGTTAATCATTTGTTTTATTTGTAATTGTTAATAATTTTGTTTTGTTTTTCCAGAGAGGGCTTTGTTTTGTTTTTTTGTTTTGTTTTGTTACTGAGATATGATTGACATATTTTTTTTTTACTTTTTATTTTATTTTATTTTTTTTTATACTTAATTTCTTTTTTTTTTTAATTTTTTTTTTTAACGTTTATTTATTTTTGAGACAGAGAGAGACAGAGCATGAACAGGGGAGGGGCAGAGAGAGAGAGGGAGGCACAGAATCAGAAGCAGGCTCCAGGCTCTGAGCCATCAGCACAGAGCCCGATGTGGGGCTCGAACTCACGGACCGTGAGATCATGACCTGAGCCGAAGTCGGACGCTCAACCGACTGAGCCACGCAGGCGCCCCTACTTTTTATTTTAAATTAATTATAGACTTAGAGGAAGTTGCAAACAATGGTACAGAGACCCAGTAGTTCGCCCAGTGTTGTGGGTTGAATTGTGCCCCTCACCAAATATGAATTCAAATCCTAGGATCCGGGGTGCCAATGAATGCAACCTTATTTGAAAATGGGGTCTTATTAGGTATAATCAAGTTAAAATGAAGTCATACTGGATTAGGGTGGGCCCTAGTCCAATAATTGGTGTCCTTAGCAAAAGAGGGAGATTTGAACACAGACACAGAATACCATACGACAACAAAGGCAGACCTTAGAACGTGTCTGTACAAGCCCAGGAAAAAGAATTACTGGCAAGTCCCGGAAGCTGGGAAGAGGCTAAGAAACATCCTCCTCTATTTGGATCAATTAAAATCTCTATCCTCCTCTAGGGCTGTCTTCAGAGAGAGCAGCCCTACCAACACCTTGATTTCATGTTAGCCTCCAGAAATGTGAGAATAAATTTCTGTGGCTTTTTTTTTTTTAAATGTTTATTCATTTTCGAGATCGAGAGGGAGAGAGGGAGCGTGTGCGTGCTTGAGTGCACAAGTGAAAGAAGACAGAGAGAGGGGGGAAGAGAGGATCCAAAATGATGCCAGGCTTGAACTTATGAACTGTGAGATCATGACCTGAGCCAAAGTCTGACGCTTGAACATACTGAGCCACCCAGGCACCCCCAAAATTTCTGGTGTTTTAAGTCACCCAGTTTGCGTTAATTTATTACAGCAGCCTTAGCGGACTAAAACACTCAGCTTTCCCCAATGGTAATATTTAATTTACTAGATAGCACAATGTTAGAGGAAGGGAATTGACATTGGCATGATACTATTACCTAGACTACAGGCCTTGCTCAGATTATACCCTAGATTGATTTTTTTAATCACAGAGAAGTATGCACACTCGTGTGCGTGCACGTGCACGCACACACCCACACACACGCGGCATTTCCACTGCTCTCTATGTTCCTAGGGTCTTAGTTTAGACAAAGGTCTAATCATTGGTGGCATACACGTCAAAGGATTTTTATATGAAGTGCACCCTCAAATCAAGAAAAAGACTAACCAGGGGCGCCTGGGTGGCGCAGTCGGTTAAGCGTCCGACTTCAGCCAGGTCACGATCTCGCGGTCCGTGAGTTCGAGCCCCGCGTCAGGCTCTGGGCTGATGGCTCAGAGCCTGGAGCCTGTTTCCGATTCTGTGTCTCCCTCTCTCTCTGCCCCTCCCCCGTTCATGCTCTGTCTCTCTCTGTCCCAAAAATAAATAAACGTTGAAAAAAAAAAATTAAAAAAAAAAAAAAAAAAAGAAATACTTTTTGCCATTAAATAGTCACAAATGTAGAGACTGATAAGAGAAAGAGATACTCATGTTAGGGAGGTGGGATGTACATTAGAACAAAATTTTTAGGAAGACAATTTGACAGTATCTATAGAATTTTAGATGCTTGTACTATTTGACCCAGCAGTGCATTTCTAGGATTCTTGGAAATACTTACACATAAGCGCAAAGATAATGTGCACAAAAACATTTACTGAAATGTTGTTTGAATAGGGAAAAATCAGGACAACCTAAATGTTGATCAATAAAGGAATACTTACATCCATTTTGATATGCCCACATTATGCAGCCTTTAAAAGAATGAAGTAGACAAGCAATGATATATTGATATATGAATCAAAAAACCACTACAACAGTAGGTTTCAGAGAGGCCATATTTAAAAAATTTTTTTTGATCTTTATTTATTTTGAGAGAGAGACAGAGTGTGAGCAGGGGAGGAGCAGAGAGAGAGGGAGACAGAGAATCCGAAGCAGGCTCCAGGCCCTGAGCTGTCAACACAGAGCCCGACTCAGGGCTTGAACCCATGAACCGTTGAGATCATGACCTGAGCTGAAGTCTGACGCTTAACCGACTGGGCCACCCAGGTGCCCCTCTAGACTTCTTTTTTTTGTTTTGTTTTGTATTTTTAAATATTTTTTAACGTTTATTTATTTTTGAGACAGAGAGAGACAGAGCATGAACGGGGGAAGGGCAGAGAGAGAGGGACACAGAATTGGAAGCAGGCTCCAGGCTCCGAGCCATCAGCCCAGAGCCCGATGCGGGGCTCGAACTCACAAACTGTGAGATCATGACCTGAGCCGAGGTCGGGCGCTCAACCGACTGAGCCACCCAGGCACCCCCAAAGAGGCCATATTTAAAGAGCATAGGCTCTATTTGGATTCATAAACCTGGCTTCATCACGTACTAGCTCTGGGAACATTGATAATTTGAATATTTACTTAACCTTTGGAACTTGAGTTTTATTTTTATCTATCTGATAGAGTCGTTATGAGCATTAAATTAGTTAATTCATTTATGTGTACATTAAAATGGTATCTGGTACGCAGCAATTGTTCTGTAAATGTTAGCTATTACCATTATTATTGTTTATGTTAAAAATCTATATATGTTATCAATACTTCAGATAGATACATACATACATGTATGCCTGCATATCAAATTGTGACTTCCTCTGAGTAGTATAACTTTCACTTTTAATAGTATAGACTTCTTTTTTTTTTTAATTCTTTTAATGTTTATTTATTTTTGAGAGAGAGAGAGAGAGAGAGAGACAGAGCATGAGCGGCAGAGGGGCAGAGAGAGGGGGAGACACAGAATCCCAAGCAGTTTCCAGGCTCTGAGCTGTCAGCACAGAGCCCGACTCAGGGCTTGAACCCATGAACCGTTGAGATCATGACCTGAGCTGAAGTCTGACGCTTAACCGACTGGGTCACCCAGGTGCCCCTCTAGACTTCTTTATCAGTTGCAGAAACAGTTGACTTTTGTGATTGTCCTTGGCCCATCCACATCTGAACCACCTGCTCTTTCTGGAGAATCCCCCACCTTATGAAGTAGGCCAAGCATCCACTCTAGAAACTGAAATGCAAGCTACATGCTTTCCCCTGCTTCCTTGCAGTCAGGGCACGTGCTACACCAGCCAGATACTTCCAGAATCCATTCGGGCCCAGGAGAGGCAGCAGCTTGGTGGCAGCGACATTCTATTTCCAGAGGAAGAGTGGCAGTAATTGTAGCATCAGAGGGTTAGCAGAACCAGCTGTGAGGTTGGCAGGGGCAGGATGAGGAGGTCTTCACAGGGCAAGCCGGCCTACGACTTTCAAATCTTCCCAAAGGATCTGTGAGCTACTCACTGTCTTTTAAATAAAAACCTTTCCCTAAATTAGCCAGAGTTAGTTTCCTTCTAGGAGCCAAGAACCCCGACTGATGGGGTATATTTTTGAAATTAACAATTTTCGTAACTTTTTACTTAGGAACAATTTCAAAGATTAAAAGAATTTCAAAAATTAAAAGAATAGTAAAGATAAGTATTTGCATACCCTCCAACCAGATTCAACAATTCATGATGGTCTCACGAATTTTCTTTACCTGTGTGTGTGTATATGTGTGTATATTCTTTGCTGAACATTTGAAAGTTAGTTTCAGGCACCTAAGAAAATGAGTAATGAGTCCATTATATCCTCATATATCTGGACTGTATTCAAATCTCCCAAATGTCTCAGAAATGCCCTTCTGCACCTATTTTTTTTTTTCAAACCAATACAGTACATTGTATTTGGTTATGTCTACTCAGTGTCCTTTTGTAATTTAAAAAATGTAATTAAAAAAAGGGAAATATATGGGCTCTGGTTTTTCTTTTAATGATTTCTACCAAGTGATCGACGAGATAACTATCAGAACAGTTATTAAGCACTAATCACATGCCAACCTTCGTGCAAGACTGAATGAATAAGACAAGGTCCCTGAACTCAATGATACAAGATCTCTGTGTTGCTCCAACCACACGCAATTTGTTGTTCTCGCCTTTAACCAGCTCAAGGAATGGACAGACACGGGGAATATAAGTTAGTCATTTCGGTGGCTCAGGTCTACATCACGGAACGGAAGAGTTGAGTGAGGCTGAGTGACAGACATCTAATAATTTATCTTCTGGGACTTTGTGAATCCTATATAGAACATCTCAGCACAGCAATCAAGGATGTCACTGCCTGATTCCAATCTAACTTTCCATTCTCAACCCTTACCACTTCCTCTTGCAAACTCAGACTGGACCCACACTTTCTGGAATATGTTTCATGTGTTCCCCCCTGTACATTCCACCTAACATGCTCTTTCCTCTACGTCTATCTTCAAATTCCCATCTATACTGAAAGGCCCAAAGTGTATGCCTCACATTCAGTAAAAATGTTCTAGAGTATTTTTTAAAATATAGTTTCATGGGGACGCCTGGGTGACTCAGTAGATTGAGCGTCTGACTTCTGGCTCAGGTCATGATCTCACGGTTTGTGGTTCAAGCCCCGCCGTTGGGCTCTGTGCTGGCAGCTTAGAGCCTGGAGCCTGCTTCGGATTCTGTGTCTCCCTCTCTCTCTGCTCCTCCCCCGTTCATGCTCTGTCTGTCTCTGTCTCAAATATACAATAAACATTTAAAAAAATTAAATAATATATATATTTTTTCATTTATATATGTGTAGGCATATGTGATATATGTAATACACACACAAAACTCCTTCATTTGTTTTGTTAAAAGCTGTTATTAAGTTTGTAAGAAAACTGCCTTGTAGCCTGAATCAGTGATGGACACTGTGTCTAATCTGAAAAAATTAAGGTCAAGATTTAGCAATTATCTGCTCATGTGATAAAGACACACAAGTGAAAACATAAACATAGAAAAAGAAGTGTCTAAATTACGAGCTTATTCACATTGATCATATCTTCAGGGTGACTTATAAATCTTCATTTTCATTACAAGGAGAGTAAGCATACTTACAGACTTTTTAAATTTTTTTAGTTTATTTTACTTTTAGTTTATTTATTTTTAGTTTAGTTTTACTTTTTTACATTTATTTATTTTTGAGAGAGAGAGAGAGAGAGAGAGAGCAAGCAGGGGAGGGGCAGATAGAGAGAGACACAGAATCTGAAGCAGGCTCCAGGCTCTGTGCTGTCAGCACAGAGCCCGATACGGGGCTTGAACTCATGAACCACCATGAGATCATGACCTGAGCCGAAGTTGGACACTTAACTGACTGGGCCGCCCAGGCGCCCCAGTTAACAGACTCTTTAAATTCAGTTTGCTTAGGGGCGCCTGGGTGGCGCAGTCGGTTAAGCGTCCGACTTCAGCCAGGTCACGATCTCGTGCTCCGTGAGTTCGAGCCCCGCGTCGGGCTCTGGGCTGATGGCTTGGAGCCTGGAGCCTGTTTCCGATTCTGTGTCTCCCTCTCTCTCTGCCCCTCCCCCGTTCATGCTCTGTCTCTCTCTGTCCCAAAAATAAATAAACGTTGAAAAAAAAAAATGTTTAAATTCAGTTTGCTTAAACTAAAAAACAAAACAGTTCACCCATTTCTCCTATCTACTTAAAACTTATTAAAAATAATGAAGAAATTTCCTTTTCAGAGCACTTTTAATACTCTCCAAAATAGTCCCACACCTTAGACTGCAATACAAATATGGTCTTTGTCACACAGCTAAGGTCACATGTTGTTAAAATTCCTCATTAAGGAAAAGCCTCTCTGTGTGTTTTTGATTTTCATTTCTGACCTTTAATTAGAATTAATGAAGTTACCCCATTTACAGATTGCAAGACTCCTAAAATGACTAGAAAGAGTGATGAAATCTGTGACTTTCCTATAATGATACTTCATGTGTAGTTGAGAACTCGTGTGCCTCCCTATCTATGTGGGAGAGGCTACATGAATCTAAGGCGTGATCTTTTCAGCTTTATGCAGCACAATGACATGAAGAAAAATGTTTATTAAAGAATCCATTCCAGGGGCACCTGGGTGGCTCATTCAGTTAAGAGTCCGACTTCAGCTCAGGTCATGATCTTATGGCGTGTGAGTTCGAGCCCCACATCGGGCTCCACGCTGACTGTGCGGAGCCTGCTTGGGATTTTCTCTGTCTCCCCCTCTCTGCTGTTCCCCCACTTGCACTCTCTCTGTCTCCCAAAATAAATGAATCAACGTAAAAAAAAAAAAAGAGTACATTCCGATCCCTGGTATCTCTTGGCAGGATCACTACATTGTCGAACAGTAAGGGAATGCTTACATACAAATAAATAATGCTCTCCTTGAATGAAGTCTGCTCTCTGGTGTGTAATTACTGGATATGTACTTGGGAGTTCCAAGTTTGAGTGAGTGTCATTTCTCACTTAACGGATTCAGCTCACCTCTTGGCACCCATGATGCAGTAAACAACAGCTTCCAGATACCAGAGGTACACTCCTGCCAGCATCCAGCAGACGGCTGTGCAGATGACAGACACGAGCCCTAAGACACAGCTCCATCCTGAACTGGCTTGTTTATTTAATTATTCGACATCTGATACATACAATGGAAGCCACATAATTTATAGCTGAGCCTTGAAGCATCATAGTAAAGCATGAATACACCACACAAAATTAAGGAGAACTAGAACGGGGGCGCCTGGGTGGCACAGTCGGTTGGGTGTCCGACTTCAGCCAGGTCACGATCTCGCGGTCCGTGGGTTCGAGCCCCGCGTCGGGCTCTGGGCTGACGGCCCAGAGCCTGGAGCCTGCTTCCGATTCTGTGTCTCCCTCTCTCTCTGCCCCTCCCCCGTTCATGCTCTGTCTCTCTCTGTCCCAAAAATAAATAAAAAACGTTGAAAAAAATTTTTAAAAAAAAAGGAGAACTAGAACGTTATCAGTTTTTTGCCTCTACCTGCCTCATTCCTCTGCCTCCTCTTTAGAAGTAACCACAATCTTGAACTGTGTTTATATTTCCTACTTAAAAAAAAAAAAAAAAAGGATTTGGCACATATGTATAGCCCTTTAAACTTTGTATTGTTTCATTTTCCTTGTTTTATGCTTTATAAAAATGATACCGGGGTGCCTGGGTGGCTCAGTTGGTTAAACGTCCGACTTCGGCTCAGGTCACGATCTCACGGTTCGTGGGTTTGAGCCTCCCATCGGACTTACTGCTGTCAGCGAGGAGCCTGCTTCAGATCTGTCCCCCCTCTCTCTGCCCCTCCCCTGCTGGCTCTCTCTCTCTCAAGGGGTCTCTAGGAATGAGACCCTATTTCGCAAGTTGGTGCCCACGATTTTCAAAGTAATTCTATCACACTCCCACCAGCGGTATGCAAGAATTCCTGTAAACCCACAGTCTCATCAATGCTTGATGTTATCGAGACCTAGGAGGTAAAAATAGTATCTCACGTGGGAGCAATCCTGAGCTCTCTTTGCTTGCGCAACCCTGACAACATTCCAGGCCATCCCAGAGCTGTGGATCCAGAAGGCATTGAAGGAGGTAGAGAAGGATGGAAAGTTTCATGTTGAACCATGAAGACACTGAAATTTGTAGAATTGACCCCTGTGAGACTCACGGTCATGTAACATATACATCATCCATTGAATTAACATTTTTAGTCTCACCTGTGTGCCAGACACTTTCCTGGGCCCAGGAAAATGACAATCAGTGGCAGACAAGGTCCTTGCCTCTTTGAGCTTACATTCTCATCAGGGAGGAAACAGACAACAAACAGATGAATATTTGACGTAATATTGGAAAGTTGAGATCAGCTTTGGGGCCACAGAGGCCAGCACTCAAGTCCATTCTCTTGACCTCTCTGAGCCTCAGTTTCACTTTTAAAAAAATAATTATTTTTGAGAGAGAGAGAGAGAGACGGAGCACAAGTGAGAGAGGGGCAGAGAGAGAGAGGGAGACACAGAATCTGAAGCCGGCTCCAGCCTCTGAGCTGTCAGCACGGAGCCCGTTGTGGGGCTCCAACCCACAAACGGTGATATCATGGCCTCAGCCAAAGTCGGATGCTCAACTGACTGAGCCATCCAGGCGCCCCTCTTTTTCTTTTTCTTTTTTTTTTTTAATGTTTATTTCTTTTTTGAGAGAGACAGAGTGAGCGGGGGAGGGGGCTGAGAGAGAGGGAGACAGAGGATCCAAATCGGCTCTGTGCTGACAGCAGAAAGCCTGAGGCGAGGCTCGAACTCCGAAACCACGAGATCATGACCTCGGCCGAAGTCAGAAGCTCAACCAACTGAGCCACCCAGGCTCCCCTAGTTTCATTTCTTATAAACAACAATTATTATCTTGCACGGTTAGTGTGAGAATTAAGTTTAGTGCTGAACAGAAAGGGCATTGTCTCCTGTTTGGCCACTTTGAAAAGGTTCTCAGGGCAAGGAATTTAAGGACCTCAAGGGTGGGGCAATCTCATCCCCTAGTGTCGTGGAGGTAGGCCCACAGGGCGACACTCCTCCTAAATAGAAATGAAAGCCTGCTCCTTTTATCTGCTTGACCACTGATAGCCTTCTCTCACTTACTTGAACTGATGTTTTGATTCTGATTCTGCTTTTGTCGCCCTTTGTGAGGTATTGAATTCTGTTTTTTCCAGCCACACAATCTTCTTTGCTGTTTCTCCTACACCTCTGATAACTTTATTTAAAAATTGATTTTAGGGGCGCCTGGGTGGCTCAGTCAGTTGAGCATCCAACTTTGGCTCAGGTCATGATCTCACGGTCCGTGAGTTCGAGCCCCGCGTCGGGCTCCGGGCTGACAGCTCGGAGCCTGGAGCCTGCTTTGGATTCTGTGTCTCCCTCTCTCTCTGCCCCTTCCCCGCTCGTGCTCTGTCTGTCTCTCTCTCTCTCTTAAAAATAAACATTAAAAAAAAATTCTTTTTAATTGATTTTAACAAGCCAACTAGAAAAAAAATATATATGAACCAATCTGGAAAAGGTTGAATACTAGAGAATATTAGACGATATTAATGAATTATTGATAAATTTTTACGTATGATTGTGGTATTGTGGCATGTCAAAGAAGAGTGTTCTTACGCTAGAAATACATACTCAGTATTTATATGATGGCTTGAATTTGCTTTCAAATAACCCAATATGGGGGCGGGGGCGGTGGCGGAGTCTGGTCAATTGGTTGGAAGCAGAGTAATGGATACTTGGAGTTCATTGGACAATTCTCTCTCCTTTTGCATATGTTTAAAATTTTCTATAACAGAAAGTAATATACGTACATATACTTCTGCTTCAGAATATGCTTTGCATGTGCTGTTACCTCTGCCTGGAATGTTATTCCCTCAGACAGCCACATAGCATACTTCCTTGATTTATTCTAGCCTCTGCTCAAATGTCACCACCTTAGAGGGATTTTCTCTTACTACCTTAGGCAAAACAGATCCCTCTTCCCCTGATTTACTTTTCTAGCTCTTTATCCTGCTTTGGTTTTTCTTTTTATCACTTCTCACTTGCTACAATATGCCATATTTTCATTTGTAAAAATGTAGGCTGCATTAGGATAGGGACTTTGTTTCATTTATTGCAACGTTTCCATGCCTTCCACAGTGCCTGGCACATGAGGGAAACTCAAATAATATTAATAAAATAAATGAATGTATATGTTATTCAGCTTAGAGTCCCCATCAAAGCCAGATCAGAACTTCTGTATTGAGTACCTTTACCTACCCAGATTAATTCTCTGCCCAGAGTTCTCTCATACACTTAAGGACGGGAGAAAGTTGTAAATGCTAAGGTGCTATATAGGTTTGTTATTATCATTCCCAATCCAGTTTGGAGCACTAAAAAAAAAAAAAAATTATCAGATTACTACTCCGAGGTCACCAGGTCTGCAATGTCTTAGAAAAGCTTCCATTTTAAAATCAGCTCTTTTCTTTTTTTTCAACGTTTTTATTTATTTTTTTTGGGACAGAGAGAGACAGAGCATGAACGGGGGAGGGGCAGAGAGAGAGGGAGACACAGAATCGGAAACAGGCTCCAGGCTCCGAGCCATCAGCCCAGAGCCTGACGCGGGGCTCGAACTCCCGGACCGCGAGATCGTGACCTGGCTGAAGTCGGACGCTTAACCGACTGCGCCACCCAGGCGCCCCAAAATCAGCTCTTTTCAAAGCCATTGCCTATAAGCAAATGTACTCTGGCTAATTTAACCCTTAGAAACATGAACCATTATGATATTTCAGAATTGAACACTAGGGTCTCCTTTTCCTGGGATAATGTAACCACCCTATCCTTCAAAGAACATAGTTTTGGATTGCTTTTCCAACAGAAGTGAATTTACTCCAGGTTCCACAGCTACAGATTGGTCCTTCTCCTCCCCACTTTTGTAGATTAGCAAAAACTGACCAGGCCTTGGCCCATGGAACCAAGAAAACCAGGGTCCTGGTTTTATTTACCAAAACCAGAGCCTTGTAGGACCCATGACCCTAGTTCTCGTTCCTTTAACCTGTTTAATATTTTTTTAAATGTCTATTTTTTTAAATGTTTATTTTTGAGAGAGAGAGAGACAGAGACAGAGACAGAAACAGAGACAGAGTGTGAGCTGGGGAAGGGGCAGAGAGAGGGAGACACGAACTCCGAAGCAGGCTCCAGGCTCCGAGCTGTCAGCACAGAGCCCGATGCAGGATGTGGGACTCGAACTCATGAGCGGTGAGATCGTGACCTGAGCTGAAGTCAGACGCTTTACTAACTGAGCCACCCAGCCACCCCTTTTTAGTGTCTATTTTTTGAGAGAGAGAGAGAGACAGGCAGAGCACAAGTTGGGATGGGGGGTTGGGGCAGAGAGAGAGGGAGACAGAATCCAAAGCAGGCTGCAGGTTCCATGAGCCATCAGCACAGAGCCCGATGCGATGCTCCAACCGTGAGATCATGACCTAAGCTGAAGTCAGATGCTTAACTGACTGAGTCACCCAGGTGCCCCTCCTTTACTCTGTTTAATGTGACAACAGAGATTTCTAGATACTCTTACCAGACTTTGACTTCCTCTTTTTCTTTGTTTCGGGTCCTGCTATTATTCCCAACACCTCTTTTGGGGTGGATTCATAGCAGAGACAGCTACTGAGCCAGAAGGCCTTAGAGCTGTCCATTCCCCCAAATACCAGCCCATAAGCAGAGGATAAACATCACCAACACAACCTAGTTGTCCTCTTTATGAAATAACAAATTTTGGAAATCGTAAGTTTATTTGAGGATTTCAAATGTAGCATATTTTACTTTAGAGAAATAAATATACGTCCCCAAGATTCTAAGAACAATCACACTGCAAACATACATAACATGTGTGTACATGATATCCAAGAGGTTTCTTATCTGCACTACCCTCATAACAGAATGTCACATAATTACTGGGATAATATCTAAAAGGCGAGCAAAATGTTAATATGAGAAACTGTTTAATATACTAAAGTTTATATAAACAATGTTAAATAAGCATTTTCATAATGTTTGCTTAACATTTGCTTTCAAGAAGATTTTTCTGCAGACAAAGTAGACCAATGATCAGATTCCCCACATCTGGTGAAGCTGACGGATGGGACTCTGGCTCCTTTGCATACAAATGTTTATGGAAAAAAGCCTGGGATTCTGGGAAAGGCCACTCCCCTGTAATAATGGTGCCTCATTTGCAATGGCAGAGAGCATGACGAATGACCAACTTCTGCAGCACACAAAGGTAAGGCTAGGAGGAGCCGTGCAAGAGCAGACTGTTGGGGGGAGAAGTGTGATGGGGGCAGAAATGTGATAGCAGCGGGCTTTGGAGCAGACCAGGAGTTTCTACTGTCCTTTCAATCTCCCTCAGGATAAAATGTCACACTTCACATTCCAAACATAATTCTTTTCCACAGATGCTTCCCTTTGTCTCCCAAGTAACCCCTACAAAGAATTCAGAGCCTGGAGGGCATTCAGTGATCAAGAAACATTGAAGGACAAAAAACAAAATGAAACAAACATTGTAGGACACACTAAGCAAATCCTTGGAAGGATGGCTGAATAGCAAATCGTTCATCAGTATCAAGATATTTGACACAGGAAGTCTATTTTGTGCTTCTCTTGCCCTAGCCTGGATGAGTTCATGCAAATCATACAAATATTTATCATGAAATATTTTAGACATTGAAAAAACGTAAAGAATTATAAATACCCATGTACCCTTAATCCAGTTTAAAGAATAGAATTTTATCGGTGCAATTGTCAGCCCCTATACGTTCCTCAGAGATTGCGTTCCCCTCCCTGCAGAGAGAACTAGTATTCTGAATTGAGCGTTTATCATCCCATGCATTTCTTGAAAATTATATTTCATGCCAACCCCGTGGAAATTATGAACATACTCTTTCAATTCCAAAGCCCTAGGGCACTTTTTAAATTGTGCTAAAAATATCTCTCTTATTGCTCTAATAAGTTAATACTAAAAATATTTTTAGCATCACATGAAGCTTTCTACAGTGTATTATTTTAAATGAGTCAATTAATTGGTAGTAAATATCTCATGGTAACAATAAATTCAAGTAGTCCGGGGACTCTGTGGATGAATAGTTTTTACTCTACCTTTTTTAGAACTTAAAAAGAAAAAAAACGTGGCCATTCAAAAGCAGAAGGCATCCTTGATTGCCTGGAGCTTGGCCAAGGTCCGGGGCATTTATTATCAACGGGCAGTAGCCAGAACGTAACCCTTTAAAGGGACTGGTAACTAAGAGGTGTACTCTATCCTCTTTAAGGTTGGCCAAATTCCCAACGAACTCAGCCTTGTGCCCGACACTCCCTGGTAATAATTAGGCATGTTTCAGAGTTGTATGAATGTTAACCAGCAAGGCACCATTTTGCTGAATCTCTGCACCATGACAGTCGTCCGAGAGGCATGTCTACCAGACAGCAAATACTTGTGCCAGAATGGCAGAACAGCTGCTGCATTTAGAAAGGGCATTGTTTTAGGCTAGCTCAGTAAAATATGAATGGGTCAAGTGAACACAGTTTATTTTGTGAAGGGCCAGATTAATGAAGCATTGTTGGGAATCAGCAGCGAGGATAAGCTATAGTCCAGTGGTTTGGCTTGTTGCTTTCCAGTTCCCGGAACAATGACCTGGTATGATTAATTCAAACCCACAGTCCTTTATCTAAAACTGAAATCTAAGGAACTCTGGAAGCTGACAACTTGTTCAAAACTCGGTAGATGCCAAAACCGTGTACCGGTCTGAACTCATTTAAGGGCGCATCGTCGCTTGAACTGACATCAGGCTATTTAAAGTCTTTATTTAACCAGTTCTTGTGATGATTTCTACGTTTCGTTGCAGAGACATTAATGTATTTGGTGAGAGGGTTTTTCTCCAGACCTCTCGGGAGGGAATAGCCACACAATATATACAATTACCGTTTTAAAATCCCCAAACGTCTGAATTCTAGAACGTAGCTGGCCCTACAGGTTTTAAAATTTTTTTTTTCAACGTTTTTTTTTTTATTTATTTTTGGGACAGAGAGAGACAGAGCATGAACGGGGGAGAGGCAGAGAGAGAGGGAGACACAGAATCGGAAACAGGCTCCAGGCTCTGAGCCATCAGCCCAGAGCCCGACGCGGGGCTCGAACTCACGGACCGCGAGATCGTGACCTGGCTGAAGTCGGACGCTTAACCGACTGCGCCACCCAGGCGCCCCATACAGGTTTTAAATTAGAGATCGTCAAACGGTAATGGCTCCCACTGGTTTAACAGCTACTGTGGGCTAGAGTTGTCATTGCTTTTACTACTCCATGGTCCATCAGCTCTACGATTGAGATAAGCACATCTCTGCATCTTTACTGTTGCTTTAACACATACTGGAATGTTAATGAAGATTCTTCCTGTCACCTCTGATTGCTGAGTAAGATTTTTCTTGTTGCTTCTGATTGCCCCAAAGGTGAGAACATCAGGTGCCAGAACCGAGGACAAGAAGCGATTGCACTTCCTACCTTCAGTTCTGAAGAAAGCCTTCAGATGTGTGCCCTCGGAACTTGCTGAAAGCAAAGCTTTTGCTATGCCAGCTAGCACCCCAAACACCCAGCAGCTTATACACGAAAACTAAACTTCTAGGAGATATACTAGGATTATGAGTTCCCTCCTTCCACCGTGCTTTTCCCCCTGCTTCTTCCTTTCCCACCCTCCACCCGGACCAAGTGAAGGGGACACTAAGAGGACCACTGGTAGGTTCATAAATTTGGGGAGTGCCTGGAAGAAGAGAGCCATTTTCCGGCTGAAGTCAGGATCATGCCCTGGAATTGCGTACCTACCCTCTATGCCTGTCTGAGCAGAGGGAAAAAGACTTGGAGAGTGATGACAAGGAGGAGAGAAGGGACATTCGAAGAGCGAAGAGTGGCCTGCCCCTTTGCTAAAGAATGGCTAAAGAATGCTAAAGAATGCCCTCAGAGAGGGCACTATTGTAGGCTTAGCTAGTAAAACACAATGCGTCCATTAAAGTGCAGTCGTTGTTGTTTTAATTAGTCAGATTCTCAACAGGTATGGCAAGGACGTGGGAATTTCTCTGGTCAAGTGTGCAATCACAAAGATAGGCAGGTTGGAGCTATCTCACCGGTACCCCACTCAAGAGAAACTGCCTGTGGGGCAAGAGCAGCGTCAAGGGGGTCAGTAGGGTTATACGGCGGAGAGAAGAAGGGGTTGATGGGCTTGAAAATGCATCAGGCTGGTTTATCCCAAATCAGAGAAACAGTGGAGACCCCTCCTATAGGGTGCCCCAAAGAACCTCTACACACGCTCCACTGGATGCCTGTTTGACGGAGAGAATCTACAGTCAAGAGGGAGCACAGTACAAATTAAGCAACATGGTATTTGCCCCTTTGCAATGCCTTCCCCTTTGGCACAATACCGGAGAAAAGGAGCCAGGAGTGTATGTGCATGTGGGTCTCCCTTTTGGGCTTCTCTCCCTTTGATGTCCATGGTTAACCCCCTACCACCTTCCATCCTATTCCAACCTTTCCTCCAACCCTGACAGAGAAATTGTTGTTCCTGACTCTCTGGCTCAAGCATGAACAAAAAGCACGTTGTTTCTGTCAGCCCAGCAAAGCAGGCTGGAATTTTCCAAAGGAAACTGAAGACAAAGAAACACAAGCAAGGAAAACACAAAGTTCATAGTTAGAGTCAAGCTAACAGAGTACATATTTCCAACCCTACAGGAGCCAAACTGTGCCAAGCTCTCAACTGCCCTGTCCCACACCCTCTCTCAGAGTCCTGTCCAGAGAAACTCTACATCATATCTTCCACAGACCTTCTCTCCACACCTTTATTTCCAATGCCTTCTTGGAGGAGGGTGTGAAAGACCCGTGGTGGAACCATGGGTGATACGTACATAGATTAAGAAATGTCACACTTTCTAAGCTTTTGAGTCGGACAGGCATGACTGGCTTTGGGAGAACGTTGTACCTCTTCCAACCCTATTTTGTCTATCTATATGGCATGGACTGGGTAGAGTTGCAAAGTGCTCATGTAAATGCTTGCATGTGGTAAGTACTCAAAAAGTATTTGCCAACAGAGAGAATACAGTGAATGATATTGTAGTAGTGTCGTATGGTGACCGATGATGGCTACATCTGCGGTGAGCGTAGCATGTTGTATAGACTTGTGGACCTAAATGGGCCACCTGAAACTGTAACATGGTATGCCAGCTCTAATTCAATTTAAAAAACGTTTGCTGGAATGCCTGGGGGGCTCAGTGGGTTAAACATCTGACTCTGACTCAGGTCATGGTTTCGCAGTTTGTGGGTTCAAGCCCTGTGTTGGGTTGACCGCTCAGAGCCTGGAGCCTGTTTCAGATTCGATGTCTCCTTCTCTCTCTCTGCCCTTCCCCTGCTTGTGCCCTCTCTCTCTCAAAAACAAATACATAAACACTTAAAAAATAAAAAATACATGGGGCGCCTGGGTGGCTCAGTCCATTAAGCGGCCGACCTCAGCTCAGGTCATGATTTCGTGGTTCATGAGTTCGAGCCCCGCGTCAGGCTCCGTGCTGACAGCTCGAGCCTGGAGCCTGCCTCAGATTTGGTCTCCCTCTCTCTCTGCCCCACCCCCTCTCACACTCTGTCTCTCAAAATAAATAAATGTTAAAAAATTTTTTAAAAATAAATAATAAAAATAAAAAGTGTTATTATCATCATTATTCAGTATAGGAAGACAAAGCTGGATGGTTTCAAAACCACCTCGTATTGTCTTCCTTCTTCTCCCTGTGTATTATGTTTCCATCTCCCCATTCTTTTTTACATTCCTCCTACCCTCATGGGTAGGTAAAGTTCATTTTTTCATACCTGGATATATCCAACAGGTTGCCCTATCGATGTGAACAAACCGTATTATAGGTTTATGGGAATAAATCATATAACTCATCAATCCACACATAGGAGAAACTTAGCTTCTTCTTCTTCTTCTTTTTTTAAGTTTATTTATTTATATTTGAGAGAGAGAGCGTGCAAGCAAGGGAGGGGCAGAGAGAGAGTGAAACAGAGAGTCCCAAGCAGGCTCCATGCTGCCAGTGCAGAACTCCATGCGGGGCTCAAGCTCACGAACTGTGCGATCATGACCTGAGCTGAGATCATGACCTGAGCCAAAATCAAGAGCCAGTCACTTAAACTGACTGAGCCACCCAGGTGCCCCAAAGCTTAGCTGGCATCTGGACCAAAGAACCTTCATACCATGGCACATTATTACATCCCAGGACTAGCTGGACATTTCTGTTTCTTCTCTGAAGGACATCTTCATTTCTAAAACGTAGAGGGTGAACCTCAAGGTCGACCACTGGTCATCACATTTTCCCCAACTCCTAAGGCTCCTGTTTGAGCAGGTGAACCACAGGCAGAACCACAGGCAAAACCACAGGCCCCATCCAGGCATCAAACAGACCCAGGCTCAAACCTTGGCTCAGTATTAAATTACTGACATTAAGTGCTTAATCTTTCTAAGCTTCAGTTCACTCTTTGTGGGATTGTGTTTAGAATACCTTCCTAACAGAGCCTTTGAAGATGAAATGAGAAAATGAATGTCAGGCACTTAAGGCCCAATAAATGGTGGCTGACATTATCACTACGTGTTTACCATACTACAATTACATTATATGAACAATTAAGTGGACAATTTATATCCAAAGATTTAAAAAGGACTTTCTTTTATACAATCTCTCATTCACATAGAACTTAGTAAGCCAGTGGTTCTCAACGTTGAGGTTCATAAGCATCACCTGTTTACCTCTGACCCTTGATAAATGTCCTATTCACTTTAGACAGAAGTAGAAATAATACATTTATGGACCTGGATACTATTGATTTTCTATTTAGGGGCATTCGTTATTGCCAACTCCAATCACATGATTAAACAAAATTTCCCTACATTTATTGTTCTCGGAAGCCTGTCAATTGCAGTAAAGAATTTGACTACTAAAATGTTTACATTTCACACTCATGGTTACCATCGGGACCCGTCTCCCTAGTCTTTGCTTCTGTCCAAAGTCCCTCCTACAAAATACAGCCATTTCTTCTCCATAGTAGGAGGTAAAAACATTTTTTTATGTGTGTTAAATAAGTAAATCCACAGGTAGAAGATGGCTAAATGGCCCTCATGTTGCCATCTTATCTGAACAATGAGTGGATCATGGATTCCAGACACAGAATACCTTTTTTTTTTTTTTTTTTTTTTTTTGGAAATATACCAGTGAGGGACAGAGCTATGCTGCTGAGTCAGACACACTCGGACTGGAGGTTTGGCTCAATGTGACTCTGGGAAGGTAAGTTTATCTCTTCGAGCCTCTTAAAGACGGAGATAATGAGGGGCACCTGGGTGGCTCAGTCATTCAAGGGTCAGACTTTGGCTTGGGTCGTGATCTCACAGTTCGTGAGTTCAACCCCCACGTCAGGCTCTGTGCTGACAGCTCAGAGCCTGGAGCCTGCTTCCGATTCTGTATCTCCTTCTCTCCTGCTCACACTGTCTCTCTCTCAAAACTAAATAAAGATTAAAAAAAAATTTTTTTAAGGTGGAGATAATGAGAGCACCTACCTCCTAAATTGTTGGGAGGATTAAATGAGTTAATTTAATAAAGTTTATAGCTTTTACTCAATAGTCTCCTGGGTGTGAACCTCACATCTGTCCATGAGGTTGCCCCAGCTTTTCTTATTTTTGTTCACCTCTTTGACCAGGATTAGAAATCTGGCATGTGAAAAATGGACTTTTAGACATTAGATAAAAACTAAAGGAAATGAACAAAGTGTGGACTTTAGTTAATAATATCGGTTCATTTTCTATGACAAATGTACCTTAGTAAATGTTAATAACAGAAAAGTGAGGTATGGGATAAATGGAAACTCTATAATATTACTGTAACTTTCTTATCCATCTAAAAGTATCCTAAAGTAAAAAATGTATGAGCTATGAAAATATCTATTAATATCAAAACTATAAGAAGTCAAAAGTTATACATACGTTTACAATTTATTCCTATCTGTACATAATATTTCTCTGTGCACAGAATATCAGAATAAAAACGAAAGGAATTTTTTTAATTTTATTTTTAAAGTTTATTTAATTATCTTGGGAGAGAGAGAGGGAGAATGCAGGAGGGGCAGAGAGAGAGGATCCCAAGCAGGTTCTGTATTGTTAACACCGAGCCGGACGCGGGGCTCAAACTGACAGTGAGATCATGACCTGGGCCAAAACCAAGTCGGACGCTTAACCAACTGAGCCACCCAGGTGCCCCAGAAAGGAATTTTTTAAATGGACGTCAGCCAGGAAGAAGGAACACTTTGGTGAGTTGATAACATTGATTACTTTCTTCAAAAACATGCAGGCCTCTTGGGTGGAAGACAAGATATATGCTGTACAGTGGCCGAGGCAGAAATAAAGAGCAGAAATTACAGATGATGCAGTTTCAGCTCAGATAATGATTAAAACTGTCCACACGCACACACAAGTATATGGCCTCTTTCAAAGTAGTTCATAGAGGGGGCAGATGACCACCCATCGGGGGACGTTGCAATCAGTGAGTATCAAGTCGCCCTTGATAAAATGTTGTATATTTTATGACCACCTCCTTATCCTTATGTCCGATTGTTCTACCTCGGCCTTTTCCACCTTTATGCTTTTCCCCCCTTTCTTTATGATTTTGGTACATTAAGTTTTAGATTTGGAAGACCATCTAGTTCTTATCTGGTGTGTGGATTTTTGACCGTCTTCTTGGTCTCTGGTGTTATATGTAACCACATCGCCAAGAATCCCACTTGTTCACCTTAAGCTTTATTCCTTATTCTCTCTTTTATTGGCTTAAGATCCTCATCCCAGGCCTTCCTCCTTTTGGCAACCTGTCCGGACACATCTCTCTGTCTCTGATATCAGAATGCTCACAGACCTGTTCTTGCCCTCCTGCCACACACGAAGCCATGGCTGACCTGCTACCAGGAAAGACCCAGGGACTTGCTAGATAATGAGGAACAGAAAACGCTTAGCACTGTTTGGCCCTGAGGCTGACACCCAATCTCAGTAATTACTTTCGTGCGACATTTGTAATCAGGCCATGGCCTTTCACGTCCTGTACATTTGCATGAATAGGTCCTAAGATGACACCGAAATGTGACTTGAAAAATGCATCATGATCACAAAACTCTACTGTGCTAACCCGTATATGCTAAACATGCCACGCACACTCTCTAAGATGGAACTGATTGAACCCCAGCTCCTTCTGATTCACATCTTCTAAGTGAGACCAGAGATCAACAATGAATTTGGCTCATGTACTCTATCAATGAGACCACTGGCTCTTTCAACAGCTCACCTCATTTACAAATTCTCACCAAATTCTGCTCAGACCACACTTACCAGCTGCCACCTAAGTAAGACCCATCTGATGAAAAATGGCAACTTCTAAGTAAGCAACCTTCCTTAACTCCTACCTTTTGAGATGCCCTAATGGTGGTACTGTGACTTGCTCACTATGTGTAGACCCAGTTTTGGACGATCAGCAGGTTCCCCTAGTGATCTTTGATTAGGGAGTTTAACAATTCTTTTCCTGGTCGTGCCGATTTTCTTGTTTGCCTTCTTATGTTTCAAGAATCCATCTAACTATCACTACAACTCTTTCCCAATTCCTTCTTCACCTCAGTCCTCAGCACCATTTGTTACCCCATCCCGTGTGTTCCCCATTCACTGGGCTCAGATGTTCATTAGCTTTTCTTTCACCATATGTACTGTATTTGTATTCTTTTATGTATGTCTCCCCAGTCTCTCCACCTGTCCTTAGGGGCACGATCACTTTTATGCCTCTTTGGATGTCCAGTGTCTACCCTGGTCCTGGCACAGAAGAGACATTGAGCGGCCCCCGGGTGGCTCAGTCGGTTAAGCATCCGACTTTGGCTCAGATCATGATCTCACTGTTTGTGGGTTCAAGCCCCACGTCAGGCTCTGTGCTGGCAGCTCAGAGCTTGGAGCCTGCTTCAGATTCTGTGTCTCCCTCTCTCTTTGCCCTTCCCCCACTCGCACTCTGTCTCTCTCTCTCAACAATAAATAAACATTAAAAAAATTAAAAAAAAAGAATAGACATTGAATACATAACTGTTATTTAAACCATGATTATTCTCAACAAACCTGCAAACAGAGCCTTAAGAGAGAGAGAGAGAGAGAGAGAGAGAGAGAGAGATGTGTTAATTATTCTTTCTCAGCTAACATCTATGTATGCAGGAGCCTCGTGTAGAACAAATCTCTACAATGCCCATTCCTTTGTGATGAAGAGTCTACATATCCATGCACTAGATGGCCGGGGTCATCTAGTGACCTATGAATGTAGGATTATAGGGACTCAGGTAATGGGCATGACAAATAAACTGCTAGCAATCAATCACATTAAAAATTTTCATTTAAAAAAATCTTTTAATTATTAAAATCGTAAATTATATATACACTATAGACAAAACTAAAATCCTCTTAGAACATTACCTCCATCCTGATGCCAGCCCTACTTCCCCAGAAGTGTTCATTTTTATCAGGTAAGCATGTATCCTTCCAGATTTTTCTATGCATTTATATACATAGGGAAAATATAGTCCTATTTTGTGTATGTTTTATATAAATTTAATCATCAGGGTCTTTAGAGCTTCATAAACACTAAGTTTTACATGTGAGTTACCAATGGCATAAAAATGAATAAAAGACATTCATTTACTTGGCTCTGTTACTTATCCTGTGTTTAAGTAAAAATGTGAAGAACTAAGCATACTCAGAGTAGATGTGTATTTTACATATAACATATATACTTATATTAATAAATATAAATAATGTTACATTAACATTGTGTTCCCCCCAAACTATGACTGATTCCCAATTTTGCTCTGGGTAGTATTATGAAGATTAACGAGACAATTCATAAAACCATTTCAGTTAATAAAAAAAAATATTTCAGCTGTTTAGAATGCAAAAGTTAAAAATAAAGCGGTAAGCTTTAAGTGATCAAAAACACCTAAATGCACAAAAGACATCTATTATAGTTAGTGGGAAATTAATTATTACTTTATAATCTAAAGGCCTGCATATAGTCACAAAATACATATTTCACAGTAGAGAAATAATAAATGAAGATATCACTTCTTTCTCTTCTACATAAAACTCTAGTTTGCCTGTATAAGTGAGTCATCATTACATGTATAATTTTATATTTTATAATAGGAAAATCACATTCATGCTCAATAATTTTATTTTAGCACCAACATGAAGTTTTTCCAACCAAACACTGAGAATGCCATTCTAAAATGTGTGATGAAAAAGTGTCAAGGAATGATGAATTGACACATTCACAGTTGGAAGTAGTTAGTATTTGTGGCTGTGGACTATATTTGCTAATAAATTGTGTTTTAAAATCTGCAGAACACTTTTAGAAATGCAATTAATATGCACATTCATAAGCATTCCAGGAAATCACCAGCTTAATATTGAAAAGTAGTATGAATAAAACATATAGTTAATATAATACTTTACTTATATTACCCCTACTTTATGTGTGAAGGCATTGTCTGTCCTTAACAAGGCTGGAATAGGCAAGGCACAGTTATACCCAGCTAAAAGTTCATTCTTTCCCCATTTAACCATCCTAACAGAGGCTCATTATAACCGATATTCTTGGTATTGGGTCATTATCTTGTGATATCAAATACAGTGATTTTTTTTTCTTCTTTAAAAATGTTCATTTAATTTATTTTTTTAGTTTACATCCAAGTCAGTTAGCATATAGTGCAACAATGATTTCAGGAGTAGATTCCTTAATACCCCTTACCCATTTAGCCCATCCTCCCTCCCACAACCCCTCCAGTAACCCTGTTTGCTCTCCATATTTAAGAGTCTCTTCTGTTTTGTCCTCCTCCCTGTTTTTATATTGTTTTTGCTTCTCTTCCCTTATGTTCATCTGTTTTGTCTCTTAAAGTCCTCATATGAGTGAAGTCATATGATTTTTGTCTTTCTCTGACTAATTTCATTTAGCATAATACCCTCCAGTTCCATCCATGTAGTTGCAAATGGCAAGATATCATTCTTTTTGATTGCCGAGTAATACTCCATTGTGTGTGTGTGTGTGTGTGTGTGTGTGTGTGTGTGTGTGTATCACATTTTCTTTATCCATTCATCCATCGATGGACATTTAGGCTCTTTCCATACTTTGGCTATTGTTGATAGTGCTGTTATAAACATGGGGGTGCACGGGTCCCTTCGAAACAGCACACCTGTATCCCGTGGGTAAATGCCTAGTAGTGCAATTGCTGGGTCGTAGGGTAGGTCTATTTTTATTTTTTTGAGGAACCTCCATACCGTTTTCCAGAGTGGCTGCACCAGCTTGCATTCCCACCAGCAGTGCAAAAGAGATTCTCTTTCTCTGGATTCTCACCAACATCTGTTGTTGCCTGAGTTGTTAATGTTAGCCATTCTGACAGGTATAAGGTGGTATCTCATTGTGGTTTTGATTTGTGTTTCCCTGATGATGATTGATGTTGAGCATTTTTTTTCATGTGTCAGTTGGCCATCTGGATGTTCAAATACAGTGATGTTTTAATGACACATCTCAAGAGGGGTCATTTTTTTTTTAAGTTTATTTTTTGAGAGAGAGAGACAGAGAGAGAGAGTACATGTGGGAGAGGGGCAGAGAGAGGGAGACACAGAATCCAAAGCAGGCTCCAGGCTCTGAGGGTTCAGCTCAGAGCCTGATGTGGGGCTCGAACTCGTGAACCATGAGATCATGACCTGAGCTGAAGTCGAATGCTAAACTGACTGAGTCACCCAGGCACCACAGAAAACAAAATTTTGAGACTGCTGGAGAAAGTTTAGTACACACACACACACACACACACACAACAGAGAGAGAAAAGGCTTTATCTTAAGAAATTGGCTCAAGTAATTATGGAGACTGGCAAGTTCAAAATCTGCAATTCAAGTCCAAAGATCGTCGGACTGATTGCCCAGGAAAGGCTTGATGTTGTAGTTCAGATCCAAAGTCCCTCTGCTGCCAGAATTCCCTCTTGCCTGGAGGAGGTTAGTCTTTTGTTCTCTTCAGGCCTTTAACTAATTAAATGAGGCCCACCCACATAATGGAAGGCAATCTCTTATGCAAAATATACCAGTTTAAATGCTAATCTCATCCCAAACATCCTCACAGAAACATCTAGAATGTTTGATCACATATCTGAGCACCACGGCCCAGCCAAGGTGACATAAAATTAACCGTCACAGAGAACTTGACCACTCTGGCAGAAAAAGTTCTGGGCCTCCCAGAAAGAAACAAGAGCACCTGGTGCTGACTAGTCAACAGCCCATTGCAGATAATTTTGAGATCATAGAACCAATTAGTTTTGCTTTCAACATGAAGTGCTGATCCTTAGAAGATCTTCTAAGTGCAGCTTCAGTCCTGGACTATTTTATTTTGTTTTATTTTATTTTATTTTATTTTATTTTATTTTATTTTATTTTATTTTATTTTATTATTTTAAATTTTTTTTATTTTTTATTTTTTTATTTTTTATTTTTCTTACTTTACTTATTTTATTTTCTATTTTTCAGTGGACTCCTTTTTTATTTTTTTATTTTTATTTTTTTATTTTTTTAATTTTTTTTAATGTTTTTAAATTTATTTTTGAGACAGAGAGAGACAGAGCATGAGCAGGGGAGGGGCAGAGAGAGGGAGACACAGAAGCCGAAGCAGGCTCCAGGCTGCCAGCACAGAGCCCGATGTGGGGCTCGAACTCACAGACTGTGAGATCATGACCTAAGCCAAAGTCAGAAGCGAACTGACTGAGCCACCCAGGCGCCCCTATTTTTATTGTTTTTAAGTTTATTTACTTTTTTTAGTAACCTCTACATCCAATGTGGAGCTTGAACTCATGACCTTGAGATCGAGAGTCCCATGCCCCTCCAGCTGAGCCAGCTAGATGCCCCTGGTGGACTCTTCTTTTAAAATCATCTTCCAGGGGCACCTGGGCGTCTCACTTGGTTAAGCATCCAACTTCAGTTCAAGTCATGATCTCATGGCTTGTGGGTTCAAGCTCCACGTAGGGCTCTGTGCTGATAGCTTGGAGCTTGATGCCTGCTTAGGATGCTGCCTCCCTCTCTCTACCCCTCCCCCACTTGCACCCTGTCTGTCTCTCTCTCTAATGTAAGTAAATATTTTTAAAAAATCATTTTCCAGCAGATATGTTATAAAAAAGCTCCCACTTATTATCTCATTTAATCGGCACAATAATTTTGCCGGGCACATTTTTTTCTTCCCATTTATTCAAGAGAAAATTAGGGCTCAGAGAGCAGCTTGCCTGAGGCAGTGTAGCTAGTAAGTACCAGAGGTAGAACCAAATACAGGTTTGGGTCTACACATTTTATGCTTTTTCTCCCTAGAGGAAAAGCTATCTTTGCTTCAACTCTATTTTTTTTTTTTTAACGTTTTATTTATTTTTGAGACAGGGAGAGACAGAGCATGAACAGGGGAGGGTCAGAGAGAGGGAGACATAGAATCCGAAACAGGCTCCAGGCTCTGAGCTGTCAGCACAGAGCCCGACGCGGGGCTCAAACTCACGGACTGCAAGATCATGACCTGAGCCGAAGTCGGCCGCCCAACCGACTGAGCCACCCAGGCGCACCTTCAACTCTATTTTTACTGTCATGGGAGTTTGTACCGTTTGGATGTATTTTAAAAGAGCTAATAGACAATATGTTTAAACCACTATACTTGGGTCTCTGCGGCCAACAGTTGAGCCTACTCCTTAGTGATATAACCCCATATGCTGCTGGGGGGTTAACTCAAATTTTCCAAGCTCACAGGGAGATTCACGTGCTGTCAATAATATCTACTGCAGGGCACCTAGGTGGCTCAGTCGGTAGATTACCGTGACTTTTTCCACGTGACTTCAGCGATGACCTCAGGAGAGAGAGCTCTGACTCTGAAGCCAATTCCCAAACACATTCAATATCCTTTCCATATTTTATTCTTCTGACTAAGCGAATAATTGTGATGCTTATGGGAGACAGTAGGTTTTGCCAAATTTCCTAGCTGAAAATAGATGCAAAGATTTCTTTTGCTAACATTCCTAAGGTGACCACAAAACTCCAGGTTTAAAAACTGGTATTTTTATTATAATTTGTGGTTATATGAGAATGAGTCGTGTGAACAAAATACGGACATCAATTTTGGTTTTTCTTTTTGAATTTCTATCACTATTTGCAGCTCTTGGTAGCTATGATTCTCATCTTTTCCATGTTACATTCCACGAGCTATTTTACCCACAATGATAAAAAAAAAATACATCTTTGGGGCGCCTGGGTGGCGCAGTCAGTTAAGCATCCGACTTCAGCCAGGTCACGATCTCGCGGTCAGTGAGTTCGAGCCCCGCGTCGGGCTCTGGGCTGATGGCTCGGAGCCTGGAGCCTGTTTCCGATTCTGTGTCTCCCTCTCTCTCTGCCCCTCCCCTGTTCATGCTCTGTCTCTCTCTGTCCCAAAAATAAATAAATGTTGAAAAAAAAAATACATCTTTTCTGAGAAACATTTTTTATGTCCACGGGCATTCTGCCTTATATGTACAGAAGTATCAAAGACAAAGAAATATCAAAATTGACTTAGTGTTGCGGTGGGTGAATTTTGTCATGAAGGATAAGCCATTGTTTCACAGACCATTGTTCCATTCAGATTTTACTTAAAGTTCAATAAACGGCATTGTATACCTTTGGTCGAAGACTGTTTTTCTATAGCATCAAAGAAACTAGATTGAGAAATAACCAAGTAGATACCATGAACTGTCTGAAAGGCAATTCGAATCATCACAGAATCTGTCTGTTCACGTTGGCAAGCTATATTGATATTAAGAATAAATATTAGGGGCATCTGGCTGGCTCAGTCAGTGAAGCCAGCAATTCTTGATCTCGGGTCATGAGTTCAAGCACCAGGTTGGGTATAGAGTTTACTTAAATATAAAATAAAATTTAAATTAAAAAAAAAATAGTAAAAAGAAATTAGTAAAGGTGCTTTTGGGTGGAAGTAAAATAATAAATAAAAATTAAAGTGGCTTTAAACACAACTTATTTTTAGGGGCACCTGGGTGGATCAGTCGGCTGAGTGTCTGACTTTGGCTCAGGTTATGATCTCACGGTTGGTGGATTCAAGCCCCGAGTCAGGCTCTGTGCTGACAACTCAGAGTCTGGAGCCTGCTTTGGGTTTTGTGTCTCCCTTGCTCTCTGCCCCTCCCCGACTCGTGCTCGCTCTCTCTGTCTCTCTCTTAAAAATAAAATAAACATTTAAAAAATAATTTAAAAAATAACTTATTTTTGGCACAAAACAGAAGTTCAAAGATCTCTAAGCTGGCTTTTCTGCATTTCTTTTTTTTTTTAATTTAAAAATTTTTTTTAAAATATATACATTTTTTAATTTCTACTTTGAGAGAAAGAGCACAATGGGGAAGGGTCAGAGAAGGAGGGGGAGAGAGAATCCCAGGCAGGCTCCGCCCTACGAGCACAAAGCCTGCCGTGGGGCTTGAACTCACAAACAGCAAGATCATGACCTAAATTGAAGTCAGACACTTAGCTGACTGAGCCACCCAGGTACCCATGCAATTTCTTGACCACTGTCACAAGATGGTCCTCTGACATTCAAGCTTCACCCCTTCTATGCAATCACAGCAAAACCAGAAAGACTGGGGAGGGAAGTATGGAGAAACTTCTTTTTCTTTCCCAGAAATTCCCAACAGACTTGCCCTTATGTCACAGGCCAGGACTAAGGTCACAAGAGAGGCTGAGAATGCAACTACTCAGCATTGTCTGCCCCTACTGTGGGAGGCGGTCCTGCCAGCGAGGAAGGCGGGAGAGGAGGTATGACCTTGGGAAGGCAGCCAACAGTATCTGCCACAGGGGCCTTGTAGCTATGGTCACTTGAATGTGCCTTGCTGGTTTCTTATGGCCAAGGAGCTAAAATATGGAGTGTGCGCTGTCACATGGGGTAGGAGGAAGATTAGAGAGTGGAAAACAAGTGGCTGGTATAGAAAGGCAGTCTGATGAATCAGTAACCTGCAAGAGTCAGAAAAGCTGCAAACTCTCCCTAATTCACAAAGCTATTCAAGTCAGCAGGACAAAACTGCCCGGTTAGTCAGCTGAAGACTGAATGTCAGCTGCTCAGCGTTCCCTCAAAAATCCTCTCTGGATCTTTTTCCAGCCCTCTGAAACCTCCTGCATATTGAAAGTGATCTTTCTGTTGGGGTTTCCCCTCCTACTGGTTTGACTGGAAATTGACTTTGCATTTGTTTGTTCACCTTGTTATTCAGGAGTTCTGTCGCACTGTCCTAGCAGGCAGTTAGGAATTCACACTTAGAAATCCAGAGGAATTCACACTTAGAAATCCAGAGGGGCACCTAAGTGGCTCAGCCGGCTGAGCGTCCGACTTCAGCTCAGGTCATGATCTCACAGCTTGTGAGTTCGAGCCCCACATTGAGCTCACTGCTGTCAGCATGGAGTCTGCCTCGTATCTTCTGTCCTCTCTACTTCCCCTTCCCTGCTTGCCCTCTCTCTCTCAAAAATAAATAAATCTTAAAAAAAAAAAAGAAAAAGAAAAAGAAAAAAAGAAATCCAGAAGCCAATGGGCAGAGTATTATTGAATCCGCTTATTAAAGAGAATATGATCTCTCATTTGCATTTATTAATGAGGACACCCTCTCTACAGAATCCAAAGAATGGTGCCATGCCAGATTTTTGTTCCATTCAGGAGAATCCCCCCTTCCCAATAGCCTTAGAAAGAGCTATTCTCATTAGAGCTATTTTCATTAGAACAAAATAGGTAATGCATAGCATAACAAGGGGGGGGGGTAGTTGACTGGTCATTGTGTATTGTAAAGTATGGACAAACATCTTTTGTTTCGTTGCTGTTGTTAAAAACATGATAATAAACATCCTGATCAAATTGAAAAGGCAGGCATTTGAATATTTTTAATTAGAAGGTCTAGCGTATAGTGCCGCAGTTAGTCAAATCTAGAGTTCCCATTTCAGACTTAGATCATAAATGTGGGCATTATTGCCTTTTACAATACACCATTGATAGAACACCAACTTTAAAGCCAATTAAAGGTTGGCAATCTTCCTACCATTGGCAAAGTAACACTTGTTAACAGTTCCCCTTGTGACACGTTTCAGCATAATCACCGATTTCTGGAAACCTTATTTAGCACTTACGGATATTTTGAAATCTCTAATGAATTTCTTTTTATAGCCATTTTTTACATTTTACTCTAATTTTTTAAAGGTGTTCGGGTAGTTTAATTTTATACACTCAGATGGTGCATGTACCCAGATATTTATATGTAAAGGACAAAATGTTAGAGTATGTAGAACCATACTCTATAAATAATAGTTTGCTCATAATACTCAGATTTTAATGGTTCCATTTCTGAAACCTAATTGTACCCAAATTCATTCAGGAAAACTTCACATTCGGATCTGAATATGCAGAGGCCATTCTGTTTTAATATATTACAAGTTCTTGTTATTTAAGAATTGGTTAAAAAATAGAATAAGTAAATTCTTTCATAGTTATTTACTTCGAATAAAAGTGTTTTGGAGGCCAAAAAATCTTTTTCATTTCATCTGGAAATCATTTGATAAGCTTGGCAAAGATGTGACAAACAAATGAGCTAAGAACTTTCAAGTTATTTTAGTCTTGAGTTACCAGCACGGAACAAAAAAAAAAAAAAAAAAACAAGTTTTCACCAATGAAAGAACAGCCTGATTATATGCTATGCTAATGCTAATGTGAAAATGAGCAACAGCGCCTTCTCACTTGGGTTTGGTATTCGGGTGTGCTTCAAGCAGATAACATTAAAGCAAGATGACACTACACAATCAGCTACTCAATATTAGAAATTAGGTAACATTAACAAAAGATCGTAGAAAGCATCCTGATGTTCAATATTGGAGACAGATATTAACAACAGTGTTAGCATAAAGATGATACAACGAATCCAGATATTGACAGCAGATTGATTCAGGTAGCCGTAAGTGTTCTTCAAAAAGATCAGCAACCTTCAGGACCTGCTTATATCATTTTTGCTTTGTGTCATCTAGACATTCATAAATTTAAAAAAATTTTTTTTAACGTTTATTTATTTTTGACACAGAGACAGAACATGAACGGGGGAGGGTCAGAGAGAGAGACAGAGACAGAACATGAACAGGGGAGGGTGAGAGACAGAGGGAGACACAGAATCCAAAGCAAGCTCCAGGCTCTGAGCTGTCAGCACAGAGACCGCAGCGGGGCTCGAACTCACTGACCGGACTGCGACATCATGACCTGAGCCGAAGTCGGACGCTTAACTGACTGAGCCACCCAGAAGCCCCTAGACATTCATAAATTAATGATTCTGTACAGGATTAGAGGACCATAAAAGCCACATCATTTAACGTGTCTTTATCTTTTTCTAAAAAAAAAAATATTTATTTACTTTTGAGAGAGAGAGAGAGAGCGCACACACACACACACACACACACACACACACACACACACAAGTGGGGGAGGGGCAGAGAGAGGAGACACAGAATCCCAAGCAGGCTCCAGGCTCTGAGCTGTCAGCACACTTAACCAAGTGAGCCACCCAGGGGCTCCCACGTCTTTATCTTTAGCTGGCTATTCCTTGCCACATGCAGTGTTTATGTCAGGACAAATATCAATATAAACGTTTAATTGTTCCTTTTGTGTGTTAAAAAAAAAAAAACCAAAACAACCCGAACCTGCTGTTGTTACCATTGCAAGTTTAATTAAGTACATAGTGTTCAGTTCGATTTAATAACGGGAAGGTTCTTCCAAAGAAATGTGCTAGCTATCTAGGAATGAGTTTAAATTTAGAGTAATATACAATTTTAAAGTTTGTAAATGACGTTGATCATGGTGAAAAATCAGAAACGATCCCCATAAATAAAAATTAAGCCTTGATGAAATAAATTACATCTTTATGGTGGCGTGGCAGAGACAATTAGTAGCTTATCCATATCAGTTAATCTTTATTTTTTATTTTATTTTATTTTATTTTTTTAATTTTTTTCAACGTTTTTTTATTTATTTTTGGGACAGAGAGAGACAGAGCATGAACGGGGGAGGGGCAGAGAGAGAGGGAGACACAGAATCGGAAACAGGCTCCAGGCTCCTAGCCGTCAGCCCAGAGCCCGACGCGGGGCTCGAACTCCCGGACCGCGAGATCGTGACCTGGCTGAAGTCGGACGCTTAACCGACTGCGCCACCCAGGCGCCCCAATCTTTATTTTTTAGTAATAGCCTGATTTCATTCAGGGTGGTGGAGTCTCCAACAGAAAGACTCCATTTTCCAGCAGCCCTTAGAGTTAGCATAGCCTCAGGGCTAGGCTCTGGCTAAAAAAAAAGACAAGCAGAGCTGGGCTTCTGAGAAGGTCCCTTGAGGGCATTGATTCAGCCTGGAGAGTTGGCTCTTTGCAGTTCTCCCTTTCTCTTTTCTGCCCATGCTGAACTCCAGCGGACTACTCAGGTCATGAGATGACCTTGAGGGTGGAAACCCTACACACACCGAGTCTTAAGGAGGAAAAAGGTAAAAGGAGTCCGCGTCCTCGCAGACTTGGCTGAACATGCCACCTTCATGGGCATGAAAGGAGCCCGGCTTAGAAGACCTCCAGCTTAGCTTAATGCTCTATTGTCCCTATCTTAAAATTCTTAATAATTCTGTTTTTGAAGTTGTGTTTTCTTTCTTTATCTTTTTAAAAAAATGTTTTTAACGTTTATTTATTTTTGAGACAGAGAGAGAGCATGAATGGGGGAGGGTCAGAGAGAGAGAAGGAGACACAGAATCTGAAACAGGCTCCAGGCTCTGAGCTGTCAGCAGAGAGCCCGACGCGGGGCTTGAACTCATGGACCGCGAGATCGTGACCTGAGCCGAAGTCGGACGCTTAACCGACTGAGCCACCCAGGCGCCCCTCTTTATCTCTTTTTAAATTTTTTAACATTTATTTATTTATTTAACACGCATTTATTTATGTATTTATTTAAATGGAGTGATGGTCTACTGAGATTCTCTTTTTTATTTTTAAAGTTTATTTATATTCAGAGAGAGAGAGAGAGACAGCGCAGGTGGGGGAGGGGCAGAGAGAGAGGGAGAGAGAGAGAATCCGAAGCAGCCTCTGCGCTGCCAGCGCTGAGCCTGACGCGAGGCTTGAACCCGCAAAGCTGCAAGATCATGACCTGAGCTGAAACCAGGCTTAACCGACTGAGCCACCCAGGTGCCCCAAATATTTACTTTTGAGAGAGAGAGAGACATTGCATGTGCGCAAGGGGGAAGGAGCAAGGAGAGGGACACCGAGAATCCGAAGCCGGCTGTGGGCACAGAGCCTGACTCGAGGTTCAGACTCATGAACCATGCGGTCATGACCTGAGCCGAAATCACGAGTTGGGTGCTTAACTGACCGAGGCACCCAGGCGTCCCTGAAGTTGTGTTTTTTAACTGATGTCTGAGAGAGCAACAGAGCGTGTGCGTGGTGAGAAGATGGTGGGTGCCATATGCTTGTTTCCTGTTCCTTGTTGTACTGTTTGCATGCAGCCCCAAGAGCTCAGAATTCCTGGGGTCCCACAATGAGCCAGGAGTTCACCAAGACTCAGTGAGTTGAAGGAAAGAGTGTTACATCTACAACTGATTAAGCCGGGTCTCAGACATCCCTGAGAGGCTACACTTTCATTTGAACCAGAACTTTCTATGCGGAAAGACGACAGTGGCATTCCTAGGGACGTGACAAGCAAGGAATGCTGCTATATCATTTCTGACTCTTATTACTTCCCTGCAGTGGTCAACAACTTCCCCTGGAAATGATGACAGAAAAGGAAAAGGAAGACAGATAGGCAACCCATAGTTCCTTTTCCTTTCAGTCCTTCTTACTCGTCAGTGAGTTGAAGGTAGAGAGTGTTGGTAGGAGGTGTGTGTTTCAAGAAGTGAAAGAAAACCAGTTGATTTGATTTTGTGCGATGTTGTCACTGTCCTGGTAAGAACAAAGTACAAATACTTGCACAGATTATGATATATGCATTATGTGATTTCGGTGATTCCACATACAACTTAAGTGTTCTTATGTTTGCATTTAAAACTGGCATTGCGGGGCGCCTGGGTAGCGCAGTCGGTTAAGCGTCCGACTTCAGCTGGGTCACGATCTCGCGGTCCGTGAGTTCGAGCCCCGCGTCAGGCTCTGGGCTGATGGCTCAGAGCCTGGAGCCTGCTTCCGATTCTGTGTCTCCCTCTCTCTCTGCCCCTCCCCCGTTCATGCTCTGTCTCTCTCTGTCCCAAAAATAAATAAATGTTGAAAAAAAAATTAAAAAAAAAATTAAAAAAAATAAAACTGGCATTTAAAAATAAAACATGATCTCACAGTTCACGAGTTCGAGCCCCGCATCCGGCTGTGTGCTGACAGCTCGGAGCCTGGAACCTGCTTTGGATTCTGTCTCTCTCTCTCTCTGCTCCTCCCCCCACTCATGCTCTGTCTCTCTCTCTCTCAGAAATAAACATTAAAAAAAAAAATTAAAACTGGCATTGCTCAATATAAAGATGAAAGGTAAAATTCATACAAGCAATTTAAATTTTTCTCTATTTTGTTACTCAGAATGCCATTATGTAGAAAATTTAAAAACACCATAACAAGTCAAGAGGGAGTTTTCAGAAGTAAATAAGAATCTTTTTAGAAAAATTTTTTAGTGTTTATTTTTGTGAGACAGAAACAGAGGATGAGTGGGCGAGGAGCAGAGAGAAAGGGAGACAGAGAATCTGAAGCAGGCTCCAGGCTCTGAGCTGTCAGCACAGGGCCCAACGTGGGGCTTAAACCCACAAACCATGAGATCATGACCTGAGCTGAAGTCGGACGCCCAGCCGACTAAGCCACCCAGGCACCCTAAGAGTCTTGTTTGTGGGGCTTGAACTCACAACCCGAGATCAAGCATTGCATGCTTCCTTGACTGAGCCAGTCAGGTGCCCTAAAAAAGAAAAAGAAGAATCTTTGTATTTTAGTCTTTTTAATGCAACCTCTAGTTTTTAAACCAGAGGATCCACATCTTCATTTTGCACCAGCCCTTGCCATTATGTAGCCAGTTTTGACTTCTTGGAGCCAATCCACCATCTGTGATCTGCCTACTTTTGTGTTTATTTATTTATTTTTAAAGATTTTATTTTTAAGTAATCCCCACCCAACATGGGGGTCTAATTGACATCCCCAACATCAAGGGTTGCATGCTTTACCAACTGAGACAGCCAGGTGCCCCCCCCACTTTTGTGTTTAAGTCACTGTTATTTTGGGGGCGCCTGGGGGGGGGGGCTCAGTCGGTTAAGAATCTGACTCTTGATTTCAGCTCAGGTCACGATCTCATGATTTGTGGGTTCGAGCCTTGCATTGGCCTCTGCACTGATGGTGTGGGAAGTGCTTGGGATCCTCTCTCTCTGCTCGTGCTCTCTTGCTCTCTCTCTAAATAAATAAATAAGTAAACTTAAAAAAAAATTTAAAAACCTGGGTTATGACAAACAAACAGGAGAAAAGTGTACACATTTAAAAATCAATCAATCAGGGGCGCCTGGATGGCTCAGTCGGTTAAGCGTCCGACTTCAGCTCAGGTCACGATCTCGCGGTCCGTGAGTTCGAGCCCGCGTCGGGCTCTGGGCTGATGGCTCAGAGCCTGGAGCCTGCTTCCGATTCTGTGTCTCCCTCTCTCTCTGCCCCTCCCCCGTTCATGCTCTGTCTCTCTCCGTCTCAAAAATAAATGAAAACGTTAAAAAAATTAAAAATCAATCAGTCATTTTGTTATAGTCGAATCTAGTCCTAAGCGACACTTGTAGTATATCGTGGCCACTAAATCACTGCTAAAGGATTTGATTATTGGGAAAACGTACTTTTGTTAGGTTTCTAAAAGGTGGGTTATGCACAGTGTGCAACTTTAAAAAAAATACACAAACACATAGACACACATAGAAAAAAAAAGACCAACAATAATTATGTAAAAGTATTCATAATGTTTATGTTTAGGGTTTGGGATTATTGATGAGATTTATTCTCTGTGTGTGTGTGTGTGTGATTTTCTATATTTTTCAGACTTCCTAAAGTGAATATCGATTACTTTTGTAATTAGAAAATTTGCAGATGAATCCTGAACTAGGAACCATGTAAAACGGAGCCTGTGTAATTTTCTACAGTTTCCTTAGTTTGGAGGTTTCCAAATTATACAAATGATACAGGCTGGTGGTAACAACTGAAACAATACAACGTTTTATAAAGAAAAAACTGATTTCACCTGCTGTTCCATCCCTGCTATCTGTCCAGGGTAAACATGTTAAAAGAGTGACAGGTATCTTTCTGCAAATTACGTACTACCGTCAAACCTATGCAATTTGTTCATCACACACACACACACACACACACACACACACACACATGCAGAAAAGGAAAAGAGAAATTGATTTTTAAGTTTACCTGCTTTCTGTGAAATTGAATCCTATTACACACATTACTCCATAAATTGTTTTTTACTTAACATACCGTGAACCTCTCTCGACACCAAAACATATACATTTAACTTTACCATTTTTCTTATTTCTCTACACTTACATAGAGGCACACCATTTTATATTTTGTATTCCATTTTACCCATCTCATTTTGGTGCTTGGTGGTGACTTTTCAGCAGAATTTGCTAAACATTCTATCATGCTGTGGAGGGCAGGAAGTGGTTTGTACGGAGGAGATGTTCCTTTTGAGCGAACTCACTCGGCCAATCTTGATCAGAAGTTCATCAAAGGAAATGCTTTGAATTTGTGTTCCAAACAAGATCTATTCCCCAGACATTCGTTTTCTTTTGCCTCTACTTTCTTGTCCCACATTTCATCTTATATCGTACTAAAGTGGCTCGTCAGTTCTGTGGGTTTGCAATTTGCTTTTTGGTGCGTTATCCTCTCATTCTTTAAAAGGAAACTAGATTTGGGACCTTGAAGAAGTAAGTCAGAATATAATTTAATATTTATTAGTTTAACCTTAAAAGTCTAGGGGAAACAGAAGGTTTCAATAGTACCTGCACTACCAACAGCAGTGCCTATGGAGGAATTGAGGGAATCTTTTTAGGGCCGCAGAGGAGTTACAAAATAGACCATGCCGATATTTAAAAATGAAGGTTGTTCCTTCGTGATACTGAAAACAGATTTGCAAGTCGTTGTCTCAAAACAGGCCAGTTTGAGGCTTTGTGTAGACAAAGTCTCAGCGAGTTCTCAGTGACCTCCGTGTTCTTATTCGTATGAGATTTTTAAAAGATTCTGTCTACTCTCAAGTGAATGTGCAGGAACTTAACTGCGCTTAAATCTTCATTTAATCTGAGCTGGCGAAGAGTTACTCGACAAACCAGTGGTTCTCTTATCATTTTAAAACATATCACATGAATAATTAAGTTGTTTCTTCTCCATAACAAGTTCACCATTGCATCATCTACTGATAATGAATCCACACCTTCTTAACGTTGCTTATTTATGGCTTTGTCATCATTGGCAATTATTCACTGTGCTCTTCAGTCTCTGCTGATGAGACTAGAAAATGTTCCTGTCACCACAGGAAACACGTAATTACCCTTTGGGGATTCTTTTCTTTTCTTTCTTTTTTTTTTAATGTTTATTTTTTGAGACAGAGAGAGCGTGAACAGGGGAGGAGCAGAGAGATAGGGAGACACAGAATCTGAAGCAGGCTCCAGGCTCCAAGCTGTCAGCACAGAGCCCGACGCGGGGCTCGAACTCACGAGCCATGAGATCATGACTTGAGCCGCAGTCGGATGCTTAACCGACTGAGCCACCCAGGTGCCCCTGGGTATTATTTTCTTGAAAAAAAAAAAAAAAAAAAAAAAAAAACAACAACAAACTTGATGGAGTTTTTATTCCCCAAATAAGTGGACAGGAAAATCTTTACAGGATGCAAATGCAAAATGTAGATGAAACAGCCATAACATTGAATGTATTGTGAAAACAGGAGAAAACCCCTCAAATCCTATAACGAGAGTATCTTTCTGAAAGCTGGATCTTTGTACCCAGAGATACAGTTGGGCCCATTTATTACTTTTTTAAGGGCTCTGCCCACAATGCAGCTAGAAAACAAAAATTAAACAAAGAAAAATAAAATTAAAGGAAACCTTCAGCTCCAAATGCATATTAAGAAATGACTATTTCTCCCCAAACCAAGGTTACACCAGGCTAAATGTGGTGACTAAAGAAGGCCTTGTCCTCCAGGACTGGCCAGGCCAGAGGCAAGCTTGGGCAATAAGAAGCGTGTCCCTGGAACACTCACTCTGTCTCCAAACAGATCCCTTTGCCCTTTGTAACCACCTTGCCTCCTCTCTCTCTCCTGCTCTCAGGGATCTCTCTGTCCTTGGCTAAATTTTGCTCTCACTTGGCAGCTAATTAATGGGTAAGAGGGTACATTTGTAGAGAAAACTGTGCTGCTAAGGATTTACAATGTCTTTATATGTTTCAACGTCTTTCAGTTATTAGAAACAGAGAGGAAAATTCGAGTTCGTAGAAAAACCAGTTTGGCTCTGGGTCAGTAAACCCATCTGGCAATTTAATAGAATCAAACCTCAGTAATTAATTTTGCATCGTATTGTGTTAAACGACCCTAAGGATATCTAAGCCACAGAGATAGGAGAGGGAAGGTAAAAGTTAGCAGCGCTCTTGGAATTTTCTTTTCCATAGGGTCAAAAAAGGCATGGGATCTACCAGAGTCTGGAAAAATTGCTATTTTCTCTTTTGATATTTAGTGTGTGGGGAGGACCACCACCAGGAGAACTGTAATTGGAAAGTTTTGGTCTTGTGGGGGTTCAAATATAGGCTTCATAGGCTTAAACATCAGGAAAATAGAGTTTAAGCACTAGTCACTTCCCACCTAGCATAAACAAACAGGCTGAAAGATGGTGGACGGAAAGCTTTAGTATGTCCTCTGGCCAAATTCTATATTTAACAGGGTGAAACCCACATTTGATTAGACTCAAGAGTAAAAAAAATTAAGTCAACATAAGAAAAATGTTAGCTTAGTTAAGTATGAATTTTTACTAAGATGTTAATTCTTTTACATCCTTCTTTAAACAGGACATTTTTCATAGTTAATTATAGCTATAAGTTATATGGTTATATTTTCCTAATGAAGAGTTTAAATTGCTGAGGTAGTTTCCTGGTGCTTTAGACCACAGATCTTCAAAATTCTTTGCATATGTAAGCCTGAAAGAATTTTGAAAAATATAGGGTCCCTTCAACATTTTACATTGATATCTAAACATATTTACCTTAAGTTTAAGTCACTGTGAAGAATGTACTTCCTGGTGTGTTGTAATTTGAATATACACTTTTACTTTTTATCATGTCGTTGGAAATGTCGGTTTCACTCGTTCAGTTTATGAAATGTCATTTTCTTTTTTTTTTTTTTTATTTTTTTTATTTTTTTTTTTCAACATTTATTTATTTTTGGGACAGAGAGAGACAGAGCATGAACGGGGGAGGGGCAGAGAGAGAGGGAGACACAGAATCGGAAACAGGCTCCAGGCTCTGAGCCATCAGCCCAGAGCCCGACGCGGGGCTCGAACTCACGGACCGTGAGATCGTGACCTGGCTGAAGTCGGACGCTTAACCGACTGCGCCACCCAGGCGCCCCTGAAATGTCATTTTCTATATTTATTTGTGTATATATTTTATTTATTTATATATTTATTATATATATTCATATATTTATTTACATATATATAAAATTTTTGAGGATAAGTCATAGATATATATCACTTTTTTTAAGTTTATTTCTTTTTGAGAGAGAGAGAGAGGCAGTGTGAGCTGGGGAGGGACAGAGAGAGAGGGAGAGAGAATCCCAAGCAGGCTCTGTGCTGGCAGCTCGAACTCACAAAACCGTGAGACCATGACCTGAGCAGAACCAAGAGTTGGACGCTCAACCAACTAAGCTACCCAGGGGCCACTATGTATTGCTTTTGAAGCCAGTCTTTGTGGTCAAACCAATCAGCTAAACCAGACTTACTGTCTATCATTATAATATTTAAATGATTGGGATAATATCATTTTGAATCTTAATTTCACCGGGACAGAGACAGAGGAGAGATAGAGAAGGCGTGGAGACTTGCCAAGAGTTTGTTGCCTAGATAAAGTAAGACTTCAGGGCTTTTTCCTGGGAGGTTGCCCCCTCAGAGGCAGTACAAGTTTTGTTATCCACTTGGAGGTTCCTCCCAGATTTTTTAGAGCCCAGAGCAATGCGCCAATATAAGACTCAAGTTGGAAGAGAACTCTTCTGTGAGGTGGGAAATGGGTGAATTGAACATGGAAAGATCTGGCAGGCCTCTGGAGGAGGTCTGTTGAGGAAAGAGACAAGTGGAAGGTGAGAATCTGGAAATTGCATTAAAACAATCTAAGCGCCATCTTTTTAAAGTTTATTTATTTTGAGAGAGAAAGGGAGAGAGCACGGGGGAGGGGCAAAAGGAGAGGGAGAGAGAAAATCTTAAGCAAGGCTCCACGCCCAGTGCCCAGCTCAGAGCTCCACGCAGGACTCTTGGTGGATCTCACAACCATGAGATCATGACCTGAGCCGAAATCAGGAGCCAGATGCTTAACTGTCTGAGCCACCCAGGTGCCCCACGCCATGTGTGTATGTGTGTTTTTTTTTTTTTAAGTTTTTTTATTTTTGAAAGAAACAGAGACAGGGAAAGTGGAGGAAGGGTAGAGGGAGAGGGAGACCGAGGATCCCAAACAGGCTCTGTGCTGTCAGCAGAGAGCCCCACATGGGGTCCGAACCCATGAAATCGTGAGATCATGACCTGAGCCAAACCCAAGAGTCTGACTCTCGACAACTGAGCCACTCAGGCGCCCGGCCATGTGTTTTTAAAAGGAGACTCTTCATCTATGCCAGGAGTATGAGTACCCAGCGCGTAGTCTGTTTTGGAAGAGAAGTGTCTGTGCTACAGAGATACAACCTGTATACAAGGTAGCCTTCCAGTGGTGAGACCCTCAAACAGCCATAGGTATTCCACAAACTCAGTAGGTCAAAGGGAACTATTTTAATGCTTCCCATTATCGGAATAGTTCGCATTCCAAGGCCTAAGTCTCATATTTGGACACAGAATTTCTAGAGATGAAAAAGCCTGTAAGACACAACATTATAAAGCTAGAATAGTGGCAGCGAGGAAACGGCAATGAGATTATTTAATTATTATTTTTTGCCTCTGCCGAAGCAGCACGAGTCATCTTCTGATTTGATGTTTCCACTGAAGGTTCTAAGTTGTCCTATCACGTTAGGCAAAAACTTAAAGTACTGCCACAGGTCAGAGGGGTTGAAAGCACGCAAAAAGTGTGCCCGACTTAGAGAATGCCAAGTGTACGAAAATTTAAGCTTCGTAAAAGAAAAGCTAATATGTCAAAGGAATGCTTCGAAGGACATCCTTCGGGATTCCTCTATGTTAAGTAAGTTTCCATTTTACCATTCTTTCCCACAGAGTGTAACTTTCCCTGTTATTCTCCAGGAATTGTAAAAACACCCAAAAAGAGAGAACTAGTCCGGAGGAAGGGCCGGGTCTCTCCTGGTAGTAGGTGTTTGCTGCTTTTGTTTTTCTCGGCACTGCTGTCTTTGCTCTTTGGGTACTATTTCCCCATTTCCTCTGGAGGAAATTTCCATTTCCCTCACTTCTCACAGTTCTGGGCGGCCACTTACACTCCTCCATCATAGAAGTTGGCATGTGGTATAGGTCTAGTTGGTTAGACTATCCCATCCTCCTGATCATACACTGGTCCATGGTAGGCATACGCCCATGGCGGGCCAATTCATATAAACTGGGATCACTTCGATGACGTTGCCCAAATACAAAAGTCCTCAGTTTTGTTCAGTTTCTTCTGGAAGATGATAAAGAGTGGAGTTTTTCCACTGGGGTCTAATATAGACCAGAACCCAGCAGCCTACGTGGATATACAGTGGACAGTGAAAGGTAGAAAGACACAAGTAAGGACATATAAATTAGAAAAAGGGCACGAGCTTTCCCAGGCCCTGGACTGGTATTCAAATATTTACTTACATCACAGGTAAATCTGAGACAGGGAGGCTCCCCGTGACATATAGATGACAGGGTCTAAAAACCAGTGGTCAACAAGTAGAAGTGGCTGGGATGGATGCAACAGGAAAGGCCTGTTATGTCACTTTTAGGCAGGCAGCATGCCAACAGGCTTGCTCTTGCTCGCATGGATGGAATTTCCTGTGCTGAAGGGAAGTATGTCTGCAAGGGGAGAGGGATGCTAGGTTTTTAGAGGAGATGTAGGCTGGTTCACTGTCAAGTTTTGCAAGGCTGGGAGCAAGCTGGGGGATGGGATGGGTGTATGGAGGGGTACTGAGGCAGCTGTGATACCTGTGTTTCAATAGTGCCACCATGTGGCTGTGACACCAGCAACAGCCTAGCCTGAGCCCAATATGCCACCTTGATCAACCAGCTGAATTTCTAGTTTTCTCTTCTGGAGGTCTCTAAGTAGGGCTAACCATCCAGTCCCCGAGGTATGGATTTCTTGTGGTAGGAGATGGAGAATGGTTAGAGAGCAGGCATTACGGAGAAGAAAGATATTTTCACAATATCCCAGAAGTATTATTTGGATAACAAACGTAGATGGGTCCTCATTTTGATCCCTAGGTCAGAGAAGTGGAGGTCATAGGGAGTGGTGTACTGGAGTTGACTTGTGCCAATTTGCAAGGGCTGATTGCTACATTTGCAATAATTCCGCAAGCCAGTTGTTAAGCAAAGCTGTAGTGAACAATTGATGACATGGGTCAGATCTAATGACAATAGATTTATTAGGAAAAGAGCAGATTGAGATGCAACTCCATTTGCCAAATCATAGTCCAACCGTAACCATAGGTTGGCTGCAGATACAAAAATTTAGCAAAACTCAACAAAAGCATTCTCTATGAACCCATTGGCTATGTGGAAGTTACAATAAAAGTTTTTGTTATTTATGATTTTATTGTTATTTGTAAATTGTATGCCATGCATCCTTTATATTATACACATTTATAATAAACATATTTATACGTACTTTTTTTTACCCCTGAAGAGTTGGCTGTTAAATATTTACTAGCACACCACTGCTCATAGGTTATATGTTTATAATGGATTGCTAATAATAACAAAACATAAATAATGCATCATTTCATTCCACTCGCCCGCTTAGTTCCACACTAATATGACTTCATCCCGAATCATACACTATCAATGCTACAACAAGGTCAGGCTGTTACTAATGCTTAAAAGGAATATTCATTCAGTTATTTCCTTGAATGTTTTGATAGTCAAGTAGATTCCTATAACGTCTATGGTAATACTTTATTTTTTTAAGTTTATTTATTTATTTTGAGAGAGAAAGACAGAGAGTGAGAGAGCAGGGAAAGGGCAGAGAGAAAGGGAGACAGAGAGAATCCCAAGCAGGCTCTGCACTGTCAGTGCAGACCCCGACGGGGGGCTCAAACTCACAAACCACGAGATCGTGACCTGAGCCACAGTTGGACACTTAACCGACTGAACCACCCAGGTGCTCCTGTGGTAATACTTTAAAACAATTGTGAAATGCTAAGTGCTTAATATTTCCAAAAGATGACATTTTATTCCCACCCATATAGTTCAATTTTACATGACTACACAAGTGGTTAGATCTCACCACGGGCTACTTGCTCGTGGAAAAAAGTAGACAGGTGAATCCTTGTCCATGATAACAACCAACGCAATTATTTTGAGGCTCTAAAAAAAAAAATCAGAAGGATTAGGGAGCAGCTTCCCATTCGAATGGCAAACTGCACTGTTTGATCTGGATGCAATTCATATGATAGTAAAGGAATAAAAATCAAAAAAGGAAATAAAATCACAAGAATGAAGAGAGTAGGATGAGACTCACCAACGGATGACAGTTTTGTTTTGTTTTGTTTTGTTAATTTATGGAAGTCAGAAAAGAGATGGAACAATGTGATGGATTAAACAGAGGGAAGGAAGCCACAACCCAGATACAATCAGTGGCAGGAGGAGTAAATCTGTCTAGTGGAATCACAGAGACTTTCTGGAGTTCGAAACTTGGAGTCAAACTGTCAAGTGAGCAATAAAACAAGATAAAGATATTCAAGGACTCAGAGCTCCCTTTCATGAGAAGTTACTCATTGTACCTGAGAAAACACAAAGAGGGAAATCAGAAAGAAAATGACCTGGAATACAGAAAACATGGAACTACCCAGTCTTTAGTCAACAGAAATTCCAAATGACTGCTAATGCTGCATGTCTAGAAATACGTTTTTCCAAATTAGAGCAACTATTCAGTGGAAACTAAATATATATATATATATATATATATATATATATATATATATATATTAAAAATGTAATTAAAAAGGAATAAATTCTATGCTACACATAGAATAAATAAGGTGTTGGAAGATATTTGGATGTGGTGAAGAAGGCATGTTCCATTTCACAAAGGAAAAAAAAATAGAAAGCAAGGCAATTAGAAACTCCAGGAAAACAAACAAAACTCACATAAAGCCACAGTCTGTTAATCAATCTAAAATATAGTATAATTTTGAGCAACTGGAGTGGTATAAGGAAAAAAAATCTATTTGACTATGATATAAAAAATGCATGCATTTCTTATTTTAATGGAAGAGGATAAGGAAAAACAATCCATTTGACTATGATGTTTAAAAAGTGTATGCATCCTATCAACCATAGCCGAAGTATGGAAAGAGCCTGAATGTCCATCGGCTGATGAATGGGTAAAGAAGATGTGGTATACATATATACAATGGAATATTACACGGTGATCAAAAAGAACGAAATCTTGCCATTTGCAACAATGTGGATGGAACTAGAGTATATTATGCCAAGTGAAATAAGGCAGTCAGAGAAAGACAAATATCATATGACTTCACACATATGTGGAATTTAAGAAACAAAACAGATGAATATAGGGGAAGGGAAGCAAAAAATAATATAAAAACAGAGAGGGAGACAAACCCTCAGAGACTCTTAAATACAGAGAACAAACTGAAGGTTGCTGGTGGGGTGTTGGGTGGGGAGACGGGCTAAATGGGTGAGGGGCATTAAGGAGGGCACTGTTGGGAAGAGCTCTGGGTGTTACACGTAAGTGATGAATCACTAAATTCTATTCCTGAAATCATTATTACACGATATGTTAACTAACTCGAATTTATATACATACATGTATGTATCTGGCTCAGTGGAGTGGATCTGTGCTGTGTTGGGCACATGGTGCCCACTCTCATGTCCAGAGCTGAGTCCTAGGTGGGGACAACATATCAACTGCCAAGCAACCTGCTGACATTGGCTACAAGACCTTCTTTACCTCCATGATGCTCTTCGCTGTACATGGGGACTACTTCTGCAGTGCCAAGCCTACCACTATCTCCAGTGGCACCGCTCCCAATGCCAGGCTGCAGAAGAACAGGAGACCTCAGGAGTCCTGTAGAACTGGGGGGCTACTTTCCTTGAGCAGAGGGGCCTGAGGCATGCTGTGGAATGATCTCACCTGCAATCATTTCCAAGTCAAGAGAACCAGGGCCTTAATACTGCTGAGAAAAAGTACCCATGTTTTCTCTAGTACTGCCAGTTAGGGGAGGCTGTTGAATCACAACAAGAATGGGAGGATGAGGCACATCTACAGACATTAAATATTCTGCCATGTAAAATGTGTATGCATCTTTTATTTTAATGGATACTGCCAAAGCCCTTGTAAAGGGGTTCTACCAATTTGACAATAACCATTAAATTCTAAAATGTATATACTTTCTGACCCACTTATTATATTTCTAGAAATTTATCCTCCCATGTGTACTCACATCTTCTTCAAATATGTCAATTTAAGGATGTTCATTTCACCATTATTCACAGTGGCAAAAAATTAGAATTAGTTAAATGAATTGTGGTGCATCCATACAATAGAATATCATGCAGCCTTTAAAAAGAATGAGATAGGGGCACCTGGGTGGCTCAGTCGGTTGGGCGTCCAACTTTGGCTCAAGTCGTGATCTCACAGCTCGAGGGTTGGAGCCCTACTTTGGGCTCTGTGCTGACGGCTCAGAGCCTGGAGCCTGCTTCAGATTCTGTGCGTGTGTCTCTCTCTGCCACTCCCCTGCTCACATTCTGTCTCTCTCTCTCTCAAAATAAATAAACGTTTAAAACAATTTTTTAAAGAATGAGATAAATCTGTACACGTGATTTGAAATGATCTCCGTGAAATATACCCAAAGTACAAAAACAATAGAACAATAGAACACAATAGAACAATGTGTATATTGAGCTTGTGTTTGAATAGAAACAAGAACATATACATATACGTGTGTGAAATGAGTCCACGGTTGACTCTAGAGAGGTGGACGATACCTGAAATGAGATGGACATTCGCTTTCATTGTCCTTTCATGCTGCTTGAATTTTACCATATGCTTGTAAAAATTTTTGTAAAGCGTCAAAATACTTTTAAAGTGAGTGGTGCCACCTCTATTAAGAAGATGGCCTATTTTTTTAAATTCTTTTTTTCTTTTTATTAATTTTTTTAAACGTTTGTTTGTTTTTGAGAGAGAGAGAGAGAGAGAGAGAGAGAGACAGAGTGTGAGCAGGGGGAGGGACAGAGAGAGAGGGGGACACAGAATCTGAAGCAGGATCCAGGCTCTTGAGCTGTCAGCACAGAGCTTGACGCAGGGCTCAAAGTCATGAAACGTGAGATCATGACCTGAGCCAAAGTCAGACGCTTAACCGACTGAGTCATCCAGGCGCCCCAAGAAGATGGCCTATTAAAAAAAAGAAGATGGCCGAAATCTGAAATATTCTAGCACTTGGTTCATGGATCCTTCGTCATCGGTGTAGGGTAGGGGGAAATCGACTTGGACCTGGATTTAAAATGCCTTACAAGTATGAGCTACAGGTATAAGGGCTCTGTAGGAAAGGAAACCATTTGGTGGTCTATGCTATTTCACCATATTTTGCAGGTACATGGTTCAGGTGCATCTTGCAGGTGCATGGTTGAGTGTCAAGTGCCAAGCATGAGTGGGAACAGATGACAGATAAATTATCTTTATCAGCAGCCCCATCACGCCTGAGATAGGCCCACAGAAAAAAAGATGGTTTATGATTAAATTGTATGACACTATCCCTAGCAGGCTTAGGGGACAGGAAAAGGAATAAGAGCTCCCTGGGAATCACTGACTTATCTTTTGGTCAAGAGTATCCTTTATTTGTCTGACTAATGAAAGAAGTTATGTTGCATATGGGACTATTAGATTCCCTAATGAGTCAAATTAGTTCTCTTGAAAGGGTCCCAGTGGCCCTCTCAGTTTGCATCCTGGCACAGCAGAAAGGCCTGGATCCAAGCTTTGTCTGCTGGGACATATAACTGGCTAGAGTTGTATGGGAGGACTTCCTTTCTCCCAGATCACACTGCTGTCAGAGTTTTTCCAGAGCTTTGCCAAGCACGGACAGATGTAGGAACAGTTGGCTATATGTTATGGGAATACTGTCCACGGAAGTCAGCCTCTGTGATACTCAGAACGGTTGCTTAGATATGTGTCAAACACTGTAGAGACTTTAGACTCTGCCTGGTACCAAAGAAGTTGGAACAGTGGGAAGGGCGAGGCCCCCAAAACTGGCATGACCCTGGCTTTCTAAGACAATACTCACCTCAGTGACCAGCCTCAGGCTTTCTTCCCTGATGTGTCTTTGCCATGGTCTGGGGCATCTGGAGAGCATTTGCCAGACTTGACTCTGTAGTTTTAAGCAGTTGATTCAGCTGTGCACCAGGAGGGGTACCCTGGGCACACAGCGGCATTTGGGACCAATCGCCTCTGATCAAAACCATCAGTGGGCTTTAATTCAGTCAGGTTCCTGCTTGCTTTCCCATCTTTGGTTTTCTTTCTCATTCACTGTCTGGCTGCAGAACCTTTGGACTTGACAATATATATATCTGGGAGCTGCAGATTCAGACTCTTGGCTCTCCCTCAAGGACTTTGCCTTAAACGTGTTCTACCAGATCGCCTTTATTTGTGCTTCCTTAGGTGTTCAAAAAAGAGTTAATTCCGCAGACCAAATGCTATCCTTTGAAAAGTATCCTTACAAGGTTAGCCCTTGGTGAGTGCCTGGGATCTTGGATTTGGGAAGGGTTCCCACCATCCTAACTAATAAGAATGGCTCACTGAACCTAAAGTGCTTGTACTGATGATGTGGTTAATGCTGAACACCTGCTTTCCTTCTGGAGTCTAGAATTTTGTCCTAGGGTAGTGGCTGCCTATGTGACCAGCCTCCAGTAAAAACTTTGGGCACTGAATCTCTAATGAGCTTCCCTGGTAGACAACATTTTACATATGTAATCAGACCTCATTGTTGGGGAATTAAGTGTATCCCATGTGACTCCATTGGGGGATGGTTCTTAGAAACTTGCATGTGGTTTCCTCTGGATTTTGCCCATGTACCTTTTACCTTCACTGCTTTTGCTTTGTATCTTTTTGCTGTAATGAATGTCTTAAGAAATACCATTTTTTGAAGTTTATTTATTTGAGAGAGATAGAGACAGCATGAGTGGGGGAGGGCCAAAGAGAGAGGGAAAGAGATAATCGTAAGCAAGCTCTGAGCTGCCAGCGCAAAGCCTGATGAGGGGCTCAAACTCACAGAACTGCAAGATCATGACTTGAGCCGAAACCAAGAATTGGACGCTTCACTGACTGAGCCACTGAGGTGCACCAGAATACCATTCTTGATACAGCTGCAGTCAGGAATCATTTTAGGGACAAAATGTTCACAAATAGAAGAGTAAAAAAGTATGGAAGGAGTTATTAAGAAGGATTTTCATTTTTCAACCCTAGAAAGTGCAAGTTGTTTGTGTATTTTTATGGACAGGGTAGATTAGCTATAGCACTGAATATTTTTTAAGTAACAAATATTCAAAAATATACTAAACAAAGCCCTATGAGGCCTCATCAGTTTTTCTGTCTCACAGAAAAGCAAGGTTTAGGGGCACCTGGGTGGCTCAGTCGGTTGAGCATCCAACTGTAGATTTTAGCTCAGGTCCTGATCACATGGTTTGTGGGTTCGAGCCCTGCATAGGGCTCTGTGTTGGCAGCATGGAGCCTGCTTGGGATTCTCTCTCTCTCTCTCTCTCTATCTGTTCCTCCTCTGCTCACAGTCCTCTCTCTCTCTCAATAATAAATAAAGATTAATTTTTTTAAAAGTAAATAAACATTAAAAAAAAAGCAGGGTTTAATTTGTTAATGGGAAGGTGACCTGATTTTTTTGAGACAGAAAATGAGCATGGACTTTAAAATCAGATTGCTTGGTTTTTGAGTCCAGTGTGATCTTAGACAAATTAATGACCTCTTTATGCTCTGATCATCTCATCTTAAAATGTAAATAATAATTATAATTACTTCCTAGGGTTGTTGAAAGGAAAACCTGAATTAATCCATGTAAAGAACTTACAGTGCCTGGCATATGGTACACATTCAAAAAATTACAGATGTTATTATTACTGTTATAATTACTGTTTTCTTAGAAAGTGAATTCATGGGATGTTCTACATACTTCAGGGCTATCACGATATGCCCTGATAACTAGTAAAGGAGATAAAATAAAAAAATCCAGGAGTTTAGCTATAAAACAAACAAACCTGAAGGATAGCTTGAGGGCTCAGAAAACTGCAGTGTAACCAGTTTGAAGTTATTATCACATCTTAAGAATGTGTCAGTCAATGGGGCGCTTGGGTGGCTCAGTCCGTTACCAATGATCTCATGGTCTGTGAGTTTAAGCCCTGCATCGGGCTCTGTGATGACAGCTCAGGGCCTGGAGCCTGGAGCCTGCTTCAGATTCTGTGTCTCCCTCTCTCTCTGCCCCTCCCCCGTTCATGCTCTGTCTCTGTCTGTCCCAAAAATAAATAAACGTTGAAAAAAAAAATTAAAAAAAAAATAAAAGAAAAAAGAAAAAAAAGAAAGAAAGAAAAGGAAAGAAAAAAAACGTAAAACATTAAAAAGAAAAAAAAGAATGTGTCAGTTGTTCATCTGTGGGAGGATACAGGGTTAGGGTCAGGAAAAGGAAGCCTTACCTTCTGCCTTTGACCTATTTTTGCTCACAGCTGCAACGCCATTTCAGATGAAAAGATAAAGATAAGAGATTTTGGGGTTTTATTTTACTCCTGTCACTCCAGTTTCCAAGGTAAAAGGATCATCGCTATACACTTACCTCACCTGTTTCCTCTTGTTTTGATTTTATGCTCAGGAAGCCATCTTCTATATTCCCGTCAGGTCTCCCTCGGGGGAGAGAACGAGTTTACCACATGAACTTTACACTTTTCTGTCAAGTCACTGAAACAACTTCTGATGACTTAGCTTTCCGTGTAGCTTGGTTGTAGGGGGATGGAATGTGCTAATTATGCCTGCGTGGGTGTTGCTGTTTTAATTTACCTAATAAATTAATCAATTTGCATTCTGGTGTCAGCTTTGGTCTCTTGTGGTTTTTAGCCAACTTGTCCCAGGGTGTCAGGGCCTGGAACTCCTAGGAAGTGAGAAAGTGAAATTTCTAAGGCGTGGAAGCAGCTGCTCTTTTCCATGATGATACCACACGTGCACTGTTCCGTTTTCAGAGTCATGCCTTATTTACAGATGTTTCCAAGGAACATGGACAATGAAGGACAATGGCTTTATTAATCAAGGGACAACTTCCTGCTGCAAAAAAAGATTTCCGGGTATAGGGACTTAAATGTATTGTCTAGGTAAGAGGTTCAGGGCTATCCATGTAATCCTGGTCCATAAGAACAGAGGCCCAGGTTCCATCAGAGATGCAGGTTTTTTTCCATCACTCCCTGAGTATTATCTTCAACCACATGGTTCAAACTCAATACATGGGGGAATTAGAAAGAAAATGTCCAGGGCAAGGAGGTCCAACTTAATGAAAGATTTAGAAGTGGCACACAGCACTTCAGCTCATAGCCTGTTAGCCCAAATTTAGTCACATAGCCATGTTTAGTTGCAAATGAGACTGGGAAGTTCTGTTCATTGTCATGCTCTGTGACCAAGAATATATAAAACACCTTGATTTCTTTGAATAATTTGTCTGAACCTGTAAATGATCCCCATGAAGGGTGTCCTAACCTTAACAAATGTACATTCTCAGGCACACTAGGGATATGTGCTTAGTTTTTAAAAATTAGCTCCAATGGGGCACCTGGGTGGCTCAGTTGGTTGAGCATCTGACTCTTGGTTTCGGCTCAGGTCATGATCTCACGGCTTCGTGGGTTCGAGCCCCGTGTCGGGCTCTGTGCTGGCAGCAGAATCTGCTTGGGATTCTCTCCCTCTCCCTCTGCCCCTTTCCCACTCTCACTGTCTTTATCTCTCTCAAAATAAAAGAATAAAAAAAAAAATTAGCTCCAAGTTGTTCCTTTTATAGAACTCTTTTAAATTATAAAATATACCCACAAGAGTGTATGATATATATATGTTTAATAATGGCATTATTATTATTGTTTTTAATGTTTATTTATTTTTTTTGAGAGAGAGATACAGAGTGTGAGTGGGGGAGGGGCAGAGAGAGAGAGGGAGACAGAGAATCTGAAGCAGGCTCCAGGCTCTTGAGCTGTCAGCACAGAGCCCAACTCGGGGCTTGAATTCACAAGCTGGGAGATCATGACCTGAGCCGAAGTCAGACGCTTAACTGACTGAGCCACCCAGGTGCCCCAATGACATTATTATTTAAAGAAGAATAAAACGATTGCTCGTATCTATCACAAGCTTAAGAAACAGAACTTCACTGAGGCACCTGGGTGGTTCAGTCGACGAAGTGTCCAGCTTTGGCTCAGGTCATGATCTCGCGGTTGCTGTGTTCAAGTCCCAAGTCAGGCTTTGTGTTGACAGTGGACAGCTCCTGACTTGTTCTTTCTCTCGCTCTCAAAATAGATAAATAAACTTGTAAGAAAGAGACAGAATTTGGCTAATAGCTTTGTAGGTTGCCATGTGCCTCTTCCTAATCATCCTGCCTCCCCTTCCTCCTGTTCAGAGGTGACCTCTACACCAAAATTGGTGTTAATCAGTCTCTTACTTTAACATTGTTTTACTACATGTGTATATAATCATACAAAGAAATACTTTTTGTTCTGCCTCTTCTGAGCTCTATTTTTTCTATTGGGGCGCCTGGGTGGCTCAGTCAGTTAAGTGTTGGACTCTTGATCTCAGCTCAGGTCTTGATCTCAGGGTCATGAGTTCAAGCCCTGTTCACTGGGCATGAAGCCTACCTAAAAAAAAAAAAAAAAAAAAAGGTATTTTTTTCTTTTGCGACTCACTCAACATTGTTTTTGAGGGTCACGCATGTTAGTGAGAACAGTGATTTGCATTCATTCTCACTGCTAAAATGACATTCCTTTTTATGCATATACCACTATGTATTTCCCTGTTCTGTTGGATACTTGGATTGTTTCCAGTTTTTTGCCACTGGAACAATAATATGATTTTTCCTGCATAGGACTCCTGATGAACATATAGATGCATTTCACTAAACTGAATATTTAAGAGAGGAATTACTGAGTTTAGGCAACTTTACTGGGTAATGCCAAAGAATTTTCCAATGTTGTTGACCTAATTTACACTCCTTCTACCCGTGGTAAGAAAGTTCCAGTTCCTCCACCTCTTCATTGTGATTTTAATATACATCTCATGACTATTAATGCCTGTTTTTTTAGCTTTTACTTCTTTTTCTATTGGTTGTTTATGTGTTTCATGTTGATTTGTAGGATTTAAAAAATTTATTGTGGTGGGGTACCTGGCTTGGCTCAGCTGGTGTCGCATATGACCCTTGATCTGGGTCTGTGAGTTTGAGCCCCACATTGGGTGTGGAGATTACTTAAAAATAAAAACTTTTAAAAATATATTTATATTTTGGATACTGATCCTTTGATCGTTTTATGTGTTGCAAACATCTTTTCCCAGTGGCTTGTTTCTTTATTTTTTGCTATATTTTGATGAGCAGATGTTCTTTTTTTTTTTTTTTTAATTTTTTTTTTTTTCAACGTTTTTTATTTATTTTTGGGACAGAGAGAAACAGAGCATGAACGGGGGAGGGGCAGAGAGAGAGGGAGACACAGCATCGGAAACAGGCTCCAGGCTCCGAGCCATCAGCCCAGAGCCTGACGCGGGGCTCGAACTCACGGACCGCGAGATCGTGACCTGGCTGAAGTCGGACGCTTAACCGACTGCGCCACCCAGGCGCCCCGATGAGCAGATGTTCTTAATTATAATGCTATTGAATGTATTAATACATTTTTTATTGTTTGTGTTTTTGTGACTTGTTAAAAAAATTCCTCCTGTGGTGCCTGGGTGGTTCAGTTGGTTGAACATCGGACTTTGGCTAGGCCACGATCTCATGGTTCATGAGCTTGAGCCCTGCGTCAGGCTTGCTGCTGTCAGTGCAGAGCCCGTTTTGGATCCTCTGCCCCCACCCCCCACCCCGCTGCCCCTTCCCTGTTCGTGCTCTCTCTCTCTTTAAAAAATAAGTAAACATTCCGGGGCGCCTGGGTGACTCAGTCGGTTGAGCTTCTGACTTCAGCTCAGGTCATGATCTCATGGTTCGTGAGTTCGAGCCCCGCGTCATGCTCTGTGCTGACGGCTCAGAGCTGGAGCCTGCTTCAGATTCTGTGTCTCCCTCTCTCTCTGCCCCTCCCCCACTCATATTCTGTCTCTCTCAAAAGTAAATAAACATTAAAAAAAGTTAAAAAAATAAAAATAAAAAATAAGTAGACATTCAAAAAAAAGAGAAAAAAAATTTTCCTTATTCCAAAGATACTCTTCCATATTTTCTTCAAATAGCTTTAAAGTTTTTCTTTCCATACATAACTCTTTTATTCATCTGGAATTGATTTTTGTGGATGGTGAGGTTGGAAAGGTAAAGAAAATCAGAGAGAAGAAAAAAACATCCTTAATCCTACTTTTTTCCTATGCATATATGTATATACTTAATATAATACAAAATTGCAAAACATTGCAAGAACAGTTTTGAATCTTGATTTTTTTTTTCACTTAACATTATATAAGGGGAATTTTCCTGTACTAGTAAACATTTTTAGGAAACAATATTTTAAATGTTTTCATAGGGGTGCCTCGGTGTTTCAGTCAGTTAAATGTCCAGGTCGTGATCTCGCGGTTTGTGGGTTTGAGCCTCATGTCAGGCTCTGTGCTGACAGTGGGGAGCCTGCTTGGAATTCTCTGTCACCCTCTCTCTCTGCCCCTCCCCTGCTCGCACTCTCTAAAAAATAAATAAGCATTTAAAGAAATAAATACATAAATACATAAGTAAATGTTTTCATAAACGTGTATGTATCTATAAGTTAGCATTCGGTTTGTCTGTGAGTGACCCAAACCACAAAATAACAATGAGTTAACAAGACAGAAGTTAAATTCTCTTGGTTTCTACTATGCTTATGTCCCTATGGCCAGAACTTAGTTATATTGCCAAACCTACCTGCAACAGACGCTGGGCAATTCAGTTTTTATGCTAGTTAGCCACGTCTCCAGCTAGAAATTCTATTATCCTGGAAGAAAGGAAGAACAGATATTGGGGGAGAGGGCTCTACAGTCTCTAGCTAACAGAATATGTTTAGTCTAGTCCTTCCTTTTTGTATACTTTTATTGTCCCTCCTTTTATAAATAACACTTCTATGAACATATCCTTCTATGATTATTTCTTTCTGGTAGATTTCTAGTGTTACAACCTATGGATCAGAAAGCATGCTTTTTTTAAGTGCTTCTTAAAAAAAATTGGAACAATGGATAAATATAGTCTCAATATATGCTTGACCAAAAGTTATTCTTTTGATCTGAATGGGCACCCAGAATGTTACCTATGTCAAGATTCATTTCCCTAAGGGATGAGTAACTTAGGGCAGAAAGTCATTGAGTAGATTGGGGCTTCTGCTCAACCCATGGTCATTTTCGTATCATCGGGTAATAGAAAACAGGAACCATAAGCGAACAAGAATTGGCAACTAGTTTGTCCCTCTGATTAGAACTGTAATCAATTCTTTTTTTCTATGAAAAAAATTTTAAATTTAATGTTTATTGATTTTGAGAGAGAGAGAGAGACAGACAGACAGACAGACAGAGTGTGAGCAGGGGAGGGACAGAAAGGGAGGGAGACACAGAATCGGAAGCAGGCTCCAGGCTCTGAGCAGGGCTCGAACCCACCAACCGTGAGATCGTGACCCGAGCTGAAGCTGGACACTCAACCGACTGAGCCACCCAGGCACCCCTTGATCTATATTTTTAAAAGTTATTAGGGCACCTGGATGGCTCAGTCAGTTAAGTGTCTGACGCTGGCTTAGGTCATGATACTGCAGTCTGTGAGTTCGAGCCCCGTTCGTGCTCTGTCTCTCTCTCAAAAATAAATAAACATTAAAAAAAAAGTTATTACACCTCACTATACTTGTGTTTGTAGGATTGTTCTGGAAAGAAAATCCACAGCTTTATTAACTGAGGCTTTCTGCATGCTTTCTTTTGACTACAGGTCTCACATAGAAACTAAACGAGAAAGAATTTTTTTTTTTTAATTGAAGAGGAAGAGTCCTGGGGATTATTCAGTGATAACCCCCAAACTATTATCTACCGGCATCCCCTCCTTCAACTCAGTCTCCTTACTTCTTCCTCTTAGCATTTAAACATAACTCAGATGTCTTTCCCCTTTCAAATGAAAACACATAAATAAAAGCCTCTGTTTGAATTTACTTCCCTCTCATTTCTTCCTTCCTTCACAGGCCAAGTTTCTTGAATAAGTGGACAGTAATCACTGCCTTGATTTCTCCATTTTGCCACGTGTCATTCTCTCCTTGACGTACTGTGATCTGGCTCCGTGGTTTCACTATATCTGCTCTCCCTTACTAAAGCCAACACGAACTCTCGGTGGCAAAAGCCTACAAAGACTTATCTTTGCACTTATCTTACCACTTATTTGATAATAACTGCCCCCTGTGAAATCCTCCCCCCTTGAATTTTTCTCCTGCCTTGGACTTTTCTCTGATGCCTGCTCCCTGTTTTTCTCCTCCTCTGGCCCCTCCCTCTGTTTTCACAAGCTCTAATTCTTCCTTAGGGTGTTCTCTGGAGTTTTATCATCAACCGTGTTCCTTTATTGTTTTTTTTTTTTAATATTAAAAAAAATTTTTTTTTAAGTTAACTCTACCCATAACATGGGGCTGGAATTCATGACCCAGAGATCAAGAGTTGCTTGCTCTAATGACTGAGCCAGGCAGACGCCCCAATCATGTTCCTTTAAAACTCTCATAATGAGGGGCGCCTGGGTGGCTCAGTCGGTTAAGCGTCCGACTTCGGCTCAGGTCATGATCTCGCGGTCCGTGAGTTCGAGCCCCGAGTCAGGCTCTGTGCTGACGGCTCAGAGCCTGGAGCCTGTTTCAGGTTCTGTGTCTCCCTCTCTCTCTGCCCCTTCCCTGTTCATGCTCTGTCTCTCTCTGTCTCAAAAATAAATAAAACGTTAAAAAAAATTAAAAAAAAAAAAACACTCATAATGAAAAACTAAAAAATAAAATGTTCATAATGATGCCATCTATACTCATGACCTACATTACCATCTATTAGCCCGTAATTTCCTTTTTTTTTAATATATGAAATTTATTGTCAAATTGGTTTCCATACAACACCCAGTGCTCATCCCAAAAGGTGCCCTCCTCAATACCCATCACCCACCCGCCCCTCCCTCCCTCCCACCCCCCATCAACCTTCAGTTTGTTCTCAGTTTTTAAGAGTCTCTTATGCTTTGGCTCTCTCCCACTCTAACCTCTTTTTTTTTTTTTTCCTTCCCCTCCCCCATGGGTTTCTGTTAAGTTTCTCAGGATCCACATAAGAGTGAAACCATATGGTATCTGTCTTTCTCTTTATGGCTTATTTCACTTAGCATCACACTCTCCAGTTCCATCCACGTTGCTACAAAGGGCCATATTTCATTCTTTCTCATTGCCATGTAGTACTCCATTGTGTATATAAACCACCATTTCTTTATCCATTCATCAGTTGATGGACACTTAGGCTCTTTCCATAATTTGGCCATTGTTGAGAGTGCTGCTATAAACATTGGGGTACAAGTGCCCCTATGTCCCTATGCATCCCTTGGGTAAATTCCTAGTAGTGCCATTGCTGGGCCATAGGGTATTTCTGTTTTTAATTTTTTGAGGAACCTCCACACTGTTTTCCAGAGTGGCTGCACCAATTTGCATTCCCACCAACAGTGCCGGAGGGTTCCCATTTTTCCACATCCTCTCCAGCATCTATAGTCTCCTGATTTGTTCATTTTTAGCCCGTAATTTCCAAATATGTTTCTAACTTGGATTCTTCAACTGGCCAATTGCCCCTGGACATATCTATCTCAAACTCAACATGACCCCGTTCCCCACATGGGGCAATGACACTTTCATTTATTCAGTCACCCAAGCCAAAAACCTAGGGCTCTACCTAGAATATTTTTCTTTCAAGCGTGCTTCAACTTCCGGAAGTAATTGGCAATAACAGTTTGCCTCCCAGGTATATTTCATACCTGTCTTTTTTTCCTCTATGCCCACTGTCACTGCCAGCATGATTAGTTCCTAAGCATCTTTTATGGCTTTTGTTTTACTATGGCTATGGCTCTCAGTATTCACTGTGCAGCAGAATCATTTGAAGAAATTAAAACCAAATTCAAATGCTCTATGACTTACTCCAGAAAATGCTTGTGGACAAGAACTGAGCTTTGGTATTTTGAAGACAGTTTAACATGCATTTGGGATTGCAAACCACTGATTTATACTCTTTACAGGTGAACTGGGCCAGATGTAGAAATCATCTGAACGGGAAATATCAGAGTGATTGAAGGCTACCAAAATTATGTCACGGGCCTCTCTGGTAATTATATCTTTAAACAGAAACCAAACAAACAAAGCAGAGCCTGACTTCCCCTGACACTGCCCTGGCAAAGGAATAGAGGGTGCATGGTCTTTGTCAATGCCAGGTAAGGGCAGAAGTGTAGGTTCCCTCTTCTGTCCATGTAGACATTGAGGGAGTAGGGGTGGGGGTCCTCATTATTGGTGGGCTAGGCTCCCACTAGGAACTACAACTCTCCACTAGGCTTCCACTGATACTTCCTTAGCTGGGAGGGGTAAGAGGGCCTCATTACTGCTCCCTATGTGGCCTCCACTGGTGTTATAGTGGGGATGCTTGGCCTCCTTACAGGAGACAGTGGCGAAAGTCCTGACTCTTGACTCTCAGTTAGGCTTCTCCTCTGACTGCATCTCAACAGGGAGGAGGAGGGGTGTCTCATTACTGTCAGGTAGGGGTGGAAATCCAGGTTCCCCATGTAGTCTCCAATGGCACTGTGAGCAACGGGATGGGGACACGTGTGTGTGGAGGGGTACTTGTTATAATTCAGCAGTGGGGATAGAAGTCCTGGCTCTCGACTTTGCCATCTCCAACATCACACCAGTGGGATTGAGGTACAGGGGTACTGGGGTATTAGGATGTTGGGGTGTTTCATTATAGCCTATAGAGTGTGCAAGTCTAGGCTCCTTGCTTGGCCTTTGTAGGAATGGGGGGGGGGGTCATAGGTTTTGACTGTTGGTGTTTATCTACAGCAGAGTAGTTATTTTCTAATGTCTTGGTAGGCTGTCCTTTCCTCATCCTCTGCCTAAAGGGGGTAGCCTTTTACTGGGGGAGTTCCGTCTGTGTCTCTTGGCATTTTTGGGTTTCTAGGTTTTTGTTTGTTTGTTTGTTTGTTTGTTTGTTTTTAAATTTTTTTTTCCAACGTTTTTATTTATTTTTGGGACAGAGAGACAGAGCATGAACGGGGGAGGGGCAGAGAGAGAGGGAGACACAGAATCGGAAACAGGCTCCAGGCTCTGAGCCATCAGCCCAGAGCCTGACGCGGGGCTCGAACTCCCGGACCGCGAGATCGTGACCTGGCTGAAGTCGGACGCTCAACCGACTGCGCCACCCAGGCGCCCCTGTTTGTTTGTTTTTTAAGTAGACTCCACACAAAGTGTAGAGCCTACTACAGGGCTTGAACTTACAACCCTGAGACCAGCACCTGAGCTGAGATCAAGAGTCGGGACGCTTCACCAACTGAGCCACCCAGGTGCCCCAGGGTTCTAGTTTTTGGCTTCTCTAGTACACAGTATGGGAGTATAAGGCTAAACAAACACCCAGGAACTTACCTCTGTGTTCGTCTTTGGGTCCTGAGGTCCCTAGCTAGTGTGCTGTTTTTCCTCTACTTTTCAGAGTTTCTTTAATTTGTTTTATATATAATGTCCAGAGGTTTTAGTTGTACTTTTTTGGAGGGATAGAGAAAAGTAGACTTACTCCATCTTCCCAGAAGCAGAAGCGAAGAGCCTGTAATGTATTGAAACACAACTTCAAACAAAACTACTTGGCAGAGATCTAGGGAGAAGTTGCAATGCGCTTCAAACAAAGATATCAGGAAGGCAATCAAATAAAGCCAGCCAGAGGCAGTAACAGCCTTTGCAAATACAGGAATATCTGCAAGCACCTCCAGATAGTAATTACGTAAAAATCATAATGTTTATCATAAACATCTATGAAAATCTGAGAGCCTTAATTTGTGAATCAGTATCGGGCTTCTGGGAGGAGATATTGAACTACGTGATGTAGGGATATGGAGAAACTGTGACTTATCTCCTGGTTCTGGTTAAGGAAAAAAGAGTCAAATATTTTTAATGCCTCATTCCGTTTTCAAAGCCATCACATTAGTGCTTTCTTTTTTTTAAAGAAAGCACAAATTAAAAAGACCTCGGGGCGCCTGGGTGGCGCCGTCGGTTGAGCGTCCGACTTCAGCCAGGTCATGATCTCGCGGTCCGTGAGTTCGAGCCCCGCGTGGGGCTCCGGGCTGATGGCTCGGAGCCTGGAGCCTGTTTCCGATTCTGTGTCTCCCTCTCTCTCTGCCCCTCCCCCGTTCATGCTCTGTCTCTGTCCCAAAAATAAATAAAACGTTGAGAAAAAAAAAATTAAAAAAAAAAAAAAAAAAAGACCTCATGCCCAGCTTTAGTTCTGCCTGCTCTTTTTTTCTGAGCCCCTTCCCCCTTTCTCCCTTTTGAGTCCTAGTAAAATGCTGTTCATAGGAGGCAACCCTGTGTAAAGAAATACTCATTTTCAAGACAAGATCCCTATAAACAACCTAGAGAAACAAAAACAGTAGCTCACAATAAAAATGACAAAAACAATCTGATTGGATATAAAATCTCAAGAGGACTGGGATATAAACTTTAGGAGCTGGAGATGAATTGATAGGTTGTCCTGTGTTGCAAATAGCTCTGCTATGTAGGCTGACATAGTTGAAAGGCAGAACACATTTCAGCAGTTAATTATAGAAATCCGTAGGGCTATGTTTATTGGTTGCAGGAGGTTTATCCCAGCTAAAACCTAAATAAACTGCAAAGAGGATCTGGTAGGACATGCTCCAGAAACCAATAAATAGATTTGGGTGAGAACCCAAATCTAGGAGACTGTCCCAGTAGCTGGAATGATTTTTTCCCCCTTGCTTCCTCCCTTCTTCCTTTTGGTTGGTGGAGGGTGGAGGGTGGAGGGTTGGGGTGGAGAGACAGCCGAAGACGGGAAATTGTTTTCTTACCCGTTACAAATCTGAACCTTGCCCTCTGTACCAGGTTCTGGAAATATTGCTAGCATGCCCAGAAACGTGACAGAATCTGTTTGGAAATTATTCGGTTCCTTTCCTTTCTGTAGGCACTTCCAACTCTTTGCTTTGGAGTGAAGCAAAAATGAAGGTCAAAGTCAAATCTGTGGATTCTGCTACTTAGATTAAAAGGTTGCGTGAGCACAATCTGGGCAAATGATTAAATAGAAAGAATTTAGAGGGGGTGGACACCCTGGGATTTCTATTCTCCTAGCCACTCCTCACTGTTTTTCTTCCTGTTCTACCTTTCCAGCAAAGGTTGCAACTCTTCCTTTGCATGTGTCACAACCCTTCGCTGGGGTCAGTGGAGATGGAAAGCCCTGCAATTATTGCCAAAGGGTCCCAAGATTCAAATATGTACACCAAACACCGGCAGAAGAGTGAAGAAATATCTCTCTTTGACCCAAACACATTTAGACAACTTTCTGGATTTTCATTTATCCTTAGATTTTGCTTATGAAATGCAGAATTTTCAAACATTAGAGAAATACATATCAGAGAGTACAAGTTGCCAGTAATTCTACCCTTCAAAGAGAACAAGGTTCCCAACTTGTTTTCCTACTCTTTTTCAAATTTATGGAGAAACTGTTGTGTTAAATAAAATCAAATTAATTTAAAAGTTACTACATTTATGGTAGATTTCTGTTGTTCCTCAACGAACAGATGCTCAAAATACAAATACTAACATCAGGAGATCCGCAAATTACTGAAGTTAAACATGGGTCCCTATACTTTAAGAAAAGCTAGGAATTTCTGCTCTTGCCTAAAAATTGCAGCAGCTGCGAACTAAAATTTCGTCTCCGTCTCAGTGGAAGCAACTCACGCCGTTACACCCTCCGAGGGGCGGTTCTGCGAGGTCAAGAGCTCGTTGGAGGCTGCAGTGAGCGGCAGTCACCGCCTCTCACACACCCGCTGCGTTTTGATAAACAAGGAGACTCGCGCCCGCTGTCTGTAGAGGAAGGAGGAGCTAGGGGGCGGGGCCAGGCCCTTGATGTGGGTGGGGCTCGAAAAGCCTTCCTATTGGTGGTTAGCGAAGAGAGGGGACCTGAGAATCTGATTGGCCTGGCCCCCTGTTCCTAAGCGGATTGACGACCCCTGGCTCGCCGGGCCGCGCCTCTCGGCGTCGCGCTCCTCCCCTCGCGGGTGGGTGCCGACCCCGAACTGCAGAGCGCGTGCGCGCGCGGCCCCACGCCGCGGCGGATCCCGCCCGCTCCGCCGCGCACACTCGCAATCAGTGGGCGAGCCGGGAGCCGCGGAGGTCACCGCGGGGAGGCGGGGGGCCGGGCAGCATGGCAGCCTCCTTACGGCTCCGTGGAGCCGCCTCCGGCCTCCGGTTTTGGAGCCGCCGGCAGCGTCCGGCAGTGGCCAGCCCTGCAGTGGGTAAGGACCTCGCGCCTTCTCCCCCAGTCCCTCCTCTGGCTGCCCGCTTCTCGCTCCCTGACGGCAGAAGAGGTGTTTTCACGGGAGGCGCTGCGGTTGGATCCGGGCTTAAAACCCCCAATTTTGGTTGGTCCCAAGGCCTGGCCTCTTCTGCGGCTACCTCTCGCACAGCTAGTGCTTCGTCCCCACTACCCCCGCCCGGGATCCGCATGAATGGCGTTCAGCGTCTTTTTTTCGAGACTTAAGGAGTGGGAAGAGGTGGGGGTAAGGGAGGAGAATTTGGCTCCGGGGCGTGCTTTTTGGAGTTAGGAATCCGAGGACAATTGGAGGGCCCAACCCCAAGGGCGACCGGCCATCTACCCCTGCGACTCCTGGGCTTACAGCTCCCGTTGACCTTTCAACTCCCCGCCCCCCCCCCCCCCAGGGTGCACCCCGGCAGGCGAACCTTTGGCATCGGGGCTTGATTTTTGTTTAACCACCTTAAGCGCGTAGGATGGTCTTACACAAGTGGTTGTGTATACAAACCAGGTGACAAGTCCAGTAAAGTTTTAAGTCACTTTTGATTAGCAAGGCGGGCCGCCCCTGCCGCCGTTTCTTTCACTTCTGTCAAACTACTAACCAAGACACTTTCAGCGTCCTCAAAATTTTGTCCTGAAGCTGTTCTGTTCCTTCCCCCTCATACCATTTTAAGTTATGACAGCTAATCATCGGCTTAGGAAGAGGCAGGTTTTAGATCCTCAGAGATCTAATCTTTGTCAGTTTTCTGGTGAAGAGCTGGAATGAATTAGGGCATCGCAGCAGGATTTGGAAAGTAGTTCTTGATTCTTCTTGATTCTTCCTCATTCTTGCATTTCTACTACACAGTTCTACTAATTGAAAAATTGGTTGATTTGTGGGGATACTGCCATTGTAATAAATAGTGGCAGTAATAGTTCTTTCAATTCATGCTTTCAGTAAGAGTTTGAGAGTTTTAACAATGCATTGTTGAGCAGTTTCATACCCAGGATTTTTTTTTTTTTTTTAAAGCCTTGGTATTAATTTTTTCTGATCACTTAAAACTGTAGCAGGCTGGGAACTTAGTTCTTAATAGCTCCCCTTCCTCCCGCTGGGTAAAACCTAAGAACAGTGAATTTCCTATCTGGCTTAAGACAGGCAGGCTCCATGTGATTCAAGAGAACAGATGTCTGATACAGAATCACGGTAACAAGATACAAACTCACAGAATCTGCTAAACTTGAGTGGAACCGCTGTTTGAGCTAACATGTATGTATTGAGCTACCAAAAAAAAATGCCTCCCACTTTGGAGATACTTAAAAAGTATATATATTAGTCACTTCTCCACAGTACTAAATGTAGCACCAGTTTTCACATGAATGTGCTATTCTTTCAGTTTTGATTAGCCAGGGAAGACATATGTGCTGTTTAGTGGTTTTACAAGGTGTTCTAATGATATTTTAATGAACCTTTGATGTACCCTTTAGAGTTATGAAAGTTCTTTCAAAAGGGCCGGAGGCCTAAAACTGTCACACTTGCCTCTAAACTCGATGGGTCTACTTCACAATGCTGGCTAGGCATATAATCTTGTTCTTTAGGTTCTTTGACCCAAAGGTGTATGAATATAGATTGATGATAAATTTTAAATATTTCCTTTTTTGGTGATTACTTAAAACTTCAACAATTGTTTTTACTCAGTGGAATTGTTTTAAATGTTTCTGTTAACTTTACTAAATTTACTTTTATGTTAATTTTTTTTTTGAAATTGAAGTCTTAAAAATTTTTTTTTAAAGTTTTACGTGCAAATTTAGAGTCTAGGGACATAAAGAAAAAGAACATGTTCAAATAGTAACATTACTTAGTATTCTGAATTATGTGGGATACTTGTTTCCATATTATGTTTAGGATGGTTATATCATGGATGATACCATTGGAAAGATCCATACAATTTATTTACTAAAAAAAAAGAAAAAAAAAAGACCTAAATGTTCCCGATTAATAGCATATCTTAATTTTAAAATGTTTAAAGCATCAAAAAGGAAAAATGAAAGAAATATTAAGCTGTACATATATTACTATTTTATCACCATTTATTAAAAAGTTTTGTTTTGGGGGGCACCTGGGTGGCTCAGTTAAGCGTCTGACTTGTGCTCAGGTCATGATCGCGCGGTTTGTTAGTTCGAGCCCCACGTTGGGCTCTGTGCTGACGGCTCAGAGCCTGGAGCCTGCTTCGGATTCTGTGTCTCCCTCTCTCTGCCCCTCCCCTGCTCATGGTCTGTCTCTCTCTGTCTCTCAATAATAAATAAATGTTAAATTTAAAAAAACCCTCCCAATTATAGGTCCTTTGTATTTATTGTGACTCATCAGCATGTACATGGAAAAATAATTTGTATCAGGTCATCTTAAAATGACCACCTAACCAAAGGTGGAATGGGAAAATTAACCAGCATCATGTGCAGAAATGGGAATAAGTTTTTAAAATTACTGGCTCTTTTTTGTATGTATGAAATCTATTTTCGGTTTTCAATTTCAAAATATTCTCTATTTTCAAAGGAACACATACTATAAATGAAATATGTGGCGTTTTTCCCTTAAACCTCTAGGGTTGTACATGACACTCTGAAAAGCTCCGTGTTGTCCTTGGACCGAAAGTTGACCTTAGGCTGGTGAGATTACGTAGGGAGGATATGTATTTCTAAAATGTCTTGACTGAAATGATAAAGGTCTTTGTAGAGTAAGTCACCACCCTTAGTTTGGTAATAGTATTAAAGCAAATAAAATAGTTCAGACATAATATCATGTGATAGAGTAGGATACAAAGTCGTGTGTACCTTATAATCTCACAATACAATGAGGAATTGCACTTAAAAGACTGGAAGGGCTGTGCGAAATGCTAATAGTGGTTATTTTTGTGTAGTGAGGTAAGCTCTTCCCCTTACCATGATACTTTTCATATTTTCCAGTTTTCTTCAATTTTTGCATTTTGAAATTTAGAGTAGCCTGGTTTTTGGTAGTACTGAATATTACCAAGACATGGATAGCTTTGCCCCTGTCTCACTGGAGAAAAAGAACATAACTTATAAATTTATATCTGTGGATTTAGAAATTAATGTTGCAAAATTTTGTAGCTGGTTTCTTTATCATTCAACCAATGACACCTGTGTATCGTGTTGACTGATTTTCTGCCAGCCCGATTATAGCTTTGGTCTAATTCTGCTGTTTCTACACATTGATGTGTGTGGCTTATTTAAAGGAAGATATATTATTTAAGTTTGAAAGCTTTTAGGGTAATAATTCTATTATACTTATTTGAATTTCTACCTTTTTGGGAGCATATTCTTTTTAAAAAAAAAATGTTTATTTCTTTTGAGAGAGAGCGCACACACACATACACACACACACATGTGTGAGCGGGCATGGATCAGAAAGTGAGGGAGAGAGAGAATCCGAAACAGGCTCTGTGTTGTCAGCGCAGAGCCCGATACAGGGCTTGATCCCATGAACCGTGAGATCGTGACCTGAGTTGAAATTAAGAATCAGGTGCTTAACCAACTGAGCTATCCAAGCACCCCGGAAGCATATATAAATATTGTCTGAACACTCCTGATGCTTCATCTTAACTAAGAGCTTCTTTCTTTAGATAGAGAGCATCCCCTAAAATACTCCCTATCCGTTTTTCTAACACTCTGGCTCTCCTTACTTGCTAGGCAAAATGGGAATTTGGCCTAGGACTTGTACCCCAGTGCTGCTGCTTGACTACTGGATAGTGAAAGTAACAAATACTTATTGACTCTCATGTGCCAGTCACCATTTGACGCTTTACATGTATTATCTCAAGCAGTCCTTAAGTATCTTCAGGTAACCTGAACTAGTTACTCTTGTTGATAAAACTTAATGGTTAGAGAAGTTAAGTAACTTGTCGGTTCAAGGGCACACATCTAAGAAGTGACCTTGCCTAGATAGGAACCTAGGTCTTCTAAATTCAGAGTTCTTAAATAGGATCAGTAAATGCTCTCTTCTCTTTTGACATTAAATCATATAATTATACTCTCCTTTTCTGTCTTTGCTCCAAGCAAAGGTGAAATGAAGAGAACAACTGAGGCCATAGCTGGGCCTCAACTTGAACAACTTAAATCAACACTCTACTTCAGCTCATCCAAAATATCATTGCTAGAAATTCTATACTGTCAATATTTCAAAAGTTGAACTAGTCTTCTGGTTAATATCCCCCCCGCCCCACCATTCTGTTAACCAACATGCTGTATATCATCATCCTTACACTTGGTCCTGTGACCCGCTTTTCTTCCCCCAAATACATAGACACTTTTCTGCTCCCTCGTTTCGTTAAGTCCTCTCTAGGTTTGTCTCTATCCAGCTGAGACTTCAGACTTATTTATAATCAGGGATTTCAGCAATGCCTTTAACAGCATTCTGGGTATTATTTTTTCTCCACCTCCTGCTCTTATTCTGGGTAACTTCTGTTGTCTGTGGTCTGTGTTCTTCTTGGCTGCCACTTAAGTAGTGTTACTGATAGTCACAGAAATTTGCTGATTAGATACAATCCTTTTATTAATTTCTAGTTCATTCTCTCTTCCATATTCAGATTACTCACAGCATTTCCAAATATTTTATTCAGGGCTGTCAGTCTGTGGAACCAGTCAGATGTAGAGAGATGGCATCACAATGATTGGTTTAGTTATTTTTTTTTAAGCTTATTTATTTATTTTGAGAGAGAGAGAGAGAGAGAGAGAGAGAACCCAAAGCAGGCTCCATACCGTCAGTGCGAGCCTGATGCAGGGCTTGAACTCACACACCACAAGATCATGACCTGAGTTGAAGTTGGGATTCTTACCCGACTGAGCCACCTACATGTCCCATGATTGGCTTAGGTTATTTGGAACTTGACCCTGGGTCTGGGAGGAAGGGATATTAGAGAGTCAACCTGCAATGTTCAATGGTTGCTGTAACACATTATCTTTGCTGGATCTACTTTATCACAATCTTTATGTTGTAATTGCTTCAGAACTGACTTTTGTCCCCATATGCCCATTTGATGAAACCTCTCTCTAGTCATTCACTAGTATAACATTATTAAACACTCATTATATGCCAATTCATCTATTTTACTTTATTATAAAAGTAGTTACAAAAGTTATATGCACATGGTAAAAAGTCAAAAGATTGTAAAAAATAGTCTTCTCTCTAACTCTGACCCATCATTCTACCTCTCTAGATGTAACTACTGTCTCTTACATACTCTTACAGAAATTTAGTAAAAGTTAATGCATATGTATTCTTTTCTTTCCTTGTACATGGCATGTTATTATGTATAATGCTCTTTATCTTTTTTTGGCTAAATGACCTATCCTGGAGAATTTTTCATTATACTTTTAGATAACACATTCTTTTGAACATCTGTATAATCTGTCATTGTATCGATTTTCTGTGGATTATCAAGCGTCCTCTTAATGTATATTTAGTTTTTATGAATTAAGTGTCCTGTTAATGTGTTTTTAGTTTACAGTTTTTCTGCTGTTACAAATAATACTATGATAAAATACATTTTTGTGTTCAGAGTTTATATGTAGTATGAGTCAGCAAATTATGGCCTATAGCTGGGCCCCTGTTTTCGTAAATAAAATTGTATTGGAATACAAGCACAATCATTTGTTTATAGCTTGTCTCTGGCTGCTTTAAAACTAGAGTGGATGAGTTGAATAGCTGTGACATAGGCCTCTTGGCCCAGAAAGCTGAATTTTTACCTGACCCTTTAAGAAAAACTGTGCTGAGCCCTCAGTATAGCATAAATTCCTAGACATGGAATTACTGCCTCAGTGTACATGCATTTTGTTTTTTTTTTCTTTTTTAAAAATTTTTTTTAATGTTTATTTTAGAGAGAGAGAGAGAGAGAGACAGAGCGTGAGCAGGGGAGGGGCAGAGAGAGAGGGAGACACAATCCGAAGCAGGCTCCAGGCTCTGAGCTGTCAGCACAGAGCCCGACAGAGTACATGCATTTTAAATTTAAATTTCATAGTAAAATTCAGTTGTAGATCATTTTTCTCAAATTGCCATCCAGCAAGCTAACCTCATATGTAATTCTGCAGTGTGTGTGCATGTTTTCTTCAGTCCTTCCTTGCTAGTAGTCTTACAGAGAAAGAAATTTGTTCATCTGATAAGTGAAAAACAGTATTACATTGCTTTGTTTTATAGTATTCCAATTATGACAGAATTGAGTGTACTTTTAAAATTTTGTCATCTACATATTTTCTGTTGTTATTTTGTGATTTTTGTCTACTTTAAAAATGGATTATTCATAATTTTCTTCTAGATTTTAAAGAGCTGTTTGCATATAAACTAAAGTAATGCTATGTCTATTTTGTGTTGCAAGTGTTTTTCCTAGTTATTTCTATTTTGTCATGTTTGTGGTATTTTTTCCATATAGATATGCTAAGTTTTTTTCCCCTTTGTTTTATTATGAAAAGTTTCAAGCAAAAGTATTCAAAGAATAATACATGTATATCTATGTACTCTTTGCTTAGAGTCAACAGTTGCTACCATTTTGCCATATTTGCTTTATTTTTTTCCAAATATATTCGTGTCCTGCCTGCATCATTTAAAAGTAAAATGCAGATATCATGACACTTCAACCTAAATAACGCAGGGTGAATCTCCGTAGGATAAGGACGGTCTTCTCCATAACGAAACCATCACTGAAGATAATTAGCATTTCCATGACATGCTTTTATATCCAGTTCGTATTTAAAATTCCATAATTTTCTTAAGAAGAGTATCTTTTATAGCTTTTTCTTTTCTTTTTTTCCAAAGCATGATCCGTTCAAACTTCACCCATTGCATTTGGTTGATGTATCACTTTAATATCTTTTATTTGAGAATTGTCTTGTTTGTTCTGTAAACATGTTGATTTTTTAAAAACAGCTTTATTGCAGGGCACTTGGGTGGCTCGGTCAGTTAAGTGTCTGCCTCTTGATATTGGCACTGGTCATGATCTCATGGTCGTGGGATCAAGCTGTGGCAGGCTCTGTGCTGAGCGTGGAGTGTGCTTTGGATTCTCTCCTCCCTCTCTTTCTGCCCCTCTCCTTCTCATGCTTTCTCAGTCTCAAAATAAATAAAGATAAACTTAAAAAAACAGCTTTATTGTAATATAGTTGACTTATAATAAACTGTACATATTTAAAGTACACAATTTGATGAGTTTTGACATATGTATTTACCTGTGAAATCATCACCTCAATCAAGATAGTGAACATAGTCAACACTCTTCCAGATTTCCTCCTGTCCCTTTACATACACAAATACTTGTAGTTATGTATTTTCACTGGATAGATTCCTACCTTGACAGTTGTTTCAGTACTTTAAAGATGATGCTGTACTGTGTTCTCACTTGCTTTGTTTCTGACAAGAAATCTGCCTTATCTTTGTTCCTCTGTATATAATATCTTTTCCTCCGGCTGCTTTTGAACATTTAGATTATGATGTATCTTGGTATAGTCGTGTTTAAGTTTCTTCTGTTGGGGTTCATTGAACCTGTTGAATTTTGTGGTGAAGATTTATAGTTCTCATAAAATTTGGACATTTAAAAATTAAAAAAAAAAATTTAAATATTTATTTTTGAGAGAGAGGAATAGAGTGCGAGTCGGGGAGGGGCAGACAGAGAGGGAGACACAGAATCTGAAGCAGGCTCCAGGCTCTGAGCTGTCAGCACAGAGCCCGTTGTGGAGCTTGAAATCCTGAACCGTGAGATCATGACCTGAGCTGAAGTTGGACGCTTAATTGACTGAGCCACCCAGGCGCCCCAATAATTTTCATCTTACACATGGTCATTTTCATCTTGCAAAATTCAATTTTGGGTCTTTTTGTATCTTCCTATCTCTACTTTTAGAATATATGAACTACAGTTCTTACAACTTTTAATAGTCTTGTTCTCTAATTTTAATATCTTCATCAGTTCAGGGTTGGCTTCTTTTTGACTTCTAAATGTTGACATTCTTATATATACATATATATATGTATATATATGTATATACACACACACACACACACATACACACATATACACACACACACACACATATATATATATATATATATATATATATATATATATATATATATACACACATCCCAGGCAGGCTCCACACTGTGAGCTCAGAGCCTTGACATGGGGCTCGATCTCATGACCATGAGTTCATGACCTGAGCTGAAACCAAGAGTCACACGCTTAACCAGCTGAGCCATGCAGGCTCCCCTGTTCTTCAGTCTCTTTAACTCTACTCTCATTTGGCAATTTTATCAACTGCCATGATTTCAGTTCTCACCTTAAAGCAGATTGTTACCAAATATGTCTCTTTCTCATTCTATCTCTGAGATGATTATAATTAGTTATCATATTTCTAAGTCTGTGGGACATCTTTCAGCTCATTGACAGTTCACAGTTACTTTAATTAAAATGGAGATGGTCCTTTTTCGATTTCTCCACTTAGGTTATTGATAGCATTATTTTCTTGCTGTCACCTTTGATCTTTTCCTTATTTTAGTCCATAATCCAATCTACTGCTATGTCCTTTTACTTCTTGGAAACATCTTGAAATATTTCTCATTTCTGTCTTTTCTATGGCCACCATCTTTTATTGACTCTGACCTTATTTATGAACTGAATGTTTGCCCCCCCCCCCCCCTTATATGTTGAAATCCTAATCCCCCATGTGATGGTATTAGGAGTTGGGACCTTTGGGAAGTAATTCGGTTCTAAGGGTGGAGACCTAACGAATGGGATTAGTATCCTTAGAGACAATAGAGCTCATCCTCTCACTCTATGCTCTGTACCATTTGAGGATATAAGAAGATGGCCATATACAAGCCAGGAAGTGGGCTCTCTCCCGACACTGGATCTGTTGCCACCTTGATCTTGGATGTTCTGGCTTCCAGAACTGTGAGAAGTAAATGTTAGTTGTTTAAGCCATTCAGTCTATGGTATATTTGTTATAGCAGCTCAAATGGACAAAGACAGACCTATAGTAGTATTACTATTATATTTATGTTAGTCTTTGTATTAGTCCCAATAGTTTATTTTTGCTTTTGTTACCCTTGAGGAGACATGTCTAGAAAAATGTTGCTAAGGCCGACAGTGTCAAAGAGATTGCTGCCTGTGGCACTACTTCTTGCTTACAAAATATAGTCAGATTGTTTAGCATGCTTCCCAGCCTTCCACATTATGGTTGCATTGTTTGTTCCAATCTTAATTTTTGTTGTTTTGTTTCTTTGTGCATCCTCTAGGAAGAACGGAGGGCAGTGTCATACAGTGGTTAAAAGTGAAGAACCTAGAGTCAGATTTGACTGGATTTGAGTCTTGGCATTACAGTTTAGTAAGGTCTTGGGCATTTTATTTAAATTCACTAAGTGTCACGGCTTTCAACTGAAAGGCATAATGATAAGATATGATGACAGTGCTATTTATAAAGTGCTTAGTATCTGGAAAGGAATCAAATTGCCAAGAATATTAATGTTTACTGTTACTAATTTTTTTTCTTGGCTTTCCTATTTCCTTGCATATACTCATGTTCCTTTTTTATATGGAGTTCCCTTCCTTCCTACTCTCCTTTCCATTTGAAATCCTAAAATACTCAGGTCAACTGCTGTCTTCTTTAAGTGCCAACCAGATGAATTCTCCATTATGTCAGCACTGTTTTTTATACTTCATCCTTGACTTTCTTGTATTAGTGTTCATGTACGTAGTTTATTTCCTTTTGGATTTTAAGCTTGTTGAAAGCAAGGACTGTATGTCATTGTGTCTCCTGTGGCATCTGGCATGTTACATCGGAGAATTGCTTCATATTTGTTGAGTGTGTGAATGAATTGTGGTTCTGCCATACTTATTGTTTGACCTAGAGTGAGGTGCCTGTTAAATGGACTGTCTACAAATCACAGTCTTCCTAATTTCTAATGTTTTTAGTTAAATTACACCTTTCTAAGCTTAATACCATTGTGTGGCACAATAGTTATTAGCATTATTAGTTATCAGTGTTAGATTTCTCATACAAAGTATACTTCTCATCTATTTAATATCAAAATAAAATTTCAATTAGGTGTCATTTCTCTGTCATTGAACCCCTGGTGGACCAGAAAGTCAGACACAGGACTCGTATTATACCCACTGTGTTAAACTTAGCACTGCTAAGGTGATGCTGCACAAGAATAATGCCCATATTTAACAGAAATGTTAGAGTCAATCATCAAGTGTAGGAATTAAATAAGCTTCTAACCCAAGAAGACCTCTATTTCTTTTTCTTTTTTAAGATTTTATTTTTAAGTAATCTCTACAATGTGGGGCTTGAACTCACAAGATCCAGATCCAGAGTCACACTCTTCACCAGCTGACCCAGCTAGGTGCCCCGGAAGACCTCTACTTCTTAAGCTTTAGGGCTTCAAATAATTTGCTTTCAGTCAGGCTAATTGCATTTAGATTAAATTGAAGGAAGAGGGGCGCCTGGGTGGCTCAGTCGGTTAAGCGTCTGACATCAGCTCAGGTCATGATCTCACAGTCCGTGAGTTCAAGCCCCACGTGGGGCTCTGTGCTGACAGCTCGGAGCCTGGAGCCTGCTTTGGATTCTGTGTCTCCCTCTCTCTCTCTCTCTGCCCCTCCCCTGCTCATGCTCTGTCTCTCTGTATCTCAAAAATAAATAAAAACATTAAAAAAAATTTTTTAAAAAATTGAAGGAAGAGCAGGGATTCATCAGTTGAGAGGACCTGGAACTGAAAGGGTGACAGTGATTAGTTGGTATGCTACACGGTTTTATCATGGGAGTCTTTGGGAGACAGGAGAAATAAAGCTGGGAATGACCAGGGAAAGGGCGAGTGGAGTTGTTTCTTCTCTCAGTAGTCTGGGAGCTTTTCGAGGGCAAGGACTGTATGTGTCTCGCTTCTGTCTATCTTTGAACTCTATCATAGTATTTCATGCAGTAAATATTTGTTGAGTGGAGTCCTAAATCTAGAAATGAAGAAAGAGTGTCTAAGGTTATTTTCATGGCAATGCAAAGTCCCTTTGCTCTCTCTTTCAAAAGGCATTACTTTGAATTGTGTGCCCCAGTATGATTTCAAAAGGCCTTTTGTGAAAAAAAAAAAAAAAAAAATCAAATGAAACAAAACTTGCATGCAGCTCTCTAAAAACAATTTTTTTTTCCCTATAAATGGAAATGCCACTCCTCTGAAAGTGCGTGGAGTTGTTAACCCCAGTCACTGAAACTGTTACCCTTGCCATTTAAGGCCCATGGAAGCATCCCTGTCTTCTTTCCTGGAACCCAATTCATAAACTGGTGACTTAGTTGAAATACATTCTCCTGGGTTTAACGTTTTACTAAGATTCTTAAAATACCATTGGAGGGGGTGGTTTCCATCAATGTGGGTGTAGGAAGGTAAAAAACTTTTCCATTCTTGGACCTTGTCCAAGATAGATGTTTTATTGAATATCTTCAGTGTTTCATACACATTTAACGGAGATAATATAGATATGGGGAATCTAGAATACTTCATGTAATAGTTAAAGTACTTAACATTTTAGAAATGATAACCTTTTAAAATTTATTGTTAAAAATGATAAAGGGATGTTATAGAGGTAGAAAGCAGGAGAGAGTGCTTAAAACTATGTAGTTGTTTCCTGCAGAACTAAATAAGAAGTGTGTCCGTACATGGTTGATGTCTTTATTTTTTAAAGTTTACTTATTTATTTTGAGAGAGAGAGAGGAAGCAGGGGAGGGGCAGAGAGAGAAGGAGAGAGAGAGAGAATCCCAAGCAAGCTCCACATTATCAGTGCAGAGCCCCTTGTGGGGCTCAAACTCTCAAACCATGAGATCACGACCTGAACAGAGATCAAGAGTCAGATACTTAACTGACTGAGCCACCCAGGCGGCCCCCATGGTTGATGTCTTTAAATGTGATTAGATCATTAGTTTAAAACTAGCATTTAACAAAAAAATTCTTTTAAATAGAAAACATATAGGGGCGGTTGGCTCAGTCGGTTAAGCATCTGACTTTGGCTCAGGTCACGATCTCACAGTTCGTGAGTTCGAGCCCTGTGTCAGGCTCTGTGCTAACAGCTCAGAGCCTGGAGCCTGCTTTGGTTCTGTGTCTCTCCCTCTGCCCATCTCCAGCTCTCACTCTGCCCCCCTCTCTCTCTTTCAAAAATAAATAAACCTTAAAAAAATAAAAAAACATTAAAACAAAATAAAAACAACAATTGACTTTCTGATATTGAATGAATGTTTACAATAAAAAAATGTCACTGCCTCTATTGAAAGTAATTTATTGAAATCAGTGTGTTCTAGGTCAATGGCATCTAAGACTCCAGTTGGATTCATTGGACTGGGCAACATGGGGAATCCAATGGCAAAAAATCTCATGAAACATGGCTATCCACTCATTATTTATGATGTGTTCCCTGATGCATGCAAAGAGTTTCAAGATGCAGGTGAACAGGTAAGGCGTTTTCTTTATATTTGTTGTAGATTTTAATGTTTAAAAATAGGGGTGCCTGGATAGCTTGGTTGGGCGTCCACCTTCGGCTCAGGTTATGGTCTCATGGTTCGTGGGTTTGAGCCCCACGTCAGGCTCTGTGCTGACAGCTCAGAGCCTGGAGCCTGCTAGGGATTCTGTGTCTCCCGCTCTCTCTGCCCCTCCCCCACTTGCACTCTGTCTCAAAAATAAATAAACATTGGGGCGCCTGGGTGGCGCAGTCGGTTAAGCGTCCGACTTCAGCCAGGTCACGATCTCGCGGTCCGGGAGTTCGAGCCCCGCGTCAGGCTCTGGGCTGATGGCTCGGAGCCTGGAGCCTGTTTCCGATTCTGTGTCTCCCTCTCTCTCTGTCCCTCCCCCGTTCATGCTCTGTCTCTCTCTGTCCCAAAAATAAATAAACGTTGAAAAAAAAAAATTAAAAAAAAAAAAAATAAACATTAAAAAAATAAATAAAAATTAAAAATAAATGTATGTTTCAATAAGTGACAACTTAAGAGTATACCCAATGGAATTGTAAACCTATTTCACTGTTAATTTTATACGTATTATGTATTTGTTGTTTTATATATATATATATAGAGAGAGAGAGAGAGAGAGAGTTGTTGTTAACTTTGATCCAACATCCAGGTGTGCAATAAAGATTGAGGGGGATCTATTCTTGGGTAGGTGACTTGGAGCGTTTCCCAGGTTAGGTCAAAGGGGCTTGCTTTGGCTCTGTATTAGTTTTCTTTCAGTAGCATTATGGACTGTGCTGTGAAACCAGATAGTTTGGTGGAAATAGCTTCCTATGTTATTGAGGGCACAATTAGTCTTAGGACAAGAATAGGCTTAGGTGTTATCATCAATAGCCAAATTATGGAAAAAGCCCAAATGTCCATCAACTGATGAATGGATAAAGAAGATGTGGTGTATATACATATATGTACACAATGGAAATACGTGTCATTGATTTAAAAGAATGAGATCTAGGGGCGCCTGGGTGGCGCAGTCGGTTAGGCGTCCGACTTCAGCCAGGTCACGATCTTGCCGTCCGCGAGTTCGAGCCCCGCGTCAGGCTCTGGGCTGATGGCTCAGAGCCTGGAGCCTGTTTCCGATTCTGTGTCTCCCTCTCTCTCTGCCCCTCCCCCGTTCATGCTCTGTCTCTCTCTGTCGCAAAAATAAATAAATGTTGAAAAAAATTTAAAAAAAAAAATAATAAAATAAAAGAATGAGATCTTGTCATTTACAACAACGTGGATGGAACTGGATGGTATTATGCAAAGCTAAATGAGTCAGAAAAAGATAGATATCATATGATTTCACTTATATGTGGAATTTGAGAAACTTAACAGATGACCATACAGGAAGGGAAGGAAAAATGAGATGAAAACAGGGGGGGAGGCAAAACATGAGACACTCATAAATACAGAGAACAAACTGAGGGTTGATGGGGGTGGGGTTTGGGGGGGGGAGGGGGAATGGGGGGTGGGCATTGAGGAGGGCACTTGGGATGAACCCTGGTGTTGTATGCAAGTGACGAATCATGGGAATCTACTCCTGAAGCCAGGATAATACTGTATGTTAGCTAACCTGAGACTAAACTTAAAATAAAAAAATAACTTCGCAATAAAGAAAAAATAGGCTTAGGGATAGGAAACTTACTTTGAATTCCAGCTTAGATACTTCCCTGCTGTCTTAGTGGGGGCAAGTTAGTTCACCTCCGTTGATTTCCTCATCTGTAAAATGGGAATGTGGACAACCTATGTCATTAGAGTATGAGGCTTAAAGGAGAGAATATATGTGAATGTACTTCATAAATATTTTATGGCAGCACTTTATGAATAAATATGTTATTGGCCATAAACCAGGAGACAACCTAGAAACACTGTGTGCCCTAATGGATTACAGAGCTGAGTTAGGACAGACCTCTAGTGTTTTGTTTTTAGGCTATCGTTTCAAGAATATTTGGACTAGAATATATCCTGTTAGATGATAGCATCCACTGGTCAGGTCTTATTTGGATTTGTTAAAGTTTATCAATAACTCACGTGACGTCACGTTACTAATACGTATTAGTAACATGAATTTGGAGTTTTGTTTTTTGAGATATGAAGGAAACTCTTGTACAAGTTGTAGAGTGGTAACTAAGGGCTGAGTGTAATCCCAGAATTGGGAGAATACTAAAAATTTCCTGAGAGATACAGAAAACAGCGAGAGGAAAAATAAAATTAAACAGCTCACTTCTGGATGATAGACTTGATGGAAATGCTAAGAAATGTAATGCTTATGCACAGAGCAAGTTTAGGTTTCTAGAGATTTCTACCTTAGGGCAGCACATACAGGTCGAATACCTACTCTAGCCGTGCACGTAGTGCTGTGGAGAATGAAACAGGTTGAGTTGGATGTGGCAGGGTATTAGGTGCGTCTCAGGTGGCCAGACTAAATAATATGACAAGGGAGTTTCTTTAAAATTGTGTTTGGACTTTAATAAAGTACTGAAGCAGTTTTTGATGAGGAACGAATAATTAACTGTTAAGAGTCCTTTCATTTCACTCAGGAACTATAAAAATATTGTAGATAATCTTTGCTTACCTCCAAACAGAAATGGCATAGACTGAAATGAAAGTCACAGAGACAGGATCTCTCAGATCCCTAAATAGAAACGAGAAGATTCTAGGACAGAGACTAGTCATTGGATTTTCCTTTCCCCCCCCTCTTCCTTGAGATATATAAGTGGGTGTGAGGAAGGAAAGAAGATCGATTCTGGGCAGCTACTCCTCCCAGATTAGTGAAGAGTGAAGACTTGCCTCAGCCTCTTGTCTGTAGCTCCCATCCCTGCCCCCAGCACAGGGTGGGAAAAGTTCTGTGGATGGTTCACACTGAGGCAACAGCCCGAAAGAGAGAATGCTCTGTTCCCACATCTTCTCTCCCTCACATCTCAGGTTCCCCTAAGACCTTGGCTCTGTGAGGTCCTCTGAGTGTTGATGATAAGAGCAGTGGACGGTAGGAGAATGTGAAACTTCAGTGAATGAAAGGAGAAAGATAAAGGCTAAGAAAGCTTTGGGCCTGAGAGGAAAATACCATGCCATAATAAAATGAAGACGTTTGTTGATAAGTGATTTGTGCCGGCAGCCTAAACAACATTTTGAATGGTGGCAGTGTCCTTTGAACAAGTGTGATTTCCTAAGAGCACTACTTTGAAAGGTAATGTTAATATGAACGAATAAGTTCTGGTATATTGAAGTGTCCGTGTTATTATTTCATAGCTGTATTTAAATTTGTAAAATGTTGGGCAAAAGAAAAAATGAGTTTCATTCTGCTACTAAAAAAGCAAAGGCCAGATTTGGAACGGGATGGAAAGATGTAGGTGAAAATCTTGAAACTTCTTGCCGCCGTGCACAACAGTGTAACGGAAGGTTTAATGGTTCAGCAGTTCAGAGCCTATTTGTGTTGACGCTTCTGTTTTGAGAACACGTGTCCCCTGTCTTTCTCCCAATATTGCTGTATCAGGTGAAGCTGATAAAATGGCAGCCAAAGAAAACAAGTCTTCCCCGCCCCCCCCTCCCGTCCCACCCCCCACAAAGATTGCACAGACTGGCTAGTTGGTTTCTAATGTTGACTGTGCTTTCAGTGGGAAATTTGCAGGGAGAGAAAGTCCCAAAATAGAGATATCTGGATCAAAAAGCAACCAGCTGGTTCTAACGATCTTTGGACATTTCCTCGAAGAAGTGCTTTTTCTTTTTTAAAAAGCAAAAAGTGGGGATTTGGCTTTGGATGTAACCTAGAGTTGGGCGAGTGGTCCGAGGCACAGTCGAATTTTGGGCACAGGTGTAATCAGATTCCTTTCTGTCTGCCTCTTGTCTCTGCTTTGCTCAGCGGCTCACCCCTCTCCTCAAGGTGCAAGATGGACACCTGCTGTATCAGCTGAAGAAATGCTTTAGAATGTTCTGATCCTGCTTCAAGCCTTAGCTAGTGGTAGAAGGGTTATGAAGGAACCCTAGATGGGTTATGAAGGAAATAAAAACTTGACATGATAAAAATCTTTGACATGTTTGATGGTATTTAATCAATGTATTTGTGCCCTTAAATGTTAACCTATTCTAGGGGTGCCTGGCTGGCTCAGTCGGTAGAGCATGCGACTCTTGATCTTGGGGTCATGAATTCAAGCCCCACGTTGGGCACAGAGTTCATTAAAATAAAAAAAGTTGGGGGCGCCTGGGTGGCTCAGTCGGTAGAGCGTCCGACTTCGGCTCAGGTCATGATCTCACGGTTCGTGAGTTCGAGCCCCGCGTCGGGCTCTGTGCTGTCAGTTCAGAGCCTGGAGTCTGCTTCACATTCTGTGTCTCCCTCTCTCTCTGCCCCTTCCCCGCTCATGCCCTGTCTCTCTCTGTCTCTCAAAAATGAATAAACGTTAAAAAAAATTATAAAATAAAAAAAGGTTGACCTATTTTGAAAGGGCATTTATAATTGGTTAAATATGTTATTTGTGGTCATTTCCATAAAAATGTGGGCATTCCTCTTTCAGTATCCTTTTATCATATCCCTATTTCTGTTGGAAACTCAGGTTTAACCTACAATGATGCATCATTTCAGCTTTTAGAATCTTTTATGAGAATGTAACCCATGGTAGTTATCAAGCTTTTGTGTGTTAGGAATCATGAATTGATAAATTGTGAATTCAGTGATATAAAAATATAAACCCTGGAGGGTTTAAGCTCTGCCTGGGCTTAAATCTCAGCTCTATCATATGCTGGCTGTGTGACTTTGGACAGATTATTTCTTTAACCTCTCTCTACTTAAATTTCCTCATATTATAAAATGGGGATAATAACACTACCTTTTTAGTCCTGGAGAACCTGACACATAGAAAGTGCTGTCTGGGGCGCCTGGGTGGTGCAGTCGGTTAAGCGTTCGACTTCAGCCAGGTCACGATCTCGCGGTCCGTGAGTTCGAGCCCCGCGTCGGGCTCTGGGCTGATGGCTCAGAGCCTGGAGCCTGTTTCCGATTCTGTGTCTCCCTCTCTCTCTGCCCCTCCCCCGTTCATGCTCTGTCTCTCTCTGTCCCAAAAATAAATAAACGTTGAAAAAAAAAAATTAAAAAAAAAAAAAGAAAGTGCTGTCTTTGCTGTCGTTATGGTGGTTGTTATATCTCTACCACCTTGGTGTCATCACCGAGTCCAGAGTGCTTTGGAAGAGAGCTAGAGACATATTTTTAAATGAAAGAATGATGGAAAAAATTCAAACCGAACTAGGAGATAAAGTGAGTTGACAGCATCCCAGGTTAAGGATATATTCTGGTCTGTTCCTTCCGTCCCACTTTTATTTTGCAAAAGATACCGATTTCTCTTTTTAAGCAGTAGCATCAAGGGCATACGGCTTGTGCTTCATTTTCATTTTTGTTGTCTAAGAATTTCCTTGGAGATGCTGCTGATCTATGCCAAAAGGCTTGGGACTTATATCATTTCTGTGTGCGTTTTCTGCTGGATGAACAAGGCTTAATTAGATGGTCTCTTCTTTTGTTTTCTCTTTAAAAACTTGGAAACTTCATCTTGTTATTCCTGGGTTGTAAGGCCGAGCATGTTTGGTTAAGTAATTCTCTTGGGATGTAAGCTGGCATCCACTCGGTTCTTGTTAAATGAGAACTTTAAAAGCCTCTTGCTGAGTGGGCTCCATCATGGTTGACCAAATGTTTCAAGATGTAGGCACAAACTGTTTTTGTCAGTTTTTCAAGTGTAGTGTAATTTTGAAGTAACAGTATGCTTTTCTATTTGGAAAGATTAAAAAACGCAGAGTGAATAGCTGTCTGCTTCCGATGGATATGTGAAAAGGAGGTGCTGTTCCTTTAGATTACTCTGGGCCTACATGCTTTCATCCTCCCTCCTTCCCCCAACCCAGCAAAGCAGATTTTGTCTTTAGTTCATCCCTTCTTCTATGCATTACATACCATTACATGCCATTGATGGGTCCTGGCATACAGATGAACCTAAATCCAGAGAAATAGGTGACAAAAATTCTTTTCTAAAAAACATTTTAAAAAATTTAATTAATTGATTTATTTTTTAAATTTACACCCAAATTAGTTAGCATATAGTGCAACAATGATTTCAGGAGTAGATTCCTTAATGCCCCTTACCCATTTAACCCATTCCCTCTCCCACAACCCCTCCAGTAACCCTCTGTTTGTTCTCCATATTTAAGAGTCTCTTCTGTTTTGTCCCCCTCCGTGTTTTTATATTATTTTTGTTTCCCTTCCCTTATGTTCATCTGTTTTGTCTCTTAAAGTCCTCATGTGAGTGAAGTCATATGATATTTGTCTTTCTCTGACTAATTTCACTTAGCATAATACCCTCCGGTTCCATCCATGTAGTTGCAAATGGCAAATTTCATTCTTTTTGATTGGCAAGTAATACTCCATTGTATATATATACCACATTATCTTTATCCATTCATCCATCAGTGGACATTTGGACTCTTTCCATACTTTGGCTATTGTCGATAGTGCTGCTATAAGCCCTGGGGTGCATGTGTCCCTTCGAAACAGCACCCCTGTATCCCTTGGATAAATACCTAGTAGTGAAATTGCTGGGTCGTAGGGTATTTCCATACTGTTTTCCAGAGTGGCTGCACCAGCTTGCATTCCCAGGCGACAAAAATTCTTAAAGACTAAAGATATTGTGATACACATGGGAACAACTCTCCTATACTTAAAATTGAGATAATGGAAAAATAGAGACATCTTAATTCATAATAATTTAAGAATGAGGCAGTTGGAATTAGCAAGAGATCTGTCTACATGGTTATGGCAGGGCAGAGCCATGGCCCAGAGTCAGACAGGGAGGTGTAGCAGCATCTTGCTAATAATGCTGGACCTTTGTACTGACCACTGTAGATGCAGCCTATCCAACCTCTTCCACAGAGGCTATACCTTCCAAGAACCTAAGGTTACTAAATGTGAAAATTTCTTTGCCTAAGTTTCCTTTCTACTCTGGGGTGGAAACCCTTGAAGAGAACCCAAATCACTATTCTTGTAGATTCAGAAACTGAAGCCAGAGAGGTTAAGTTATCTGCACAAAGTCACACATTGGCTTAGTGGCTGAGCTGCAACTAAACCTGGGTCTCTTGGGCTGCCTGGGTGGCTCAGTCGGTTAAGCATCCAACATCGGCTCAGGTCATGGCCTCACAGGTGGTGGGTTCAAGCCCCTTGTCAGGCTCTGTGCTGACAGCTCAGGCCCTATTGGATTCTGTGTCTCCCTTTTTCTCTGCCCCTCTGTCGCCCTCTCTCTCTCTCTCTCTCTCTCTCTCTCTCTCAAATAAATAATAAACATTAAAAAAAATTTAAACTTGGGTCTCTAGCTTCCCAAATTAGTGTTCCTTTCAGTGATCCATGCTGTCTTTGCTTATCCATTCAATTAGTAAATGTAATTGAAGGGACTCTAATTAGTTTGGCTCCTAAAGACTTCTGTGGTTAGTGTCAGACTGGCAACAAGGTTTGTCGTCCCCCCCGCCCGCCCCCCAGCTTTTGAGTCATGGCCAAATTTTGTCAATTATTTCAGAGGCTTGAAGACATCACGTGGAAGTCAAGATGATTTGAATAGCTGGACACACATGTCTGTCTATCTGTCTGATAAACACGCCTTCTGTAGTGCAAATTAGAGACTGTTATAATGTACCAAATGTAGATAGTCATTAGATACGGAGCAGTTGTGGCCAGTGCAGTGGTGACATTCCAGCTATCAGTATCATTGTGTGTTTTTTCCGGACCTGTGAGCTTTGACACCACTTTCCTATATAATTGAGGGGTTAGCAGTACTCTGGCAACCCAGGCATCCCAAGAAGCAGATGCTAGGGATGCAGGGGGCTGATTGGGCACCCCATGCACTTGGCAGTTGCATGAATAGGCACTGCCAGTTCATGGGTATGAGAAGCTTGGAGGTGTGAAGTACATTTAGATCTGTGAACTAATTGTTGGTGTCCCTGAGGGCACCTCTCAAGGAGTTGTCTAGGTGAAATCGACTTTCCTTCAATGGAAGAGACTCACCGAATTCCTAAGGGAGAGTCTGAAATTGACTCTTAGACCTCGGGGCTTACCGCAGTCCCTGAAAGATCAAGAGAGTTGGAGCTGATCATGGAAGGAAAGGCCACTGAAAGGTATGCCATCGTCTTGCACTGTTTGTATTACTTCATTCAAGGAGGGATGAACAGAGGAGGCTGTCTGTGGAACCCGTCTTTTTGATGCAGTCCAGGAGTAGAGAAATAGGACTCCTACAGCTTTTCCTTTTTTTATACTCCTCTTCCTGAGCTGTTTTTCTTGAGTACACTTGAACCGTTTGCCAGCAAAGAGTCTCCTTCTTTTGAATCTCAGCATTTGTTTGGGCGTAGGAAAGGTTTTTATGTAACTGGGGTATTTCTTCGTAATTATGTGGAAAAAAAATTTTTCTTTCAGAACTTTTAGGGCAAATCCTGATGAGGTATCAAAACGTACATGTTGGGGCGCCTGGGTGGCGCAGTCGGTTAAGCGTCCGACTTCAGCCAGGTCACGATCTCGCGGTCCGTGAGTTCGAGCCCCGCGTCAGGCTCTGGGCTGATGGCTCAGAGCCTGGAGCCTGTTTCCGATTCTGTGTCTCCCTCTCTCTCTGCTCCTCCCCCGTTCATGCTCTGTCTCTCTCTGTCCCAAAAATAAGTAAACGTTGAAAAAAAAAAAAAAAAAAAACGTACATGTTGAATGTGCTGCACTGGAGACTCTAAAATGCCATATTGCCTTTAGAATGAAACACTGAAAGAGAGAGAATATCTGTTTTTTTTGTCTTGGGGTGTGAGATATTTTATGTTATCATTTAATATTAATATACAAAATGCTAGGATACTTGACCGCCTGCAGTTTTAAAATAGGACTTAGGAAATTATGTTAAAACTGCATCTAGGGGCGCCTGGGTGGCGCAGTCGGTTAAGCCTCCGACTTCAGCCAGGTCACGATCTCGCGGTCCGTGAGTTCGAGCCCCGCATCAGGCTCTGGGCTGATGGCTCAGAGCCTGGAGCCTGTTTCCGATTCTGAGTCTCCCTCTCTCTCTGCCCCTCTCCCGTTCATGCTCTGTCTCTCTCTGTCCCAAAAATAAATAAACGTTGAAAAAAAAAAAACTTTAAAAAAAAAAAAACTGCATCTAGAATTTGATTTAGGAGCTAATAGTCTTCTAGGGAAAATTGGATTGTGGTCACTTCTAGCTCACAATATTGAAATCACACACTGCCTTCCCATTCTTTCCCTCTCATCAACCGCACATCAAAGACGAAAAGAAAGCATTAGGTATAATTCTGCCACACGCAAAGCAGAGGCATTCCCATTTCCAGGATGCTTACGTTTCCTTCACGTTTCCTAGCAGAAAACATGTCCATTTTTAATACATGTGTACACCATTCTACAGAGAAATCTGCAGTTATCCCCCTGGTAGCCGTTTGTCTTTTTTTAATTTTTTTTTTTCAACGTTTATTTATTTTTGGGACAGAGAGAGACAGAGCATGAATGGGGGAGGGGCAGAGAGAGAGGGAGACACAGAATCGGAAACAGGCTCCAGGCTCTGAGCCATCAGCCCAGAGCCCGACGCGGGGCTCTAACTCACGGACCGCGAGATCGTGACCTGGCTGAAGTCGGAGGCTTAACCGACTGCGCCACCCAGGCGCCCCCGTTTGTCTTTTTTTAAAGAGAGAAAAACCTTTAGAGGAGCTTTTGTCACAATTGGGGTGGTGGATTCTTCCTGTTAAAGGAGAGTTTGACTCAAGAAGTGAACTCCCAGTCTCTTCTGACCTCTTCGGTTGCCAGCTGGCTGGCGAGGCATATCAGGGTGCACGTGGGAGAGAGAGCAAGGGTTTGGGGGAACGTGGGTGAGGGCGTGTACATCTGTGCATGCATGCACACGTACAGAGGATGGACGGCCACCTTCCTTTACGGTATGTTTGTAGTCATCATAAGGCAGAAATGAGGGCGGAAGTGAGAGAGTGGACCTTGATGCCTGTTTGTATGTCTTGTGTCTATAGTTTCCACACATGTCCTGGTAGCTTGCGCGCTCAGCCTTTATGGTGGTACTTACAGCTGGTACAGTTAAGTGCTCATGTCCTTGTCCTGACCTTTTCTTTTCTGTACAGGCTTCATTTTTTTTTCCCCCTTGAAAATGGAGACTAGAGACTGGTGGTAAACGGGACTTGAAATTTTACTGGGGGATTTTGCTGCCTATGAAATCACTGGTGAATCCTATACTTTAGCTGCCATCCCCTTTGCACTAGGATGTTTTTCTTAGTCAAAGCATCTACCAAAAAGTATGCTGTTTGAGAACCCAAGTTGGAGGAATCCATGAGAAGTGCGTCTGTTCCCAGGACTGTTGGGTTTTGCCCTTTCCCCCTCAACTCACTTCACACTTTTTAAAATAAACAGTAGATTTGATTCCATAGAAACTGCATCTATATGTGTGTAAGGGATAGCTTCTCTATTTTAGGCAGTAAACTTTTTTTTTTTTTTTTTTTGTCATTTGGAAATAAATTAGTTTCATTCACTGTCACTGTTGTCAGCATGCATAAAAGTGAATCCTGCTCAGGCTCTTGAAACTGCCTCCGTTTTAATTGAAATAATGTGCCTTTGTAATTTTTTTTAAAGGTAGTGTCTTGCCCGGCAGATGTAGCTGAAAAAGCTGACAGAATTATTACAATGTTGCCCACCAGTATCAATGCAATAGAAGCTTATTCAGGAGCAAATGGAATTCTCAAGTATGTATTTCTCAACTGTGGAAATTTTCTTGTTATCGTAGTTCATGAATTTCATATTTGTTAACACTTTAGGAAATTACAATGATGTTCGTGAAGACTTTCTATACTGTTTTCTTGTTTCTGAAAAGTGAATGGTGTGGTTTCTCTCTCATTGTAAAGGGTTTCTTTTTTCACTGAAAGCAAGAATGTGACTTTTGGGAATAATTTTTTTTGCTTCTGTTTCTTTCCTTAACTCTTGGATTAAACTTATGCTTTCATTGCTAACATGTTTAAGAGACTTTTAAAGCTTGCATTTTAAACTGTACAAATGTTACAAGCATAATTTTCTTATGGTTTATAGAAATTCAGGAAAAGGTTTCTATGAAAAATAAAACCAAACATTGGAAAGAACACTATTATTTAACATTTTATTATATTATAAAAAGTTATTGTATGTCCTCTGGGTTAGTACATCTGTAGTAAGAACTTTGAGAAGTTGGAATTAAAGGTTAGCAGTAGCTCTTTAAATAAAATATAATTTGGGTCAGAGTTTTCTAGCCAGTGCTTAGCTTCTCTGGCTTTGAGAACCTTTTGGTTAATTTCTGCCTATTGCCAAATCCTTGTGGTTGTGTTAGAATGACAGTGGTTGAATTTCCTATTTAATTTGCTGGTCTCTATGGTTCCTGTTTCTAACTTGTTTTGATGTTGAATTTCAGCAAGGAGAGAACAAACTGGTAGGTCCTGTAGACATACATAGGGCTAAAAGAAAGTGTTTAATTTCATGAAACTGTAATATGTGAAATTTGAGGCTTTTGGAAATTGAATTGTAACTTGCAAGCAAAAGACACTTGGCTATTAGACAGAAAACTGATAAGATAAATGTTTAGATTTCAGGGAAGGTTGAAAGACGCTCATTTTGGACAGAGCCTTGAGGCCCATGGTGTGTGTGGTCCTGAGGTGACTTAGTGGTCTCATTATCTAGTCTGTTCCAGTTATGGCCCTGCTTAATTGCCTGCTTATTTGCCTCTTCAGGAAAAGTTACTAAACTTTTGTGTGCTGACCAACTGTTTATTAATATTCTTTGCTAAGGAATATGGTGGCCAACTAGCAGAGCAGTTTTGTCTAGGGAGTGCTTTCATATATTGCGGCTTTACATTGAACTATAATTTGCTTTTTATGGGTGGTTCTTTATTTTCTTCTGGGTCAGGGTCATTTCCCCACACTCAGTGCATATGTAATTTTTGAGACACTTTCCCATTTGCTTCAAGATTTAAGACCCTTGGGGCACCTGGGTGGCTCAGTCAGTTGAGCATCTGACTCTTGATTTCAGCTCAAGTCATGATCTCAGGGTCCTGGAATCAAGCCTTGCATCAGGCTCTGCGCTGAGTGTGAAACCTACTTGGGGCTCTCACTCTCTCTTCCTCTGTCTCTCTGCCCTGCTTGCATTCTCTCTCTCTCTCTCTCTCTCTCTCTCTCTCTCTCTCTCTCTCTCTAATTAAAGAAAATATATTTCAGATCTAAGGAATGTTAATATCACATAATTAAAATTAATTATTGGTAAACATAATTCTTATGTTTATGTCAAATTAAAGAAAATATATTTCAGATCTAAGGAATGTTAATATCACATCATTAAAATTAATTATTGGTAAACATAATTCTTATGTTTTAGGTTATATCAAGTGAAACTCCACATACTTATAGTGACCTGTAATAGAACATGCTATTTCTTTTCTGTGGAATATACCATTGCATTTGGACCAGATCAATTAATATGTTTAAAATGGTTGTTCATCACATTTTGTATGCTATTTTTTCTATAAAAAGATTTTTCTTTCTTTTAATAGTTTTTTAGCAATGATATTCTATTTTCTTCTTCAGTATTTATATTTATTCATTTCTAATTTTCTAATCATAATTATGATTACGTGTCATCTGGATTAATTGGTCTGTAGTAAGGACTTTGGGAAGTTTGAATTCAAGGTAAGCCATAGCTCTTTAAACAAATTACAATTAAAAAAAATTTACAATGTAGGTCAGTTTCCTAGCCAGTGAAGATAGACATAGATTATAAGGGAACCGTGTAGATAGATATAATCTGTACTTACAGTACAAACAAAATTGTCTTATTATAAGAATGCCATTTAGTATTGATGTAAAATATGATAGAGGAAAAGACTGCTTCCCCGCTTTGCCAATGTATATATATAAATTTACCATAAAGAGCAAAAAAACTGTATTTGTGAGATTTCTAGGTTCATTCCTATATTTTCCTTTCTGCCTCTTTGATGTTTTATTTTATCTTTAAAAAGCTGTAATTATTAACGAATATGCCACCCTCGAGCAAATGGCTGAATTTCAATGCTGTGTTTAGTCTACCTAGTGGAAAGGACATGGATATGTGAAATTGGCAACATGGCTTATTAAAGACAAATAAAATACTTTTTAAAGAGCCCAGCTATTTTACAAACAAAAATTTAAATCTTACCAAATAGACCTTTTAAAGTTAACAGGTGTTTTAAATTGCTTACCTATATTATTATGGTATTGTGTATTTCACCTAAAACCAGAATTTATAACACGTAGTTTATTAGATTATTTAGGTTTGTTTGAAAGAGTTTGGGTTTACTTTGAACTTTAATTGATCTGAAAATGAATTTGAGATTTTTAACCAGTTCTAATAATGTTTTTAATATTAAACCAAAGACCTCCTTGATATCTGGCAACTTTTAGTAGATTCTAATTCTATAGGTAGTTGCATGAAATGTTTATGCAGAATTGCAAGCTATATTTTTAAAACTATAAACCTATAATTAAACTATTACTTTTATCTGTTTACTTAGAAAAGTGAAGAAGGGCTCACTCTTAATAGACTCCAGTACTATTGATCCTGCAGTTTCAAAAGAATTGGCCAAAGAAGTTGAGAAAATGGGAGCAGTTTTCATGGATGCCCCTGTTTCTGGTGGTAAGTGGCAGCTAAAATCTATGCACACCTATTTCTGTTGGTCAGAAGAAGCAATTACGATTTTCTGGTACCCAAGACCTATCCACATATTTTGAGACCTGTTATAGGAGTCTCCATTTCCTCACTGAAAACAAAAACAAAACAAAATCACTTCTGTTATTCCGTATGCTCAAAATACATTGCTTGTTCTAAGCTCAGACAAAAGGATGTCACAACCTTGAAGAGTTGTGAATTTTTGGTCCAAACTGCTATGCGTTGGGCTAGAGCTGTTCCTAGAAAATGTAACTTTTCAGAACAGATTCAAGAAGTAACTAGCTTGAATCTTCTTTTAACTGTTAAAGAAGTTGAGGAAATGGTAAAAAAGAAAAAATCATTTTGCAAGGGGAACTTTAGGCCCAGATGATTTTTTACAGGTGAATGTTACCAGAATTTCAAGGGGCAGATCATCTCCGTTTTTCTATGAACTTTTCCAGACAATAGAAAAAGAGGAAACACTGCTCAACTCATTCTGGAGACCCGTGTAACTCTGATACTTCAACCAGAAAGAGAAAGAAATGAGAGAGAAAAATTTTAGGTCTATATCAGTCATGAATACAGAAGTAAAAATTTTTAAAAAGTATATTAGCAAACTAAATCCAACCATGCGTAAAAGAGGTTAAACACTACAACCAGGTTTGTTTTATCTCATATGTACACAAATGACTTAATGTTAGAAAATCTATAAATATATTTCACTACATTAACATACTTAAAAATCATATGATCATCTCAAAGGACAAGGATTCTCAGTAGTAAGATTCTAAAAGCATATTATTATATCAAATATCAAGAGTGGGGATCTGGGTATTTTGGAATGGTAGGATTATAGGTATTATGATTTTTCATAATTTCCAAATTTTCCAAAATTACTGTGTAATCAGATACCATATACATACATGCATGCACACACACATACATATGTGTGCATAAATATACACGTATATATGTAATTAGTTGAAGACTTGTTTCTAGCTGGAGACTTTCTAGAAAGGCTGGACTGAAGAAACCAGTCATTTGCTCAAGACCAAGACTAGATTTTTTTTTTTATTATTTTCTGTAAAATTCTAACGTAATCTGAGGAGGAAAATAAAGATTGCTAAATGGAAAGTTGTCCTTTATAAAATCATCATCTCCTTACAGTGTTAAAAAATAGCTAACAGCTAGTGTGGTACGTTGTTACAGTAATGACCTTTAATGACTCACATCTCTGAATCCACTCTGTGTATCCATTCACTCATTGACTCTGAGTTGAGCTATCTGACTTGCTTTGGCCAGTGGTATGTTAGCAAATGTTACACAAGGATAGACTTGAAAAGCACTTGGCCCTGTCTTGCTCATGGGGACTTTTCTGCTGTCACATAGAGAAGCCTGGATTAGCCTCCTAGAGACAGGCACTAACCACCAAGCGTACGAGTGACGCCATCTTGACCATCCAGCCAGAGTCACCTTCCCAGATGACTGAGCTCAGGCAAATGAACTGCCCAGCTACAGATGTCCAAATTGCTCATCTACAGAATTGTGAGCAAATAAACCCACTAAGTTTGGAGTGTTACGTAGCAGTAAATAACTGATGGAGCCAATACAGTTGATATTTCCATTCTTATGTAGAAGTGTTTGTTGCCTAATGGATCGATCAGTGTGCCGCCTGTGCTTACATAGTCTTAAGTGTCATAAACCCTTTCTGAAGGAGAATGATAGTACCCCAGTTAGCATAAAGGCCAACTTTAATGCTAAAGCTAAGACGCTAAAATGAAGTTTATTATGAAGCCAGTCCAGGAAAGAGTTTTGTTTGCTGCAAACTGGTCCGACTTGTATCTCTGTATTCCTGATTACAAAGGAGAATGTTTGCCTAAATGCTACTGAAGTAGCCACCCTGGTGAGCTGATATGAGATACCTATGTTTCGTAAGATCTGGAAAAGTAAGTTGGTAAAACTTCAGTAAATCTTACGGTGTTTTCATAGACTTGCTGGAGTTCAATATTAAATAGTATGTATAGCTTTTAAGTGTCTTTTGTGCTCTTAGAATTTTTATTAGTAGAAGGGACTTCAGTAATAACTTAATTTGACTTTGTTATTTTACAGATGGGAAATTGAGATCGCAATGAGGTTAAGTGATTTGCCCAGAGTTCTCTAGCTTGATAGCCAATCTAGACTAGAATCTTCTCTCCCAACTCAATCTGAGGATCTTCCCACACTCTGTTAGACCTTTTCTCCCTTTAGTCCCACCCTGTGGTGGCCTTCCTCTTTTTCAAAGCAGTGGCCTACTGTTAACACCATTTCTAACAATTTTACCTAGTGGCTGGTCCTCTCTCTTCTGTCTTGCTAACTAGCACTGCCGTGTAGTAAAACCTTTGGTGGGGAGGTGAAGGGAGAATTGCCTTCTTTTCTGACTCACAGAGATTGGCTTCTAACCTGGAAGAGGCCTAACAATTCTGTTCCAGTCGTTTGAGAAGCAGTGGTTGAGAGGACATTATTCTCAAATCTGGGGACCTCTGCAGAGATCAGAATAGTCCTATTGTATTCACCCCATCCCGAAATGTTTATTAACTGGCTTCTCAGGAGTCTTTTGTTCTGCTGATGAGTTGGGATAGAACCAGAGTTTTTTGGGTCTTTCATGTCTTTCATGTGGATCCAGTGTTTTGTTTAATCAAATAAATGTCCAGAAAAAGAGAAAGTCGAGTAATATTTTGACACATCCCTAACATGTTTGAATGTGACTAGGATAGGATCTGTTCTGAGGTTTAAGGAGATGGAGTTGACAGGATTATAACCGAAGGCAGTGAAGCTATTTTCCATGCCCTTTTTCTGTGTCCCCATAGTATAGTATCTTTGCCGCTGCGAGGACCATGGTGTGATTCTTGTTTGTGCCTGTTTCTTCCACTGCTAGACTCTGAAGAGGGCAGATGTCTTTCTCCACTTTCTATCTCCAGTGTATATCTCCTGGCGAGCATGTAATAAAGTATGATGGATTGCATTAAAGATCTTCTGGTTTCTAGTTTTTTAATTTCAAGATTAATGTCAAATATTTTGAGCTTTCCTCCAGTTGTTTCCTCATTCCCAGGCTGTACTCCAGCTTATTTATCTCCAGATCATTGACCTCTCTCTGAAGTTCAAGTATCTGCCTTGCATTGTAACATCAGTAAGATATTAAGTAATTACTGTGTTCAAAATGTTATATTGTAATATTAGATGCCATTGGGAAGTGTGATTATGATCACAGGGCTGGGGGTAGGATAAAAGAAGTAGAATAGTAATTCAGAACAACTTAAAGAGGAAGTTCTTGCATTAGAAGTTTAGGATTTAGGAAAATATACTAATAAAAATGATGTATAAATAGTTACACAGTGCAAAATAATGTAGCACAGCAGTCTTCTCAGTACTTAGCAACCAGAAAGGGAACTCTTCACTAACAGTTTGATCATAGCAACATGTTGGGCATTGTAAAGAAATACTGTCTTTGTCCTTTCTCGGGTGGCTATTAATACTTTGACTTTTACCTGTATGGATATATAGAGAAAGAATAATACCAGATTCGATTTAGACAGTTGATTCTGGGGCAACAGAAGAAGTTTTAGTTCTGGAAATGGAAAGTTTATGTTAAAGGTTAACTACAAACCTCATAGGTGATTGATTCCCAGTTACATCCACGGGAACGAACTAGTGGAATTTGGAATTAGATTTTACAGTTCGTTAGTGACTATTCTTTAAGCAAAGAAAAAAGGAAATCTGTTAGTTCATACAATTCTCTTATCACCTTTAGTTTCAGTTTTTGTTATACTGTTAACAAATTCAAAGTTCACTTGATATTAGGCTCAGTTGGTTAAGCGTCTAACTTCAGCTCAGGTCATGATCTCATGGTTCACAAGTTCGAGCCCCACATCGGGCTCTGTGCTGTCGGCTTGGAGCCTGGAGCCTTCTTCAGATTCTGTATCTCCCTCTCTCTCTGCCCCTCCCTTGCTCGTACTGTGTCTCTCTCTCTCCCTCAAAATAAATAAAAATTAAAAAAAAAAAAGTTCACTTGATATTAGGGGTAGCCTAGAACTTTTAGGGAAAGAAAGGAACTCTAAAAATGAAGGTTTAAAAAAACTGAAGGTCTTGTGTTTTTTTTCAGTGAAATGTACTTAAAATTATTATACAATTCCTGCAAGATTATATACTGTTTTCTGATTATACACTCTTTTTATTATGCTGACAGTACCTTGATTGCAAGGGACATGCTTCACTCTTCATTTCATGCAACAAACATTTATTGAGTACTTTTATGTGGTGGGTATGGTCTAGGTGCTGGAGTTAGTGCTTTGAAAACATGAAAAGTCTTTTGTCACATGGAGCTTATGAGTTAGTAGGACTAGAGAGAGTAAACGAACAAAAATAATTTTAATGGTAAGTCCTATGAAGAAAAAAAAAGGCAGAGTAAACAGTTAATGACACAGACTTAAGGGGAAGGTCTTTTTACATAGAGTGGACAGGATGCCTTCTCTGGGGAAGTGGCAGTTAGACAGAGACGTGAAGGCACAAGTCTGGGGGAAGGGTATTTCAGCGGAGGAAGCTGCTCGAAGGGCTCTGAGGTATGAACAAGCTTGGTAGGTTTGTGGAACATTTATCTTTGTATCACCAGGACTTGGCAGGTAATTGTATTCAGCGTTCATTGAACTGACTCACCTATAAATTGACTCCCCGTATGTCTAACGCCATGCCTTCGTTTATCTGTGGTTATCAAAGTAAAGCTAACTAGGCTGTTAATGTAAGTTAGCCCATGACACTGGCCTCAGATATGATGCCTTAATCTATTTCTCTATCTTGTGTAAATGACATCTGTATGAAAGTTGTAATCCTTTAATAGTCCAATGTTGTTTTGTCACACCATTTTGGATACATGCTTTTTTTGTTTGTTTTTGGAGAGGGTCTGCTACTGTAAGGTTAGTTCCAATTTGATCAGCTCTCGTGTATAATGAATGCTAGACATAAAGCAAATTAAAAACTATTGTTTGTGACTAATGACCAAATACTGTTCAGTGTGTTCCAAGGGCATAATTAACAGCACTTAACTATGCTTGAATAATTGAAGAAGAAACTCACTGATTGCCTAATCTGTCTGTAGAGTTGCCCAGAGACCTTGAGTTGAAGTCACTCTGAGGTGGCACTTGTGCTTAGCCCAAGGCTGTCTGAGCCGGCAAGCCTCATTGATTTGCTACACCGGATTGCTCCAGTTAGGGATTAATGTCAAAATTAAATAATTGAACTGGTGTGTATGTGTTTCCCTACCGGGAACCCAAATTTTATACTCTATTTGGCTGGGTTAAGTTTTAGTAATTTGTTTGAGGTGTTCTTAGAACACGGAGTAGTGAGCACAAAACCTATTAAGGGATCTCTGTTAGAGTCCTGGACTTGCTTGCTCAATTCCTCAATGAAAGTCTCACACACACACTCCATTCTTGGTTTTAAAACAGTGAACTGGGCATCTACTGTTTTTCCACCAGATCTGTATCTAATTTAGGGTAAAGGGACCACAAAAACAAAACTTATTTCTATTTTGGCACCTAACACCATCATAGTTAAGGATTTGTTGGCATTTCATTAAAACATTTTCTTAGAGAGGTTTATAACTTGGCAGATTTACTTGCCTTTGGGCTGCAGCATTGCTATTTCTGTCCAAAAGTAAATGCTTTCACCAAATTTCATACAACTGAATTTGCGTGGGTATATGATGTGTGGAGAGGGAAGGGCTATCCCAAGAGGTCTTTTTTTCAAGTTGTCACACAAGCTGTTCGATTAAACAGTAGTATTGTGTGCAGCATTTACTCTTACATTTTAGTCTTACCTCAGGAAGATTTTATTTTTTAATGTTTGGAAATAGGTTGATTTAACATGGTTAAGATAATTCATTTTCATGAGTCCTTCCCTTTAAAGAATGGTACTACTGTGATTTTTAGTTCTTTTTACATGACTGGCTTCTATTATAGAATGTGAAAGCATTTTGTGGCAGGGGTGCCTGGCTGGCCAAGTCGATAGAGCATTTGACTCTTGATGGCCCCACGTCGGGCGTAGAAATCACTTAAAAAAAAAAAAAAAGAATTTAGTGGCACCTGGGTGGCTCTGTCAGTTAAGCATCTGACTTCAGCTCAAGCCATGAGCTTGCAGTTCATGGGTTCCAACTCTGCACTGGGCTCTGTGTACAGAGGGCCTTCTTCAGATCCTGTCTCCCTTTCTCTGCCCCTCCCCCGCTTACTCTCTCTCTCTCTTTCTCTCTCTCTCAAAAATAAATAAACATTAAAAGAAGGTTTAAAAAGAGCGTTTTATGGCATTGACTTTTGTAGGAGAGACTTGAATTACTCGGTCTTGAAAAATATTAGCTAAAATAAGCCTTTCCTTGGCCTGTTTTCGTGGTATTTAAAGCTTTAGTAACTCAAATAATTAAAAATTTTCCTTAACTTTGTTTGATGGACAGATGCATTTCCTTGAAAGTGACCTAAAATTCATCAATGCCAGCACACTAGAAATGGGTTAATTATGTCAGCCGTTTACATTTACCCACAATTTTACTTATCGCCTTATATTCATTAAGTATCCTTTTTGCCTCTGGAGGATACTTTTTTTTTTGCCTAGGATTTTCTCCAGTTTGCACAAGTAGTTCAGAAATGTTTGGTAAATAAATTCCAAGGATTTCTTTGAAATTAGTCCCTAAGAAGAGGTGCCCATAAAAACCTCTTTTTACATTCTCTGGCAGGCTTAAGACTCCCTACAACATGTCACGGACAGGAGTCCCTATATAAGGTGTTAATGAGTTCTTAACACGTTTAGAGAAGACTGCTGACTCCCTGCCCAAGGTAGCATAGTTGAGGCAGCTTTAATAATCCGTCTCCTAAGAAAATAGTAGAAGAATGGCTTAGAGAAGGCCAGGTGATCAGTTCACTCAGTGCTTGTATTACTGTTATCGTTTATTGTGAGTAATAATTACTATTGCTAATAACAATATAGTTTGTTTCTCAGAATTTACGCTCTTGCAGTTTGCAGTTCCCCATCTCCAAATCTGCAGGCCAGGTTTTAATTGCCGCGCATTTAATTGCGTTGACATTTCCAGTCAGGTAACCATTACCAGGGTCGATCCTGCCAGGCTCTGTCCTGTGGTGGAGGGACACTGTGTTCTCTTCACATGGTTATGTTGGAAAGTGCATGGATAAGGCAGGGGTCCTGTCTGAAGTAATCCTAGGGTATTTTTAATGTCCTTTAATTGCCATTCAGGATGTAAGTCAGACCAGACACAATTGGGTCTGGTCACAGTTCAGAACTGCCGTGTGGTGTTTATATAAAGGTAAAGTATATTTAGCAAATAAATCCCCTGAAGCTATTCCTTATATAATTTATTTTTTATTAACATCTGTTGATGGCTAAGCAGTGTGAAGTTAGTTCCAGTATACGTTATGTATTATGTCTTTATTTTGTTTGACTTGTGATCCCTGGATAGCACTGGGGGTAAAGCGGGAGGAGGAAACGGAATTACGAATTTGACGAGGGCCTTGTCATTGCCATCAGACCATTATCAGACTTATTTGTGGTTTTCTAGACGTCTGATTTTCTTTTCTTTTTTAGATGTCTGATTTTCTTAAAGATAGCTTGATAATGTTAGCAAATGAAAAGTATAGTAAGTTGAATTTAAATCCTTCCCTCTCTATATTTGCTGTATGGTTCCATTTTGTTTTACATTGCTTTGGGTGTTTCAGTTGTGAGAATTTTAAATTTAGAGGCCCATTTCATAGTAAGGACCCTTCCATTAGGGCCAGTGAAGGGATGGCAGCAGACTTACCTTCTCTTCTTCCTTCCTAGTGATTTAAACTTGACCTGAAGGTAGAAGGTTTTTGTTGTTGTTTCGTATATAGGTCAGATTACTTGTATCACTGTGAGAGATGTGGACTTTTTTAGAGGAGTATTAAGAGTTTTAAGATTTGTCCCTGACATCTTTTTTATTGAGTTATTGACTGTTAGTTATGGTCATCAGAATGTTTATCCCTCGTGGTCTCTGGGACGGCATTGTTCTTAGGGAGGTCTTTAAAAACGAAACATAATATGAGGCTGGGCATACAAATAGTTTTATCATTAATTACATTTCATTTCCCTTAATTCTTACGTGTTAGGGTAATACTTGTTCTCAAGTGACCAACATTTTTAATGTACTGTGTACATATATTAAAAGAGTAGAAAAACAGTCTTGGCAGACACTGAAATGGTTAATTGGCTTTTCCAGCCAAGATAGGTTTGTAAAACTTTCTGAAAATTAAGAAATGGGAGGGAAAGAATTTTTCTCTTCATTAATGCCATATTTTTATTAACCCTTTACCTATAAAGTGTAGTTTTAGGCCATAAACATCTTCTTGCAGCACTTTTTCATTAGACGAGCAGCTAGAGGAAGAATAGTTGATTTACTTGTGATTGTCAGATATCTGCAAACATTACAGTAGTTAAAAGAATTATTTTGACATAAAATCCTAAGTAGGGATGAGATTTTTTTCTAAAAGCGAATGATAATTTTGAGAAAGGAATCCAAGCAACAGCATAATAATGACTTTGAGATGTGTTATCTTTATTAGCAAACCTTTAAAAACAGCATTAAGAAATATTTGATGATTTCTCATGATCTTTAATTGGGCTGTATTTTTATATTCTTATTAGTACTTGTGTAAAATCAACAGCTTTTCGTGATAAGGCATTTACATGTTCAATTTTGCATACGGCTCTATTAGAAATAGATGGAACAACACTGGATATTTTAAAATTAATAGGAATAGCCTAAATTTGATTCAGAAAAGTTACTTTATATGACATTCAAGGGCGAGTGGACAAGGGCAAGAGAGAGGAGAGAGAGGCAGGCAAGGCAGGAGCACGTGGGGACGAGAGAGCAATTACATTGTCCTTTTCCATTTTAGCTGGTAGTTTGGAGTAAAATTGTAAAGTTAAACTTCTTGGAATTGTTACTACCCCGAGTGGGAATATAAACTATATTGAACAAAATTTATTTAGCCTGTTAAAAAGTCCACCTAAAACTATAGTTAATTAGTTTACGTTATTACATCACTTCTAGTAGAGGCTCAAACTGGTACAGAGTTAAGGGGAGCTCCATCAGGTGAGCTGACTGCTACCCATATGGGGCTTTAAGATAATGATGAGTTTAAATTTCCTCTTAGAGCTAAGTGAGAATAAAACTGGAGGCAATAAATACTCTTGGCCAAAGCCATTAAATGAAAAAGCTGGGAATTCTCCAGCTCTTGACTTAAATTGTTTGTTTATCAGCTGGCGCCTAGTCTGGAGTCGAGAGCTGGAGATTTCTATCTGTGACAGAACTTTGAAACTCTTGCAGGACACTTTCATTTCAACTTAAGGTAACTTGAGTTTATAGCTTTGGCTTTAAAGATTACTAATGATTTACTCATTTCCTTACCATTTAACCAGAGTGGACTTTTTCCCAGGAAGGGATCTGTGTTTATTTAGGGCCTTTGTCTGCGGAGGGATTAAAAGGCAGCCCACCAGCATTGTGAACTTGATGGTAATAAAAGGTCACCAAAACACACCATAAAAACATTCTTACCATGGAATTAATTATACAGTGTAATTTTACAAAGCAGCTCGGTTACTCCATCCTTGCCGTCCCCCTACCCCCGTCCTTAAACATTTCATCTTTTAAAAATTGAAGTTTTGGTATAATTTAGGCTTTTGAAGCAATATTTTGCTGCTGTTATGGTATTTAAACATTGAAGCAATTGTCACTTGCGTTTAATTCCTTAAAAATTTTAAGGTTTTTTAAATAAAAATGATCGTTGTTGTTAAACTGTGGGATGAATAGCTTGTTTGGGAGAGGGTAGAGTACTCTAAGGGATGGTTGGAGTTTCAGCAGCTCAGTTTCTAAAAACCTAAGACTAGTTAAGAGTTTTTTTTTGTGCCACCAGGTGGCATTGCATCCAAACCTGCTTGTGATAAAGGGAGGTTTTCAAAATAAATTCTTTTTTGTTCAAGAGAGGTCATAATCGTTTTTCTAGATTTTGCCTTTGAAGTTGGCTTAAAAATACATCTGATACCAAGGTTGATTAAATGTCTCCAAAGACCTGAAGAGATTTCTGAATGCTGCAAATGTTTGCTTTTAGGTGGTGAATATTGAAAGTAAAATGTTGATACATGTGCAGAGGATTGCTAGTTTTTTTTTTTTAGGTAAAGCGAACATTTAACAGTTGGTTATTTTTGTTTTGCTTTTCTAAACACTCGAGAGAGGATCCTGACTATGAAAACCCTCACAGATGTTGCAGAGACTCCCCAATTCGGCAAATCACCCCTTCCCCCAACGCACACACACTCAAACCCACCCCAGCCCTTATAAAAAAAAAAAAAAAAAAAAAGTGTCAGCAGGTTTCCCTGTATGGGAATTTTTAAAAAGAGGGAAAGACCTCGGAAAGGTGCAAGTGGGTCCTTCTCACAAGCCTAACTATGAGATTCATTAGGCAGTCCATGCTCATGTGTTAAAAGCTGCTTTTGGGAAAGTAAATTCTTGCAGTTTCCTGTACTGGTTTTGAGGGAGTCTTTATAGTCTTTCGAAAACAGCTCATTTTAAGAAAGTGATAATGTAAAAGCAAGAAAAAAAAAACCCTCATTATAAATTTTATAAAAGTATAATTTTTAAATTAAAATATACGTTGCTCTTTTTTTATGAACCTGCATATATTAATAAACTGTACAGAAACAAATTATTTAATACAACCTATCTAGGTGCTATGATATGTTGTCAGAATAAATAAGGTTCAGTGTGCACTCTGTTGATTTTCACCCTTTTAAAAAGTGTATTCACCATGCAGAGATGTTTAATGCTTAGCTTTGATCATTTATCAAAAAGCTTTATGAAATTTTACTCATTTTATATTCCTGCCTCTTCTGTCGAGGCTTCTTAGAAGTGTGCACAACCTGTTTAAGAAATGTATATGTTTTCAAAGTAAATGTTTGACCTCCCACCTTGATGTTCCTGCTTTTAAACACACACACCCATACCCCCCCCTTCTCTATATTTTGAATAACTTGATTGAAATGTGTGTTGTACTAAAACTAAATATATACAAATTTCAGTATTACAGAAAGAGAATTGTGTTTTAACAATTATAAAAATTTAAAAGTGGCACATTTGAAAATAGTCTAGACAAAGGTACTCAAGACATTTGACCCTGAATATTTTACTTTTAAACTTGATACAACAGTCTGTTTCTTAGCTTTGTTGTATGCTGATATTCCTACTTATTTAACATCAAAAAGCTGTAGTGGTTTCTCTTTATAGATTGTGCCTGTGTTCTGGAATTGCCTCCTGCTGCCCATGAATTGCTTCTTGGCTTGTTTTGTTAGAATTTCTCACCAGGGTTTTTGTGAGCTATGTAGCCAACATTAAAAAAAAAAAAAAAAAAAAAAGAATTTGATACAGTAGACTGGATTAGTAAAAATTATACTTACTATTCATGATGGTAACTGAGTAAACCTCTTGGATCAGCATATCAGTTTTATGTAATGAAAGCCCATGCAAATCTCATGTAATAATACGCATATATAAAATTGCCTACAATGTCTCTGTTTTTCTAGTTATTTCTGTAATATTAAATGACTTTTTTTGCAGAAATTCCAGAAACCTACTTTTTCATTAAAAAATAATAGGAAAAAAATCCTTCCTCGTTTCAGGGTGTGTGTAATTTGGTAATGGAGCATTTAGATTTTGGCTTCTTTCATTTCAGTTGGAAATAGTATTGGTGTAAGTGAGTGTTGCCATGGGAACCTCCACATAGATATAAAAGGCAAGACTGTCTAAGTGGAGGAGGAGGGGCGATGTACTAAAATACCACCGGCCTAAATGATCTATTTTATATGTATGTTGGGGGGTGTAGGGGGAGCTAGTTTGAGAAGAGAAGAAAAAGTGGTGCAGAAAGTAAATGTTAAAAGTTAAAATCATGTACTCATACTTATGGAATCGCACAGTTGGAAGTGTTGTAAATTTGAAATGTGATTCTTAATGATTTGTGTCATTTGCGTGTGCTGGGAGTCTTTGCATACCTTATTTTTAAACTGTGTTGACTAAACGTGTTTAACTTACGTGATTTTAGATAAAATATTTAATAAAGTGAAATCTGGTTGGAAGGTTAGGATTTTGGTCTCTGAGATGGTTTTAATTGTAACTTTATTAAAGATAATTATCATACTTTATTCTTTTTCAGATATCTGAACAATTTCTTAAATCTACAGTTTTTGGAGACTTTTGGCTTTCAAAGGAAAGCTGGCTTTAGAATATTTTTAATATTAGATTTCAACATTTAAATACTTTTAAATATTACTCAAGGAAACAATGACTTACTGTATTTGCATGTATAATGTATGGTTTTCTGGAAAAAAAAAAAAAAAAGGATGGAACCAGCAAAAGCAAGCATCAAATCCTTTCCTATCCTTTTAGCAGCGCATGTGTTGCTGTTAATCAAGATGGTTAGAGAACGGCCAATTTAACTGCATATAAAATAACATTTTTGTTTTTTGTATATTTAGGTTACAAAGAACAGTGAAATTGTGCCCAACATGAGTTAGCGTGGTAAAAATGCACCATCATCATTGTACTTTTAACACTATAGATTCTGGTTGTCAGATACACGTGTAAAAAAAGAAAAGACATTAACCTGGGAAAAACTGTTTAAACTTACCTTTTTAGTCAGTCCAGAGAAAAAGTGAAGCTGCCAAGGTAATAAAACATCCAGAAGTTTTTAAAATAAAAAGAGTAATTTAAATTAAAAAAGGGAGGCGGGAGCCGGAGAAGAAAGAGGCTAAAAAAGACAGCACTCCGCTCCCCAGGCCAGGCAGCATCTGATGTAAATTAACCCCAGTGGAAGTGTATTGTTTCCAACTCTGCAAACAATGCCGGGCATCTCTTCCAGAGGCGTGGGTGTTGGCGTGGACAAGAGGGTGTTGAGAAGTTGAGAGTAAGAGGTGGCGACGAGTTTAGTCATCAGGGGATTCTGTGGCGTAGAAAACAACAGGGTTGAGCGCAAAGAATGAAAAAGTATGTTTGCATATAAAGTTAACCCAGTTTAACCTTCAAGAGGTATGAAATAATTCATAACTGTGAGAGAATGCTTAGTTGTCAATAATCTTTTAAAGAGACTGAGACCTTAATCTGCAAAGTGTTCAGCAACCAAGATACCCACTCTGAGGTGTGCTTTGGCATAGGGTATCTGCTTAGTTTTAGACTTCTTAAAACAAAACAAAACAAAACAAGAAAAATACATTTCTTGGAAAAATAGATAATAAAAGTGATAAAAAGTCAAGCTTATCAACAAAATAAGAGAATGAAAGTAACAGCAAAAACATCTGTGTTGTTTTTCAGTTTTTGTCTCCTGCCCCCCAGCCCCGCCCCCATCCTCCAGCTTCCTTGAGAAAAGAATCTGACCGTTGTAGAGTGGAAAGCATAAAATTGTACATGGCCTTATCAATAAATGGATTCAAAATAGCATTACTTTAATTTAACACCTTAAAAAAGTTTCATAATATAGAATTTTCTAGGAGAAAGCAACTGATATTTATTATTAAGTACCTTTGGTGTTTCAGGCTATGGTGCTGGGTAGTTTATGTATTTTAAACCATTTAATCCTTATAGCAGCCTTGTGAAATGCAGATTATCCTTATTTTTTAGTGAGGAAGTTGAGGCTTTTTTAGGAAGGGACCACATGACAACATGTACTTACTGTAAGAATTAGCCTGATGTAGCAAAAAGAAGGCATTTTAGGTAGAAGATTTTAGAATATTGTGACAGGATTAATAACTTCAAGTGTGGCACTTGAAGTTTAGGTAGCTAGGCTTTGATTTGTTTATTTAAAAATGGAATCAGTAGAAATGCTTTTTCATGCTCCATTGATAGCACCGTTGAGTGACATACTCCGCCTCAAATCAAAATATAGAAGGAATTAGTAGTCGACTAAAAAAGTCCATGCAAGTAATTGAAAGCAGTTTTGTTTTTGGTCTCATATGCTTGAATCTAGTCAACCGCAGGAATAAGAGACAAGAAAATGTGGAACCGGAAGTAAAAGCCATTAAGTTTTAAACCTAAAATAACTTCCTTGGAAGGTCTTTTAGAAGTTGGGTGTTAAAAAGAGCCAAAGGGTATCTTATACAGGACAGTTTCACATATGCTTTCTCTTTTAACTTGTGTTTTAAATTTGTTATTTTCCAAAATAAATTATTTAGTCACAACTTTTTAAATACCAGAAATTGGCCTTTGTAAAATATCCATTTTCAGTGTGCTTGTAGCCTTTTTTTGGTATATTTATAGTATTCAACATTAAGACTGAAGACTGGTAGTGTATAAAGCTTATTGTGAAATAATAATAATGAAGTATACTGCTTAGTCTTATTTGACATTACAACTACCATTTGGTGTTTTACTGAATTATAATGTGTTGGGAATTGATGATTTTTATCTTCTCAATATTTTTTACCTTTCTCAATATGCACAGTTCTTCAGTCATATTACTAAAGAAATCCCTCTCAACAGCTTTTAACAAAAAACCTTTAACAATAGTGCGTGTGTGTGTGTGTTGTGTGTGTTTTAGCAGTTTTATCCTGAAGGTAACTCTGAAAGATACTTTCTGCACCTAGTTCAGATTATGTTAAAAACAGTGAACAAACAAACCCATACTCATCATAGTCTAACTGTATGACACAGGTTTCATTGAAGGCTGTAAGGAGATCTGAGGTTTATGACATTTTGCTTTGCCACTTTTTCTCTGAATTTTAAAAAAAATCAAGTTTGCTGAAGTTTGAAATGCTAGTACGTATTTGGAGAATAAACGGAACCCTGGGAATTTTAGGTGTTTAAATGGTCTGATACGTCTGGTTTCATCCTTACAGATTTCTAGCTCCAAACATGATTGACGGTAGTTTGGAAAGATGAATGAAGAGGAGGAGCCCTTTCCCTCATAGTGGCATGTTCAACAGGGAAAAACAAACCACTACTCTTGTTACTATAGCTTACAGCAGTGAAGAAGAGCCTCATACCAATTCTCAGGGGTTTTTTTTTGGTAGTCCTGTGTGAAGCTTCTTTTATTTCACTTTGCTCTCTTTCTTCTTTTTTTTTTTTTAATTTGTTTTTAATGTTTTTATTTATTTTTGAAGGAGAGAGAGAGGCAGAGCATGAGCGGGGGAGGAGCAGAGAGAGAGGGAGACACAGAATTCGAAGCAGGCTCCAGGCTCTGAGCTGTCAGCACAGAGCCCCATGCGAGGCTCGAACCCACAAACTGAGATCATGACCTAAGCCAAAGCCGGACGCTCAACCTACTGACCCATCCAGGCGCCCCTTGCTGTCTTTATTCTTAATATTTCCCACTTGTTATATCCAAATTGTTTCTAGAAATGCTTACTAGATAGATTGTTGTGAAAGGAAAGGGTAGAAAAGGCAGAGCAGAGAATAGTGGCAAGAAATTTCTGGCAAGAAAAAAAGCGCTATTCTGACTCTGGCCCTTACTGGGGTAAAGTTCCAAGAGAGTAAGGATTATTACTGGTCAGCAAATCATCCAACTGGATAGTGATGAAAACTGGAGTTTAGCCAAATGTATTTTTGTGTGGTTTTCCTTTTGTCCTGCTTTTGCTTGTGGGTCATCTGATTATGACAGGATGAAGTTCAAATTTAGTTTTGCTTAACCTCAGTGATGTTATCTTTCTAACCAAAGTGGCCAATGATAATGAGATTCTTCATCAGAAAAAAAAAAAAAAGAGCAATTCTTGCTCTTTATCTGTGTATCAGTTTTAAATGGTGATGTGGTTTTTGAAGATTGAGGTTGTAATTTTTAAAAGGATGAACTGTGATATTTCAGGAAGCATGCTAATGTGAGCATAGAGCAGTGTTCTTGTGTTCTTCCGATGATAATGGGGAAACTGTAGTAATGAGGGTGAAGAAAAGTAAGAACCCCCAAAGAAAAATACCCATTTTGTTTTTGTTGTTTAAGGGAGAGAACTAGAGAATTTATAAGTACTCTCAATTATATGTGGATGTAAAGTTTAAAAAAATGGGGAAAGAAAGCGCTTTAGAATGCTAATTTTGATGTCCATGCTGAACATCCTTATGAAGTATATTTACAAAACAGTTGAACCCCAAAATCAACTCGAAATAAATTCCCAAGTAAGGAGTTGCTGGTTTTTATTTTAATTTGCAGTATGTGTCCTGTGGATATGAGGTTCACAACTGGGGAATGAGTTTTGGGAGAAGGTGCTGTGGAAATGAGCTGTTTGTGGTTTCACGCTCTAACCATTTAGTATTTCCTACTTATTTTACATTGAGAATCATAGACGTGCATCTGTGTGGGTGTGAATCTTCACCTGGCACTTCTCCTCTACCCTGCCGGACAAAATGTTAGCATGTAAGAAATAGGAGGTTATTTTTCTGGTATTTTCCTTCACATCCCATAGTAACTTAAGTTGAATTTTTTTCCAATCGTTAACAAAAATGAAGGTTGATAGACTTACCTTTTACTTATGTCTGATATTAAATGTTCTTGAATTTTTTATATGATACCACAGTATGCACAATTACAAAGAGAGGACCAACAGATATCTACTTACAATTTTTCAGGCAAATCTTTTGTTTTTCATGCAAACATTTTTTTTGAAGGGAGAAAAAAACCTTTCTGAATCCACCCCCCAGGTTTTGAGTCATTGATACTTAATTTTTATTTGCATTATTTTACTTTTCCCTGCTGCATTTTAGTCATAATTTTAAAAACTAAAAAAAAGTAAATGTAAAGGATTCAAAATGAAGTTTAGGATGAAAAATTTTATCTAATTGCTTGTGTGTTTTGTTTGTTTGTTTGTTTTCTGTGTTTCCTACTGAAATTCCTTCCTTTCAACCCTTCTTTAAATTGGACTCAAGGAAAAAAAAAAATTGGACTCAAGGAAGGCATTTAGTAAACTTTTTTTCCTGGACCCCAAACCACAGCTTTGATGGACTCTTAAGGTCATCTACTCAGATGTGAACTCATGTCTTTGATATTGTGTTTGCTTTATGATGGGCTCCTTAATCTTTCCCAGTGATGATTTAAAATGAGCAGGATCATTCTCATATTCTGTTAAGGTGTTCTGTATCTGATCTTGGTTTGACAGGGGTGATTGTGTTGTTGTATGTCTAGTTTGAGTTGTACTTACTTTTTCTTGATTGTGTTTCTGAGTGGGCATACTCTTTGCTTTACTTTTCAGTGTTCACCCAATACATAATTATTGAAATGAAATGGCGATAAAGCCTGTGTGGGAAAGAAGTCCTCGTTTCCTGTCTTTGTTGGCACTGTGGGTTCTTAATCTCCTAAGAGTCTTGGGATGTAGATCTGTACATCACAACTAGGGGTGGGTAGTTTTTATGGCAAGGAAGAGGGAAAAAGATAGTATTGAAGCAATTCCTGTCTAGGTCTGCAAAGTGCAGATTGCATTTCTCTTTCAGTGGTGTTAGGTTTATGGCCCTTTTTTTGGAAAGTGCTATTAAGTGTTTGGAGACCTTTATCTTTCTCTGTTTTGTTGTAGCAGATGGAGTTGTCCTCTGGTGGTTTTGCTAGGTATGATAAATGTTGTACTAAAACTGCTTGGTGGAAGTTTGATCTGGAAAGATTACTGTTTTTTTTGTTTTGTTTTGTTTTGTTTCAGTTTCCTGAAGAAAATGGAATCATAGTACTCAGACTGTTGGAGGGCAACAAGCCCATCAACAGATCAGCAATAATAACATGTACTTTTCATTGATGCTTGTGATTTTTTTCCTCTTCTTTTAAAAAGGTTTAGGAGTAAAAATGAGAAATGATCAGTTTTGTCTGAAATAATATAAATGGCAGAAATTATCAAGGCTTTCCCCTCAGAGCATACAGGGAAAGATGTCTACATGATGAAGAATTGTTCCTAGTTTGCAAAATAAGAATGGAAGCAAAGAGGTTATACAGTTCTCTTGTGTTTCCAGAAAGATTATTCAAGGGATATGGTGTCCTTAGTTTTATTGCTAAAGAGACTTCTTTGTGCATATTTCTAATATTCTAAGAGGCGTGTCTCTCTTTGGCCATACTTTTTTTTAGTTTAATTCTGATTAATTTGACTAGTATAACTTTTATGATATCTACTTCTAATAGCTTTTATGCAGATCTGTGGTTTATCCACACTGGAGTTGAGAGGTATTAGCCACCACTTAGATATTGTATTGAAACAAATGCTTGCTCCAATCCTTTTGACAAATAAACTTGTCTCTAAAAACATAGGAAATCCTAACCTGACTACCTGGCTTTTGAAGACTTTTTTTTTTTTTTTTTTTTTTTTCCTTTCTTGAGGGATTCTCATTCTAGATCAACTGGATGCAATCTGGGTATAAAGTTGTAACCTGAACTGAATCTGTGGGGTGATTTGTAGATAATTATCATCCTTGATTTCAGTTATTTGCATTAATGAAGTGTTAACTTAGGGAATTAAAAGCTGACTCGTTTTTTGTATCTGAAACTTCCTTTTCTAACTCCTTTATCTTTCATGTTCTAGCTTTGCTTTTATAGAAGCAACATAGTGAAGGATAGTAGGAGTGTCCACAGTCTTGAGCCCCTTCTTTTCACTAGTGTTGAGGAAAAGTGGTGAACCATATTTGGAATACTGGGTAGTCTCAGTGGTGTCTGAAGCGCACTCAGGTCTTTGTGGTTACAACACCTGAGGTAGAGGATGCGAATGAATCTGGTTTATTCTGGCAACGCTTCCCAAGTGGGGGGTTAGTAGCATGTGTACCTGTTGGAAGATTATTGGCTTGCAGTATCAAGTTTTTCCTTTTACTGAGGTCGCTAGGAAATCAAAGGTAGATTTTGGCACCCAGTAATAATCATCATCTTCCCAGCCTTCCCTCCTACTGTATGGTTTCCATTCTCACTCGTAGCTTTCACTTATCGTGTATTTATTTAGTCCTTACTGTCTGCCAGACACTGGGATACATGGTGAGTGTGAAGGACCCGCTTTCCTTCCGCTTAGTGCTTACAGTCCACGTGTTTGTGTCATAAACTATCTCAGCATCCTTTTTGGAGGAAAGGATATGCATTAATATGGATCAATATTAATTAATATGGGTTCCCAGGGCCATCAGCTTTTCTTGTCACACTTCTCTCTATTTAAAAAAATCTTCCTCTGTATACTTGTATTCCTCCTGCTTTTGTTTTCATGTTCTTTGCTTGTTTTTCCCTTCAGAATTTTTTCATGAAATGAATACTCTTATCTCCCATTTCTTCCTAAAACTTTTCTGTATTCTAGTCGAATACCGTATCTTTGTATTTTAAAAATATTTCATTATGTGATTCTGCGTATGCACACTTTTAAAAGACAAAAATGGGATTCTTTTTTTGCAACTTGTTTTTCGTTTAATGTAGCTTAATGTGTCATAATATATAAAAGATTTATTTTATGCTTTTTAATTATTCTGAAGCATTCTATTAAGTGGACAGACTTCTGCTATTGTGAAAAGGCTACCCTGAATATTCTTGAACATACATCTTTTCATGTACAGTATATGTATGAATTTATCAGTAAGAGAAATTCTAAGAAATGGAATTACTGGGTTAAAAGCTTGTGTATCTTGGGGCGCCTGGGTGGCGCAGTCGGTTGAGCGTCCGACTTCAGCCAGGTCACGATCTCGCAGTCCGTGAGTTCGAGCCCCGCGTCGGGCTCTGGGCTGATGGCTCAGAGCCTGGAGCCTGTTTCCGATTCTGTGTCTCCCTCTCTCTCTGCCCCTCCCCCGTTCATGCTCTGTCTCTCTCTGTCCCAAAAAAATAAATAAACGTTAAAAAAAAAAAATTAAAAAAAAAAAACAAAAAACTTGTGTATCCTAAGTTTTGGTTGATGTTGCCAATTTTTTCACCAAAGTTTAATCTATTAATAGCATGGGAAGCTATTTATTAATGTTCTTGTCGACACTGTCTTTACATTTCTCTTCCAGTCTGATAGTGAAAAAATGGTACAGCGTGGTTTTGATTTTCTTTCTTTCCTTTTTTTTAATTCCAAATTATGAGTTTGAGCTTTTTAAGAATGTTTCCTGACCAGTTGTTGTTTTTTTTTTTCAGCGATTGTGTCTTCTTATCCTTTGAATATGTTTTTATTGGATTTATTCATTCAGCAGATATTTGTTGAGTACTTAGGTGTGCTGGGCACTGTGCTAGGCATTGATTGCTTCCATTTGATGTGTATGAGTGTCAAACGCTCATTCATTTATTCAACAAGTATTTATCAACTATCTACCATGTACTATTAGTCTAAGCCTGGGAAAACACCAAAGAGAAGTAACCCCCCAACACTCACATACACATTCCTGCTCTTAGGGAGTTTATATTTTAATGAAAATATGTGTAGGGAAATATATATGTTACAAATCTATTCAGCCAGTTCTTTTTTCTGTATTCATTTTGTTTATAGTACTTTTTGAAATACAGAAGTCTTGAATTTTAAAAAAAAAATTTTTTTTTAACGTTTATTTATTTTTGAGACAGAGAGAGACAGAGCATGAATGGGGGGAGGGTCAGAGAGAGAGGGAGACACAGAATCGGAAGCAGGCTCCAGGCTCCGAGCTGTCAGCACAGAGCCCGATGCGGGGCTCGAACTCGTGAACCACAAGATCATGACCTGAGCCGAAGTCGGACGCTTAACCGACTGAGCCACCCAGGCGACCCAGAAGTCTTGAATTTTTATGTCATTGAATTTGTCAGTCTTTTTAGGGTTTCTGACTTTTTTTTTTTTAAGAGCTTTTCTTTTATATTGTTTTGCTTGTTTATGGAGTTACCATGTCGTTTTTAATTTTATTTTTAATTTTTTAAAATTTATATACAAATTAGTTAGCATATAGTGAAACAATGATTCCAGGAGTAGATTCCTTAATGCCCCTTACCCACTTAGCCCATTCCCCTCCTAAAACCCCTCACATAACCCTCAGTTCTCCATATTTATGAGTCTCTTCTGTTTTGTCCCCCTCCCTGTTTTTATATTATTTTTGTTTTCCTTCCCTTATGTTCATCTGTTTTGTCTCTTATGGTCCTCATATGAATTAAGTCATATGATTTTTGTCTTTCTCTGACTAATTTCACTTAGCATAATACCCTCCAGTTCCATCCATGTAGTTGCAAATGGCAAGATTTCATTCTTTTTGATTGCCGAGTAATACTCCATTGTGTGTATGTATGTATATATATTTTTCTTTATCCATTCATCCATTGATGGACATTTGGGCTCTGTCCATACTTTGGCTATTGTTGATAGTGCTGCTATAAACATGGGGGTGCATGGGTCCCTTCGAAACAGCACACCTGTGTCCTGTGGGTAAATGCCTAGTAGTGCAATTGCTGGGTTGTAGGGTAGTTCTATTTTTAGTTTTTTGAGGAACCTCCATACTGTTTTCCAGAGTGGCTACACCAGCTTGCATTCCCACCAACAGTGCAAAAGAGATCCTCTTTCTCCGCATCCTCGTCCAACATCTGTCGTTGCCTGAGTTGTTCATGTTAGCCATTCTGACAGGTGTAAGGTGGTATCTCATTGTGGTTTTGGTTTGTATTTCCCTGATGATGAGTGATGTGGAGCATTTTTTCATGTGTCGGTTGGCACATGATGGGTTGTCTTCCTTGGAGAAGTGTCTATTCATGTCTTTTGCCCATTTCTTCACTGGATTATTTGTTTTTTGGGTGTTGAGTTGGTGTTATTGATTTTGGATACTAACCCTTTATCTTATATGTCATTTGCAAATATCTTCTCCCATTCTGTCGGTTGCCTTTTAGTTTTGCTGATTGTTTCCTTCGCTGTGCAGAAGCTTTTTATTTTTTTTAATTAAAAAAATTTTTTTTAATGTTTTATTTATTTTTGAGACAGAGAGAGAGAGACAGAGCATGAGCAGGGGAGGGGCAGAGACAGAGGGAGGCACAGAATCGGAAGCAGGCTCCAGGCTCCGAGCTGTCAGCACAGAGCCCGACACGGGGCTTGAACTCACAAACTGTGAGATCATGACCTGAGCCGAAGTTGGATGCTCAACCAACTGAGCCACCCAGGCGCCCCAGAAGGTTTTTATTTTGATGAGGTGCCAGTAGTTCATTTTTGCTTTTGTTTCCCTTGCCTCTGGAGATGTGTTGAGTAAGAAGTTGCTGCGGCCAAGATCAAAGAGGTTTTGCCTGCTTTCTCCGCGAGGATTTTGATGGCTTCCTGTCTTATGTTCAGGTCTTTCATCCATTTTGAGTTTATTTTTGTGTATGGTGTAAGAAAGGGGTCCAGGTTCATTCTTCTGCATGTCGCTGTCCCGTTTTCCAGCACCACTTGCTGAAGAGACTGTCTTTATTCCATTGGATATTCTTTCCTGCTTTGCCGAAGATGAGTTGGCCATACGTTTGTGGGTCCATTTCTGGGTTCTCTATTCTGTTCCATTGATCTGAGTGTCTGTTCTTGTGCCAGTACCATACTGTCTTGATGATTACAGCTTTGTAGTATAGCTTGAAGTCTGGGATTGTGATGCCTCCTGCTTTGATTTTCTTTTTCAAGATTGCTTTGGCTATTTGGGGTCTTTTCTGGTTCCATACAAATTTTAGGATTATTTGTTCTAGCTCTGTGAAGAATGCTGGTGTTACTTTGATAGGGATTGCATTGAATATGTAGATTGCTTTGGGTAGTATCGACATTTTAACAATATTTGTTCTTCCTGTCCAAGAGCATGGAATTTTTTTCCATTTTTTTTTTTGTGTCTTCTTCAGTTTCTTTTGTTAGCTTTCTATAGTTTTCAGCATAAGGGCTTCTGACTTTTATGACTTGTTTCGAAAGGCCTTATCCTCGCCAAGATAGTAAGATTAAAAAAAGATTTACACATTTTTCTTTTGCTTTATGTTTTTATTTTTAAAAATTTAAATTTTTGATGGGGCGCCTGGGTGGCGCAGTCGGTTAAGCGTCCGACTTCAGCCAGGTCACGATCTCGCGGTCCGTGAGTTCGAGCCCCGCGTCAGGCTCTGGGCTGATGGCTCGGAGCCTGGAGCCTGTTTCCGATTCTGTGTCTCCCTCTCTCTCTGCCCCTCCCCCGTTCATGCTCTGTCTCTCTCTGTCCCAAAAATAAATAAAAAAAAAAAAAAAAAAGTTGAAAAAAAAAAAAAAATTTAAAAAAAAAAAAAAAAAATTTAAATTTTTGATTCATTTGGGATTTATTATGGTGGGAGGAATGGGGTGAAGATCTAGCTTACTTTTTCTTTTTTCTATTTTTTAAAAATATTTATTTATTTTGGGAGAAAGAGTTAGAGAGAGCTAGTAGGGAAAGGCCAGAGAGAGAGGGAGAGAGAGGATCCCAAGCAGGCTTAGCACTTGTCAGTGCAGAGCCCGATGTGGAGCTTGATCCCACAAACCGCAAGATCATGACCTGAGCCGAAGCCAAGAGCTGGCAGCTTAACCAACTGAGCCACCTAAGCACCCTCAGATTATTTTTTCTTTTTTAAATCAATGTATTGAGGGGCGCCTGGGTGGCTCAGTCGGTTAAGCGGCCGACTTTGGCTCAGGTCATGATCTCGCGGTCCATGAGTTCAAGCCCCGCGTTGGGCTCTGTGCTGACAGCTCAGAGCCTGGAGCCTGTTTCAGATTCTGTGTCTCCCTCTCTCTGACCCTCCCCCATTCATGCTCTGTCTCTCTCTGTCTCAAAAATAAATAAACGTTAAAAAAAATTTTTTTTAATAAAAAAAAAATAAATCAATGTATTGAAAAACCCATCTTTCACCATTAATTTTAGAAACTCCATTAATTTCATACACTCAACTCCCACATATATTTGGGCCTATTCTGAGGTCTCTCTACTCATATTTATATCTCCTTCTTGATTCTTTCATAGGTAGGACATTTTTTACTTTGTGTCGCTTTCTTTTCCTGTTTACCCTACCTGGGAGGGTAGTCTTTTATTGGTTGTTTCTCCTTTTCAGAATTCTCCGACTATTTTTGCTTGTGTATTCTAAATAGACATGAGAGTCATTTTATCATGGTCCTCCCAAAACATTCTATTAATATCTTGATTGGGATTGCATTGAGTTTATGGATTAACTTATGGACAATTGATGTATCTACACAAGCAAATCTAAGAGTAACATTTATTCATTACTGGTATCTTTTATGTCTCTTACTAGGATTTTAAAGTTTTCTTCATGTGTATCCTAAACATTTCTTGTGCAGTTTATTCCAAAGTCTTTTTATCTTTATTATTGTTGTTGGTGTACACGGAGCCCTCTCTTTTCCCTTTTTTAAAAAATATTTCCAACTGTTGTTTGCAAATAAACATATTAATTTGAACTCAAATTCCTTTTTGAATTCTCTTACGTTTTAGTAGTTGTTCAGTTGGTTCTCTTGGATTTTCCAGTTCTAAAAATGATAATTTTGCTTGTTTTCTAAATTTTATTTCTCTTATTTCTCACATAACTAATTACATTGGTTGATACTTCCAGAACAATGTTGAATAATAGTAGTGATAATAATGCTTGTCATGTTCCCGATATTAATAAGAATGCTTTTATAGCTTTGATCATAAACACAATGGTAGCATTTGGTTTGAGGGAGATTTAAAAAAATATGTTAAGGAAGTATGCCATGATTTTTACTTCATGTGTGTTTTCATTATTCATTTCCTCAACAGATATTTACTATGTTTCTAGTATGGGTAGACACTACCTTGGCACTGGAAAGTGAACAATCAGCACAGGCACGGTCCCTGCCCTAATGGAATTTATAATCTAGTTGAGGGGAGACAGATACTGATTTTATCATGAAAAACTGTACAGTATTTTTGTTACTGTGATACAGTGGGGATACATTGGGCTAAAGAGTATATAGATAGGGAGATTCTCTTGGGGGTCAGGAAGGTCTTGTTGGACAAAGTAACCATTGATTTGTGGCCTTCAAGAGGGAATGAATTAGGCACAGGAGAATATTCCAAACAGAGGGTGGCACATTTGCAGGAAAGCGTGGTGTTGTTGCTGCTCAAGAGTTGGGCTGGCCTTGAGTCTTGCTACTCATTTTGTTCTTTACACTAACAACACTGGGAAACCTTGAACACGTTAAGCAGGGAGGCAACATAATCAGATTTGGATTTTCTAAAAGAGAGTAAAAGCTGGGAGACTAATTGGGAGTCTGTTACGATAGGCCAGGCACAGGAGGATGGTAGCTTGAGCTAGAGTCATGGCTTCGGGAAAAGTGGTAATATGATTGTGTATTCGGTTGTTTTCCTCCAAGTACTTTAGATTTAGGCATTACAAGTTCAGCCTATGAAATTCACTACACTAAGAGTAACTCCTAGCTTGGATGGAGCCAGGTAGAGGTGCAGCTTTTGGGATAAAAAATATACAAGTTGGTGCCAATAGTTTGCTTTATTGTTTTTACTCCTATCCTCCATTTCTTCCCATCTTTTCTTTTTTTTTTTTAATTTTTTTTTTTTTTAACGTTTATTCATTTTTGAGACAGAGAGAGACAGAGCATGAACAGGGGAGGAGCAGAGAGAGAGGGAGACACAGAATCTGGAACAGGCTCCAGGCTCTGAGCTGTCAGCACAGAGCCCGACGTGGGGCTCGAACTCCCGGACCGTGAGATCATGACATGAGCCAAAGTCAGACGCTTAACCGACCAAGCCACCCAGGCGTCCCCCATCTTTTCTCTTTTTGTTTCCTGACTAAAAATCCACTCCCTTTTCATCATATTTCTGTTCTTTATTCTTCCATGTCCCTTCATCCAGCAAGCATTTATTGAGCAGTTCCTGTGTATGTCCTATACTCTGCTGGGTGTTGGGAAAGATATGAATGGGCCCTCAAGGTCATCATAATGTATTAGACGAGGCAGAGGCATATTCATAAAGCAACGCATTGTATTAAATGTAACATACACAACATTCAAAATGAAGTTATTGATCTAGTTAGGGACATCTCATGATTGACTTTTTGGAATAGATGAGGTCTAAATTACATTTTAAAAGATAAATAGAAATTTGCTAAGGGGAGAAAAGGAGGCCTGTTTTCAGGCCGCAGGAATACAGCATGTGCAAGGACACAGAAGCATGCAGTAACATGATGTTTTTGCTTAACTGTGGCAGTTTGATACTTCTGAATTTTGACATTTCTGGTTGTAAGGGGAGGGGGAAGTGGCAAGAATGAGATGGGCCAGATTGGCGAGACACGGGAAGTTTCTTCCAGAATCACTGTATTCACAAAAGCATTTACATGGATTGGGGGCAGCGGGTAGAAAAGGATCGTATGAGAAATTAAGGGAGTAATATGTTTAGTAGTTGGAAGCCCCTAACTGCATGTTAAAAAGGTAATGTCTCTCTTCCTAGGCTAACAAGCAAATTGTTAGACTGTTTCAAGAAGGCAGATTTAGTTGTACTTTTTTAGAAAAATGCCATCTTTGTAAACGCCTTCCATTGTGTCTTATGCAAATACTTGCAGGTAATAAAAGTAAATGATGAAAGCACCTGTGTTGCTCACGGAGGCAGCCAGAACCTGCAGGCAGCTCAGTGACATAGAAATGAGTTGACAGGGCCCGGTCCTCACCAAACTTATAATTTACTTCCAGGGAGAGACCTGGGATTCAAGAAATGTTCAAATGATAATTGTGATTTGTACTCAGTAGAATTTATATAGTGTCTCTGATTAGAAAAGCTGAAAGCTAAGGTTAAAATTGAAAATAGAAGACTTCAGTGAGACCATTTGGTACCAAAATGTGATGGTGTTATCATTTTAGTCCCCTGAAAAGAAAAACTAATTCGGCTCTCTTGCAGTAATAGCATTTTCCCTGAGCTATTTTCTCCTTCCGTTAACCATTTCTCTGTTCCTTGAGGGAGATGATTCGAGGACTGAAACCACCAGGCTGCCTCACCGAAAGGCTGGAAATATAATTTCACTTGGCCATTCCTGGTAGTGTGTTTTAACTGTGGTAAGAAAGTGCTGTTCTAATTCCAGGTGCTAATATTACAACCAGCCTTTGAAGAAAGTGATCGCTCTGGTGTACAGAATTACGTGAGATCCTTACCTAGGACTCTGAAGGAATTCACAGATAACCTTCAGAACTAAACAGCTGAGGTGTGGGTGTGGAGCTCTAAAGGGATCAGGTGGGTGGTGGCTAAGTGATAGCAGATGTTCCTTTTCTTTTTTAAAAAAATTTTTTTTTTTCAACGTTTATTTATTTTTGGGACAGAGAGAGACAGAGCATGAACGGGGGAGGGGCAGAGAGAGAGGGAGACACAGAATCGGAAACAGGCTCCAGGCTCTGAGCCATCAGCCCAGAGCCCGACGCGGGGCTCGAACTCACGGACCGCGAGATCGTGACCCGGCTGAAGTCGGACGCTTAACCGACTGCGCCACCCAGGCGCCCCCAGATGTTCCTTTTCAAATCTGTGAAGTACTGTGCTTGTTTTGGGCTGACTTTGTTCCGTGGGGAACCTGTGCGTTTGTGCTTTATGCTTCTGAAAGAACCAAGAGGAAACTATCCAGATGATTTAGAATCTGGCAAACGGTATTTGGTGCTTTGTAAAGTGGGCACATTTACATAGGAAGGAAGTCCTGATTAACTAATGGGGCAGCAAAGTAATTACAGAATGAAAGCAAATTGGGTATAGTCAGAAGAGCACTTTATAGTAGGAATCTGAAGACAGATTTGAGTTCATTGTTTCCACTACCTGTTGTGTGGCTTAGGGTAAATTATTTAACTTCTCTGAGCCTTGACTTTTCTAGGTGTAGCTAAAGATGGTTAGAATATTAATACCAAGTCTATCTGTGTTGACTATTTTGAGGCTTAAATGAAGTAACCTATAAGATGAAAACTCTTACTGATCTGTAAAAAGACGACCATTGAATCTCCCGAGTGAGCACATTCCTTACTGTAACGCCATTTTTAAGGCCTTTCCTTTTTGTGAAAATCAAATAATGGGATTTCTATTTCTCACCAAAACCCCACCTTCAGGGTTGACTTTACCAGAATGTTCTGGTAATCAGAATATAATCGGAAACCCAAATCAGCACTCTGATTCGCAAAACAGGACTTTTAGAGCTTTGACATGAGGCAGTGCGGTGTGATGCAAAAGGATCATGGGATTTGGAGTCAGGACTCAAGTTTACGTTGCTGACTACATGGATAGAAGTGGGCAAGTTCACTCATTTCCAGAAATGAACCATAGAATCCCTGCCATCGAGAAAGCCGCTGTCATAACTGTCCTCAGTTTAATTTGTATTCAGAGGCATATGTCCCAAGACTACATTTATAATCTGGTGATGGTCTTACACCAACTGGTTGATTTCTAGTTTTCTCTTAGTTTCTGTAATAAAACGGAGGCAGAGGAGTTCAAGTTAGTTTCCCTGCTGCAAACTGTCCATATGACCTTGAGCAAGTTATTTAACATTTCAGTTCCTCAGATTCTTCATCTGTAAAATGGACATTATAAATAAGACCTACTTCGTAGGATTGCCTTTAGAGAAAGGTATCTGTCTGATCCATAGTATGGTTTCAATAGTGTTAATTACTCTTATTATTTAGATCACTGTTGGAATTATGAAGGAGAAAAAAATGAATTTCTCAGTTGACAAGAATTTGAGAATCTAGCAGAGTAGTTTAAGGATGAGTCCTAGTTACTGATTTTCTACTTTATATAAAAAGATTTGGGAGAAAGGTTTTATTCACTGTAGGGGAGAAAAAAATTTTTTTTTCCTTCCGCTCTCCTGGGGCTGGGGCCCTGTAAAGGAGACTGACAAAGGACAGATTAACAAGAGAAAAGCGTACAAGTTTATTTAATACGAGTTTTATATAATAGGGAGACTTCATAAGGAAGACAACCCCCCTCCCCCTGCATGGTTAAAGCTGTTTTTAGACCACGTTTGGCAAAAAGTGGGAAGTGGAAAAACATGATAGGACAAACGGTATCACGTGAGGGTAGTAAACTGGGGGAAACTTCACAAGGCCTGTTCATTGGGATTCCTCTCAGAGTCCCTCTGTCTTTGGAGATAAGGATGTTCCGTTTCTCTAGGTATAGGGAGGGTACCTCTCACATGAGGGTCTTATAACCTACCTCAGGGGAGAAGGGGGAAGGCCAGAGAGTTCTCCCTGCATCTGCGGGTTCTCCGATTTCGTCATATGTCAAGGTGCCATATTTTGGGAGAGTGTGTTTTGAGCTCTATCACCACCATAAAAATTAAACAATTAAAATAAATCTTCAGTTTCTCCTAATTAAAATATAAGCATCTTAGTGATTTTTTTTTTTTAATTTTTTTTTTCAACGTTTATTTATTTTTTTGGGACAGAGAGAGACAGAGCATGAACGGGGGAGGGGCAGAGAGAGAGGGAGACACAGAATCGGAAACAGGCTCCAGGCTCCGAGCCATCAGCCCAGAGCCTGACGCGGGGCTCGAACTCACGGACCGCGAGATCGTGACCTGGCTGAAGTCGGACGCTTAACCGACTGCGCCACCCAGGCGCCCCCATCTTAGTGATTTCTAAATGTAACAGAAGTATACTTCACTTACTCTTTTTTTGTTAATTTGAATTTAGAAGTAGAAGTATATAGAAATATGCCATGCTGATGAAAATATTTCATTAGCTAAAAACACGTTTTCAATATTACCTCATTTCCTAATATTGTCATTCCCACGTTAAAAAAATGTCTTACTGTGAGATAGCTATTTTTTCTTACAAATATGAATGGTTCCTGATTTGTATACATAGTATATTTATACTTTTACATACTTGAGTGGAATAATTTACTTTCTATTTCAATTTTAACTTGTGTAAATTATAGTTAAACCTTCATCTCCCCAAAATTAAAAGATACTTGGTTTTTAAAATCATTACAAGTGAAGCATTTGAGAAGCAGTTTTTTAAAAAATTTGATTTTAGGGGTATAAGGGTAAGCATATAGGCACTACACTTTTTCTCATTTGATCAAGATCAGGGTAAAAAAGTAAAAGTAATTAGAGAATATAACACCTTATGCTTTTAGAGTGTTGATTCCTTGGATGTAATTGAGGAAATGTTAGTAATTTCTAGAAGCAAAATGAAAGAAATATGAACTAGTAAATTATCAGGTAACGAGATGATTTTGTGATATGTTTGAATATACTATATATTTTACCATAGGTATCTAAAATACTATATATAGATACAAAGATACTGTATGCACTATTAAAAATATTATGTATATATATTGACTTAACAAAATTCTTTGCCTTGTATTTATCTTGGACCTCCTTTCCTTATTTCTTTCCAGGTTTAGTTAGAAAATGAAGGAAACCAAAAAACCAGTAATCCTCCTTCCCTTGTCTTACAGACTTTAAACCTGAAATATGTTCAAATTTGGCTTTTGACTGGCCCGCTGTCTTCATTCTTTCACTTTTGCAGTCAACGATGAATTGTTATTTTCACAGTAAAGATTCTAAACATTCCTGTGCTAGAAACATTCCTTGGGGACTGGGGTCCAAATATCATTCTGCCACTCTGTAATACCTGTTTTAGCTAAATTTGTGTTGGTATTTGTATCATTGCATGATTCATAAGCAAACGTTTACTTAGACTCTTTTCCTCCTAAGCTGCATTTAGAAATAGTTAAATGCCTTTGAAGACTCCTATCCAAACAATCTCCAAATTATTCGTTGGTTAAGATGAATTATTGAAAGAGAAAGAAACCCAATTGTAGGGTGGAGGTGAAGAGGGTACCTGGAAAAAAGGGCGGAAAAATGCCTGGAGGGAGTGTATGTGGGGAGTGCATGGCTGGGGAGGGCGGAAGGGAGTGGGGAACGTAGGCAAGGCAGTGCGCCACCAACATGAACTTTACCTGAAATTTCTTGTCAGTTCTTTCCTTTTTATTTAAAAGCGGGTATTAGTAAAAGTACTACTACAGCACTTTTCTCCTAATGATTTTTTTTTTTTTTTTGGTCCAGTATAACTTGTAATACCAGATTTTCCTTTCAGTCATTAAGATTTAAATTTCCTCTTTCTGCTAGTAAAACCATCTCTGTCAAGCGTGGGGAGGCTGCAGCTTTAACACCACCTCATGTCTGATTAGAAGGTTTTCCTTTGCAATTAATTTTCCTCTGCGCTCTTTGTGGAGAACAGTAGCCCACTGCAGAGAGGTTAGAATGCTGTGGACTTTGGCTGTTCAGCTTAATGATACAAGGGAATAGCAAAGCAAGAATAAATGAGGTACTTTTTGGTGAGCAAAAAATGTGAACTGACTGTCAGTGTGAGATTGGTTCTAGGAGCAGTTAGCCAGCGGTAATAGGGCACACTTGAGTAATTGAATTTGCATAACAAGGCTTGCTGAAGAGATCTGACAGGCATAGAGATTTGTCTAGCTAGAGAGCTCCAGATGGACGTGACCACGCAGCAGCTGGGTGGCACGTTCGTCAGCATGGACAGCACCGCCCAGACTGGCAGCTGGACCCTGGCGACTGCAGGGCTGTGGCAGGCCAGCTGGTGGCTTCTGACAGCCAGTGGCCCTGTTAGAGAGCCTTTTCATAATGGCCTGTCAGGGTACTGGACCTGCGGGGACCGGCAGGAGAATGTCACGAGTCACCAGCGAGGGTTGTTAAGCTGGAGAAATCTGCCCCGGGGAAGTAGGGGTGGTCACCCACCGTGACATCCACAAAGCTAACACCTCCCAGAGTGATCCCGCTCCTTTTGAGAGCCGGTGGGCCTGTTTTTACACGTTTGCTCTAGACTGCAGTCATTCTGGATCATGTTGGATTCTTAAACCTCGAAACCAAGTTGGCCACCTTCCCGAGAGCCCATGTTATCCGTCAGTTGAGATGGAAAAGAAGATTGCTTTTCATGTTTTCCCCGGGTCTTTGCATATTTGCAACAAGGGCATGTTTGGTTTTTGGGAAACATGGGTCGTCGCTTAATAATTTATCTCAGATTTATTGCTCACAGGAAAAAAACCGACTTGTTTAAAGAATAAACTGCAAAGAAAATAAGTGAACTGGTATGAAGTCAATGTGTCCAGGTTACCCTCTCTCCTGTGGTCAGGTGGACTGAATTTATGTGGAGGAATTCTGTAACCACCCCGTCTTCCCAGATTGGAATAAACATGGGAGGGAGGCCAGCTTTGTGATTGCTATTAAAAAGTTTACATCTGTATTCTTAAAATGAGAATTTTGCCATCTGATAACATTCCTACTCTAAAAAATCATGTAACTGGACAACTGTTTTTAAGGGCAGGAAAACACTACTTAGAAGCATTTTCCAATTAAGCGAGAAACTTGCTGTTACAAGCTCCAAGCTCACTTTTAGTACAACCAAATTCTGGTGAAACACAATAGTGCACACTGGAGCAACTTGGACTTCATGGCAGCAAGAACAGTCCAGAAGAGTTACCATTTTTAACTTTCAAATTGGCAAAGGTACAGAAGTCTGTTTTTAGCAAAGGTAGGGGAAATATATAGCTGCATAGACTGCTATTGGGGATATAAATTATTTCAGCCAATGCAGAGAACAGTTCGGCTGTGTGCATCAAAACTTAAAAACATATACTATATATATAAAAAAAAATAACTCCTCTAATAATTCTGCTTCTAAGACTTCATCCCCCAGGTTAAGATTGTGTATCAGGAGGTAGCACTGTGAATGTCCTTTTAGCATTGTTGAGAACACTGGTTCTCCATGTGTTCTGTGTTTCTCCTGTGTTCTCGTGGACCTCCAGGGGGGCCGTGAGGTCAACATACTAACATTACGCACAGGACAAATGGGATGCTGGGTAAAACTACAGGCCCTTAGCACTAATCAAGACAGTGTCAGCGTATTCTTCACCGTCACACGCATGTAGTTGCACTTAAGAATGTCCTTGATGAAGCCATAAAATGTACTAATTTTATTAAATCTGGGCCTTTGACTTTGGCATACACGTGTTTTTTTTACTTGTCTCATGAGAAATGGAAGGTAGAGTATGCACCAAACACTTCTGCTGCAGTAGGTACTGTGGTTGTCTTGAGAAAGTACTTTGTGATCGACTTGCCAGTGGAAGCATCACTTTTTTGTGGAACTCCGTTTTTATTTGAAAAGAATAACTGACAAGGCATTTTATACAAAAAGAACAAAGTGAGCCTCTTACTTCAAGGGAAGCAGCCGAGAGTATTGGTTGCCAATGATAAAATTGGACGTTTTAAGCAAAAATCAGAATTTTTGACAACTTGCATCTGATGCTTTAAGCCTGATGGCTTCCTAATGGTAAAGACTTATGATGAGATTTGTTGTGCTGTTAAAGAATGTGAATTCCTAATATTACAAATTAGGAGTCTGGAAGATCTGTGTAACTCACTGAACCACTATGTGCCAAAAGACCATTGGACTATGTCACAGAATTATGCTTGAATAAAAGATGCACTCAAAGTGCAAAATAGACAGATTTAGATGTAACAGACTAAAAAAAAGTTCATTGATAACCATTTGAGATTGCCCGCTGCACTTGTCTTTAATAAACCACCACATGTCAAGCTTTGGTTTAATGTCAAAGCTATCCCAAATTATCTGAAAACATTATGGAAATACTCCTCCATTCATCTCCATATGAAGCCAGCTTTTACTTTATATACTTCAGCCAAAACAGCATAGGTCTGCTCTGCATTCAAGCTGCTATGAAAATCCAGCTGATTTCTGTTAAGCCAGAATTAAAAAGATCTCCAAACTTGTAAGACAAAGATACTCTTCTCGGTAAATATTCTTTTGCTTTGGAAATGCTTGTTATTTTTTCATAAAAGTATGTTAACATGTAGTGGTTTATTATTTTTGATTAAGAAATATTTTAAAATTTTCTACGTTTTCTAATACAGTAAATACTGACGGATATAATCCACATAAGCAAAACCTTTGGGGTCCTCAATAATATTTAAGACCCAAAAGTTTAAGAACCACTGATTTAAAGTAATGGCAACTTGGAAAAACCCAATGCCCAAGAGGAGGGAATTAATAATTAGGGATTCAATTACATGATAAGAACCAAAATGATAAACACTTGACATGAAAAACTTTTACAGTGTTTTGTTAGGAAGAGGGGGTTATAAAACAATATATGCAATATGATTCAATTTTTGTAAAAAATTATTATAGATACCGTATTTATTATGAATGTCTTCTACGACACTAAGGTATTAAGCAGTTTTCTCTGGGGAAGAAGGTAGAAAAGGTTTTAAGACTGTTGTTGGAAGCTTAGGCTGTATCACAAGATACTGTTTTCCTCCTGGCTCTTGATGAAGACATCTAGTTCTTTACTAGGTTTGTGACATTGTCCAAATTGCTTAAACTGAAAATTCTCCCCTTATTTATTTGTTTGTTTATTTATTTGAGAGAAAGGGAGCATGCACAAGCAGGGGAGGGACAAGCAGAGGCACAAGCAGCGGGAGAAAGAGAGAATCTTAAGCAGGCTCCATGCTCAGCACAGAGCCCAACATGGGGCTCGATCCCACGACCCTGGGATCATGACCTGAGTTGAAAGCAAGAATCAGATGGTTAACTAACGGAGCCACCCAAGCGCCCCTCCCCTTATTTTAAAAATTGAGACAACACTAGCTACCTGTCAGGCTTGTTAAAAGAATTGAGGTGTACTATGTCTGGGATGTAAAAGTCGATCAGTATACACACTTGGCTCTAACATCTGTCTCAGCTCTAAATTCTGTACGCCAGCAGTGTGTCTGTGACATTCAGTGGTCAGTAAAGCTCCTCTTGAAGTCATAATAAGGGTCCTTTGAAAACAAGAAAAGCATATATTACGTGAATATCACTTTATCTTGGTGAAAAAAAGTTTTATGGAATAACAGCTGTAAGACAGGAAGTAAGTAACATCTTATACCTGCCTTCTGGTTGAGATAGGTTAAGGGAAACTAATTTCATGAGCTGCAGTTACATGATAAGTCCTCAGCCAGGTACTTTTATAAAATAGCTGGGTACTTTACTGACATCCTGTCATTTAATTCTCACAATCCTGTGAGGTAAGTACCGTTTTTTCCCCCCATTTTGTTAACGTAAAGACTAAACAAAGAGGTTGGGGAACATGCCCTAGGCATTTGTGGAGGTGGGGCAAATTCAAACCCAAGCTTGGCTGACTGTAAGGTTTGTGCTTTTTACCCATGTAATAATACGCTAGCTCTGATTAAAGAGAAATGAAAACCACCACACAGGCACAAGGAATGGCTGGCCCAGCTCCTCACTCTGGCAGACCAGCTGGATGGAGTCTGAGGTGGGGAAAAGCCTGGATTAAGGTTCATAAATTCTAAGATCTCTAGGACTTAAAGACTCGTTCCTCCATGTTCAATTAAATTAAATAACTTATATAAAACAGTGCCTGGTACATCAAAATCACTCAGTAAATGGAGGTGAATTATTATTAACTCTGTGACAAAGCCAGAAGTTTGGGTTCTTGTTCCTAAAATAAGAAAAAAAATAAAAATCACCATCAGTCTATGATCCCTTACTTAAAACTCTTAGAGCCACGTGAATTTTTTGATTTCTTAGGAAAGATACTAACCTTCTATTTACCATATATCATGTAACATCCCTAACAGTAGGGTCCAGGACAGCCCCCTGTAATCAGACATATTAATGATTTCTACAGTGAAATAAATAATGTTCTAACTAAGAATAAGTGGAGCCTGTAGATAGCTTCATAACAGGGGCACCTGGGTGGCTCTGTTGGTTGAACGTCCGACTTTGGCTCAGGTCATGATCTCGCAGTCTGTGAGTTCGAGCCCCGCGTCGGGCTCTGTGCTGACCGCTCAGAGCCTGGAGCCTGTTTCGGATTCTGTGTCTCCCTCTCTCTCTGCCCCTCCCCTGCTCATGCTCTGTGTCTTTCTCTCTGTCAAAAATAAAAAATAAAACATTAAAAAAATAAAAATAGCTTCACAACAGTTCAGGTGAGGTTTTGCTGTAGAGTATAGAAAAAGCTTTTGCTTCTGGAGGTTTTTATATAACAGTTGTAGGGAAGGGGTTGTGGACTCATAAGGCGTATGGTAATGTTTCAAGGAAGGTAAGGCATGGATTACCTGCCAGTCGGGGAACAGAGAGTCAAGTGATAGTTCTGTTCAAGAGAGACTCTAAATCCTAAATCATAGCGGTAAGTCTTTCTGGCCCCTAATCTCAATTACTAATTGTACCCAAAGAGAGGAAACAAGTACCTGTTCTTTCATCTTCTCTCAAATGAATGTGCTTCACTTTAAAATTTTTTTTTTCAACGTTTATTTATTTTTGGGACAGAGAGAGACAGAGCATGAACGGGAGAGGGGCAGAGAGAGAGGGAGACACAGAACCGGAAACAGGCTCCAGGCTCCGAGCCATCAGCCCAGAGCCTGACGCGGGGCTCGAACTCACGGACCGCGAGATCGTGACCTGGCTGAAGTCTGACGCTCAACCGACTGCGCCACCCAGGCGCCCCAAATGTGCTTCACTTTAAATAAAGCTGGGGACAAAATCAAGTACCTTTTTTTTTTTTCTTGTAAAGGATTATACCTTTATCAAAGAAACCAGACGAGGCCAAATTTGTTCGACTTGGCCTGTTTCTCCAGATTTCTACTAAGAATAGACTTTTCTTCCTTTGTGGCGAAACTGGAAAAATGATACTGCGTGTCTTGGTCTTTACATGCTGAGAGCCCCACACATGCTAACTTGTCCTGAACGAGGAAAGGCAAAATAGGACTGCAGGCTGTCCTCGGTCATTCCTGAACAAAAGCAGCCACGCCACCTTTTGTAAAAGAAAAAGAATGGAGTGATTTTGAAAGGAGGGAATTTCGGATGTTAGAAGGATAAGCAATATAGTTAACATCAGTGCCTGAGGGAGAAGAAGAAAACACCTCTTCTTTATCCCTGTCTTCCCCATTTCCTTTCCTATCCATTTTATGTCCCGTGATGCGATTATAAATACTTAGCTCTTGTGTTCCTCTCTCCCCTTGTTGAATTTGACCCCATCCCTGACCGAATCCAGCCATTCATTTGTCCTGTACCTGCCCTTGAGTAACTGAACATGGTGGAGTAAGTGGGTGACCGTGTTGGCCTGGTTTCCCTTGTAAATTAATGATCACTGATCTCAAGTGGGCCCTTAAGGCTCTGGACAGCTCTTCATGTCCTTGTTCATTCACGCCTTCTCTCTTCAAACCGCTGGTACCCTTCGCCACTGTCAGTTGATGGTCTTCCTTCTTCCTTTCACCGAGAAAATAGTCCTCAAAGAACGTCCACATGATCCTATCACCACAACTACTAGCCTGCATGTACTCGCTCTGCCTTCCTTCCCGTTCCTGCACGAACCAGGATTTATCTGGGGTTTATCTAGAGCTAACCTCTTTCACTCTGTTCTCTACCCCTCTTGCCCTCTCCCCACTTAAATCAGAATGTCTAAAAGTTGTGTCTCAAATGCAGTTTGACTCAGTTAACCACTCTACTAGACTACAAGCTCTACAAAAGTGGAGATTGGTTCTGTTTTGTTCACTGCCGTATTCCCGGTGCCTAGATCAGTACCTAAAAGATAGTAGGCAGACTTGGGTCGAATGGCTAGGTGAGTGAATGGGTAAATGAATCTTTCTGAAAAGATATAAATTACAGTATGAACTCTGAAGAACACAAACCATGCCTAATAAATCACTTTCCCTGTATTTTGCCAAATTGGAAGCTAAAATCTCTTCACCAAAAATCTGGTTTAAAGAGTTTTCTACTGAATTCCTACAAATATGCCTCGCTGAGAGTTTTTCCTAGAATTTTTAAGGCACATAATTCTAGTTATCCGCATAGTTTCTGGTTACTGGGAACGAAGATGCAAGTTCTTCAGATGGATTTCATTGGTGGCAGTTTCCCAAATGAGTGGATCTGTAGAAATCCCAATGTTCTTTTTACCCAGCACTGCTGCTCAGAATGGATGCAACTGCCTGCTCTATCCCTTTATCTCATCTATTAAGGAGGCAAGGGATGATGATTCTTATATTGAGTTATGTCTATTGTGGTCTTAGTATAATCGATTGCATTTCATTTCTTAAAATCAGGGGAAGAGTTTAGTTTTTTTTTTTATTATTAAAGTTTTATTTTTATTTATTTTGAGAGAGAGAGAGCAGAGTGCAAGTCGGGGAGGGACAGAGAGAAAGGGAGAGAGAATCCCAAGCACTGATAGTTCGAACTCACGAACTGTGAGATCACCCCATGAGCTGAAGTCAGATGCTTAACCTACTGAGGAAAAGTCACAGGAAAAGCAACCACATGTATTCTAATTTGGTTTTCTATCACTTGTCACCAAACCCTAATTTATAGAAATGTGGCTATTCAAACAGACTTCTGTGTATTTTGAAAATGTACACATGCAGTGTAGTTTTAGTATGGAAGTGAGCATTATGGATTTACATGAGCTGTAACTCAGTAGCTTGCCGTGTGTCATAGAAACAGTCTGTCAGCCTTCCAGTTTTTCTTACTAATGTGACTCAGATAGTAGTAGGATAAAAATACCTAGCTTCTTTTTTTGGTGGTTGAGTTTTTATTAGATGGAACTCAGCTAGGTCATTTCCGTACATAATGCCCTGGTACATAACCCAAGAACAAATACCATTAGTGTGGTTACTCATTTACTTGGGCAGCTCTTGCCAGGGAAAACTCAGAGCTACTAGAGACAGAAAGCATATATATAAACCTGACTGTAAAAAGGGAGATACAGAATAGCTCAGCAATACAATAATGTAAGTTAATGAAGACTTATTCAATGTAGAGGACTTTGACTCAGATTTCTTAAGAAAGTATCTTCTGTAAGTCAAGCTGTATGTATTTATCTACATTGGTCTTGGGGTGAGACTTTTTCCTCCCTTACCTCCTGCCTTTATAAAAGACCGTGAAAGTAGAGTTCATGGAACATTTCTAAATAACCAATATATAGAGATTCCATTTATATGTGGATCAGTGCTCTGCTATCTAATTAATTGTTCTGTTTCTAATTTCAATTTATAGGCTCTCCCCTCAACTCCTCAAACTTTTTCTTTTTGGCTGAAACATTCACCCACACCCAAATACTTTTAATAAGTCTCCAGAGAACAGGGACATGCTCCTTATGTAACTCCAAGACTACTATCATTAGCCAAGAAATTTGACAGTGATTCAGTGTCATCTAATAAAGAGTCCATATTCATGTTTTCTCAATTATCCTCCAAATAAGTGGGCTTTTTTTCATTTCTTTGATCCAGTGTCTAGTAAATGTTCATGCATTACATTTTGTGGTCATGTTTCTTCAATGTTCTTTAATCTAGAGCAATTCCCATATGCTCCCTTTTAAAAAAATCTTTGATGCTGACACTTTTGGAGTCAATTATCAATTATCTTATGGAATCTTCCTTATTCTGGATTTGCCAAGTAATTTCCTTAATATTGGTCTCAGGTTAAACTCTTTTGGTTACCGTAGCCTGACTTAAATAAAAATTTTGAAAGGCTGACATTCAGTTGTAGAGAATCTTGACTTCTTCTGCCTGTTGTCAGATGCTTTTCTTATAGTCCCAACCTCTCAACCGGGTACAAAGAAGCAAGAGTTGATTTACTTTTTGTAGATGCCGAAAACCTAGCCTATTGTAATGAGGAAAATTTGGTCCTGTTCTTAGTAAAAATCAGCTGTCCATTGTACAATCTAATGAGTTTTCCTGAAACCTTATTAATAGAATGTGTGCTTTTCTCTTCTCTTTTCTTACAGGAATCTTAGAATGACAGCATTAAATAATCTCTTCTGAAATTCCAGGTTTTCAGGGTCACTTACAGTCAGAAATGGCTCATTGTGTAAAACAGAAACAGGCTGAATTACAAGTGATACACTACAGTTGCACCGAGAAAAAGGAATCTTTCATACTAACGTCCTTATACTAGTGCTCATGGAAGGAAGTATGGACATTCCGAAATTTGTTTTTAGATCCTTCTGATCTTATCTCTGGTTGTTTTTGAAACTCGTGTTTAAGAAGTAAGTTTACCAGTGAGCTTTGTAACCAAAATGATATCTTACTCTAACCTTAGTGAATGCTGTCTGTTTAAAAAGATAAAGTAAAGGGGCGCCTGGGTGGCGCAGTCGGTTAAGCGTCCGACTTCAGCCAGGTCACGATCTCGCGGTCCGTGAGTTCGAGCCCCGCGTCAGGCTCTGGGCTGATGGCTCAGAGCCTGGAGCCTGTTTCCGATTCTGTGTCTCCCTCTCTCTCTGCCCCTCCCCCGTTCATGCTCTGTCTCTCTCTGTCCCAAAAATAAATAAACGTTGAAAAAAAAATTAAAAAAAAAAAAAAAAAAAAGATAAAGTAAATATTTTAAATGGCGCAATGAACTTATAAAATCATGTATCTCCAAAAGAAAAAAATGTTTTCCTTAGTTATGACCAGTGTGTGTATTTAAATGTATTGTCTTCAGTTCTACCTTTTCAGAACCTTACCACCTCTCTTAGCAAATTTTGCATACTGAAATCTCTAAAAATATTGTTTTTACTTAAAGATTTGGTTTTTATAGTTTCATACTAAAGAACAGTGGATGTTAATAACATTTAGGAGTGAGTTTTCTTTCTTTCTTTTTTTTTTCTTTTGAGGTCAGCAGTGTTTATATTAATCAGGTTGACATTTCTTACTGGTGGGTCATGAACTGTTGATAATAGCCTTAAATGGTGATTCGGTTCTTACAGAAGGTATAACTCATTATCCAGCTACTATCTTAAATCATCACAGGAAACAACGGGCACTCCTCACCCATGTGTTCTGTAGAAATAGTACATGAAGCAGTATATATGTTTCTTTTGTTTACATCTGAAACTTATTGGAGGCTTAATCACATTATCTAAGGAAGCTATGGCATTGCCACTCCTTTAGAGAACCAGGATCATCACCATGACTTATTTGGGGGGGATGAAGGTGTATACATACAATTCTTTTAATAACATACCCAGAGTCTTCTTTTTCATATTGTAAGCCTTTCTGAAACCTTGTTTTAACAATGAGTATACCTGGGTAGCAAGTAATAAAATCAGATATGTGTACCGCATTCTAAGTTGGGTTTAACTTAAAGTACTAGTATAGGCATTTGAATAATTTAAAAAGATAATCACTCTAAGAGAGAGATGATGCTTGGAAAGTTTGCTTTGTGTTATAGAGGTAGATTTCTTGAGACATGTCATTATTTTAAAAACTCTAGGGGCACTTGGGTGGTTCAGTCAGTTAAGCATCTGCCTTTGGCTCAGGTTGTGATCTTACAGTTCATGGGTTCGAGCCTCACATTGGGCTCTGTGCTGATGGCTCAGAACCTGGAGCCTGCTTCAGATTTTGTGTCTCCCTCTCTCTCTGCCCCTCCCCCACTCGTGCTCTGTCTGAAAAATAAATGAACATTAAAAAAAATTTTTTTTAAACTCTAAGAAAAATTTAAGAAATTAGCTAGGTTTTTCTTTTTTTTTAATTATTAGGCAATTTCCTTTCAAGATAAACCTGAGTAGTATGGTATGTGGTGATCTAGAATTACCAGTATCTTTGAATTTGAAATTAAAACGTGTTTTCAGCATGTCCCATGTGTGTATAGGCAGTAAGTAGATAGTAGCATGACTGCCCTGGTAATTTTGATTTAGTTTCTAATTAGATAATATATAATGAATGAAGCCAGTGTCCGAAGATTAATAAAATACCCCGAACATCCAGGTTGGGGCCCTACACATAGGGGCTCAGTCATGATTTGTTAACGAATGTGTTTCCGGAAGCAAGAGAGCTTTTTTAGCACTTCATTTTTGTGACACAGGATGTTATTTTAAAGAGAGAAGATTGAGTGAATGCATTATTTCCTTTTATAGAGGAAAGGGATATTAACATCTTCAAAGTAACAGCCTTATTTAGGGTAAACAGGTTCTTGGAATGTATGCTGAACTGATTCTTTAAGAGAAACAATATAGCATTAGAAAATTATGGGCCACTAGAGGTCACTGTTTAGTAATCAACTTTTAATGAACCAGAACAGTCGGGAAAGCCAATAAATTACACTGTGGATTTTTCTAATTATGAATTCATATTTAATCATTCAACGACAAGTTAACTGTGGCAGTGGTTCTATGTATTTTGCATATGTGGTTATGCTAATATACTATTACATTTCTCAGAGGCTGGTCCTCCATCATTAGAGTAGTACATTGCCTAAGGCTTTGTTATCTAGTCCTAATTACTAATTATGAGACGTAATTAACTTTGTTACCACCTCCACCCCTTTCATGGGCCAAAAGTTCTTTTAAAAATAAAGTCTCGCTATAAATGAAATTTACGTTTTCACGATCACAGGTGTAACAGTTCTGGTCCATTCCTCCCTCTTTCCCTCGTCTAAAGTCTTCATATTGATTCTTGGTTTCTCTTGCTTTTTGCTGTGTTTCACCCGATTTCTTTCCTCCCTCCTTTGGGTTCTTTTTCCACTTTAATATGAATCAGCTGCCTTGTTTTCTCAGAGACTGAATGTTTCTTTTCAAGTTTCCCAGCCTTGATTCAGTGAGTAGTAGAATGTGACTCTTACTGCACACCTTAAAGGAATCCCAGGGCAGGCAGCTTGGGCCGAGCGAGCCAGCAAGGGAAGATTGGATGCTTGCAATCAAGTGCGCTGCCCTCGTTCTCGCTGCTGCTGCTGCTGCTGCTGCCGCCGCCGCCGCCGCTGCGAGCAGATGGCTCTCCTCAGCCTGTGCCGCCTGGAATTCATTCAGGAAAAGGCAGATTTCCCTACTCATGTGATAAAAATTTGTTTTCTTCCTTAAAGGTTAGGCTGGTTGCCCAAGAGGAGGCCTCTGAAACCTAGGGAGAAACTGAACACGTGCACATGTGTTTCCTTTTCTTGCGGACACAATTATGCATTCTGTTGAGAAAGCAGGCACATCAGCACATTGCTGCTCGGGTTTCCTCCGCTTCTTGCTGCCTTTACCACGCCTGCTGCTAGGCCTGTGCTGTGTGCTTATGTCACTCTCTGCATCAGACACATAGCTGATGCATTGTTTCCCCTGGCCTGCCCAGTCTCCTCAGCCTGCCAGCCAAGGCCCTCCACAGTCTGGATCCGACTTAGTTTTCTGTTGTTATTTTTTACCGCTTTTCTCCACGTGCCTTAACTTCTAGCGAAACTAGACCATTCACGATTTCTGAAATGCTTCTCTCATTCACTCAAGTCTCTGGTTCTTGTTTATGCTTTTCTTCTATTAGGATTTTAATCTCTTCCTCATTTTTTATCTGCCAAACTCAGCCCACACAGATGCCACTTCCTGTGATTTCCTCTTGAGGCAGAGGTGATCCTATGAATCACCGTTACGTGTAAGGCACTTACTACCCCACTCGGATGGTAATGATATGTGCACCTGTATTGTCTCTTCAGCTACATTGTATATCCATTAACTCCAGGGATTCTTGGCAACTAAATTAAAAATACTACAATTCCCAACCAACAAACCCATTTGGCAGGGTGTCTAGCTTTTATAAGGTTTGTAAGTTGTGAGATATCCTTCACTGGAAATTTTTTTTCACAAAACACAGGCCTTTGTCCATTAAAGTGAGTTCTTTCTGAACTCGTGTAAACTAATAATCAACTTGCCTTTCTTGATTACCCACTTTATAATATCACTGGGACTACAATAGTTCTTTATTAAATCTCCTGGGAGAAAAATATGTTTTATACTTTGAAATGATGCTCCTTACATTTGCATAATTCTGTTTTGAAGAAATTGAGAGTTTAATTAACAATAACCTTTTGCTTATAAATGCTACAAATTTCTTGTGTTTCTATAAAAACAAAAAAATGTGGAGGACATATGAATTTTGAACTTGAACCATTTTTTCCAGCTCTTTTTCAATTATTATTTCCAGTGGCTGAATGTGGTATGTAAATTCCGTATTATTAGAGAAGTATCTGTTGTGGCAGAGTAATAAGTAAAGAGTGCCCCGTGCCTAAACCTATGTGTGCACTTTATTATAATAGAAACTAACCTGCAATGGTTGTGTTTTTTATAAATCAAACACAGAGAGAGTTACCTGTTTGAATTCAGAGTGTACTTTTCCTTGGCAACATTTTCTAATATATTTAGGTCCCTGTTTTCAACCTCAAATATATTCAACTCCATATATCCCGAAATGATGATGCTATTAACATTATGTTGCTGCAGGTAATCATTTCAGAGCTCCAACTTGGGATGCCAGCTAGGTTGCTGGCCCTTCCTACCCTTTGAGAAAACCTGCATACCCTCTTTTTTCCTCTTCTACGCTGTAAAATTTCCTGTGGGGACTCACCTACTCTTTGAAAATTTCAACCGTCTCATCCCTGTATAGTTTTCCTCATACTATAGTCCCATCATAGACTGTTCTACTTTCTAGACCTGCATTTTTTTAATTTAAAAAAATGCTTATTTATTTTGAGAGAGAAAGAGAGAGAGAGAGCCAGGGAGGGGCAGAGAGAGAGGGAGAGAGAAGCCAAAGCAGGCTCCATGCTGTCCACGCACAGCCTGACACAGGGCTCGATCTCACGAACTGCGAGATCACAACCTGAGCTTGAAATCAAGACAGTTGGACGCTTAACCGACTGAGCCACCCAGGTGCCCCCAGACCTGCATTTTATCTCTTGGACCCCTTAAGTTAAACTCATTCTCTAAGCAATCTCATCTTTTCTATAAAACCAGTTCTTCCTTTTTGATTCTCTTATTATAACGTACTACAGTTTCAAATATTCTGATCTTTTTGGTTTGAACTCTGAAATCAGCACTATTCAAGAGAAATGTAATGTAAGCCATGTGGGTAAATTAAAATTTTCCAGTAGCAACACTAAAAAGTAGTAAGAAACACAGCTGAACATAATTTTATTTATTTATTTGTCTGTTTGTTTGTTTGTTTATTTATTTATTTATTTATTTATTTATTTATTTATTTAAAGATTTTATGTTTAAGTAGTCTCTGTACCTCATGTGGGGCCTGAACTCACAACCTCGAGATCGAGAGTCACATGCTCTACCCTCTGAGCCAGCCAGGTACCCTGAACATCACTTTAGTAATATATTTCATTTAACCCAATATATCTAATTTATTATAATTTCCTTGTGTAATCAATATACAAATTATTGAGATATTTTCGATCCTTTTTGTCCATAATAAGTCTTTGAAATCTGGTGTGTATTTTATATCTAAGGCACATCTTATTTTCAACTAACTGTATTTCAAGTTCTCAACAGTCACATGTGGCTAGTAACTACCATACTGGACACTATATAGCCTTAGAGCCTGTTCCATAGACTTCTTATCAGCCAGGGGTGCGTTGTGGTTCTTCGTTGTCTGCCAGAGTTCTTTCAGTGCTGGCATGGAAATTTACCAATTTACAGGCTTGTCATCCTTCCCTTCTTCTATGCTTCTTCTATTCCTGTTGTGAGGATTTTTTATATACTGTGTTATATATTTCTTACATACTAAGTCATAGTCCTTGATCTCAGGAGCTCATACTCTGGTAAGTGAGGTGGACATGGAAAAAGATGCTGCATTACAATGCAGATTGATAATTGCCATAGGAGAGGCATAAATGAGTTCCGCAATAAACTGATGCTATAGTTTGGGTTATTTGCATTTATCGCATCTGACTTCTAGGCCAGTTGCTTACCTGAAGGACTGAGAGGTGAACCTCATGCATTGTGGAGTTGGGTGAGGATGTGCCAAGAAAAAGAGGTAGTTTTCAAGGCTTAGAATTAGAAAAGCACATGGCGTATTTGAAGAAGATTAAGTTAGAGTCAGTATATCTGGAGTTTTAATTGTTCCGAATTCAGCTCTTACTATTTTTTTTTTAATTAAAAAAATTGCTTTCAAATGTTTGTTTATTTTTGAGAGAGAGAGCATGAGCAGGGGAGGGGCAGAGAAAGAGAGGGACAGAGGATCCGAAGTGCGCTCTATGCTGACAGCAGTGAGCCTGATGAGGGTCTCAGACTCACAAACCGTGAGATCATGACCTGAGCTGAAGTCGGACACTCAACTAACTAAGCCATCCAGGTGCCCCAAGTTGCTTAATATTTTCTAAACAGGTCTCATACTTTTATACCTTTTTGATTCACTTTGCCTGGAATTTCTCTTTCTGCCCCAAGCCACTCCTTGTCACCTTGTCATGATCTTAATCATCTTTCATGGCCCATATTTATCTGGTCTTTTCAGTAAAGTTTTGCCTACTCATTTTTACTAGTTTCAACCCACAAATGACTGTGATGTTTTCCTCCTCTGAGTTTTGAACACTTTTTATGGAATTAATTTTCTTAGTATTAAAGTTAATTTTATAGTGCCGTAACTCTTGTTTGGATCACAAAACTTAATTTGAATGGGAATCCTGTCTTAATTATTTTTGTACACCCAAAGAACCAAGAATGGGTCCCTTCTATATAGAAGATACTCAGTAAATATGTTGATTTGTGTATAGTAAATATTTTTTATGAGATGTTTAAAACAAAAATGAATAAGTAAAGCACAAAATTAAAGTGATCTAGAGATTCCCAGTCCCTAATGTTCCTTTTAGATTACTTTCACAGAAAGTATTCATAAACTTGATTGACTGCTATATCTAGTGGGATGAAATTTCTTGATTTTACTTGTAAAAGTAGATGCCATAAAAGCAACATTCTGTTGTAAATTTTTAGTGTAATACAGGTACTAATGGTAAAGATGAAACCTGTTTTATTATCAGAAAGAGTTAAAGATATCCTGGCATAAAAATAAGGTGGAAATCAATCTTTCTTTTGACATTTAAAGACCCATTTTGTTTCTTTACATAACCACCTACTGCTTCTGGCAGTATGGTGGTTTAGATATGTTAAAATACCTTCCTATCATAAAACACCCAGGTGCCGGATAAAGTATAAAAAGCATACTCTTAAATGGATTTTGGATTCCTCAAAAAATAAGGGAAATCCTCAATGACCAAATAATTGAATAGTAACCTGAAATCAGGGTGATAAACCCAGAAGCTCTGGCTGCTCTGAGGGCAGTGTCGATTCCAGGAACCAGGGGCTTGGGTATTAATGTTCATGGGCAAAGAATCATGGGTTTAATGGAAAACTGGGCCTTGTGCTCAGACGAAGTGAGTAGGCTGATCCCTGCATCCTATTCTCTCCCTCCACAAAGCCAAAATCCCCAGAGGCTGTTCCCTCAGGGAAAAGGGTGGCCTGCAGATAATCTGCCTGCCGGTAAAGGGGACTAATTGGTAAATCTGTCTATGCTGGTTTTAGGTTATAGGAAATAAAATACATCAGTCTCCCCTGAATCTTTGTAACGGTAGGTCAGATCTCGTGGGTATAGAGTTAAGATTTAAACAGTGCATCTAATTGGGAGAACACCCAACCAATAAATTTAAGGGCTTTTGAGTTGGTAGGCCCTGTCACCCACAGAAAGAATAAAAACCCTTTCTGGAGAAAATCATCCTCAATCCAGGACTCTCAGAATTCACAAATATTAAGCACAGTAAATATGAGCTCACCAAGAAGGGGGGAGGGGGGCGGAGAGAAAGGAAAAAAATGAAAAAAACAAAAACAAAAAACCAAGACACATAAGAAGATAAGTCACCAGAACAAGTGTCAACAGGAACAAATTTAATCCCTGAGAACCACAGATACTGAAATTCTACAAACAATACAAAAAAAATTGGAAGAAATAAAAGATGGAATCAAAAATAAATGAACAAAGAAGGAAAGAATATCAGAAAAGACTAATCAAATTTGGAAAACAAAAACATTGAAATTAAATATCAATAGATAAGTTTAATGGTACATGGGAACTAAAGAGAAAATTAGTGAATAGGAAGAAAGCTCTAAAGAAATAACCCAAATTTAATACAGAAAGATTTGGAGATGGAAAATATGAATGAAAGTTAAGAAACAGGTATACATGGCTAGAAAGAAAAAGTCAAACATGCATCTGAGGAGACTTCCAGATGGAATGATGGGGAGAAATGGTCAACATGGTAATATCTGAGAAGTTTCCAGAATTGACATAAATCCACAGAAACAGGAAGCACAAGATACAACAAATAGGAGTGTGTTTTTTTTTTTTAAGAAATCTTACTACATCGTTGTAAAAGTATAAAATACCAATAATCAAGGCAAAAAGATTTAAAACAGCTAGAAAGAAAAGACAGGTCACCTACAAAAGAACAAGAGTCTGATACCAGACTTCCTCCCAGCATTATTGAGGTATAATTTGTTATAATAAAATTCACCTATTTTAAGTTTTAGAGATTGATAAGCTTAGACAATTACACATAGTCATGCAGTCATCATCACAGTGAAATATAGAATATTTCTATCATCCCAGAAAGTTCCCTCATGCCTCTGCACCCAGTATGGGGCTTGAACTTACATCCCTAAGATTAAGAGTTGCTTGTTCCACTGACTGAGCCAACCTAGTGCCCCTTCCCTCATTCCACTGATTGAGCCAGTCTGGTGCCCCCTCCCTCATGCCCCTATGTAGTCACTCCTCCCAGCTTTAGGAAATCATTTAATGCCTTTCTTTCACTAAGTTTTTGTCTATTCCAGAATATGTAACAATATAAAGTAAAAGAGATTCATACAATATGTAGGGTTATGTGTGAATGGCAGCCTTTTTTTTTTTTAATGTTAATTTATTTTTTTTAAGAGAAAGAGAGCAGGGGAGGAGCAGAGAGAGAGGGAGACAGAATCCTAAGCAGGCTCTGCGGTGGCTGACACGGGGCTTGAACTCACAAACTGCAAGATGATGACCTGAGCCGAAATCAACAGTTGGACGTTTAACTGACTGAGCCACCCAGGTGGCCCTAAATAGCAGACTTCTTAAGAGCAACAAGGGAAGCCAGAAGACTGGAATAGTATTGTCAAAGTACTGACAGATAACTTGTCAACTTAGAATTTGCATCCAGCAAAACTATTCTTCAAGAATGAGGGGTAGGTTACAGTTCTGGTTAAGATGGAGTTAAAAACCAAACAAACAAAATAAAAAACACTGCCCTTTCTCTCCTACTGAAAGTGTTTGAAAACCTTGGACACAATGCATGAAGCAGCTATTTGAGACCTCTGAAAAGTAGGTGGTAGCAGGTGGATTGGAGAAGGTACAAAAGCTCTGCTAGCAAACTCCCTGAAACCCTTCCCCTAACGTTTGTGTCTCCCAGCCTGGATTCAAAGGCAGTTGTGAGTTCTGGAACCATGCATGGGTACAAGCAAACAAAGTTCTAAGAGAAAGGATCTTTCCAGTGTAAGAAGCAGTAAGAGGGGCCCTATGGAAATTCACCGTTTTCACTCCCAGCATTGCCACACTGACAAGCCTTACTTGCAAAGCTGCGGTTTTACAAGTGTGGCAGGCATGCGCTTAATATTCTGAGCAGGGGAATCCTTCTCTCTGACTAAAAGAACTGTGGTTCAAAGAGTGGGGAGGAATCCCAATTGCTTTTTACTTTTTTTATTCTTCTTTTCTTTGGCCCCAGGTACATATGTGGTTTCAGGAATTGTAGGACTTTAGAGTCAGAGGGCCATAAAGGGAGGATTGGAAGTGGATGTACTGGAGTGTTAGTAGGGGGGAGTTCATAGGAGGGAACTCAAGAAAGGGATCCCATATGTTGTATCAACTCTTGGGATCTCCCAGCGCTGGGCAGCATGGATTTCATTCTAAACAGCATACCAAGGGAGGTAAGAACTTAACTGGCAGGTTAGACAGCCTTCTGAGTATCAGACCGGCCCCTGACTGATGCACATGTAGAACATATTCAAATAGTACTGCCAAGACTTTGAAAACTGAACTGACATTGGGACCACAGCCCACAAAAGGCATGTTGCAATTTGTTTGACCCTAATCTGGTCAATTGCCTGGTGAAACGAACAGACAAAACCGCAAACACAATATTCTTCATAGAATTTGGACAAGACCCAGAGTCTCATAACACATACTATTCCAAACGTCTATGATGAAAAATTACTTGACATAGGAAGAACAAGGAAAGTCTGATAAATTCTCAAGTGAAAAGACAATCAAGATGCCAATCCTGAGATTACCAGGCAGTGACTTTAAAACAGCTATTATAGGGGCGCCTGGGTGGCTCAGTCGGTTAAGCGTCCGACTTCGGCTCAGGTCACGATCTCACGGTCCGTGAGTCCATGAGTTCAAGCCCCGCGTCAGGCTCTGGGCTGATGGCTCAGAGCCTGGAGCCTGCTTCCAATTCTGTGTCTCCCTCTCTCTCTGCCCCTCCCCTGTTCATGCTCTGTCTCTCTCTGTCTCAAAAATAAACGTTAAAAAAAATTTTTAAAAAAATAATAAAAAATAAAACAGCTATTATAAATGTGTTCTAAGAAGCAAAGAAATAGAAGCAATAAACAAGAACCAAATAGAAATTTTATAACTGAGAAATACAGTTAACTAGAAATTTGAAAAAAACCACTGGTTGTGTTTAAAAGCAGAGTGAATATGACAAAGGAAAGAGTCCGTGAATTTGGAGGCAGAAATGATGTGAATAGAAATTATCCATTCTGAACAATACAGAGGAGAAAAACTTAAAAAAAAAAATGAGCAGAGCTTCAGGATCCTATGGGATAATATCAAAAAGTCTAATATTTGTGCCATTGAAGTTCTAAAAGGTTATGAGAGTGTGGGGTAGAACAAGTTATTTGAAGAAAAAAATGACTGAAAGCTCACCAAATTTGACAAAAGACAAACTTATAAATCCAACAAACTCAGTGAGCCTGAAAAAGGATAAACTCAAAGAAACCCGTGCCCAGATATATCATAATCAAACTGCTGAAAACCAGAGAAAAAGAAAAAAAACTCTTGAAAGCAGTCAGAGAAAAGTGATGCATTACAGGGGAACGATGATTGGAATGACTTCAGAGAAACCATGAAGCCCAGAAGGCAGTGGAACAACACTTTATAGTGTTGAAATCAGAATTCTATATATGGCGAAATATTCTTCAAATTGAAGGTGAAATAGGGATAGTCTCAGCTAAAGGAAAACTACAAGAATTTATCTCCTGAAGACCTGCTCTAAAAACATTAGGTACTGCATCTAATAGAATCACTTCAAAACATATAAAGCAAAAAAAGTGTAGAACCACAAGGAGAAATTGACAAATGTGGGACACTGTCATGGTGGGACAGTTCGGTATATCTCTCTTGAGCAATTGATGATCAAACAACAACAAAATAAGGAGATAGCTTTGAATAACACAAAGAAGTTGGTCAGGAGGACGTATATAGAACCTCTTACCCAGCCATCGAAGAAGAAATATATTTCTCAAGAGTTGGAAAAATTAGGGGCACCTGGCTGGCTCAGAAAAGCATGTGACTCTTGATCTTGGGGTTATGAGTTCAAGCTGCATATTGGGTGTAGAAATTACTAAAACAAAAGTCTTGGAAAAATTATTAAAAATTAACCACACAGTATACCACAAAGCAAGTCTCCAATACCAATCTATATTTTATAGATTGCATTCTCTAACCACAATACAATTTAGATACCAATAGCAAAAATAAATAAAACCTTCGATATATTTGAAATTAAAAATCACATTTCTAAAGAATTCATGTTGTATACTCAAAGAAGTTAAATAAGAAAAAATACTTAGAACTTAATAAAATACATATATTAAATGGGGATACACCTCACACAGGACTTTTAGGAAAAAGTAAATCCAAGTTTTGAATGGAAGTTGAAAGTATATTATAAGGAAGCAAGTGGAGTATAACAAAAAGCTTCTAAAAATTAAAATTTCCTAAATAAAAATAAAATACATGTTGAAGGATAATATCAAACAATATCAGCAACAAAACCCAAATAACCCAATTAAAAAATGGGCAAAGGGGCGCCTGCGTGTCTCAGTCGGTTAAGCGTCTGACTTCAACTCAGATCATGATCTTGAGGTTTGTGAGTTTGAGCCCTGCATTGGGCTCTGTGCTGACAGCCCAGAGACTAGAGCCTGCTTTGTATTCTGTGTCTCCTCTCTCTGCTCCCTTCCATGCTCATGCTCTGTCTCTCTCTGTCTCTCAATAATAAATAAACATTAAAAAAAAATTTTTTAAATAGGCAAAGGAAATAAAAAAGAATGAGATCTTGCCATTTGCAACTACATGGATGGAACTAGAGGGTATTATGCTAAGCGAAATTAGTCAGAGAAAGACAAATATATGGCTTCATTCATATGAGGACTTTAAGATACAAAACAGATGAACAGAAGGGAAGGTGAGCAAAAATAATATAAAAACAGGGAGGGGGACAAGACATAAGAGACTCTTAAGTATGGAGAACAAGCAGGGTTACTGGAGGGGTTGTGGGAGGAGGGGTCGGCTAAATGGGTAAGGGGTATTAAGGAATCTACTCCTGAAATCATTGTTGCATTATATGCTAACTTGGATGTGAATTAAAAAAAATAAAATAAATTAAAAAAGCAAAATAATGGGCAAAGGACTTGAGTAGACACTTCTCCAAAGAAGTATACAAATAGCCAATAAAACAATGAAAAGATGATCAACATCACTCATCATATAGAAATGCATATCAAAACCACAATGAGATACCACTTTGCTCTCATTAGAATCTAGGCTATTATGGGGCACCTGGGTGGCTCAGTCAGTTAAGTGTCCAACTTAGGCTCAGGTCATGATCTTACGGCTCTTGGGTTTGAGCCCCATGTCGGGCCCTGGGCTGATAGAGCCTGGAGCCTGCTTCAAATTCTGTGTTTCCCTCTCTCTCTGCCCCTCCCCTGATCACACTCTTTCTCTCCCCTTCAGAAAGAAATAAACATTAAAAAAAAAAGAATCTAGGCTATTATGAAAAGACAAACAACAGAAAACAACAAGTATTGGTGAGGATGTGGAGAAACTGGAAGGCTTGTGCACTGCTCGTGGGAAGTAAAATGGTGCACCCATGTGGAAAATGGTGTAGTGGTTCATCAAAAAAACATAGAAGTACCATATGATCTAGCAGTTTTACTTCTGGGTATATACCCAAAATAATTGAAAGAAGGGACTTGAAAAGATATTTGTATACCAGTGTTAATAACAACAAGTTTCATAGCAGCCAGAAAGTAGAAACAACTAAAATGTTCATTGATGGATGAATGGGTAAACAAAATCTGTATACATGTAATCAAAAGTTATTCAGACTTAAGATGGTGTGAAATTCTGATACATGCTATAACATGGATGAACCTTGAGGATGTTATGCTAGTGAAATAAGCCAGACATAAAAGGATAAAATATTGTATGATTTCTCCCCACCTCATTTGTTTTTTAGTTCCCACATATGAATGAAATCATATGGTATTAGTCTTTCTGTGTCTGATGTATTTCACTTAGCATAATACTTTTTTGGTCCATCCCTGTTGTCCCAAGTTGTAAGATCTGGACTTTTTTTATGGCTTCATAATATTCCATATTGTGTGTGTGTGTGTGTGTGTGTGTGTGTGTGTGTGTGTGTGTATGTAAATACACACACACACACACACATCTCCTTTATCCATTTGTGTATTAGTGGACACTTAGCTGCTTCCCTGTCTTGGTTATTGTAAATAATGCTGCAGTAAACATAGAGGTGTCTATAACTTCAGATGTGTGTTTTCATTTTCTTTGGTTAAATACACAGTAGTGGAATTATTGGATCATATTGGTATTTCTTTTTTTAAACTTTTTGATGAATCTCCATATGTTTTCCACAGTGGCTACACCAATTTACATTCCTACCAACAGTGCATGAGGGTTCCTTTTTCTCCACATCCTCACCCATACTTATTTCTTATCTTTTTTATTATTTAGCCCTTCTACCAAGTGTAAGGTGATAACTCATTGTGGTTCTGATTTGCTTTTGCCTGGTGATTAGTGATGTTGAGCATCTTTTTATGTGTCTGTTGGCTGTCTGTATTTTGTCTTTGGAAAATGTCTTTTCAGGTCCTCTTCCAATTTTTAAATTGGGGTATTTGGTTTTTTGGTGTTGAGTTGTAGAAGTTCTTTATATAGAATTTTGTAAGTCATACTGTACAGATTTCTCTGATTTTCTGCACCCTCTGTTTTCATTAACAAATCAGGAAAAAAATTTTTTAACAAAATGCTATTCATCGTTTTCTCCACTATTAGACTTCCTCTACTTCTCTTTTTGCTGGAAATTTCTTACTATCAATTTATTATATGGCTATTATGCAATGAACTCAGGGTCTAGGGGAAGCAAACAGGTAAACAACTTTGATAGTGATGTGATCAGTAACAGGGATACAGATAAAATGTGTATGGAGGATGCACAGAATGTGGGATGGTGGTTGGAAATGACATTTGAGCCGAATTTTTGAAGAATAAGTGGATTTTTGCTAGCTAAGCAGAGCCTGAGATGGGTGCTGGAGTAGGGAGTAAATGTGGATAAGCATACCAGAAAGACACAGCATGAGTGTAGGAAAGCAAGAAAGATGAAGTTCATGTTTTGCATGTGGGGAAAAGAAGGGGTCATCTTGTTTGGCTAGAGTGCCAGGTGTTGGGTGTCAGGGGCTGAGAAGTTAATCTAGAAAGGCGAGCTGAGATCAAGCTTGGAAGAACCTTGCATGCCATGCTGAAAAACTTCTAATCTTGGCGTAAGATCGAGATCTTGAAAGATTTCAAGGAGACAGATAAGATGAATGGTTTTCATGGCCTTGGTGAGAATTGGGTTCAAGGGAGAGTGTGCAGAGAGAGGAGAACGAACCGAGGTATTGCAATATTTTAGGTGAAGGACGAGCAGAGCCACAACCAGAGCCAATAGCTGGATATGGAAAGAAAAGAAAAATTGGAGAAAAATATGTTTTGTTAAGATAGTAAATTCATGTTTTGATGCACCTTTTCTGTTCTAAGTGCATGAAAATCATAGAATATAGCAATCGAATACATAAGAAAATGAATAGGACACAGTTGTGCTCCAAGGTAAGACACCTGTCTCCATGGACCAAAACCAGAGTGGAAATATAGTACATTGAGTGATACTAAAGCCATCAGCTAGCTAAGCTGTGGGTCCAGTAGTGGCTGGGAGTTCTGTTCCAGGGTAAAAAGTACTCCACATGAGTAATGGGGGCTGGTCCCAGGCACACAGCTGGCAGACTGTGAAGCTCAAATCCCCAGCTGACCATGGCCCAGGGCTACGGTTTTTAGTAAGCTTTGAACCTAGGACATGGAAAGACATTACAGTGGTTAAGACCAAGCCCTGAACCAAGCCATCTGTTGGCTCCATGTCTGGATCTGTGGCTTCCCTAAAATCCCTTAAGAGCGGGCACCGAACCCCCAGCCACTGTAAGAACCGATCCTAAACTGGGGCCCGGGAAGCCAGAATAGACAACTGTAAAATCATATACAGGGAGAAGTGAGCACAGAGGGTAGGGAGTAGGGAGTGAACAAAATTTTTCCATTTACAATGAGCTTGCATCCTGAAATTCTACACACATAAAAGATAGTTAAAAAATAACCCTACCTGAGGAATTATTAAATGATATACTTTAGTGAGGAGAAAGATTCAATCTAAGGAGAAAGGCAAAGAATATCAGAAATAATCATGAGCACAAAATGATTTTTTTTTTAATTTTTTTTTTCAACGTTTATTTATTTTTGGGATAGAGAGAGACAGAGCATGAACGGGCGAGGGGCAGAGAGAGAGGGAGACACAGAATCGGAAACAGGCTCCAGGCTCTGAGCCATCAGCCCAGAGCCCGACGCGGGGCTCGAACCCACGGACCGCGAGATCGTGACCTGGCCGAAGTCGGACGCTTAACCGACTGCGCCACCCAGGCGCCCCACAAAATGATTTTTAAAATAAAATTAAAAACTTTAAGTACTGACTATTTAAAAAACCTGTTTTGTGTGTTTAAAAAAAAGATAAAACGAAAACTCTGGACAATAAGATTTACAGCATAGGGGGGAGCAATGTGGTATCCTCTGGCTTAATGCATGTTAAGGTTCACATCGTGTTTGAGAGGAGAATGGAGTCCTGAAAAACTTTAGATGTTACTGGAGGAATTTATAGTTAGTGATACATGTTTAAAGTTTTTAAGGATTATCATTTAGAAGAATAGAAAAGTGATCGATAGATTCCAAAGCCCACAGGAAAATAAAAAGGAACTTAGAAAACTTTTATCAATTCAGCAGAAGGTAAGGGAGGAGGAAAAATAAATTCAAGGGAAAATGAAAGTAAATACCAAAAATGTGCTAGAAATATGTCTAATCACAATAAATGTAAGCAAATCCACCTTTTTAGGAGAATTTTCAAATGTTTATTCATTTTTTGATAGAGACAGAGCAGGGGAGGGGCAGAGAGAAAAGGAGACGCAGAATCTGAAGCAGGCTCCAGGCTCTTAGCTGTCTGCACAGAACCCAGTGGGGGGCTCCCACCCATGAACCATGAGATCATGACCTAAGCCGAAGTCAGACATCTTGTGGCAGTCATATTCTGGGGAACTGACCTTGAGAGATGCCGCCACGGGATTCGTAGTGTCTGTGGATAATAGTAATTACTATCTTAACTGAGATAGGAAATGCAGGAGGAGGAACCAGTTTGGGGTCTGTGTGAGGAGAGAATGGGAAGATAGAAGTTGTTGGAACATGTGGAGCTCCTTAGACCGGTGTATTTTGTTTGTTTTGTCTTGGTTTGGGAGATTTTTTTTTTTTTTTTTTTTTAATTTTTTTTCAACATTTTTTTATTTATTTTTGGGATAGAGAGAGACAGAGCATGAACGGGGGAGGGGCAGAGAGAGAGGGAGACACAGAATCGGAAACAGGCTCCAGGCTCCGAGCCATCAGCCCAGAGCCTGACGCGGGGCTCGAACTCACGGACCGCGAGATCGTGACCTGGCTGAAGCCGGACGCTTAACCGACTGCGCCACCCAGGCGCCCCTGGTTTGGGAGATTTTTGAGCCTAGAGACTATTACAGTGCTGCCTTGAAGTGCCTGGCCTGGTGCTGTGTGCTGTAGTAGGAGTTCAGGAAGGTGGAATGGATATATGAATTAGCTGAGATAAATGTATTGATTTACCAATGAGTGGAATTGGAGATGAGATTTATTTTATAGGTGACGGCCCTGAGGCTCCAAGCCACTGATTTGCACAAAATAATACTGTTCGTGTCAGAACCGGAGCTTGAACTGAGGTCTGCTGTGTTCACCTGTGCAGGCCATGCCTCTCTGAAGAGACCTGAATTGAGGGTGAAATTCAGCTTGACCTCCGTATGTCAGGCTTGGTCTTCTTACCTCCTCGAGGCTACTTGCCTGCTTAGGGTAGAGCCTTTTTCTGATCTGCTTATATGCAAGGGGCTGCCTTTTTGTGGTTGGTCTACCTTGAATTGTGACATTCTACAGTTCAAAGGCTCCACCATTTCTCATGCCTGTAAGGGAAAGAGGAAATTAAATAACCGTAGCCTCTTGGCCTAAATTTGGCTTCGTAATTAGGCAGACCAGCAGCCCTCACTTGGTTCCCAAGTATTATCTTGGGATTATTGCCTTCTCTTACATCTTTGAGCCATTTCACTTCGCTTTACATCCTCTCATTTTACACTCCCACCTTTCACCCCAACCGGTGCCAGGACCCTAGGCGGTGTCTCATTTTTATGAATGTTGGCATGTGTGTATGTGGCACATATAACATGTTGGGGTTTTTTTGCTACTACCATGTTTGTGGCTTAAGTTTAAATACCATTTGTTATGGGTTTATCATCATTTGCTTCTTTTTTTAGCCTAAGCTTTTGGTTTAACCAGTTCTTGATTGTAGGTCTTGTGCTTTGTTTAGTCTCCTGTTTTTTTTCAACTTAACTCCTAGATGATCTGTCAGCAGAATTTGTGCATCCTTCCTGTCTTTGGGGAAGCAACCTGGCCTAGTGCAGTGAGCATACTATTGGAAATTGGAGGATCTTAATTTTACCAATTTGCCTAAACTGGGTATATTTGCTTATTGTCTATGAACTGTTATTTTTTAAATGGAGGTTATAAGACTAGTATGGCTTTCCTCAATTTTCTCTAGATAACTACATTAAGCGTTCATAAAAATCATTATAATTAGGGGTGCCTGGGTGGCTCAGTTGGCTAAGTGTCCACCTTAGGCTCAGGTCATGATCTCATGGTTTGTGAGTTCGAGCCCCACGTCGGGCTCTGTGCTGACAGCACGGAGCTTGTTTGGGATTCTCTCCTTTTCTCTCTGCCCCTGCCCCACCTTGCACGCGTGTGTGCATATTCTCTGTCTCTCAAAGTAAATAAATAAACAGTAAAAAAAAGTTACCATCCTAACCATTTTTAGTATACAGTTCAGTTCAGTAGTATTAAGTACATTCACATTTTTTGTGCAACAATTAACGACCATCTATCTCCGGAGCTCTTTTTATCTTGCAAAACTGAAATTATGTACTCATTAGATAGCAACTCCATATTTCTGTCTCCCCCCAGCCCCTGACAATCACTATTTTACTTTCTAATTTTAATTTTTAAATTTTTTTTCTATTTCATCTTAGAGAAAGAGGGAGAGAGAGAGAGAGCTAAGCAGGCTTCATGTTCCACATGGAGTCCAGTGCAAGACTTGATCTCATGACCTTGGGATCATGACCTGAGGTGAAATCAAGAGTCAGATGCTCTACTGACTGAGCCACCCAGGAGCCCCAACTTTCTGTCTTTATGTGAATTTGACCATCTGGGTACCTCATATAAATGGAATCGTGCAGTATTTGTCCTTTTTTGACTGGCTTATGTCACTTAGCATGATGTCCTCAAGGTTCATCCACGTTTAGCATGTGTGAGAATGTCTTTCCTTTTTAAGGCTGAATGATACCCCATTCTATGTATACACTACATTTTGTTTACCCATTCATCCTTTGATGGACATTTGGATTGTCTCTACCTTTTGGCTGTTGTGAATATTGTGGCTATGAAAATTGGTATATAAATATCTCTTCAAGACCCTGCTTTTAGTTCTTTGGGATATATATATCCAGAAATGGAATTGCTAGACCATATGATGATTCTGTTTTTATTTTTTTGAGGAGCTACCGTACTGTTTTCCATAGAAGCTGCATCATTTTATATTCCTAGCAGCAGTGCTCAAACATTCTAATTTCTCACATTCTCGCCAATACTTGTTATATGATTGGTTTTGCTTTAGAGTAGTCATCGTAATGGGTATGAAGTTTTCTTTGGTATTCTTACACAATAAATTCTGATTCATATATATTGAGCCTGAGTCCAGACTTGGAATGGCAAGTTGACTGTTGTCTTTGTACTTGACACACTGAACAAGTTACAGCCATTGACTGTTCATGTAGACAGGAGATAGGATGTATTAAAGGGTAAGGAGGGAAGGCCGTCACCTATGATAGGGTGATGCACGTGGCTTATTTTTTATTTAAAAAACAAGGGGCAAGAAATATTCCTTTTTGCTATGATTCGTTCTCATGAAACCAGATGAAGAGTTCTCCCTGCTTATATTGTCAACATTCAGTAGTTGCCTTTATCACATATTTGGTCTCACAACACTTTGTAAGAGTTTTATTATGCAGGTTTTAGTACTTGAAGTCGACCACAAATATAATGAGTCTTTATTACTTCCTATAGGAGTGTTTTCCTACTCAATAAGGAAATAGGTCCAAACCCTGAGTAAACAGCAACATGTCCTTGGTCCTTATGCAAATCTAGTTAGTTACTTTTCCTTAATGTTATGTTGTGCAGCATCAGAAATGGTTGCACAAAGATATGTAATAGCTGAGGGCTTAGAAAGAATGAGAGTGGACTAAGTCCAGCTTACATTTAGAAGTGCCACTTCTTCAACCATGCCCACTCCACAATTCAAGAGTCCAGATTCTCACAGGGACTCCCGCGTGGTTTCCAGAGATAATAATTCCTTGTTAGCTGAGTGGAGCTTTTTAGCTTCTCTTTAGTTTCTTGCTATCCGCAGTTTACTCCAGTTTGCCGTGAGGTTATCATCTTGCCTTTTCTTACTCCTTCTTCTTCTCTACCCTCCTTCTCTATCGGCCATCACTTCTTTTTACCTACCCCCAAAGTTGCAACAGTATATAGTCTATGCGGACAGTCAGCCCTCTGTAAATAGAGGGCAGCTGATCTTGGCGCTTGTTTTTCCTCTCAAGCAGGCTGGAGGGAGACAACCCCAGAGTCGTGGTGTGGGATATGGCAGCCGTTGAATTACGCAGAATTTGGTTGTTGGCCTTGTTTTACTTTGTGACTGTTAATGCTGAATGCAAGGAGTGGATAGAAAATAGCAGATTCCTGTCAGAGAAAAATGTTGCAAATTACGCAACTCCTCAAGAAGGTAAAATAGAAGGACATTAAAGTTACGGGCTTATCTAACGAACAGACTTTTTTTACTTGGCTTTTAGAAATGATTTTGAAAGCTGAAAGATACATTGTCTACAAAATGGAGTTTTTTAAATCACATTCTCCAAAGGCATGAAGTTAACTTTCTCCTTGGACACCAGGCAACAAGCTTTCAGAAGCCCAGAGTTTCATTGCGCTCCAACACCGTGCACCGTCTTCATCTGGGGTGAATGTCGGGGAGCTGGTTTTTACGGCGATTTTCAAAATGAAAGCAAACCATTTTGTTCTGTTTACCCCACCCTTTAAACCCCACTGCTTCTGTCTGATGGCCTCCGTACTGCACTCACTGGTCCTTCTCAAGCCAGCCCAGCTCCATGCGGAACGTTCTGTTGCTCTTTCAGCATAAGCAGGTCTATTGTGATATTTATCTGAATTCAAACAAGGCTAATTAAAAGAGCTGCTGACAGTTGTTGTGATCTGACTTTGACTGCAGCTTGATGGTCATTATGGGTAAATAATGAACCAGGCCTGCAAATGTAGCAGCTGCCAACTTGGGATAGAAGAACGGCTATTGCTTCCAATTTAAGGATCTATCGACCGCTTCCCTTCTCCCTGCAGATCTTCTGCAGAAAACTAATGTTTTCTGCTGCTGTGTATTGTGGTTTCAGCTGTTTCAGATATAGCCTATAATTTCCTTCTTTAATATTTAACTTAGGACATTATTAGCTTTCAGAGTTAACAACTTTTCTATTTTGAAGAAGTTCAGCTTTGTCCTTACGCATGCTATCACTAGCTAACCAGCTGTGGTTTATTTATACGTGTTTCATTTATATTATGCAGGAAACAGCTAGTCTTAGAAGAACAAGGTATAGCTTTATGAAGATGTTTCAAAATCCTGTGTAGATGTTTTGTTTTTGTTTTTTGTCTTTAGGAGCTAATGCACGTCCCTTGCTTTATTTTCTTAAAGATAGACACCTGCTGCCACACCTCAGTTTTGCGTTTTGTTCACCTCACCAGTGACTTCTGAAATACTTTGGTGCAAAGCTCTATCAATACGGAGAAACCTCAGTGACTTTCATTACCATGCGATATTGAATGTATCGTCACTCCATCATGAGCTTTTCCGTGTCCTGTTAGCAAGTAGGGACAGGTGCATTACAAGTAAGAGAACAGGCACCTTGTATTCATAGATTAATACACTTTACTGCAGATTTCCCACACTTGTAAAATATAGCTTCTGGATTTCAAAGTCACATTCTAGAATTTAACACCAGCCAGTACTTAATGACACATCTGTAGCATTTGCTCACCTGCCACGGAAAAGGCTATCTGCATTATATAAAGCACGAGGACACGGTGGCGCTTTGTGCATAATGCAGCAGAGCTTCGAGATCTTGCTGGGAGGAAATGATCCCAAACATGCCCCTGAAAGACAAGTCTTACTTTGAAAAATAATGATGAAAAATTGCTTATTTCTCCCATGTATTTGTGTCTGTGTTTATTTCAGGAAAAACTAACTAAACTTTGTTTATCTGACTCTAGAATAGTGTTGAGAGTGTTTTTGCTTTTCTGTTTCCAGCATGGATGAGGCCAGAAATAGTGTTAACAAGGGGTTATGTTATGCTGGCTTATGTTAAACCAGATCACCCCCTAACATGTGCAGAGCCATTCATCTGTGTCACCAAAACCCAAGAGAACATCTGACATGGACTCTGAAACAGAAACAGTGATCACTTACAAATCAAACATGGCACGCTCTAAACTGATTGTGCACGGCAATCTTTTCTAGAAAGGACAACTAATTGAACATGATAAAGTGTAAAGTTAATTAACACCCTTAAATTTGTTGATTACTTTCACGGGATTATATTGTTCGTTGAGTAGCAGCTTTCTGTCCCAGCTGTCGCCTTTTTCAGCGAATGTCGCTGGTAAACAATAGAGACACCATAACAAGTCGTAAATGGTCCCTGTGACAGCAGCCCCTTGTGAGGCTGCATCTGTAGAAAATGATTAGAACAATTGCATTTTAAAGACGGCTCACATTGCAGCCCAAGTCCCATTGGTCCTCTTCTTGATCTCTTTTGATGGCAGACTGGTTAAAACATTTAAGTTCTTTTGAGTAAATTAAGTGATTTACTACGTTTTGCTATATATCAATGAGAGCGCCTTGGTGGCAGGATTTTTGCAGTATCATAAACAAATATAATTGGAATGTACTTTTTTAGATTTCTTCCCTCTCTAGATTTGACGGCCTCTTTCTGGTAGTTCTAGAATTGAAAATGATCTCCTTATTTGTGACTTGTAAATGGTTATTCTAAGTTATCAGCACTTGAGTAATGGACTTTCTATCATAATCCTTGGTTCAGCTTCTCAGTAAGGCTGAATTCCAAATTTCACTTCTTTGCTGTTTAGGCCAAAGACCTCGCGGTATTCAAGCTGAGTAGATTTACTTGTTGTTATATTTAAAATTTTTATAGCATTTGTGTGATAACCGTGTAAAATACCTTTCCAAAGTATTCTTCCATTTGAGCTTCAAGGTAAGTGTGGCAGGTGGTTTTATCAGCAATTTCAGATGGAGGAACCAAGATTGAGAGGTGTTCTAACTTCTCCAAGTGGGGCAGCCTTCAGTTGTGACCTTGCTCCAGGTCTCTTAACTCAGAATACATGTTCTTCAGTTTTTTTGTGCCTTCCTAATAATGTCTGCATACATGTGCACTTATTATGCTTCTGCACGTTTGTGCAGCAGTAAGTGAACGTACCATTGCCACATGTGGAGAACAGTTCTCCAAAGTTGAGCTTTTTTGATAAGCTAGAGAACATTGTCTTACTTAGTCTTAATTAGTATTCTCGGTTATTTTAGTAGCCATTGATTTCTTCTCTGCCTACCTCCTAAACAGACAATGAACATTTATCACACATGTGATATATGCTGGGTGCTAAGATTCAAACAGCGCTTGCCCATAAGAATCCTTACAAGACATACCAGAAAAATCACTGATGAGAGTAGTCTACATGCTTTATTACAAACATCACTAGAAATGTTATAAAAAAAATAGAGAAAGGGGATTATGGTCATGCATTGCTTCTTAGAGTGCACATGAGTTGAGTCTTGAAAGATAAACAGGAGTTAGCCAGGCAAAGGGAGGCAAGGGAATCTCATACAAGGGAGTCACCTAGGAAAGATATGGATGCATAAAAGGAAAAAATCATTGCACATTCCAGCTACTGTAAATAGTTCAGTATGCATAGCATGATGGTTTTTGTTGCAGGGAGTAGATAGGAAACCAGAGAAGAGTCCAGTTAGAGTCCATTGACAAGAAAAGTAAAACTTCAAAAAATCAGAAACCATTTAAGGACAAAAAAGAGAAAGTTCATTGCTTCCCAGGACTCAGGACAGATACAGTGAGTTACGTAGTTCTTCTTTTTGGTGAACACGAACATGCGAATATTTCAGAAAGAAGAACTTTTACTTAGCAGAAAACAACAGTGAGGCGCTATGTAGAAATGCTGAGTGATAGTGAATAATGTCTTCAGCTGCTGGTTATGTTCATGTTGATGCATAATTTGAAACTTAAGCCTGTTTTGGTTCTCATAACAAAACTGCCAGACATTGGGACACAGATAGACGTAAATATTAGACTGAGGTGATTATTGTTAATGAGCTCTGTTGCAGGTGGGCTAAGATTAGAAAGAGATATAAAACAAGAATTGAATTACTTTGAAAAAATTACTACTGCTTTTGTTGTGAAAATGTGACGAACATCATCTATTGTTTCACTTACTGTCTCCTGATTGAAGTTCCAGATGTGAATTTTTTAAAACATGTAACTTGATGAGGCTCCTTTATTCCTCTCCCAAATAGTGTTTGCCAAGACCTCGAAGATACTCAGACCCACATTTGAAATTTATTGTGAAATCTTATGGTTTCATTTTTGTATTTGTTCTTAATTCTGATTCTCAGTTTTCTGATTGTTTTCTTCTAATAAGCAAACTCACATTGGTTGTGAAGAGAGGTAGGCTTTTATGTGTGTGTATTTAATTAGATAGTAGGCAGAACTCAGTGTCCGTGTATAAAACGTACAAAATTATTTGCTCAGCTCATGTTTTAAACTGCTCTGTTTGATTTGCAAACAGATTCAGGATATCTATATTCTTATCAAAGCTTTCAAAGCCTACCCACAGTTGATGGCAAGACCGTTACTCTTTGAGAACAATTTGTTTCTTTTTCCACCCTTTCTCTTTCTGAGAACTCATTATTCTTTCAATGACGGAGGTCAAAAAATGGAAGAAAAGAGGGAATCAGGATTTGGTGGCGATTGTCCTCATCCATGACACTTGGTATATGATGCTACCTTTTGGCATTTATTTCTGAGTATATGTCTCTTTTCCTGAATTATGGTTTAGACCTTTTGAGGGCAAAGATGGTGTTTCATACCTGCTGTGACCTTATATTCTGGACTTTCTGGAATAGTTGTATTTCAGATATTCTCCTAAGCCCATGGGATCGAGGAAATTGTTAAAGGCACCGAACAGTTAATTGCTGATGATACTTTTCTTCTTTGCACCTCCACGTGCCTATGTGTAGACCTCTCCTGTAGTATGCATCTGTCTTTTACTATTTATAATTGTCTGTTTGCCTTCTCTCTTTTCCCATCTCCATATACACGTACACACTCACCTCCACCACCACAAACACTAGGTTTCAAACTCCTTGAGGACAAGGATTGTTTCCTCTTATACCCCAGGGTTTCCTCTTGTTCCCCACAGACAAATGGATCTCCAGTGGTCAGATTTTTTTATGTCAACCATAAGTAGGAGTGGAAGGAAAGAAAGAAGATAGTTTAGATAATGGAGACTTCCTGTGATGCCTTTGAGAGAGAGAAAAAGAGAGGCTGACTTTGAGACTTTGATTAGATTTAAAGTGTTTCTCCGCTCTAAGGTTGATCGAAATTAAAGCAGTTTCCAAGAGAAGTGGTAGACGCCTGTCCCTTTAAAAACAGGGTGGTCTTGGGGCGCCTGGGTGGCGCAGTCGGTTAAGCGGCCGACTTCAGCCAGGTCACGATCTCGCGGTCTGTGAGTTCGAGCCCCGCGTCGGGCTCTGGGCTGATGGCTCAGAGCCTGGAGCCTGTTTCTGATTCTGTGTCTCCCTCTCTCTCTGCCCCTCCCCGTTCATGCTCTGTCTCTCTCTGTCCCAAAAAAATAAATAAACGTTAAAAAAAAAAAAAAATTAAAAAAAAAAAAATTAAAAAAAAATAAAAACAGGGTGGTCCAGGCACCTATTTTGAATGGTTTGGGCCTTTGCCTTTTCATCTGTACAGATGAGTTCAGTCTTTCTGATTCTGGAGTCATGGGAGAAAAGCACTAGGGGCATCATCACAGGAAAGAGGCATCATCACAGGAAAGTGTCAGATAAAAGCATTAAAGACAACCACAAATATGTAGGCTTATTAGATTTAATTAATGTGGTTACACGAGAAAACTCATTTTCTAATTCGGAACCATTCATATATTGTATAAAATGACACGTGCCTTGGTTTTATGCATTAACATGATAAATGTGGTGGGAGGGTAGATATTTTGTGAACTTGGCAAGTTCAAATGATGGAATTTCAAAAGCTTAAAAGCAATTCAGTGATAATTTTATCTCATCATCTCCCTTTCTAGATGAAACAACTTAGGAGCATATAATGACTTGCTAGAATGGCAGCTGCTTGGTCTGTAGTCGTTAGCCTCTTCTGTGTCTCTGGGAGAACAGTTACCACCCAGTACTGCGCTCAGTTGTTTCCTTGCTCTCCCCTCTGTCATTGTCTCCTCCTGTCTCTCTTTTTGAACAAATGCTGTGTTTGGTGATGGACCAGACACCGTGCATATGGGGTGAATAAGCCATAGAGCTACTGCCCTCATGGAGCCAATGTTCATGTGGGGAATATGGACCAAAACCAGATAAACAGAAGAGTTAAAATAAATAGGTGGTAATAAATAGTGTGAATGAAATTAAAGCAGAAAAGGGGATCGAGAATGGTGGGGTGCCTTTTTCGATTGTCAGATTAAGTGGTCAGGTAAGGCCTCTCTGAAGAGGTAAATTTTGAGAAAAAAATCTGGATGCGGTGAAGGGAACAAGTGATGAATATCTAGGGGAAGAGCATTTTAGGCAAAGTGCAAGTCTTTGAGATGGGAGTGTATTTGACTTGTTTCAGGAACAGTAGGAGTTCAGGATGGGAAAGCACTGAGCGATGTAGACAATGGTATGAGATGAGATGGGAGAGGTGGCCAAGGGCTGCATCCTAGAGGGCCTTGTAGGGCTTTGTAGGACTTTGAATTTTATACCGAGAGTGATGGGAAGCATTAGGAGGCTTGAGAGTAGGAAAGAAACGTGAACTAGACTTATGTTTTAAAAGGTTCCCTTGGGGGCACCTGGGTGGCTCAGTTGGTTAAGCATCCAGCTCTGGATTTCGGCTCAGGTCATGATCTCACAGTTCGTGAGATCGATCCTTGCATCAGACTGTGTGCTGACAGCACGGGGCCTGCTTGGGATTCTCTCTCTCCCTCTCTGTCTCTCTGCCCCTTCCCCACTTGCATGCGCACACACTGTTTTTCTCTCTCTCAAAATAAATAAACATTAAAAAAAAATGGTTCCCTCTGGCTGCTCTATGGAGGGTAGACTATGGAGGCAAGAGCCGAAGGGAGAGCAAGTGGGAAGCTGTTGCAGTAATCCAGGTGAGACATGATGATGGCTCAGTCTAGGGTGGCAGTGATGGGTGAGGAGACAAGTGGCTGGATCACCCAGTGATGGGTGTAAATTCTTAGGAGCAAGGTCACATACACTCATGTGTATGCATACACTCATGTGTAATTCTAGGACTTATCACAGGACCTGATTCTTTTTTTTTTTTTAATTTTTTTTTTTTAACGTTTATTTATTTTTGAGACAGAGAGAGACAGAACATGAATGGGGGGAGGGTCAGAGAGAGAGGGAGACACAGAATCGGAAGCAGCCTCCAGGCTCCGAGCTGTCAGCACAGAGCCCGACGCGGGGCTCGAACTCGTGAACCACAAGATCATGACCTGAGCTGAAGTCGGACACTTAACCGACTGAGCCACCCAGGCGCCCCAGGACCTGATTCTTAATAGGTTCTCAGTTTTGTTGAACGAGTGAAAACAAATGCGGCATTCTTGTCACCTTCCCATATACCCTGCTGCCGCTGAAAGGTTTTACTAGAGGTCTGTGCTGTAATTTCAATATCACTGTCCATGGACCACTTTAGTACTTCCTAACCTGGGCCAGCCTCCTTCCAGTGTTCATAGGTGTCGTCCAAACCCACTCATGTTTAGCCAGAGAGGCTAAAATTCTCCTAGAGAAGACAGCGACTAAGACAACCAGATAGGAAAGGACTTTGAGGTATCATGTAGGTAAAGATAAAACTCCCACTCCACAAACCCATGGCATAAAGTAGTGAGGCCTGACATTTAAGTAGCATGTCATATTTTACAGCATATATGTGTTCATATATTCACAGCCACTCTGTGAAGAAGTTATTAATGCTTTTCCCACGTTATATGCCGAGAATCACACAGCCAGTGAATGGTACATCCCCTAAACCACATATTCCATCTCCAGATTTTTACTCTTTCTATGAACTTACGAATTACTCTTTCTATGAATTTGTATGAATTTCTTATGAATTTATTTATCAAACAGCCATCTATTGAATGTATCATGCACTGTGGTAGTAATGGGAATGCTGACAGAAACAAGACCTCAGTGCTGATCTTGTGGGAGCTTGTAGTGTAATGGAGGCATCAGGTAAGAAAATCAAACATTGTAATAAGGTGTTATAAATGCTGTAATAGAATTAAGCACAGGATATGTTTTGATTTCGTATACATAATTACTAAAATGTAGGGTTAAAATAAATCCCTCTCCCAGTATTCTAGAAACTGCCTGAGTGTGTGTTCTGTGTTTTCCTATTCGGGGAAGTGGATTTGAATTAAAATGGCATGGCACTGTAATAAATTTATTGTTTATTATTGATAGACCTCAAACGCTGTACAATGTCTTCTGAAATCTGTAGGATGTCTTACATCCTTTAGAGTTCCACCTTCCTAGATATTATTTCCTAAGCTTAAAATGGTTGCGTTTATTTTAGGATTACTTAGGTCTTAATTTTTTGCCTTCACGATGGGACTAGGCTTCATAGTGTCACACGCTTAACGGAATATGTAAGGAAAGACAGGGTTTGGTCCCAAGGAATGCCAAAGCTTTAGAATTGCCCAGGTTAGACCCTTACATTGGCATGTAGGCTATGCAAAAGTCCTAATAATTATGCCACCACAATGAGATGAGAGCAGAAATACCACAGACATCTGAGTTAGAAGATGAATTATTCTTTTTTGTGTGTGATCTTCTTGTGCTTAAGTAACTTATTTCTTCTTTTTGAAATATGTGTTTGAACAAGTGAGAAAGTACACCTGTCAAAAGATTAACCAGCTGAGAACTATTGTCAGCATTAATTTTCCTTTAATAAATGACTCTCTGAAGCTATTTAGCAATCCGTAATCTAGATACAAAGCTATTGACCTATGATGGATAGTGCTGGATTTGTTTGTAAGCTTTGACTTAAATTGTCTACTTAATTTTCCTAGGTCAGATCAACAGGATTAGGAATCGAGATGGTTATGTGGTTTGAATAAAAATGGCTATAGAAATTGAGCAAAATAATTGTAAAAGAGTAATGATCTACCACCTTGGTGAAGTAAATTAGAAACTAACAAAGTGACAATTAAACTTCAACATTATCAGAATGTTCAAAGGACACAGACTGGCTAATTAAAAGCATTTGTTATAATTGGGTTTTTGTACATAATCATTTCCGAAGTGTGTCTGAAAATATTGTGAAATAATGTAATTTAACCTCATGTGTGAGTATCCTCGGCTTTCCTAACATGTGGGCACTTCCTCTTCCACAGTTATTTGGCTAACATAATGCTGACCTCTCTTGCTTTTGATAATTAGTTAAAATAGCATAAACTGTAATAGAAAGGCTGCTTGATCTGGCAATAGCAAAATATTCACAATTTCAATGAAAGAGGAATCTCTTCACTTGGGGTTTTTATATATAAAAACGGTGTATTTCATTGACTAAATTAAACTAAAAAGTAGGCCATTATTTGTAGTTATCGATTCTAATGGCCAGATTTGATAAATAGACAATGATGGTTTCTTTATTCCTAGCCACACTGTAAAATCAAGTGTAAAGGCAAAAACTGTACAAGCTTTCTTCCACACACTTTCCTGGTTTTGACCAATAAAACCCAACTTGAAAATTATGAATTAAAATTTTTTTAATACTAAAAGCAGCAATAATACTCTTGGTTTTCTTTTATAGCTGATAAAATGTTAGATGAATGAAGCTTCCCCTCCTTTTTTTAGGGACAAGTCTAGGGCATGTTTTGTGTGCTAACCAATCATTTCAGTCAATGACCATGCATCAGACCTTTCTAAAGAGCTAGGAAGCAGTAGCCCAGCCACAGCTCATTTCTTCTCCCTGCTCATATCACTAGGAATGAATTGCCCAAACGGTGTATAGGAGGAGGGAAAAGAAAAATCAAATAATACTGGAAAGTGCACATCAGAATTACTGGTCTAAATAAGCGACTGTTTTCTTTAACTTAAAAAAAGACTCTTACCATCTGAAATGCCTACTTGTGTGCGGGAGAAAGAGCCAGGTCTTCCTCTTTGTAGATCTCATCGGTAGATAGCATGTGGGGAGCAAGCAAATGGACTAAAGACACCCAAATCCCCAGAATAGCAGATCCCTCTGGCTCTTCTTGTGCTGGTCAGGGCACAAGGGCCTTTTTCATATACTTTCTATTGCTTGAATAGGTTTCTTAGAATAAAAGATGCATGAGAAGGACAGATTCCATATGTTTTCACTCCTATGTGGATCCTGAGAAACTTAACAGAAAACCATGGGTGAGGGGAAGAAAAAAAATGGTTAGAGAGGGAGGGAGCCAAAACATAAGAGACTCCTAAAAACTGAAAACAAACTGAGAGTTTATGGGGGGTGGGGTGGGTGGGTGATGGGTATTGAGGAGGGCACCTGTTGGGATGAGCACTGGGTGTTGTGTGGAAACCAATTTGACAATAAATTTCATAATGAAAAAAAAAGAAAAAGAAAAATAATTTTCTTATAAAAAAAGAATAAAAGATGCATGTGAATAATAAAATGCACGTTTCAAATTACCATATGTCTCGTGCTATGATTATGCCAGATACTTGAGATGAATTGAGAATAAGCGTTTGAATCTGTGTGTTCTTTTGGGTTATTATTAAACTCCACAATACTTGATTTTTAAAATATTCCAGGAGAGGGGCTAGCTCGGCCAGTAGAACATGCAACTCATGATCTCAGGGTCATGAGTCAAAGCCCCACATTCAGTGTAGAGCTTACTTTAAAAAAAATATGTATATGTATGTGTATATGATACATGCACACACACACACAAAAATATGTATATGTATATGTATATGATACACACACACACACACACACACACACACACGCACACACACACACATTCCAGGAGAGATTTAGGGCATCTTATATACGCCTGACATAAATACAGTTTGGAGGCAAGGTGTTTTCATTTGTTTTGGGGCTTTTCTCTAGTTTTACTATCTACCTAAACACTTGAAGAAATGTATCCTTTTGTTCTGTCCCTTTACCCCCAAACTATTCAGGTGTGGGAGCTGCTCGGTCTAGGAACCTCACATTTATGGTGGGAGGAGTCGAAGATGAATTTGCTGCTGCCCAGGAGTTGCTGGGGTGCATGGGCTCCAATGTGGTGTATTGTGGAGCTGTTGGGACCGGGCAGGTAACATTTTCACATTAATGACCCTGACTTGATGATATACAATTGGCTAAGGTTCACTTGTCTTTCCTGACCATACTATTATTCCAACCCCACTCTGTTCAATTTGTGGATTCTTTGCTCAGATTTTCTTAAATTAATTTGGAATAAATTAGTTTTCCATCATTCCTGCTGGAATTAAGCAGACATCAGCCAATTAACTTATTAAAAAAGATACTGAAAATTTCATCATTCACATTCAAATTTCATCATCCTACTGGCCACTGACATCATCCTTAAAAGTGCTTCCATAGGAAGTGCTCATGGTGTCTCAGTTGCTGTTTTCCTCCAATTATGTACTGCAGCTCTGTTTGTAATATAGTCAGGAAGAAGTAATCTGTGCACTTTTATCTTTTTCTTGAAAAGCGAATAATGTTCGGGGCACCTGGGTGGCTCAGTTGGTTAAGCGTCTGACTTTGGCTCAGGTCATGATCTCACGGTCGGTGGGTTCCAGCCCCGTGTCGGGCTCTGTGCTGACAGCTCAGAGCCTGGAGCCTGCTTCGGATTCTGTGTCTCCCTCTCTTCTCTGCCCCTCCCCTGCTCCTGCTCTGTCTCTCTCTGTCTCTCAAAACTGAATAAACGTTAATTTTTTTTTTAAAGAAAAGCAAATATTTTCATTTAGAAATATATCAGTTCTCTAATCAGATAGAGGTGAATGGCAACCCTGAACTCAGAAATCAAACTAGTTATCCCCCTACCACCACCACCACACGCACTCTCCCTCAATCTCCCCTCCTCTTAATGCTTGGTCCTGGTCACTGGCACCCTCTTTATCTTATTCAAGACTTTGGTATTGTCTCAGATATACCTATTGTCTCCATTCTCTTATCCAGTCTCCAGGTTCTACTGATTTTTGCTTCACTGTCTCTCCTTGTTGGCAGTCTTGTCCATCCCTCACATTACCTGATCCAGTCTTCTCCCGTTGTCTCCTACCTTGCGTACTGCTAGAAAGCCTGGATGCCAGGTTTACCACTCTGCCAACACTGTAACCAAAACCAACTCCATCAAGATATTTGCATCATCATACACTTCCCAACTCTGAAACTTTGAAGAGATGCCTATTTCCGGCCGTGTCAAATTTTAACTCTCCACCCTAGCTTTCATAGCTCCTACCCCAGTCTTAACTACCACATTTCTTACCATTCCTTAAAACATAGGCGCACGAGTCAGTTTTCTTACTGTTCTCCCATGCTCTGATATATTTAATCCCTCTTACATATTTACCTTTTCCTATGCTCTCCTTTCTCCCTCTTGCCTATTTAAATTCCTGCCTGGCCTTCCAAGAGGTGGTTTCAGGTTCTACTTCCTCTCCTCAGTGATCTTGTTTCTCTGAATTCTCACTGTCTCTGTCTTAGGGCCGTACAGTTTTCCACTTAATTGTTTTTGTTTATTGCCTTTATCTTCAGTGTGTCACTCCATTGCCCCAGTTAGAATGTAAGCACCATTCTATAAAGAGCAGGCGTGTTAGAGATGTTATGTACAACATGATGACTGGAGCTAACACTGCCATATGATGTATATGAAAGCTGTTAAGAGAGCAAATCCTAAGAATTCTCATCACAAGGAAAAAACGTATATATTTTGGTATCTATATGAAATGATGGATTTTAACTAAACTTACAATAATTATTGCATGATATGTGTAAGTCAGATCATTGTGCTGTACGGCCTAAAGTTATACAGTGCTGTAGGTCAAATATACCTCAGTGAAACTGGGGGAAAAAAGCAGTCATGCCACACAGGTCAGTATTCCCTATAGACTGTGCCCACAGGAGGAGCGCAGGCACCACTGTAGGTTTCTTACCCAGTGGAAGAGACTCCCCAGTCTGCTCCCAGATAGCCTGGCAGACTCAGGAGGAGGCATGCAGCACCATGTTCCTTTCCCCATTTGAGAGAATCAGTAGTTACACACTCTTCTAGAAAGAAACCTGTGGGGTGGGTGAAGAACAACTTCCCGTGAGTTACAGCTTGAAAATAAAGATATTTAATATGTACTCCATTTATTTTCAGGCTGCAAAGATCTGCAACAACATGCTGTTAGCCATTAGTATGATTGGGACTGCTGAAGCTATGAATCTTGGAATCAGGTTTGTCGAATATATATTTTCATGTGCTAACAATTTTTATGAGCTTTTCTATTTGATTTTCTGATGTTGAAAAAAAAAAAGGGTCCGTGAGAGATGAACGAGTTGATCTAGGAACATTTTGAAAGTACTTCATTATTGAACTTTAATAGACTTTGCTTATTTGACGACCACTGGGCCCTGGAGAGCATGAATATTCTTTGCCATAGCCATAAAATGTGTTGTGCTGTATATTCGAAGTTACATTATCCTTTTTATATGGGAGCTCCATTTCTTCTGTTGTATTGAAATGCAAGAAACACTTTTACTGTAAAATTTAAACATACTTTGGCAGTGTAGGACAAATTTTTGTAAAACGCCGTTTTAATGTATGGCGAATTCAAGTGTTCTGCTACCACATGACTGGTTTTATGTATCTGTTCACTACAAGGGCTCTTGGTTGTTTAGTCTTGGGATAAACTGGATGGCATTCATAAAGCTGCAACTCATGTACATAACTCTTTCATTTTAACTGGCTTGTGGTTTTGTTACTTTACATTAAGGATATGTCTTTCCATTAAAATAAAATGCATCCATACTCTGCTGAAAGTGATGCAGGAATTTTGTTTCTCCTATGATAAGGATCATCTTTTAGAATGCTTAAGGTTAATGTCTTAAGTTTAGCCTTTAATCTTTTGGGTTAGGAATGTTACATATGATTAATCACCTAATTAATTGTTTGAATGTTCGGTATTTCATGAATATAATAAATATACATTTCTTACTTTAGAAATGCTCAATTAGCAAGATGCTTTATTCAGGTGTTTTCTTCACATTTCCCCAAACTGCTTACCAGGGATATCACAAATCAGAGTAGTGTTTCATCTCACAGCTTTTGATAACAGCAATAAAAGAGCCAAAGTGCTTGAGATATTTTTTAAAACACAGTAATGGATTCACATTTCCTCTTAATTACCATATCAAGATGCTGTTGTTTATTGAATTGCCCTTGTCTCAGATGTTAAACTATCTTGACCTATTAAGTTGTCATGTTGTAATTGAGATAAAAGAGGAATTTGCTTTGCATCAGTGCTAATTGGTTTATCAATATCCTGTACCATTTACATTTTAAAATTGAATGTCTGTAAGATGCTAAGGCATATCTGTACAAAGCCTTAATAAAACCGGTACTATACAGGGAGCTGTTCAGAGTGGTATGTCTGTACTGTAGCCAGTTTTAGGCTATGGGTCACTTAATCATAAATGAAAAACGTGTTACTAGTGACTCGTTTTCATGTCCATCCTCTAGACTAATTTCACGGAAGAGGAAGATGTAAATTTCTGGAGCCAAAATTGCATACAAAATTAATTGGTGTTGACAATAGGATTGGAGCATTAGTGTGCATATGCATCTTTAGAATTTTATATTCATTCTTCTGGATATAAATGAATAATAATAAGAACAAAAAAGCAAAAGCCTAGATAATCTAGGCTATGTTCTACTGAAATTTCCCTCTTCATCTTTACTAGTTTGTTTTATATCCTGCTTCTTACTCTGAGCATCACTGGTTTGAGATATTCCTTAGGCCTAGCGATGTATCCTCTGGCCTTCCTCAGCTAATTTTCCTAGCAAACCTCCTACCAGATGATCATTTGCTATTCTAAAATGAACTTTTTGTGTGGTTAGTGCTGATAGAAGTCTAACTCCAAACACCAGCTAATAAAGAATAGTATGAAAGTCACTTGAATCAAGTGAATGGAATAAAATATATACAGTGAAATACATACATGGACTACTACAGAGAGTTTGTGATCAAAGAGAAGATGAAAAGTGATAGAATTCCAAATAGAAATGTTAAGAGGAAAAGCAATAACTTCCCTTATTATTGGTCTTGATCCACTATGATAAAAATAATGTTTAGAAAGATGAAACTTGAAATGTTTAATTTTTCTGAAACTCTACATACGTATATTGCTATCACATATATAATATTTGCATATATCATATATGAAAAATGAACACAGACTAGGAACTCCCTAATTTTACTTAACTGGTAATAATTTATAACTTTCTGGTGCTTCAGATTATACTAATGGATTGCTTATTTTCATAACATTAGGATTTTATTAGTTTGTCTTGACAAAGATTCTCAGTGGCTTGAAAGTCCTAAAAATGATTGCCTCTGCTATTGTCTTTTCTCCATGGTTTACAGACGTGGTTTCAAGTGACAGGATTGTTCTCTAATAGAGTATGGAGAGCGACCACGATTTATTGAGCTTTGCAAAAGGTGAAAGAGAAAATTGGCATCAGCAAGCATAAATTCCCAAGTAGTAAATTCCGGCAAAGTAGTACAGCATCAAAGTGGCTCAGCCACATTTATATTCTGTTCACTCTGGAGTGAATTTTTTTTAAAGCATTAATGTCAACACTTACAGATTGAGTCACCTATTCCTGTGAAGTGATCATTTCTGATTAATTTCATCCTCATAAGTCAGTGTTTTTTCTAAAACAGCGTTTCCCATTTTTTTTCAAAAATAGAAGAATAAAATCATACAGTTTAGAACTCTTATTGACCCTGTGCTCTTTTACAGTCAAGATGGATAGAAGGGAAATTTTAAACGCTACAAAAAAAAAGTAAAGCATAAAGAATATGGGTATACAACATATTTCTGAAATTCTTTTTTTATTAGACCTTTGTACCTTCTAATTGGGTTCTGATTAGGACTCAGAACATAGTGTTACTGGCACCGAAGGTGTCCTGCTTCCATTAGAGACGTTTTGCTCCCGTGTGTCACAAAGGAACGGTGCTGATAGTGGAAGCTTTGTTGTTTAGTTTTCATAAAATTTTGCTCCACTGGGAATTGTCCTGTCTTGTTTTTCAGTACTGGTGGTTATAACAGGTCATTTGCATCACCAGTCAGCACCTAGGCCCCTAGCAACGACCGTCTTGTCTTCTTCCACCTTAAAAGAAGCTTCGGACAGTTGAACTTTTCTGGCAGGCTGTTCAAGATGAGAACTTTCCCACAAGTGTCATTTTAGTTTCTTGGCTACTGCCCTTAGACGGTGGTGCGTTTTCATTTAGGTGATGACTTGAGTCCCCTTAGCTGTAAACCTAATACATATGCAATAGATGTAAACTTAATACATATGGAATAGATGATGTAAACCCTAATACATATGCGATAGATATCAAGTGGCAGAAGGTTTATAATAAAAATTTGACCACATTTCTTTTTTTTTTTTTAAGTTTATTTATTTCGAGAGAAAGAGAGCACACACATGTGTGTCAGGGAGAAGGACAGAGAGGAAAGAGAGAATTCCACGCAGGCTCCGTGCTGTCAGTCCAGAGCCCAGTGCGGGGTTCGAACCCACAAACCACGAGATCGTGACCTGAGCCAAAATCAAGAGCCGGATGCTTACCCAGGCGCCCGGACCAAATTTCTTACTAGATTGGTAAAGCACTGTCATATTGGCTTATTGACTGTTAAGTTGCCCACCCACGTGATCCAGTGAGACTCAGCGTGGTGGGAGTTTGGTGTCGTAGCTCTGCCATAGACTTAAGTTTTTCTCATCTATAACATGACAAAAATAATAGTATCTGTCCACAGAGTTTTTTGTGAAAACGAAATGAGTTAATCTGTGTAAATCTTTTAAAACAGTTCCCGGTTGGGGCGCCTGGGTGGCGCAGTCGGTTAAGCGTCCGACTTCAGCCAGGTCACGATCTCGCGGTCCGGGAGTTCGAGCCCCGCGTCGGGCTCTGGGCTGATGGCTCAGAGCCTGGAGCCTGTTTCCGATTCTGTGTCTCCCTCTCTCTCTGCCCCTCCCCCGTTCATGCTCTGTCTCTCTCTGTCCCAAAAATAAATAAACGTTGGAAAAAAAAAATTTAAAAAAAAAAAAATTAAAAAAAAAATAAAAAAATAAAACAGTTCCCGGCACATTGTACAGGCTCAGCGTGGTAGTTATTGATGGTGGCGGTGGTTAGTATTTGAATTGAATTGTAACATTAAAAGTGGTTTCTTTATAACACTTCTCACCAGCTGGCGTGTGTATGTAGGTGTTTGTCTGTTGCCTGTCTCCCCAACTAGAACACAAGCTCCCTGAAGGGGATTGGCTTTGTCTGCTCATTGCTGTGTCTTAAGAACATACCTAGCACATAGTAGGCACTCAGTGAAGACTTGTCAAATGGATAAAGGGGCGAGAAGGGGGAGGGAGGCACTTCTCCTGCCTCAGGTAAAAGTTAACGTTGTGTGTGTGTGTGTGTGTGTGTGTCTTAACTGGCTCATTCCTGGATGGCAGGCACAGCCTTTTCTTAGATTTTTACTATGTCTCCTTGGCTCCAGGCACAGCACCTGTGCGTGGCAAATCTGTTCAACATTGATGAATAAGTGGACGGTCTGTTAAAACTGACATAGTCTTAGGGCACCTGGGTGGCTCAGTCAGTTAAGCATCCAGCTCTTGATCCCGGCTCACGAACAGGTTCATGAGTTCAAGCCCCGCGTTGGGCTCTGCGCTGGCAGTGTGGGGCCTGCTTGGGATTCTTTCTCTCCCTCTTTCTGCTCCTCCCCTGCTCGTGTGCGCACTCTCCCTCAAAAATAAATAAACTTAAAAAAAACTGACATAGTCTTAGGTATTTCATTTTCACATCCTGTGGTACAAACATCTCAGTTTATAGTCTGCTTTGTTCTTACGTAAAAAAAGACAGTATAGATACTTCTATAGAATATAAAGTGAAAAAACTTTTTTGGCCCTTAACAGCCTTGGTTACAGTGAAGGCAAACATTTGGATTCTGTTTAATTTTTTTCACGGTGTATGCATCATTTTTACTTCTCTCAAAAGTTCATTTAAAATTCTTGTGTTTTAAAGGTGAGTAGATTTGACACAGTGACGTTTATTTGAGTTGCATTATATATGCGGTCAGAGCAATGAATTCATTCTCTGTTTATATCAGAGAACATTCCAGCAATTGTAAAGCCACATGCATGCACGCGCACACTCTCGAACCACATCCAGTGGCAAGTTATTATGGGGAGTGACAGACTGTCATCCTTTTGATGGCTTGAGCTGTATATCTCCTGAACAGCAATGGGGCTCTTATGCAGAAAGTATCATATGTTCCCAGCCAATTTACAGGGAAACAGCAATAACATTTTATCATGGTTGAGAGCCCAGTAGCTGCTTCCTATTAAACTTGCCCTTTCAGATACCTGTCTTGGATTAATTTGTTGATTTCAAATGGAAACTCAGTCTTCTCCAGTGAAGCATGACGTTCTAGGATAGACTCTCTGAATGACAATTACTGTGTATTCTAGCTGGTTTCAGACCATTACAAGCCTTAGGCACAGTGGAAGACAGAGGACTTCAGTAACTGATTTTAATATTATGTCTAATTTTAACTGTCAGTTATATATGTGCCAGTGAAAGAATCCTCAGAAAGATGAAATGCAAAACACTTCTAACTTGCTCTTTTTAATGATACACTTTGCTGTAGGGTGGGGAGTCGGGAGAGGAAAAGTGGTGAGGGAGTAGCCATCTCCTAAAGGGGAGTCAGCACAGCGGGGAAGCATCAGATTTGAAAAGTGAGCACGTAACAACTGCCACCTCGCTTTTTTGCGTGCCCCTCAGGATGCTTCTAAATAGTAATATGTTCACCAAACAGGGTTCCATAAATCAGTGCCAGTATTTTTCCTCAAACACTCAAGAAAAATGAAATGTAGGGTTTTACAAAGGATAATAAGCTTTGCCCGCCATTTTGGTGAGTACTGTACATAGAGCATGAACCGCTTTAGCAGTAAAGGCTGTTGTGAGGTTCTCTTGAGTATAACCAGGTAGGTTATAAAGAGAACAGTAACTCTGCTGCTTTAAATGTGATGAACCATTGTAAAAGAAAAATCTAAATTCAGAAGCCCTTGAATTATATTTCAAATGGAAGGGAAGAGCGATATTTGGGGGTCTTAAAAATATTCCCTACTCATGGAGCACATTAGACATAGACATTCTTGAACCTTTGTGCTTAGGGAATATATTTGCAGTTACAGCAGATTAATTGTTAATGTGTGATTTTTACTTTTCATAGTATGCACATTGGCTTTCTCTTTCCCAAGTCATCTGCTCTAACAGCATACTGATAGCCTCTTATTATTTAAAAGTGGAAAGAAAGCATCAGTAATAAACTACACCTGTAACAAACTTGGAATTTTGTAAAGGAATGAATGAAACTGTTGGATTTCTTTCGGGCAGTCTACCATTGAACGGAATGTATGACAGCCGATTAGAGTGAATCTTCTCTGTCTGTTATAATCCTTAAGAAGACTCCCCATTGTAACATGGTCCACCACTTGATTTCACACATGTGGCATGCCATATATATTCCTCGCACCACAGCTACTTCTTGAAAACCTGATTACGTAACAGTTGTATTATGTGCTATGTCCAGACATACACTGGCTGTCAGCCTTAGCCCCCTACTCCAGTACTGGAAAAATGTGTACTGGGTCATGATACTCACATTGGGAAATAAACAGACATAGGTTTCAAACACAGAGGAAACAAGAGCTTAAGCAAGGCAAAATGCGTAATTTGTTTCACACTGATACGTGTCTCTTTTCGGTTTTTTTTTTTTTCTTCTCTGGGAAAGAGTGGTTCTAAGGAAACGCAGAAAGCTTTTATGACAATTATTTTATAATGTCTCTTTGTATGAAAGAAACCAGTCAATTGCTGGGTAGAAAGTTTTATTTGAAACTTGATTCAGTGAAACTTAGCCAAACTGTGCTTCCCAAACTGCATTCAGATTCTCAGAATCAAAATAATATAGCATTTTGATTCTATTTTTTTTCTGGGTCCACACTACACAGCCGTTGATGCCCTCAGCTCAGTGATAGAACAAATGATGTTTCCGCTTGGGCAAGCTTTGTTTTATCAGGATCAGTAACCTTATCAGCAGTTGACCCAGAACTATAATGCATGTCTCTGAATAGATAGCATATGTCACAGCTCTGTGCAGACTTGCTTCATAAGCAAGATCGTCTAATGAAGATTTAATAAATAAGGAAAAGTTTGCAGCAAGAAATGTCTTCTTTTATAATGATAACTTCTCTTAAGCTTGTTTTACTGCTCGCGGCTCATCTCTTGTATTCATTCTCATAAAAGCTAAAAGAGTAAACATACATATAAATGCATCCACACGGACTTCCATGATGCATGGTTTATCTGTCAATATTTCTTTCTGAAATATATCATTTGTGAGGAAAGAACGTAGAATTCAGATTATCATATTGGTTTAAGGTTCTTATGTGACACGTAAATGCAACGATATCCAAAAGACTAGAAAACCCATGTGTGTGATAAACCAACAACTACACAATTATGTGTTATTTCTTAAAAGTAGGGTATAGCACAGGGGATTTTCTCCCAGTGCAGAATGTCCTGGCTCAGAAGTGTTTAATCACGAGCTTTTAATACCCTATAATTTAAGACTGGGTTCTTTGCCCTCATCAATCTGCTTTGATTTTTGAAGACATACAATAAATGGAGAAGGAAGATAGAGCATCCTCATACGTAAATAAGTCACGCATGACTTGTACATTTTGACATTTAACACTGCTTTTCTTTGACCTTTGACAGGTTAGGGCTTGACCCAAAACTATTGGCTAAAATCCTAAACATGAGCTCAGGACGGTGTTGGTCAAGTGACACTTACAATCCTGTACCCGGGGTGATGGATGGAGTGCCGTCGGCTAATAACTATCAGGGTGGATTTGGAGCAACACTCATGGCCAAGGTATGGTAAATGCAGAGACTCCCTCCCCAAGACAGAGGGGAACAGATGTTTAATGGGCTAATCCCCCACTCCCCTTTAACAAAGCATATGTCTACCCTAGACGGCGAGATTACTAAAATAGCGATTCACTTACTCATTGGAAGTGAGTTAAAACTTAGCTTAGATAAAAATCCTTATTTTGTTCGTTTATATTCCTGCCCTTTCAGATGAGAAGAATAGGCTGGGAGTTTTATTTTGTGCTTGGGTTTGTTTGTATTGTGAGATGGGCAAGATTTTGTTCTTCATAGAAATTTTCATTATTTTACCAAGTCCTTAGAATGGAAGGAGTAAGAATTTTCTGGATAATACATTGACATTGGGCACACCTATCACAGAAGAAGAGAATATCTTTCTCACGATACTAGACTTCTAAATACGCCTTCCCGCTTTAAGAATATGTACGTACATAAGTATGTATGCATTTCCCTTCTCTGCCACCACCAGTACCTTGGCTGAGCCTCCCTTGGATCATACCAAATCAGTCCTTAACTGGTGTCCTATCCTTTCATAATCCTCTCCGGTTCATTTTCTGCCCCGGGGGAGGGAGCGGGCTTCTGGACACGTAGAAACCGGAGTGTGCCATTTCCCCTACTAAGTCTCTTTCACCGTTTCCTGTTACTTGTAGTTTAAAGTCTATCTCTGCAAGTTGTCTCACGAAGCCCTCCATGATTTGGCCTTTGCTTGTCCCACCAGCTCGTTTCAGCCTTCCCAGATCATCTTTTGCTTCCACCATAGTGAACTCGTTTCTGCCTGTTGTTGTCTCTTTTTTTTTTTTTTTTAATTTTTATTTATTTATTTTTGAGACAGAGAGAGACAGAGCATGAGCAGGGGAGGGGCAGAGAGAGAGGGAGACACAGAATCGGAAACAGGCTTCAGGCTCTGAGCTGTCAGCACAGAGCCCGACGCGGGGCTCAAACTCACGGAGCGTGAGATCGTGACCTGAGCTGAAGTCAGACGCTCAACCGACTGAGCCACCCGGGCGCCCCTCGTTGTCTCTTACTTGCAAACCTCCACGCACGCTATTCCCTCTGCCTGCATCGTTTGTCCTTGCCGCCCCCCCCCCCATCCCAGCTTCCGGCACAGTACCTGGCATATTGCCAGCATACGTTAAATATTTATTGGATACAGCAGTGTTTGAAACTACATTTCTTATTTTGCAGTTTGATTTCTCCTCATGTTTCATTTAAGAAAATATTTATTTTTATGCTAATCCGTATCCTGTATGTAGTGTGCATATAATTTAGGATTTTGTAATTGTGCTGTGTGGCTGTTGCTAGAAACAGGAAGTAGCTCCTCAAGTGTATTGTTTTCATCGAAGCCGCAGGTGATTTATTAGGGCACACGGAAACATGAAAGAATCGCATTTATGCTCAGTTTCCATTCTGTGTCTGTGTGAAGTGGGCTGTGAGCTGTTAGCTTATTCGGTTCCACTAATACGGCTAATGGCTCAAACAGAGGAAGTGGCTAGCAGTAGAGTGTAATAAGAAGGATCAGATGGATTTGTCTTTCTGTAGTGCTGGCTTTGTCTGGGGACTCCGCCCTAGCTGTCCTTCACTCTGTGGTACACCTGTGCTTTAGCCATTTTCTGCAGTGGCCCTGCCCACTGTCAGAGTCCTTCCTTTGACATGATTTTCTTGGCACGCCTGGATGGCTCAGTCGGTTGAGCATCCAGCTTCGGCTCAGGACATGATCTCACGGTTGGTGAGTTCAAGCCCCGTGTCAGGCTCTGCACTGACAGTGGGATCGGGATTCTCTCTCTCACCTCTCTCTCCACCCCTCCCCCGCTCATGCTTTTTCTGCTCTCTCACTCTCTCTCAAAATTAAATAAGTGAACTTCGAAAATAGATCAAATGATTTTCTTGATCATGAATGACAGTGTTTTCAACTAACAGTGTGAGACAGTGCGGGAGTCAAACATATGGGTGTTACCGGTGTCCTTCCCTCAAGAAATGCAGTTGTGGTCTCCCTTACAAGGAGGAAGACTTCTTAATTTTGCTTGGAATGAGAGTACGTAGAAAGGAACTTAAAAAAATCTTTCATCACCTCAGATTGCTGTTAACAAAAACACACCATAGCTAATTAGGTTTGTGTAGAGAAACTGATGGAGATTAAAGAACTCCCCATCGATGCTGTGTTGATTAAAGCAGTCTTAGCATTGTGATTCTGCTTGGACAGATCAAGGCTTAGCTGCTAAGAGAGGTTTTGTTCAATGGCCATTAAATTTTATTGTGCTAGGGGATGTCGTTGAAGTAGAGGCTTGTGCATTTATTTCTAGGTCTTAACATCATAAAATTCTAATATGTTGTGTGTATATATCAGAACATAGTCAATATGAAAACTAGATCATTCTTCTGAACTCTCCACCTAGATGTCTACTTGTGATGGCCGCTACAGAACAGCATATGGAAAATCACGATGATTCTTGGTACTCCCTCAGTATACCCATTTCCTCATAAAACATAACACCTTGGTCCTCTGTTAACTCACTGAACCTTATTGCCATTGTTGTGTTATTTTTTCCTGAACTACCCACTTAGCTCATGGATTCATAAATATTTTATTTGATGAATGATGTGGAAAATCTATTTATTTTAAATTATACATTATCAGCTTCAAGGGATGCCTTCTTTTTCTAACATTTCAAGATACAAAAGCCTCTCAGGTTTTCGGAGACTAAGCACCGTTCGTTTTTTAGAATGTCCGTCCTTTAAGGTAGTGGCCACCAAAGCAATTTCACTTTCTGTTTTTTGGTTTGGGCAGATTTTATTTGGGTGTGTACTTGCCCCTTTGAAAAACTCTAGACCTTTCTTCTCGATAGTACTGTGTTCTCTTTAGTATGTTATGTTAACTCTGAGTTCTTCTGTTCTAGTTTGTGTTCCAGTTAACTGGGTTAAAAGTTAAATGCAGTCTATGTAGATTTTCTCTCTGTCATTTGAAAATAAATATATCTTGCAGATTTGCTGCAAAATGATGTCAACCAGAGAGGTTTGTCTGGGTATAAACGATAGTGTAGCTGTATGTTTGTTAACTGTGCGGGACACAATTCAGCTTGCTTTTTATTTTTAGGAAACTATAGAAGAATTTAAGGTTAAGCAGATTTTTCAGATCTATTGTCTACATGTGAAAATTATACAGATAAGCACGAAATAATGTTTGCAGTTATACCATCATACATATTTAAGAGGCTGGAGATTTAAAAGTTTTCTGAAGCTCTCAGGATGAAGCGTTAGCTCGCCAAGATGTTAAAGGGTTGTCATGAGGGTGGATGTCCCACTGCACTTCCAGTAAAACCCAAACTCCTTCCTAAACATACTAAAGCTTCTGTGTTTTATGTGTGCCCATGCCCGGCTCATTTCTCTCCCTAGCCCCCTTGCTTACTCTCATTCAGCCTCACTGGCCTGCTTGCTGTTTCTCGAATATTCAAGCCGTGTCCCAGCACCTTGCTGTTCCATCTGCCTGCGTCTCTGTTCCCCAGCTCTCCAAAGAACCCACTGCTCTCTGACATTCAGATCATGGGCCAAGTGTCTTCACCTCGGAGAAGCCTTCCCTAAACATTTCCTCTGTCAGAACTCTCTTCCTTCCACTCCACCCTTGCTGTCCACCACTTCCCAGCCCCTTCCCCTGCTTTATTTTTCTTCATAGTCCTTGTCCCTATCTGAAATTGTAGTATTTGTTGTCTGTCTTCCCCGAGCGTCACAAGAACAGTGCCTTGGTTTCATCATGCCTGTGTCACTGGCGCTTGGGACAGTGCTAAATACTTGTTGAATAAAGAGATTGCATGGATATTCGGTGATTCCATGATGGGGGGCTTGTCTTAGGCTTACAGGCTTCTGCAGATTTGAAAAAGCATTTCCCTGTGTGACCTCATTTATCTAGTAACCCTTGTCCACAGTCAAAACAGACAGGTCTGGGTGGAGGAGTGGGGAGGAGACTCAGAAATTAAGGTTTCTGTCCAGAGCAGTTTTGCCCTATGTGAAAGTACTTACAAAAATATATATAACCCGCCACAGTGTTTGTAAGTATCTTATTTTTTTCAGACTTCATTCCTCCTGCTTTGAAAGCAAAGCATTAGGAGCCACATTTGCAAAGTGAGCCCTCGCTACCAGTCTCAATGTGTTCCTTCCTGCCCTTGTTTGATTTAGGATCTGGGGCTGGCCCAAGACTCCGCCACCAACACAAAGAGCCCGATCCTTCTGGGCAGCCTAGCCCATCAGATCTACAGGATGATGTGTGCAAAGGGTTACTCAAAGAAAGACTTCTCGTCCGTCTTCCAGTTTCTCCGAGAAGAGGAGACCTTCTGAGTTTGCCCTTTGGCCGTGGACACTGTTGGAAACCGACCTCCACCTTGGAGCCTCCTGATAGCTCACTCCACAAGTAAATGGGCTTAATCAAAGGTCACCTGTCTGCTTTTGACTGTCTAGATCCCAGTAAACCTTAGGATTTTTCACCCATTTTTAACTGCTTATTTTTTTATCTATTTAGCAAACCTGTGTTCTCTCCATTTTTTTTTTTTTTCCCTGTAAGCCACTGATGGTCTCTGCTAACTAGCTGATTGACCTTTTTCAAAAGTTTGACTCCTGAGCATCTTCAACTAAATCGTTGCATACTTCAATCAGGATAGTTATTTATTCCACTTTACAAATAAAACCAAATATTGTCAACAGGATGAAACCTATCTTAAAGAAATTGGTGTGGGGAAAGGAGTTAGAAAAAGGGGAAGCATAGTGAATTATTACCTGTGTCCCTCGGGAAGTTTGTCCTGTTAACCAAGTGGTGGTATTCTTGCGTTGCTGAGGTTACTGATTTCTTTTCCAGGGAGTCGGTAAAGCTAACTGAACTCCCTGCTGCATGTTTATAAGTTGGACTCTGTTACATTATCTTACTGTGTATCCTTCTTGTTACAACTCCCAATACTCAGCAAACTTGTTTTTTATATTTTTGCTTCCTTACTACATATTTTTTGACTTTAAAAGAATGACATCTTTAGAACTGTTTCAGAGCCAATGATGATATTTGCTTTAGATAATTATTACATTATTCTAAATATAACCATATTATTTTGAAATCAAATAAATTTCTATGCTGATAATACTTTCTTGGAGTTTCCGTGTCTCCGCAGCCATTTGGCGAGCAATTAAATGATCTGACAAAACTGGTATTCCAGACTGATGGGGGAACGGGTGGGAAGAAAAGGAAGGGAGGGGAGGTCAAAAGGAACCGAGTCTGAATTAGCCAGTGGCAGGCCAGCTTCCTGCTGTTCATCTGAATCCTTAACGGACATTCATTTGGAAGTTTTCGGTTGTGGGTGCCATCGGAATTCAGCCTGCGCAAAATGGAATATGCCACAGTGTAGACTTTCCCCACCACAGCCCCTAGAAGTCTTCTTGGTGATAGACCTCGGTGCCAAACCTGGCAGAACTACAACTACTTCCCTCAGTTTCCTGGTGATAAAACATCCCAGGCACTATTAGAAGTGCTGGGGCTACGGTGACGAACAGAATAGACAAAGTCTTGCCCTTGTAAACTATAGATCCTGGTGTCGTGTGTGTGTGTGTCTGTGTGTGTGTGTGTGAGGGGATGTGACAGACAAAAAATAAATGTTGATTGCATACGTCAGATAATAATAAGGAAAAAAAAGCAGGACAAGGGGGATGGATGGGAGGTGCCCAGGGTATTTTGTTATGGTGGTCAAGGTTGGCATTTGAGCAGAGAGAAAGAAGTGAGGGAACACGCCATGCAGATACCTGAGAAGAGAACATTCCAGGAACAGGGAGCAGAAAGTACAAATGCTAGATATGAGGAAAAACGAGGCTGTAAGTGAAGTCCCAAGATGAGGGGGGCCAGATCTTGTAGGGCCATGTTAGGACATTGGCTCTTATTCTAAGTGGGATTGGTTGTGTATCAGTTAGCCAGAGTGAAAGCTAACTGATGATACGTTGCCACCTCAACATTCAGCGGCTCAAAATAACAAATGTTTATTATTTTTCAAGATTCTCCAGGTCAGTTATATTATTCTTCTCCCCTGGGCCGGCTCCTCTGGAGCTGGAGGGTCTAGTTTGGCCTCACTCAGCTGGGACAGCTGGCACGGTTGGGGCTTCTCTCCACAGGGTCCAGGAGGCTAATCTGAGCTTCTTCACGTGGCGGTGGAAGGGCTCTCAGCGGCAACGCAGGACAAGACCAATGAGCAGACACTTGGCTGGGTTCTTGCTTCGTGGCTGTACTGCCCCCTTGGCCGAAGCAAGTCACATAGCCCAGCCCAGAGCCCGTGTAGGAGGGGATGATCTAAGAGGGTGGACACCAAGGCATTACGGTGGCCATTTTGCAAATATCCTGTCCCAGGCAGCCCATTAGGGATTTTGTTAAGAGGGTCGATGTGGACTGACCTAGCCTTAAAAGGGATCACTGTGGCTGCTGTGTGGAGAATAGAATGTAGGGCGAGGCTGGAGGCAAGGAGACCAGTTAGGAGGGGATGGTAATAATCCAGATGAGAAGCAGGGAGGGCTGGGACCAGGATGTTAATGAAGAGGTTTCTGTCTCCTCGGGCAAGAAATGGTCAGATTGGAACATAAAGATAGATGCACTAACTAATGGATTGGGTGAAAGAAAGGGAGGAGTCAGGGAAGAATCCAAGGTTGGTGGGGAAAGTGGAGGGCAGGCGTTACCATTTACTCTGGGGGGAGATGTGGGAAGTTTAGGAGGCGAAAACTCCTAGGTGGCCTGGAAGCCACCCAGGGGGAGGAAAGGCAAAGGTCCAAGACCACACCCTGTGTTACTCTCACTTTCAGTGGCTGGGAAAAAGAGCCAGCAAATGAGATGAGGGGTAACAGTAAGCCAAATGCAGATTGTGTCGGAAGGAAGAATGATTGTTTGTATCAAAAGCTACTGATAAGCTGAGTAGCAAATGTAAGAGCTGAGAATTAGTGATTTGCCTTGGCAAAATAAGTGCCTCTGACGGGTGTTCTGGGGCACGTTGGAAATGACATTGGACACGAGGGAATGGGAAGAGAAATGGGAAACGTTGAGTAGAGACAGCTCTCAAGACGTTTTGCTGTTAAGAGGAAAAAACATGGGATAGATACTGGCAGGGATGTGGGGTCAAGGGAAATTTTGTTGATGTGTCTTTAAGATTGGAGATACCATGGGATCATGCTGATGGAAGTGGAATGGTCCAGTAAAGGAGAAGGAGTGGTGCATGGGAGAAAGGATGCTTGCCAAGGGCTATCGTTTATGTATGCATGTTTATTTTTGAGAGAGAGAGAGTGTGAGTGAGTGGGGGAGGGGCCGAGAGAGAGGGAGACGCAGAATCCGAAGCAGGTTCCGGGCTCTGGGCTGTCAGCACAGAGCCCGACGCGGGGCTCGAACTCAGCAACCGCGAGACCATGACTTGAGCCGAAGTCGGACACTCAACCAACTGAGCCACCCAGGCGCCCCTATGTAGTGTTCAGCATAAAATAACATTAGTGCTGGAAAGGATCTTACCCACCTCTCAGCACGTTGCAGTCCCCCTCCTCTGACCATAAGTTTTCTCATCTATAAAGTTGTCGTAAACAGGGGCCCCTGGGTGGCTGAGTTAAGCAACCGACCCTTGATTTTGACTCCGGTCATGATCTCATGGTTCATCAGTTGGAGCCCCGGGTTGGGCTCTATGCCAACGGCGCAGACTTTGTTTGGGATTCTCATTCTCTCTCCCTGCCTCTCTCTTTCGCAAAGAAATGTAAAAATAAATCACATTGGCATAAACAATGTAGCTGAATAGTAAACGCTTACTCGGAAACTTGAAAGCAAAAAATCTGAATCAGGGACAATCCCAAGTGTTGGCGAGCACGTGGAGACGTTAAAACCCTCATACGCGACTGCCGGGACCATACAGTGGTGGAAAAGAGCGTGGCAGTTCCTCGAGAAAGTAAACACAGAGTTTCCGCAGGACCCAGCGGTTCCACTCGATCCTTGAGGATAGATGCATACATACTCGAGAGGAACGAAGTTAATGCGTCCGCACGGAAACTTGTACACGAATATTCGTAGCGGCATTATTCGTAAGAGCCAAAAAGTAGGAATGGTCCAAATGTCCCCTGACTGATGACCGCACGAACAGAGTAGCACATCCATGCCGTGGAAGAGTGGCCATCAAAAGGCATGGAGTACTGACCCAGGCCACAACTTGGGTGAACCTCGAAAAGCAACATGGCAGGTGAAAGACGCAAGACCCGGGGGCCACAGGCCGTGTGATTCTGTGGCGAATGGCAGACCAGGCAAATCCCCAGACCCAAAGTAGATGAGTGGTTTCCAGGGACTAACGGGGGAGGGGGAAATAGGGAGTGACTGCTGCTCTGCGTGGAGTTGCTTTCTTAGGGTGATGAAAACGTTCTGGAATTAGATAGCCATGGATGCATGACTTTGTGAATGTGTTAAAAACCACTGAATCGTACGCTTCTAAATGGTGAGGTTTATGGTGTGTGAATTGCATCTCTCGGCAAAAGAAAAACTAAGGAGAAAAAGTCACGAGTTACAGCCTCTCTTCCCAAGTGGTTCTCGACTGGGGCAATGTTGCTCTGAGGGGACGTATGGCAATGTCTAGGCGTATGTGTGGTTGTCATGTGGGGGCTGCGGGGTGCTCCTGGCATTGAGCGGGCGGGCGTATGTCGGGGACACTGCTAAACAGCCCACAGTGCACGGGACAGCCCCCGCAACATATGCCCCAAATGTCCATAATGCAGGGTTTGAGAAACTCTGCTCAGGTGTGTGTTCCACAGGCACCTCAAACTTGGTGTATCGAGACCTAAGCTCCCCCATTCTCCCACCCAGCAGACCTGCTTCTCCGGGTCCCTGTCCCATCCAGGTTCCCAGGAAGCATCCCTGACTCCCCTGTCCCTTCCACCCGCTCTCCACGGGGAGGTCTATCTATACCTCTGGCGCCTACGTCAGGCCCTCATTGGTTCTTGTCTAGGATACTTGAATATCTTTGCAATTGTTCCTTTTTTTGTTTGTTTTTAACAGCTTTCCTGAGGTATAATTTATATACAATAGAACTCGCTCGTTTTAGGGGCGCCTGGGTGGCGCAGTCGGTTAAGCGTCCGACTTCAGCCAGGTCACGATCTCGCGGTCCGTGAGTTCAAGCCCCGCGTCGGGCTCTGGGCTGATGGCTCAGAGCCTGGAGCCTGTTTCCGATTCTGTGTCTCCCTCTCTCTCTGCCCCTCCCCCGTTCATGCTCTGTCTCTCTCTGTCCCAAAAATAAATAAATGTTGAAAAAAAAAAATTTTAAACAAACAAAAAAACCCAATAGAACTCGCTCGTTTTAAATGTACAGTTCGATGACTTTCAGTAAGCTTACAGAGTTGGACAGGCATTGCCACAATCCAGTTTTAGAACATTTCTATCACCACCCCGCCCACTCTTCCTGTGCCCATTTACTGTCATTGACTGTTCTCACCCCGCACCCTCCAGCCAGAGGCAACCTCTAATCTTTGTGTCTCAATAGATTCCAGCTGTTCCTGGGCCACCAGTTTGGTTCTTCAATTCGTCCTTCACGACACTGCAAGAGAGATCTTTCCAAGACTGAAATCCAGTCCAGTCATCCCCCTGCATGAAACCCTTTAGCCTCGGTTGCAGTCTGAACTCTTCAGCGTGGTGTTCGTGGCCCTTCATGCTCTGGCTGCTATTTTACTTCACCAGCATTATTGCCCTTGGCTTTCTTTATGGCATCCCGGGTGTCAAAGGTTGTGAACCACTTGCCATTTTTCAAGCACAACACGTTTCTCACACCCCAGTACCTTTGCACATGCCACTGCCTTCACCAGAAATGCCCTTCTCCACCCCTAATTGTGTCATATCTGCTGAAAGATATCTTCCATATCTTCCTCATCCACTTCAGGCTGAGTCACTTCCCCTCTGTTTGCATAGCTATTTGATGATATCGCTTGTATCATAGGACTTGCCCTGTTACACTGTCTTTGCCAGTTTGCCTGTCTGTCTTCCATACCAGTCCATGAGCTCTTTGAGGGCACAGAATGTGTCATATTCAGCTTTGAGTCCCCGTGTTGAGTTCAACGCCTTGCATCGAGTAAAAGCAGAGTAAATGTGTGGCTGTGTGAATGACTGAGTCGTGGAAGCTATGGCATTGCATTCGTGAACTAACTGCGTAGACCTTTTTCTTAAAGATTCTTCCTCAGCAGGAGCACCTGGGTGGCTCGGTTGGTTAAGCATCTGATTCTTGATTTCGGCTCAGGTCAAGGTCTCATAGTTTGTGAGATGGAGCCCTGAATCAGGCTCTGCGCTGACAGCATGGAGCCTGCTTGGGATTCTCTCTCCCTCTCTCTGTCTCTCTCTGTGCCTCCTCCGCCTCTCTAAATAAATAAACTTAAAAAAAATTTTTTTTTTTATAAGATTCTTCCTCCGCATTTCAGGTTTGTTTTACTTTGTGTTATCAGTGATGCAGTTTGTTACACATGGTTGCCCAAGATGTCTTTGCAGAATGTGAAACTTTGAAAAAGTTTTCTTAGTCCAAAGATTAGCTTACACTAGGGCGCTTGGGGTGGCTCGGTCAGTTAAGCGTCCGACTTTGGCTCAGGTCATGATCTCACGGTCCGTGAGTTCGAGCCCCGCGTCGGGCTCTGTGCTGACAGCTCAGAGCCCGGAGCCTGCTTCGGATTCTGTGTCTCCCTCTCTCTCTGTTCCTCCTCTGCTCATGCTCTGTCTCTCTCTCTCTCTCTCTCAAAAACAAATAAATATTAAAAAGAAAAGATTAGCTTACACTGTTTGAAGAAACTTCTGAGGAAAAATACGCACTTTTGGTAGCAATATTTTGTCTTTTGGTTTATGTACCTTTTTTTTTGAGAGAGAGAGGGCACAAGTAAGCGAGGGTCGGGGGAGGTGAAGAGAGAGAGAAGTGGGGCTCACCTGAAGCGGAGCTTGAGCTTACCCGATGCAGGACTTGAACTCAGGAACCGTGAGATTGTGACCTGAGCTGAAGTCAGATGCTTCACCAAGACGGAGCCACCCAGCGGCCCATCTTTGTCTATGTGCTTTAAACCCCGACTTGCTTGCACATAAAGCATGCACACCTTCCCCTTCAGGAAGCACAGCAGTTTCAAACGTCATCTTCGATAACATGCTACCTGGACCCTGAGGCGTGCAGTGAATTTCATGACCACACGGGTTGGGCTTATTCAAGGGATTCCGCGAACCGTTAGATGTTTGGGAGAATCTTTTGCTATCCTGTTGACCCGATATCATGACGACGAAGCGTATGCCCAGCCACGGCTGAGTCCAGCTTTAAGTGAACTCCAAGTGGGCCGGGCCTGCTCCTCGGCCACTTTTCTCATTGCACGAATTTTGATCTTGACTTTTCTTGCAGGCAGTCAGGGATGCGTGCGATCTGTCCACGTCTTGGGGGAGGGGGGGCGGGCGGCGAGGGGGAGAGGCACGCCTGAGCAGGGCACGGGGCAGCATTATCCATGCACATTAGTTCTACCCAGGCTGCTGTCAGAAGCCTGCTGCTGCTCGGGAAAACAGCCCGTGTTCCTGCCGGCCTCAGCCTCAGCCTCAGTTAACTGCACCCTCGAGCATTCTTTTTTTTTAATTTTTTTTTTCAACGTTTTTATTTATTTTTGGGACAGAGAGAGACAGAGCATGAACGGGGGAGGGGCAGAGAGAGAGGGAGACACAGAATCAGAAACAGGCTCCAGGCTCCGAGCCATCAGCCCAGAGCCTGACGCGGGGCTCGAACTCACGGACCGCGAGATCGTGACCTGGCTGAAGCCGGACGCTTAACCGACTGCGCCACCCAGGCGCCCCAACCCTTGAGCATTCTTAAACGGCCGGCCGGTGGGGAGTTGTGTGCCCGCGTGGGGTTCTTAGCCGTCCTTCAGTTCAGTTGAAGAGGAAGCTTAAGGACATCGTAGGGATTTGTAACGTTCCTTGCAAGGTGTCAGGCCCATAAACTAGCGTGTCCATTGCACCCAACGCGTGCGTGGCATCGTCTCTCGTCAGTGGCCAAGGGATGGAAGATGTCACCTTTTGCTGTTTAATGGTGGTCACCATGTAATAATTCAGGAACACCTAAAAGGGATGTAGGCTTCTCCGTTCAGGCTGGAATCAGCCTCTTTGAGAACATGAAAAGGAAAATACAATAAAGCAGACGCATTTTGCAACCAGCCGGCAGGGAGTGCTTCCAGGTGTCTTGGTTACCGGATTTGTCCTGGTTAGGAGACAGGAGACCCGCCCTAGGTCAACACTAACCTGCACAATATTGTGGGTGGCTTCCTTTGTTTGAAAACGAGAGCAGCGCACAGATCTCCAAAGTTTGTTTTAGGTCTAAAATTCTGATGCCTCTTAGTTAAGGGTTTACGAAAATGGGAGGCATGTGCTTCTGACAGTTTTTGGATTCTCTCTGTTTAGGTATTATTTATGGGCATATAGCCATCTCATCTATTAGGGTTTTTTTTTTTTTTTTATAGCCAGAATAGATTCAGAGATCAATACATTTTTATTAATGATAGTCCGTCATGCCTGGTAAAGAGACAGCAAGAGAGCTCATCTAGAATGAGCCACTTGAATAAACCTGACACACAAGCTTAGCTACGAGCTGCATTTTGGCAGGCCTCTCTGTGAAATAATGACATTGGCAGAGGGAAAGACGATGGAAACCTTCCTCACAGCCAGACTCATAAAATCAAAGGGCAGGTTTGGGGTGTATTTCCCAACCCTGGCTGTATATGCAAATCCCATGACTTTTGGAGTGTAGCATTTTATCTTCCAAAGGACAAAATTTGGCATTTGCCATAGTCATTAAAAATGATAAATGCCTAAAATGCTTCAGAGTTGGGATTGTTGTAGGTTAGAACAAATATTGCGTCAGTGTCTTCAGAGTCGAAAACTTCTCACTGATGTTGTCAAGCCAGAAAATTAAAAAAAAAACAAAACAAAAAAAAAAAAACCCTTCGTGATTTTCCTTTCACATCATGTGAAATTGGGCATAATTGTTACCAGTACTGCTTATAAAAAGGGATGGTCTGGGCCTTTTGGAAGTGAATTATTCTTCCTGCCACCATTAAGAGATAGCCTTGTGCCCCGAAAGAGTTAATCCACTTCCAGATGGAGCTTTTCAGCCCCTCGAAGCAGAGTTCAGATCATATCAAGTTCACTCTTCTTTTACATTTGTTTTGGGCCTGTTGAACTTCATTTTCATTCCATTTATGGATCAAAGTTGAAATATCTTACGGTAATTTTAGACTATGTGAGGCCTTTCCCAGAAATGTCACCTTAGAGTTCCAATCTCAGAGACCCTAAAGAGCAAATGTAGCTTTAATCCGTGTCTCTCTCCTCCTCTCAATGACCTTAACCCTGACCCCAGGTCTGCTCTCTATAAGTGCCAAACATGATTCATTCTCCTTGCTTGATTTAGTTTAGTTATGCTCTTACTTTTGCCTAGAACTGACCCTTTGTCTCAGAGGTCCCAGGTCCGTGTTTTTAGACAAAGGAGATTCGAGCGGTGAACGTTCACAAACGCCATCAGGGGACGAGACGCTGTCCTTGAAGGAAAGAGAAAGCACACTTAGAGAACAAGAGAGACGTTATATTCTGTGCCTCAACTGCCGTATCACAGACACAGCCTACATGTTCCCTGAGCACATAGTTTATGAGTTTAGGAGCTTTACCGCTCCTCCCCTCCGGAGTTCTAGGACTCAGGATGTCTACAAGTTGCAAATTTTCGTGCTTGTGTCTTTGCGGTCTGCATGTCTTACTTCTGCAGCCTCTCTAACACCATTTCCGATGACTGTTTGTGCAGAAATGCATTTCTGACTTCGCGTTTGATACATCATATCCTCTGATTTCCCCCCCCACCCAACGTTGCAGTGGTAGAACCGGGCCATCAAGGACACGTAGAAGGTGATAAGCAGGAAGAGACTTTTAAAAAGAGATTTACGATAGGGTTAGTTTCCCTGTCGTCCAGCTTACCACTTTCAGCCCAACTCATTTTGGGTCGGTAGGGATCTGACCATGGGGTTCTGACAAATGTGTTTTTATCATTGTGAATTTATGCTTGCCTCGGTGTCCAAAAAAAAAAAAAAAAAAAAAACTATTAAAAAGTGATATGACTTTGAGCAGTGGCTCGATCCTGATTATGGCCCTTCCTGGCCATCCCATTTAATTTCTGGCTGGCCCAACTAGGGACATTAAAAGCTGCCCCTTCCAAGGTTGGGTGTCCCCTGCATTGCCCTGCACTCAAAGCAGTTCAGTCTGGCTCCTTCTATAGGTCGTTGACACCCTCAAGCTTGTATACACCTGTGTCACCACAAATCTTAACAGATGCAATTTTCTCAGCTGAATAGGACAGTAGGAGTGAAGGACGGGGCTCTCATCTCGGTTCAGACCAGGAGGGGCGGGCACCTCTGTCCTCCCTCACACGGGCCCCCCCGGAGGCTGCAGGGCTCTGAGAGGGGGATTCAGTTAGGGGTTCCAGTCACATGCTGGAACTTTTGTTTTTGAAAACAACCTGCTTATTCTTTTCTGAAAACACCTCATCGTGCTTCTCCTGGAACAGTTGTCCACCGTACAGCTTTACATACTCACTTTCTTCAGAAGAAATAAAACTTTAGGGGCGCCTGGGTGGCTCCGTCGGTTAAGCGTCGACTTCGGCTCAGGTCGTGATCTCGCAGTCCGTGAGTTCGAGCCCCACGTCGGGCTCTGTGCTGACAGCTCAGAGCCTGGAGCCTGCTTCCGATTCTGTGTCTCCCTCTCTCTCTCTGCCCCTCCCCTGATCATGCTCTGTCTCTCTCTGTCTCAAAAATAAATAAAAACATTAAAAAAAAAAAAAAAGAAATAAAACTTCAAAGACAAGTCTCCTCAAGGCAGTCAAAGAATTATCTAATCTCCGGCTCTTCAGAGTTGGGGCATCTTTTCTTGTGTTAGCCCTGTTACGCCAGACGACTTCCTCTTCTTAAAAAAAAAAAAAAATCATAAATGAATTCTGCATGGTCAGGTATTGTCATCTTTGCAGAGAATTTTCTTTGCCTAATGTCCTATCTGATGGGCCATTCTATGTATTATATGCTACATAATCTCCACAAATGTATACTGTGGTCCATAAAACTGCCATACTGTTTTCAGAAACTAGTAATTCACAAAGTAAACCTGAGACAGTGCTGTTAATAAACACAAATTGCAAACAAGAAGGTAGTAAGTGGAAATAATGCACTCATTTAGGAGTAATAAAGCCTTTGATCTTACTTTGAAGGAAAGAGTCTATGTTTAAACTGCCCATTCAGGGACAGCCAGGTGCCCATAAAGAGAAATGCTTGGCTTTGATAGAAAATCACTGAGGCCTGTCTAGCAGGTCTGGTTTGTAAACAGATTAGTTAAGGGCTCATCAGGACTGATTTGCATAGGATTCAGCAAACCCCGGTCACTTTTTCAACCTTAATGAGCAATGCCTTTTCCCAGTTGGAAATGACACCGTGCTTTTTTTGGTTTTGGAGGGGTTTTTTTTTTTTCCTAGCTAGAAATCTTGGGTAATTATTTTGTGGGAAAGGGAAAGGATATTCATATAAAGTGAATCCTTGCTGTCCTCAGCTAATGGGGAAATGATGACCAAAGACTAGTTTTGCTTGCTTTACGTGGTGAAAGATAGAATGAAGGAAATAGGTTGTGAGTTTCAAATTCGTTTCTTCCCTTTCTCTGTTATTGGAGAGGTAAAGGAGGATTAATCCGAATTATAATAGAAGGCAGAACACGCAACTGCGGATTCAGACCACAAATATTTATACATCTATAGATGTTTACGGAGGGACCTCCTTGGAGCCAGGCCTGCCTTGGGGGCTCAGGCTCAAGGCAGGCAGACGCAGGCCCCGCCTTCCAGAGCTACCATTGTGGAGGAAAGGAAATGGGCCAGGAGAAGCACATGTTCTGAAATTTTCACCAGTTAGCAGCCATGCCTTTGAGGGATGGCAAGGTCAGTATTTCCGGGGAGAAAAAAAAACAAACAAACCCTCTGATCAATAGAATTCCACTCTTTTTTTTGGTTTTCAGAACAGTCGGTGATCGATAACGTCAGTGATCAGGAATATCTCCCTTTTTTTGTAAAACTTGGCGTGAAGAAAATATCAAAACCTTGGCTTACTCTGATGACTCAATAGATAACGAGAGGAACGGCTTGGGAGAGACAAAGGGTAACTTTGAAAAGAAGGAGTTTCTAAATAAAAGGAGGGGATACAGGAAGTTTTCAACTCTGCCCTTCCAAAAGTGCAGGGTGGACGGTGGTCTATTTCTTCGGCTTGCCACCGCATGGTTGTGCTTGCAAGAGATGTTCTTAAGCACCGTAAACATTGGTGACACTAAGTTGCTCAGTTGGGAACTTGGGTTTGAATAACAACCTTCAGCCTTTGTGTCCTGCCTCGTCAAGGCCAAGGACCTCAGCCTTGCACTGCTTCCTAGACGTGAGATCCAATCAGCAGACTCCTATAAATGTCACCTTGGATACATTCCACTCAGAAAAACAATGGTCCAGCTCTGTCTGGTAAGTGTTAGAGGAAAGGCTGGGGATGATTTCATACCGACTTGGGCAGGACTCCAGGTCCTGTCCAGGTAATTCAGATGAATTGGGGGTGTAAAGGGAGGCCATGCCCTTTGCTTCTCCAGATGGATTTGATTAGGCTGAGGAGGAAAAGGTGGCCATGTTGGGTTGCCTGCTTGTGAAGACTGCTTGGGAGAGAGTTCTAGTAAAATCCGTTTGTGACCAAGTAAGACACCTGTACTCCTTAGGAATGAGTCACGTGAAGCCTGTATCTCTCAAGGGAACATGGGGGAGGCCTTAGAGGGCTTTGCAAGTCCCCTTCCTAACACCCCCATTCCACTCTTTCTTAGTGGGGTGATCTCCCTGCGGCTTGTCCTTTTCCACATCTCTCATAGCTTCCATGTGAGAACATACCTGAGGACCTCTTCCAGGCAGGCACGCTTGCTTGGAGGAGCCCCCTCAATGGGCATTGACAAGAAGGCTGCGATCTGGGTCCTCTTGGCACAAGGCAGCACTTGTATCATTAACACGCAAGAGTGGCAACCCGGGCCGTTTCGCTTACTCTCCCTCTTTCTTCCGACATCTCCCTCAAGTTCACTTCTTCCCAACTCGGGTTGGCATGAGACAGATCGGCAAGACCGCTGGCTGAGCAGATGGCCAAATGTGAGCTCCCTGAGGGCCAGGGCCACTGTTTTGTCACTCATCAATTCATGGTACCTGGTGTGGTGCCTCGCACGTAATATGGACTCACTATGCGTTTGTTGGGGAAATGGATGAATAAATGAACGAATGAACGCCAGTTTTCTCTTGCAAGCATCCCCAGGTTTTATTAGTAATATTTGACGCTCCGCCTCCTTTGGCTTACCAGGAACAGAGCCAAAGCCATAGCTCCCAAGGACTCTGCTTCCAGGGGCTCCAGAGCAAGAGGCACTGGGGGGATTGGGTCTGGCTGTGATGAGGCAGGCTTATCAGTTCTTAGGCAGCCTGGGGTGGGGGCTATATGGATGGTGTCCAGCCCCAG